>NC_140458.1:5884867-6492367 GCF_963576455.1 Neolamprologus multifasciatus
TACACACACATTTTACAGTATCGGCCCCGATACCCGATACCAGTATCGGTATCGGTGCATCCCTAATTAGAACTGTAGTCTTTGCTGTAAGGAAACAAAAAGTAAAGCTTTCTTTTAATAAACATTCAGTGTAAGAAGTAAACAAGCTGGCAGCAACTACATTAGGAAATCTAATCTCAAAATGTGAGATCATGAAATAAAACCGTTTGTAGATTATCAGCTGTATAAAATGTACTTACCGCTCAGCCAGGACTTTGAGATGTGGGACCCCATTACCCCAGCTCCTGACCATCCATGCTGCATCGAAAGCAGCAAAGAACCCACGAGCGATGCCTGTACCCAGAGGCCAGAAAGGCTGCAGAGAGCACGCACTTAATGTCACTTTGTAACAGAAAATGTCACTTTATCAATTAATTAATAGTAAGTGGAGTGTGCTGTGTCATCAACCACAGAAATATATTAACCGTAAAAGCCTGTGTGGTGTAAAATGAAACATCCTGTCGACCTTATTTTGAGAAAACTTCATGCAGACGCTTATCTAGTCAGGCAGACGCAGAGTGAGTAGACACGTTAGACTGTGCTTCCTGCAAAAACATCAGCTTGCTAAAGCACTAAAAATGACTGTGCTAATTTTTAGTGTCAGAGTCAGCGCACACACGCACCATTATAATCATTATATGGTCAACACTGTTGTTAAGATTATGAGTGTAAAAATAATTGCTTCATGCTCAATTAATAGCATGAAGCAATTATTTATACCCATGCTAGGTATAAAAAAAAATAAAAATAAATAATAATAATTTCCTCAAGGATTGATAAAGTAGTCTGTTTCTAAATCAGACCCTGATGATGTCAGTGAGACTGGATATCACTAATATGAGGACATCTCTGGCCACAACCCCAAAAATCTGCTGTTTAAAATTTTGTGAAGGGCATCCAATTAAAAAGTTGGCTCAAACAAAGGGCGGCCTTAAAGGAAGAGGAGCTAAAACTACTTGTTTTAAATCGTGAATGATGCAAAACTTCTCTTGTAAAATCCCAAAATTCAAATAACTGTTATGAAAATAAGCTTAATAGAATGCCTTTATTAATGTGTTAATTCACCAATTTGGTTCTTTGATTCTTTGATGTCTGCAATTGCTTTGCAATTTTCTGCAAGTTAACTAGAAGTTACTTTTATTTATTTTAGTTCCAGTGTTTCATTAACTGTATGGCATTAGGAAGCAGCATAATATAATTCAATACAATATTCTGTCCCGCAGTTATCTAGCACTGTTAAGGATATGAATTAAGGGAAAAGACCTCAAATTGCTGCTCCCTACCTCCACTAGGCAGTCTCCAACAAGACCAATTAACAACTTCTTCCCTCTCCTCTCCTTGACCAGCGAGGCATTCTCAGCACGGTGCATGCAGGTGAAGTCGAACATCGCCACATCCCGCTGGCCGGCGTGATTCTGAGCAAACTGGAGGTCAGGCAGTCGGCCGCCAGTGGAGAAGTCGGCAGCATCATAAGCATAGTTGCACAAAGCCTCGTAATCCACATTTGCAGGGGCCAGCAGCTGTTCTGCATCATTATGATCCTGCAGATATAGAGGGAGAAGTGTATCGGACGACTTCTGGTGCTTCTCTTACACAGATGACATGTCTTACACTTGGTTTGCCGCATTAGCTGAGGGGCCAGGAAGCAGAGAAAGAAGAGATGACTGACAGTTTTTAGTGTCGCTGCATTGAAGCAGCAGCAGGGCTGTTTCATCTACGTGGTTTGTTTCTTTTTCTTTACTGGCCAGAGATAGAGCTCGTGCCAATAAGAATCACACTTTTCCTCAGTAATAGATGTGTCATTCTCACCTGTTTAATGACCCCTTTCTTTAACAAGCTCTTCTTTTTGGCAGTCATGACAAAGTAGTGGGTGTCGTCTTTGTAGTAGACAATATTCTCCAAATCAATACCTGGAATGGAGAATGGAGAGAGAGGAAGTATGGAGGAGAGGTTGAATGAGGTAAGCTGAAAGCAAAAGCGTTTCTGCAGCTTCTCTCAGTGCCATATTTCTCTCAATAGAATGTTTGCTATTCTCTTTTGGTTTAACCAGTTTGAAAATGGGAGAGCTTATTGGCCTACACAGGGAAAGTCAGTGTGGATTGATTAGACAGTCATTCAAAGGGGGTGTGAGCACAGCAAACACAGTTCAGTTCCTCTAAAGCGTTTCACTGATGATAAGTGCAGTAGATATAAATCAGCTCAGAGGATTGAGGCAGGTTAACCAATAGTTAACAATCTGACAGGAAATTAGCACTGCTGTTTGTTTCACACATCTCGCTGAACCCGAAGCAGCAGTGTGAACATTTATTTCATGCCTTGAGGCTTGCATTCAGCAAGGCGCGACAAAGGAAAAATTAAATGAAAATAAAAGCACTCATGTTGTTATTAAAAATATTCTTGGTTCAGTGACTCAGCTTCCCAATTCAGGTTCTGGCTTAGTGAACGCTGCAGAGTAAGACAAGTTCGTCCGAAGCCAACTATTTTCTCTTTTCTTGCTTTAATTTTTAAACATTATACTATAAATAAGAGCAGACAGCTGCTTCACTGCAAATTAAGATGTCCTCCTCTTTTTTTTCACTGCAGATGTCACAGGGATGCCTACCAGTCTCATTGAGTAGCTCTTGGAAAAACTTCTGGTTATAGATGCGAGCTACACCACTGATCTCCTCTACTTGGGTCTCAGCAGCTGTGTGTCTGTTGATGAAATTGGCCGTGATGCCGATCGCCAGTTTTCCTCGCAGCTCTTTGTGCTTGAACCCTGAGAGTTTGGGTAAGAAGAAAAACAGGAAACTTAGCTGATGAAATGCTACATTTTGAAAAAGACTGCTCGGGTAAATTTGGAACTAGGCCTTGTGAAATTGCTTAGTAGCCCTTGTTGCATCAGTGGGAAATGAAAGTATTCAAGCATGCATAAGTATTTGTCTCACCATCGGGGACAAACCTGCCTCCCCCAGCAGAGATGAAGACATCAAACTGGAAGGCTGCGGCAGGATGAGACCGGGGCTGCAGTTTGGCCATCCAACCTGTCAGAAACACATCAAACTTTTATGTTCTGCACCTAAGCGGATTTCATCACAAGTTTACTGCTTTACATGATGGTGGTCTATGAATATTTCCAGTTTTGAGAAACAACAACAACAACAGTGGATAAAGCAAGCAAACTTAATAGGCAGGATGATGAGGATGGTTGTTAAACGCACATACCATTTTCTCCCGAGGGCTCAATCAAACCCTGGAACTCCACTCCAGTGTGCACCTCTACCCCGAGGAGGAGTGCCACCTTCAATAGAATCAACTGCAGCTGACGGATGCCTAAAAATATATGTGGGTGTCATGAGAAATGTGTATGCAGCATAACCAAAATGCTACAATTACTATCAGTCGTGCACAGATTAAAAAATGGTTGCTAATATTGCAATTCTCTCTTTAAAAACTCTTCTGTTAAGAAAATTCAATAATGTGATGTCTGAAATTTGCTCGTGTTGACCTACCAGAACTTAAAGGTAATAAAGCCACAAAATATGAATGGAAAATACAGAAATTGTGAATCTAAGAGCCCATTTTGTTTGATTAGCAACGATTAAGTGAAAAAACAACAACACGGTTGAAATTTGAGATTGTATCATGTAATACTAAAAGAATGGGAGCCCCACAAACAATGATAATGCAGTGAGTTTATTTAATTCATTTCAGACTGGCTCAAAACGGTTTTATATATAGCCTCTCACTCTAATAACTGACTGAGGCACTCACTGATGTGATCCAGAGAGCCAGAGCAGAATTTGCCATAGAACTTTTTGGCTCCGAGCTCGCGGAGGTCATAGATGGTGTAGGGCCACAGATGGAGAACATTGTTTCTGGAGAATGTCTCCCGCTTCTCCAGCAACACCACCTGAGCCCCCAGCAGGGACAGGTCAATGGCCACTCTCAGGCCACATGGACCAGCACCCAGCACGAGGCACTAGGAGAGAGGAAATCAGCAAACCCTCAGCATGGACGCGATAATAAAACATTTTTAAAGCAAAAGGTGAGGACAAGCGAGAACGATTTTAAGCTGCTCTTGAAGGACAATTAGTATAAAGCCATTTGATGAATGTGAAAGTGTCATGAATTATATATAAAGGGCAAACATTTAACAAGAAATTAAAGGGAAGAGATGCAAAAAACCTACAGAGTCACAGACAATCAAATATGACATCTGAATTGAAAATAAATTGTTGGCTTTGATGGCTGCGGTTATCGATCTGCAAGTGCAGCAAAGGTTAGAAAAAAAAGCACTTATAGATAATCTGTATGATCTTTTTAATAACTTTTTTTGTTATAATTTTAGGCATAGAATGGTTTCTATTAAAGTAAGGAAACACCATTATTAATAGGGGTGGGGGGAAAAAATCGATACTGTGTAGTATTGTGATATTTTGTTTGCTAATAATGTATCGATACAGGGACAGCAGAAATCAATATTTTGTTACAAAAAAGGTTTTTGTGCTCTGACTTCAGAGCATGTTGATCCTTTTTCTGAGCAAGAATCCTGACATTCCTTCACTGTCCAAATGTGTTTAACTTTTTTTTGGCAGCAATAAACATGACAGTTTACTTATTTTAATTTAAGACATGTTTTATTTTAATGAAGTTTAAAACTTTTTTATTTAATGTAAAATTATATTTTGTTTTAATTTACTTTCAAATTCTTCAGTTGCTGAAGGGGCTGCATAGTTTTCATAAATTGCATAGTTCAGAATAGCTATAATTGTACCAGATGGTTGCGTTCAGTTAAGTTGGACTAGACTGTAATACAAACCGTTCAGTTTGTCAACAATAAAACTGAAATGAGAGAAAGACTGAGTGTGAGACTTTGATATTAGATAAAATGAATATTGATAAAGTTTACCTTTATGTACAGAATCTGAATATCGCAAAATATTTTAAAAAATTGCAATAATATTGTATTGTGGGATGTATAGTGATTCCCACCTCTAATTATTATCACAGGTTGATACATTTATGTTCTGACTAAAATAAATGCATCAAAAAAGCATTCAATGAAGATTAAAGTACACAAAGTTGAGAAAGATAAATGTCATAAAATGCCAGAAAGTCTTCGTGGACAGCAGTATTCATGGCCTAACCTAATCAATTAATGATCCACATGTTGCAAACTATAATGACCCACAACATAAATGGATAAACTTCCTCTACTAATGAAGATTCTGTGACACAATCCAAATCTCTGGAAAAGCTACGAGATGCGATTTAACTCTTTTAATGTAGCTGCGATTAAAGAGGAATCTCTATCATGCAAGTAGTAGAACCACAATCTCAACTTCTTACATCAAAATCTTTCAAATCTTTTGAAAATGACAATAAATGACCTTTAGTTGTCTGTACCTTGTTTTTAGTGCAGGCCTTTCCTTGCTGATAATCTTCATGAGAAGCTCTTTTATCAAGCTTGGTCCACAAAGCTTTGGCCTTCCAGTAGTTCAGTCTTTCTTTTAACTTTGCGTAAAAGCTCCCGAAATCTTTCGGATCGATCTCCAGCTGCCTGCAGAGCTGAGTGAAATGGTGCTTTACATCCTTACAGGTCTGAGCTTGGACAAAGAGGTCAAACGTAGCATGTGAAGGGTTGACAGGACCTTGGCTCGCCATAGCTGAGGATGTCAAGAAGACCAGCTCCTTTTGGTTACTGGGTTGAGTAGCTGTGAAAGAAGAAGTTATATCGTGACATCATCTCTTCCTACCTGGAAGTAGCACCTCCTCGGGATAGGTTCGTGTAAATGATCAAACGTTTCCCACCGTTTACAGCCTTTGTTGGTGTAATGTTTAGAGGTGGTCCAGTCATGTAAAACTCCTACATGCTTTGTTGTGGGAATTTCCCTCCTCGTGTGCTCTTAATTATAGTCCAGATGTTTGAACACTGATGGCTTTATGTCACCTGGTAGGCTGAGTCATTACTAACTTCCTCCATGGGGCCCTCTCTATCTTTCTTTTTACAACCAAACAGCCCGCCCACAGCTGATGTGTCATTCTCACATGCAGTCTCAGGAAATTTACTTGCTTGTAAGAAAGAGGACACAGTGTAATAGAAACATGTGGCTAAAACACATGTGTTTTATATGTTTACTTTTTAGTAAACAAAAGGGGTGAAAATTAATATGTAATGTTATACTCAGCTAATCTGTTGATTCTTTTGCTATTAATTGATGACGGGTAGTTAAAAACACATGGTGGGCAGGGCCTACACCGAAGATCTTGCTTTGTCTGCTTAACAGTTCAAAGTCCAAAGATATTTTATAATATGATAAAATAAATTATGGGAAAAGGAAAGGCAGTAGACAACAAACTCATATTAACAATCTGGCATTTCAAGCACGGTTTCCTGTGTTTGGTCTGCTGGTGATTCTTTTGTCTTAACCCTGGCAAAACCAAGTTATATACAACTATTTCTTTTTAGGACAGACATGCTTCAGTGATGTCTTATGGTTCAAAGAAAAGTGACCAACAAGAGAAGATGAAACATAAATCGAATATAAGAAAACGATAATGGCCTAGATTTTGACTTCTGAAGAATCTTAGCAATTAAAGAAATATACCCGTGGATCTTTTTTCAACCTCACATCTCTGGTTGCAAGTCATGCACAGCGTTGCGTGAATATGGGCCTGTGAGGGGAGGACCTAACTCTAAGAAGACGGAAACCACATTTCTGTACGATATTACTGCAGATGTAACACTGAGCACAAAGAGTACAGCTATAGGTTTTCAACACCATCTGACCCTAGTGTCCATCAGATGAAGCCTCTACGATGTGTGTAGAACAAAAGAATGTTAAAAGGAACAGTAAACACTGCTGAACAATACATGTCTCATTGTGGGAAATATTTGGTTTAAAATAGGAGCTATGAGCTAATATATTCTCGGTCAACATTTACCCAATGTTGGCAAAGATTGTTGACTAACCTAGAATTAGTGGCCCTCCTAGCAACATGCTAATCTTTTAAGTCAACAGCATCCTTAAGAAACAAATACACTGTTTGAAAGGTGAATTCTGAAAATTTACAAGTTAACGCTTTCCTAACAGCAAGCTGAAGAAAATGCAGATGACACCAAAAGTGTGAGGCTGACATTTCCTGTAACTATCACAGTACCATTTACTGGTATTTACGCTTCTCTTCTATAAAGTTGTCAGCTCTTGCCCTCCACCTGAGACATAAAGTCTTTCATTATAGAGAGTACATGTGCATGCTTTGCATGACTGGCCCCGTATGCATGTGAACACAACTGCATTTTAGCTTTTCCTAAGGCCAACATTCCCGTCCTCACATTTTACTACAGTTTCCTGAAAATGGACATCAAAACGAGGCAGCTTTTGAGTCCATATGACAAGATGCTAAAAAACATGAAATAAATCACTCCTCTTATTCTGTTTATTGACTTAATGCTTGTTACTGTGCAGGACAGTTGTCAGTCACTAAAGAGATATCACAACCTACCATAAACACAAAGACAAACAGTTGTGTTGGTGTGTTAGATAAACCTCCATGGAGATGCAAAACACTAGCTTCAACTAAAAAGGCACAGTGCAAATGAAAAAAAACAAAAACAGCTCTCGTTCAACTAAATTATCTAACTGTATATTTTTACTTTAATACTCGAATGTTTAACTTGTTACATAGCTTAGAAATATTTATTATTTTTTACCCTTTTTGCATTTTATGTAGATTTTAACTTTATTTTCTATTTTCTAGGATTTATTAAACCTTAGTACTTTATGTAATATTTTGGCGGCTTTAACGCAGGAATTTACCAATTACACCTTAAATCATCTTATCTTATTTTATTATATACAGCTATCAACCTTATATATGTATATAATACCCTTTGTGTTTCACTCTCTGTGTGTTTACACACCAGTCAGTGTTTAATCATTAGTTATTGTTAATCTCTGGCTCTTTTTCTCAGCGTGTCTTTTTTCCTGTCTCCCTGCCCTCACCGCCAACCGGTCGTAGCAGATGGCTGCCCCTCCCTGAGCCTGGTTCTGTTGAAGGTTTCTACCTGTATAAAAGGAGACATTCCTTTCCCACTGTAACCAAGTGCTTATACAATATTAAGTTCCTTGAGTTGAGTGTTGTTGTAATTTGGCGCTATATAAATATAACTGAATTGAACTGACAAGAATACACAGCTACAGGCTATATATAGCAGACTGAGGAGTCACATATGACTGTGATTATTTGTCTCCAAGCAGGCTATGAAGTGAACCGCTCCTCCCGTTAAAAACAGAACATTTAAGAAGAGTGAGGTACTCTTTGAAGACAAAATAAACTGTCAAATCTAAAAACTAAAAATAGCTCACACAGCCGACTTGATACTTTGATCTAATTCTCAGGGAGGCTGCTGTTTTTATAATCTGTGGTCATGTTCTTTTTTCCCCCCCTTCTTAAACATGTAAAACTGCACAGCAGAAACCACAAGCCCACAGACATATTTCCTTTTTGTAAGTGTTGCAGTGTTAAAAAAGAAAATATTCTCACACTAAAATACAAGTTTAAGAATGGCCACGCTAAAAGAAGTGTCATCTGTGACAAAGGTAAAACAACACACAACCACCACCATCATCATCATCTGACTTCTGTTAAGCAATTCTAGGCAAGAAGCAAGTCTTCTCGGGAATGTTGTTGCTGACAGCATGATCAGACAGAAAATAGCAGGACTGAAAGGTAATTTGACCTAATTTCACTCACTGCCAGTGGACTGGATTCGAGTGGATTGACCCACCTTAATACACGTGTAAGCTCTGTCCACTTTGTTTGGCAGCAACGCTGTGTTTATCAGACTCGTGGATGGATCATATTCTCTTGTCCAGCCTGGCAGGTTTACAGAAGGACATAAAAGAAGAGAAAGAGAAAGGAGAATGAGCGACGCGAAGAAGACTTGAGAGGAAACAGAGAGATTATTTCCTGAACACGTACCTAGACTTTGTGCTGGCATTTTTTTAATACTTATGATCTCACAATCATAGGAAACTGTTAAATGAGCAGGCGTGGCACTGATCGCGTTCTGCTGTGCCCAAGCAGGATGCAGTCCCAACATGTTACTGTATGCAAGCAGCCAGATTGCAGATTGCAAATTGCACCCTGAAGCAGGAGCTGACTTAAGTTGAGAGATAATATATCTTATAGAGCTGCATCATAAAAACTAAATGATTTAATTGTGTGTTTTATGATGGAAGATAATTTTAAAAGATACGCTTCAGACAGCAGCACGTGACGACCCATCAATCAATAAACTTGAAAACTTACAGAAAAAGTACCCGACTCAGAAATGGAGAGGGGGGGAAATACAGGCACAATATACAACATTACATTACCAGCTCTGAGGTCGACCTAGAAGCGGGTTTCCTTGAAACTGTGTCCATGCTGTCGCTCCCATTTTTTCGTTTTTTTTCTCCTTTGTTTACAGGTAAGGACGTGGACTGCCTCACCTGCACCTCGCGCCCGCACTACACTAGTGGAGCCTCTTCCGGGACATTCTGTAAAGCTACACAGCGCGAGCCCCACGTGATGAGCTGTGAGGCGATGCACGCGGACGACAAGTTCTGTGATCACAACTCAGAATTCATGTTAATACTGCTGTACATAATAATAATAATAATAATAATTCTAATTATTATTAATAATATTATTATTATTATAATTATTATAATTATTATTATTCTTAATAATTATAATAATAATTATAATAATAATAATAATAATTATTATTATTATTATTATTATTATTATAATTATTATTATTATTATCCAATTATACTTTAGAAACATGTCATCAGTGGGTTTTACACGTTAAGAAAATGCATGGCGCAACCATATCGTGAAACAATGTTTAATGTCAAAGAAGAACTAAAATTTATTTAACTTGAATATTTCCAACTTTCTACTCCTACTTTATTCTCTTTTACAAGAGAAAAGAAACAAATAAAAGGATACTTGAAAATACATTAATTACAACTTCTACCATTACTTCATAATGGCACGGATAATGTAGGCTACATAGTCCCCCATATATAAAATACTCGAAAGATCCCCGGATTTAGACCGGAAAGGGGACATAGAACTATATCCCTTGGAGACTGCGACAGGAAGGGCACCCGCCGCATATGTTAAATATGCATATTCATTCCGTATGTATACGGGAGCAGGCGAAATAAGCTTCTTGTGCTATATCTATCAAATTATTTTACTTAATTATTTGACTCTATGTGTTAGCCCTACATCTGACTGTCCATGGTGCACTGTGATAGACTTGTTTGGTATTTAGTATGACCACCTTTATTGATTAACTCTCCTGAACTCTCTCAGGCAAGCTGTCTTGTAGTTTCTTTAAGTAGTCATTAGGAATAATTCTCTTGGCTTCTTGAAGGACATTCAAAGCTCATAAATAGATGCAGGCTCCCTTTTGTTTTGTTGTCTATCAAGATGACCCCCTAGTACTTCAGTAGTGTTGAGGTCTGAGCCCTTTGGAGGCCAATCAAAGGCTGATAATCTTCCATTATTTGTTGTTGCGTCCAGGTTTGGGATCATTTTCCAGCTGAAACAATGAAGCCACTGCCAACCAGACTAGATGACATTGCATTTAGATTTCCAACAATTTTGAGAAGATCCCCACACCACTGGTTGAAATGCATCTGTAAAACATGTTTTTGATGAGGATTCAGTGGACAGTAGATGCATATCTCAGGTTGAGTGTCAGTTCTTTGCTGGGATTTTTCCAGTTTCTTAAGGACATGGCCTTTAGATACCATTCACCTTTTGTAAAGACAGACTGTACACCATACTGAGATATGCCAATTTTTTTTTATTTTTTTTGCTAAAAATCTTCAGGAATCACATTGCAGGTTCAAAAAATACAGTTTATGCCTGTCAAACTGTATTACCTTTGGTATCTTTTCATTGATTCAATTAAACAAATGGGAACAAGTTATGTGCTCTTGTGACAGGCATCTAGTAACAAAATGCCTAAAGATACAATTTTAGTTAGCTGTCAAGTTGTTATGTGTAGACACAATACACAATTCCTCTTAAAATATTCAGGTACAAGGACTAGACTGAAAATGAGTGAAAAACCAGATAATATATGCAGAGAAAAACTTTGAAAGAACTATTGCTTAAAAGCACAAATTTAAGAAAAATTGTGGCTCCTTGGAAAAGAAATAGGAAGAAATAAAGACTATGCAAAAGTCTTGTAATTAGACTATTTATATGTAGATAAAAAATTTGACACTACTGTTTGTTGCATGTCGTTATAAATATGCTTTCAAATCTTTTTCTAGGTCAATGGAAGATTACCTTTGTGTCTTAGAACAGGATAATCAAGTATTTTGTGTACATTGCTGCTTTGTGTGGGTATGTTTTTCTTTCTTTTTTAAAGAAGCATTTGTTCAGTTAATAATCAAAAGCGCGTGTCATAGGCAGTATACAAATTTTATTCAAATTTGAACAGTAATCAGTAGGATTTAACAAAGAGTTATGTGAAAATTCCCATTGGATACAGTAGAAAAAGAGTATATATAGGAATATCACTGATTTAAAAATATCTGCATAGCCAGAAAGGAGACCCACAGAACCCCACAGGAAATGCCCTTGGCTTATTAGCAAGGCTGCATACTGACTATATGATCTTTTTCATGCACTTTATCCATATTTTTGCTCAAACGTTCAATGAGACAGCAGGAAAAGGAAACGATGCAAACAACCCAACGACACCTGCAGGCCATTGCATTCTTTATCCGTGCAGCACAGCAGATGTAACACAGATATCAAGCTCCTATTCATGGCAGCTGCATCATCCTTTTGTGTGGAGTTACTCAGCCTTAACCAGCAGTGCTTTGGGAAATCCCGGCTGGAGAGCCCACTCGAGGAACAACAGAAGGTGGCAGCACAACACTGTCGAAGATTCATGAAAGCAATATGTCTGACAAGAATGACACGCGATTACCTGCTAATTTCTCAGCCTGTATAGCAGCATCAAAATGATCTAAAGGTCATCACGATGTAAACATTGTGGTATTGATTGTATTATGGGAAGCATCGATGCTGGTAGATTATCAGTATGTGGCGAGAAACAACTGGCACGTTAATGTTCAACTGAGAAAGGTCTCACAGAAATACGTGCACAAAGAAACATACCTGTGCTCAGAAGTGTTGCAACTATGATTAATCTTATACTTTAAGATGTTATGTAACCCAGAAAAGTACCAGAAAGCAAAATAAACAATTGGGTTATTCTTTAAAGTAATAAATTATAAAGATATATACAAATATTATCATTAAGAATATTTACAATTAGGTTTCAAGAAGCCAATTTTTTTTGCTATACCTGCCACCATGGTCATGGGAAAGCTTTGTAGTCTGCCTCCCATAGGCATCAGGGAGGCATAACCATACTGCTGCTCGTTTATCATATTTAATAAGAACATAATGACAATATCTCCAGTGTAACATTGTCCTAAAACTTGCACTCATTAGTGAAATACTACTGCTGGTTAAAAATCGTCTTCATATCCATGAAGTTGAGAACTGCACGGGGACATTCACCTGATTTTAATGCGAATGCTTGAAAGTAAATTTACAGATTATAATGCATGCTGGTGATCCAATTGTGATCCAAAGGTGTACACGGATTATCCTTTAAGAAGAACAGAACAGCATAACCTCTGTTTAGATAACACAAGCTTCATTGTAAGAAAAGTCCAGAGTATTAAAATACACTTTTACACAGTAGAAGAGAGTAAAAAAGACATTTTTCATTGGCACAAAAATCCTCACAGAAGAATTCTTGTTTTCTCCATCCTGAGATGATCTTTAGTGATCAGTAGCCATTTATCTTTATAGATTAAGAAAAGTCACAATTAGCAAATAGAGACAGGGACGGCCTCTTTTCTTCTTTGCGTTGAGCTGTATGTTGGTCACAGCAATAACTCAATTAGTCCAGCTGGTCAAAGAGACTTTCGCATCACTTTCACATCACAAAATCTCACAGCAGTCCAGAAACAAGCCTCAATGTTGCACAGAGGAAGTGTGGTGCTAAAAACTGGAGTGTTACCATGGAAAATTTCCAGTTGATCCAGGTATAATAGCAAATTCTTTTTAAAGAGATCGATAATATCTTAAAATTTGATGTTGGTACCACATAGATGCTTCTTGAGCAGAAAAATGGAAGACGGTGTCTGAGCGTGTGCGTTTCGAAGGGGATCCCAAAGAAAATGTGACGAAAAGAGACATCCTGTTGTAACCAATAAACTTAACTCTCTGGACACCCACCCATGTTTGACTGATATGCTGTCTTGTAGGCCATGTTGTGTCATTGATGGTGATAATTATAAGATCAGTCAGGAGAAATAATATAGGAAGAACCCATGAGGAAGGCTTATTAGGACACCTTACAAACACATAAAAGGAAGACACACCTCTTTGCCTGTTTTGGGTTGTTGAAAAATAATACCATACCTTGAAAACAGTCTCTCAAACTGGAAATGTTGGAGAGACTTTGGAAAGACTGGATTTTGCTGATTGGTTTGATGTCACGCAGGATCAATGATTGTACCCAAATATGTGTCAGTTCTTTGCCCCATTAGACAAAAAACCCCAAAACAAAACACAACCGCCCCACACACAATTATCCATGCACTTTAAAGACGATGCACATGCTCAGTTATGCACATCCATACTGTGTGCACAGATATGTTGCCAACTGGGTTACAGGTTCTCTCCTGGCTGGTACTGAGGCTCTGTGGAGGTAAAGTAATCCTCCAGGAAGCCCTGCAGGTACTCGAAAGTTGGCCTCTCTTCAGGTTCCTTCCTCCAGCAGCTCAGCATCAGCTCATGAAGGGATTCGGGGCACTCTGCTGGACACGGCATCCTATAACCACGCTCCACCTGGTCTAACACCTCCCGGTTCACCATACCTGGTAGAGAAAATAAAGCATTATGAAAGGTATGTGGCTGAAAAACTATATCCATAGTTGGAGTACTAAGTAAGACATCTTTATGCTATACACAGAATACAGAATTATTAGGTAAGTGTGTATTCTGATCTTTTTATTATTTTTATGCATATTTTACAATTATTTTCTTTCACTAAGTTATTAATAAAACTCCTAAGGGTTGACAGTACAGCAGCACTTACTCTTAAGACACGTGTAATCCAAACTGGATTATCAAAATATAGGCCAAAATTTTTAACTTTTTCATATTTGTATGATGTCACAGAGTATTTAGAGAAGTCAACCAGCTCTTATTATGGCTGTCTTGCAAATCTTTCAGGCCACTCAGTCAGAAACCTTTCTGAGTGCATGCTAACTGATGCCCCCTAGTGGTTACACTTTTTATTTTATTGTGAAGCAGCCAAACTCATTTTTTATAAAAACACAAGACTTTCAGAAACCCATTATTCTCTGGTGCCACGATATTCCAGAACTGGAACGCTGAAACACGACCACAAATCAATAAGATTGATACAATGAAGCATTAGGAGCGAGACAAAAAATAATAATAATAAAAATAAATATAAACTAAGACTGACTCTTGATGGATGTGGTAGGTGGGCTAACTGATGCAGATGACCACTTTCAGGAATCTGGTTAGGGCTAGTACTATTAAGGATGAGCTAGTGGGAGTTTTCCATTCTGACTAGATAGTCAACAAAGGCCTTGGATATAACCCACATAGGAATTCAATCACATCATAAACAAATGCAGGCTTTCTCCATTCTTTAACAGCATTTTGAAAGCTGTGACTGGTCCTTCAGCAAACACTGACTATGAAGAGACCACAAAACTGACATACTTCATAAACAGAAGGACTCCTGAGAGTTACTAAAAACAGGATGACCTTTTTTTAAAAAGGGGTTGTGAATATTTTTTGAAAAGCCAAAAATGTTACAGTCACCAAATTTAGGAAATGCACAGTCTGTGTAGGTTATCCAGGTCACATGACCAATATTGGGTTAATGATCCTCAGAACAACCTCCAAAGGGGACAGACACATACTGTGGGTTTATAATCTGGGATTATCTGGGATTATGACCAGTTGTTTTAGATCTCAAATGACCTTTAGGATTGATTTTTTATGTGTTATTTAGTCTCTCATAGGGAAAAAATAAACATACATTTCCTTTAAGCATTAAGTTTTGAGGTTCAAATTCCTTCAACCATAATAAAGCCTTAAACAAAATTATCTATACTTGCCTGGGTACGGGACTCGGCCTTTAGTAGCCAGTTCAGTCAGTAGGATCCCAAATGACCATACATCTGATTTAATGGTGAAGCGGCCATACAGCGCAGCCTCAGGGGCCGTCCACTTGATGGGAAACTTGGCACCTGCAAGAGAACAAGTTTATCAGGAGGCTGAAATTAGATCATTGTAAACAGGCTGAGACAAAAAACCAACTGGCAGAGCTTCCTGCTGTTCAACAGCTGTGACATCACAAAATCCAAATAGATATGTGATGCCTTTGAAATACTCTATATTTGGCCTGGTGTTAGAAACACAGAGAGAAAGGCTACTGTGTCACATGGAGAAACTGCATGATAAAATAAATGCTGTCTTTTTTACCCTTATACTTTTACCTTGCCTGGCAGTATATTCGTTATCCTCTATGAGGCGAGCCAAACCAAAGTCAGCCACTTTGCAAACCAGGTTATCTCCCACCAGGATGTTAGCAGCTCTTAGATCACGGTGCACATAGTTCATCCTCTCGACATAAGCCATCCCCGAAGCAATCTGAGAAAGGGGCAAATCTCTGTTTTAGAACAGAAAAGTAACAAACAATTAAATAATAAAACGGGATATTATTTGCACTGACCTGTGAGGCCATGTCCACCAGCTGGGGAAGGCGAAGCATCTTACCCATGTCCCCTTTCAGAGAGTCCAGTAGGCTACCTGTTAGTGCGGATTAGAATAAGTTAATCACCACTGGGCCTATGAAATTCCTGAAATTCATTTTAAATTTTGAAAAAAATGTATGCAGAAATGATGTTTATTTATAAATAAATTCATTGTCTAGAACTTTCTTTTTTCCCAGGCAGTAAACACGTCATAGTTTAGCTCAATTATTGGCTGTTTCTGCTTAATCACATCAAGACGTGTCCATCTTTTAATTAGACTTAGAAATATGATTTCGACGAGTCATAATCAAATAATATTTCAAGTACTACACATTTTTATTATTATTTACATTTACAAATGAAAAAATGTACTCTGAAAAAATATTTAAATGTGACCGAGTGAGGACCCCACGCTGACCTTGGCCCATGTACTCTGTGACGATGTAAATCGGCTCCTCAGACACCACAGCGTAAAGCTGAACCAGCTTTTCGTGTCTCAGTTTCTTCATGACCTGAGCCTCCTGCAGGAAGGCCTCCGGGGACATGGTGCCGGGCTTCAGGGTCTTGATCGCCACCTGCGTTGTACCGTTCCATGTTCCTGATTTAAAACAAATGTTATTAGTATAACATTAGTATTGATTGTTACAATTTAAACAATTCAACTCCAGCTTTCCCCCATTAAAACTGAAGTCATTTAAGCGTTAAAATAATTTTCTAATGCACCTCTGGACAGTCTTGTATACGGTTGCTTTTTTAAACGTTGCTCCATGACCATCCTTTTCTGACAACAAAACATTTCTGCTTAAAAACTAATTACTGGTAGTTTCCAGTAATTTTCAGAAAGACAAATGATTGCTGATTTCTACTGTCATGCCTTAAGACATTTGTGGGAGGACAGTCAGTAGGTATGACCTGAGCATACCTGGGTGTGCCTGAAAACACAAGAGCTTTGTGGTGGCACCAGCACCAACCTCCATTACACTTAATTTGCCTCCCTGTCAGTTCATCCACGTTCCCAAAAAATGAAATTCTAACTGACAGGTCATTGTTTTCATACACTGGAGAAGATTCATTGCACACTGTAGTGGAAAAAATGCAAAGCGACAGAAACAAAGATCTACTGAACAATTTGAAAAAAAGCAGCCACACTGAAAATGTTCCAGAAGTGACGTTGGCATATTTAAAGGGCATATTGGGCAAATTTCTAAAACGTTTGGCATTTTATTTTCACTGGCATCGACAGTGATCATGCAATAATATTCTAATCAGAATCAGCTATCAGTAGTTATAGCTGTGCAATTTTTCAGTCATGCAGGGCTAAAATATTTTATGCACTTTGGTCTTACAATAGCTGTGACCAGAGAAAATAACTGAATATCCATTCAAGGAATAAAGCCTGACTCACCCATCCAGACTTCTCCGAAGCAGCCCTGTCCAAGCTTTATGTCAAGACGGAGAGACTCTCTCGGGATCTCCCAGGCGTCCTTTGCTAAGCCCTGAGTCTGAGGCTTCAGTACAGGACATATGTCTGTTAGGCTGTGACACAATCCATCAGCATGCTCTGGGGAGGGAAGATTGTGAAGCTGGTCAGTGGTAAAGCAGATAATGGGCAGGAAACACAGGAAAGGTTTAACTAAAAGAATGAGTGAATGAATATTAGAGCCGCTCTGCTCATTTGTGTAATTACTAAAGACTCTGTTGGGGAGGGGAAGCTAAAAAGCGTTTTGTCTGCACTGAACTCACTGCGGTAATGATTGACAAGCTGCTGTAGGGAGTTGAACTGGGTGCGTGACGTGATGTAGAAGCCTCCACTGTCCAGCTTCCTGATCTTGTAGTGCTTCACATTTAACCCTTTTGTGTTGTCATAATCCAATACAGACAAACAGTAGGCACCTGGGGGAAACGATAACCAATTAACAAAGTAGAAAAGACACTGATAGCATTGATTCATCAAATGATGTTAAATCTGTGTTCTTTCTTTTAAATCACCTGGTGGAAAGTAACAGAACATTTGACATTCAGAATGAAGAGTAATTGAGTCCATTCTTGTGGGCAGTGTGTTCATTGCAACACCAGAGGGCAGTGCTGGTCAACCAAGAACCAGTCTGACTCACAGATTGGCCCAAGGCGATGCCTAGCCTTTCTCTTTATTTTTGAACTGGGCAATATGGCCTGTGGTTGTATAGCCTCAGCTCCACAATGACCTAATTCTGTCTCACTCACTCACCCAGTATTTCGCCTCTGCTCCTGCTCACCCACCTACTCCCCTTCTGCCTATCTTTCCCTACCTTCAATCTTTTCTCAGTCTCTCCAGATTCCATACATCTGCTCCATAACAGGAATCCTGTAATGTACCAGTGTGTACACACGACATATACACACCACTGACTGAGCCCGAAGAGACTATTTTGCTGCTGCAGCAGCAGCATCAGAGTAGCTGCCTATCAGAACCATCTCTCTACACTGAGTCCCACAGGCATCACATCCAACCTTTTCCCATCTGCCTGATTTGTTTCCCTGTACCCACGTTGCCACATGACTGACACGGCGCAGCGGGGAGCACAGTGAGCAGCAGGGAGGCTTGCCTTACTGTAGAAAGAATTTGCTTTCTTCTCCTCGGTGCCTTTTTAGTTTGATATGTCAAAGAACAGAAAATTCATTTTGAAATCTGAACATTTTACAAGTTCATAGAAAGATATACGAAGAGGTGTAAAAATAACTGCACACTATGTTTCTGGGATTTTTAAAAAAAGTTCCCTGGGTAGACTGGTTTTAAAAATAAAAATCTACACGCCCAGGTCCTAAAAGTTTTACATTTACAATTTTACTTTCTCATACTCTGTCATAAAGGAAAACTTGTGAGAAACCCTCGGGCTGGTGTTTGAAGGATATCAGAAATCACTGATTCAGGAGTAGTTTTGTTCAATAGGGATGAGTGTGGTTTGAAAAAACACTTTTTAAAATCAGAGAAACAATCACAGATCCTAAAAAATGCAGGCAAGCTTTTAACTATTTCTTTGTCTTAACAAAAAGTACATGTACACAGCTTGCATGCCTGAAACACCTCAACTTGTTATTGTATGACTAAAAACTGGAAAAACTGCACTGCAAACTAACAGATGTTGATGGTGTTTCCACCATCAACATCTGTTGATAGAGCTCCAATCAGAAACTCTCCTACAGCACATTAAATATTAATATTGTATGCATCTGTGTTTTCAGTTCAGTACCCTTTTATTCACAATATATTAAAAAAAAAAAAAAAAACAATCTACATGCAAATCATATCCCTGCCTCACTGTATGTTGTATGCCATCTTTAAAACTCTGTGTTGTGGATGAGTTAGTGGGAAGATCAGCTAAATCAGTGGGATAACACATGATCTCTTGATTCTTGCTTGTGGTGAATTGCCTTTTATAGGTTTCTTACAATTTCCAGAAGCAATAATGTTTTTGTTTGTTCAAAGTTTTTTTTAACAGATTAAGGGATCAGTTTGTACACAAACTACACTTTAGAAAATCTAAAAAGGATATCTAGATGATATTTAAATACGACTGAGTAAGGAAGTAAGGAAAGTAATGTTGGAGCTACTTTACGACCAAGACTAGATATATTTAACGAACAGTCTGATGATCAATGCCAAAATAGTAGTTACAGGGAGTTTCTGATTAGAGAACAAATTAACTAAGTCATTCAGATATTTCACCGTTTTCCAGTTTCAATTGTGATTCAACTTACCCTTGGTGGTTTCACTCTCTCGCACCAGGAAAGTCCCTCTCCTGTTCTCCAAACTCAGCAGCAGCCTCTCAGAATCGCGGCGTGTGATTTTGCCAAAGTACCACCTGGTTGAGGTCGAGACACAACACATGGGACACAAGGGAGCAGATTGGTGAGGGGAAGGAGATATGAGTGGGAGAAAGAGAGGGAATGGGAAATCGAGGCTGAACTCGCGTATAGTCTCAGAAGGTTTCGGTTATTCCAGATGCAGTGCATACAAGTGCCTACAGTGCAACAGCTGCTTACCTGGACTCTAGAGCCAGTTTGAGATGACTGATGGAGAAAGAGGCAAAGGTGAGAAACGAAGTTGTTACAAAAAGTTAGTTTGTGAGTTTTATTGTAAGCAAGCAGGTTAGCATGAGAGGTTTAGCAGAGAAAGAGGTTTCTGAACTACAGCGAGTTGAAGTTGAATCATCCCAGCATCAAGCCCAAGATCAAGTCAGTGTTACATTACAAAGACACTCACTTAGTTTAGCTTATCTTAAAGACTGGTAACAGAGGCAAATACAGTCAAATAGTAACAAAGTTCACTTGCCAGCAAGCCCAATTTTTATGTTCTTTCTAGTCCTTTTGCTAAGTTGCAACTACATTCGTAGCCTCATAGTGAGCTTTAAATGGGATCTGTGACACTCATTTCCAGCATTCTTGGACTTGACTATCTGGTGGTGCTTCTGCCCTCACAGCCAGAGTGCCTGATATGACCACATAATAGACATCCACCTTTACACGGAGCACAGAGTATAAGAGACTGTCTGAAATCAAGTATTTAGAAGCCTAAGCTTTTGGCTGAAGTATTATTTTCCACATACACTGACCTCATTACTTCAAACTTGAGGCATAATATGCAGCAGTAGTCCCTTTTAAATGGTTAGGTTCATGTATTTCACTACTTTTAGTGAGAACCTGGCTAGCTGTTGTGAACTCGCTGTAGCTTTGGTGCTATTTTTACATAGCTATCAGCAAAAAAATGAAATAAAATTACCTCCCAAAATGGAAAACTATTCCTTTAAGATCAAATTTCTGATTCACAATAAAAGTAATAATACTGAAAGCTCCAAAGAACACAAAGTTTGAGGGTTAATCTTTCCATGCGCTTGGTGAAAGACCGATAAGTGTCACACCGAGAGGGAGAGAGAGAGAGAGAAAAAAAATAAAGGGGTTTACTCTTCTGCTTGGATGGAGTCAGATGGAGCCACATAATTGCTGGGGATATAACCGCTCTCTCCGGTGGTCAGGGAGCGCGCCAGCCACCAGTCCCCTTCTCTGCACAGACGAAATGATAACACACAGCTTTACCAAGGCTCATCACAAGTCCAAAACACAAATGTGCATTTTCGGGCTGTTTATCAAGTGTCTCAGACCATAAATGAAAGGATGGAGTTTGTTTTGTAATTTTAGTAACTGCTGCAATAGCTGTAGTATTTCAGCTCTTGGCTCTTGGAGAAGCTTGATGAAAGTCAGCCCAGGTTCTTTTGCTGTTATGCAATTACTATGGTTGGGAATCGCTGTAACTAACAAAATGATAATATCATAATTTACTGCGCACAACAGCAACGTGATCTATGCGTCTACAATACATCCTGATATCTGTAAGTGAGGAAAAGATATCCCCGAAATGACAAAATGCAGCAATTATGTACACCATTGTGGTGTCAGTGTGGGTATGTATTATCATCCTTATTCAATTAATATTATTATATAATAACGTGTTGGTTCAGTTAATTAGTTCTCCGATTTGCTTTCCCCCGGCTAGTTTCCCCTCTGAGAGTTTCTTTTCCATCAGCACATGTTAGTTAACTTCTGTTCCCTTCACCCTCTTTCATTTGATATGATCCATAATTAGTTGTGGTAAATGAAGCAGTGATTCTGGTAAGTCAAACTGGCAAAGGGACTCCATCTAGACCATTTGCACGATTTAATAAAAATGCTGATGTTTACTGTCAGTGTACTCACGGCATATCACAACAGGGGATGATATTCTTGTGATTCCCACCCCTAGTAATTATAGAATATGGATATTGCAAAAGGCAGGCTGATGGTGCATGAAGGCTACACTTTACGAGGGGTTGAGCTGCTGAAGCTTTGCAGCACTATATTCATTTGACCTTAGAACTGAAGAAGCTTCTCGGATGAGAGGTGAAACGTCTTCAAGCAACTTAAAGAAGTCCAGACGCTTTTCTTTGTAAGCTCCTTTGACTATATTCACAAGTCGAATTTTAAAGCAATATGTTTATTTGCTTTGATTATTTGCCTCCCGTTGATAGTGCTGCAAGGCTTTCGACCAAATGCTACGGGGCGAGGGCAGAGGCATCAGTTTCACATATGCTTCATGTGATACAAAGAACACAGGCTCACAAATGGTTGATTTAAACACAGTCGTAGAGAAGCTTCACAAACCTGCAGTTCACCTTCCTCCTATCAAAATGTGATGGTTTGTGAAGGAGAAATGGGAAAGAGAGATGAAATGGTGAAAAAGAAGAGCGTTGGAGAAATACAGAGAGCATATTATGAGCAGTGGCAGAATAGCAAAGTACGCAGAACAAACAGACTTCAGCACAGCACATATGATAAAGCTTTGAACCTAAACTACTTGAACTACTGTGTATTGAATGAGGCACAGTAATGAGGCCAGGGAGAGAAAAAAATAACAGAGGGCAGAATATGATCTTGACAAAAGCCCGTTGACTCGCTATGCATAGCTTTAATAATCCAGTGAACCTGACCAAACAGAAAACTAGGACAAGCCTATCTGACACTTACATTAACAAGTCTTAGAATTGGTTCGAGGATTCTTGGTATCCTTGACCCATTAATGGGCCAGATCTCTGGCTTAGCGGGTCACTGATAATCCACTATTGTTCCAAACTGCCTTCTTGGTCAGTAATTTGTCAGTGGGCAGGCAGCACTGGGGGTGCATGACTACACTATATGGTTCACTGCATAGCTATTGAGTCAAAGAACAAGCCCATACTTAAAAAAAAACACAACAGTATAGGCTAGGGATGCAACGATACCAAGTTTTACAAACCGATACGATACCAATACTTGGAGCTGAGTACTTGCCGATACAGAGTACAAAAAACGATACTTCTACCACACACACACACAAATACAATTAATTGGAAGACAGGTTTTATTTTATTCCCTGCCGATAAAAAATAAAATCTTAATAAAAATCACCACAAAAAAATTTCAAGTGAAAAATAAGCACTTCTGTTAAATTATTGCAGAGTCTCCACGTTGTAATTTTACAAAATATCACTGAACTATTGGCACTGTCCCGAGCTTTCAGAATAATAAATAAACACTTCTGTTTGGAATAAAATAGATACAAATTAGGTTTGAGAATAAAATAAACTTTTAAATTATTGCAGAGTGTCCATATTGTAAACAAACAAACAAAATAATTATTATTAAATAAATAATAAAATATAAAAATTATAAAATAAATAAGAAATAAAATAATAATTGGCCCCCTAGTGGCCAATCTAAAAAACTACAACAGAAATGACAAGCCACCCTCTGACTAATGAAATAAGTTGGTATCGGTTAACTTTTACGAGTATGAGTACACACACATTTTACAGTATCGGCCCTGATACCCGATACCAGTATCGGTATCGGTGCATCCCTAGTATAGGCAATAGGAAATGTCTCCCTTGACTGTAAAGACAGAAGTCTTCAGTAGACAAGTGACATCAATTTTGGAGAGCACAGTAGCCAGACGGTGAGCAATAACTTGTGCCAAAAGACGACAGAGGAGTGTGAGTGTTTTACTTACGTATTGTTTACTATCTGGAGCCGTTCACCCTTCCTAAAAGACAGATCTGTGGCTGTTCGAGATTCATAATCGTATAATGCCACAAAGGTCGTCACCCCTCCTGTGAGAAGATAAAGTGTGGGCTTTGATAAAGTGAAGCATACAGAGTGCACAGTTTAAATAACCAGCACAACAAGGTGGTAACTGTAAAACTGACAGCTGTCAGCGAAGGTTCTCACCTGCTCGTGTTATGCAGTTTGAAGAGGTGACACTGTTATTGTCCACTCCTCCAAAGAGCGCTAGCTCTGCAGTATTAGCCATCGACTGATTCCCACTGAGACCTGCATCCACAGTAGGGCTGCGGTTTGGTGTTAAGGACTGTTGAGTGGAGTTGAGGTGGTGGCCGCCAGCCCCTCCACCCGAGCTGAGGTTGCCATCGAGGCTGCGTGTTCGTTGGCCTACATCCTTGGACTTGCTCTTGGATCCCCCCATAGCCAAGGCCTGTTGTGCATTCGAAGACAGGGAAAACTCTGTGAGACAGCAGATTAAGAATAAACTTAATTCAAATTGAATTTCCAGGCACTGTAATAGAAAAATTACACTATAATTTGGCATCAAATGGACTTGCTTTCTTATGTGATCTTCTTAGAAATCATTCTCTGGAAAAATTCCTCTGACAGCCACAAAGCCAGATGCAGAAACCAGAGACGGACCGGAGACTACTATTAAACCCACATAGACACGGTGTCACACGGACCACATGAAGCAAAACATCTCCAGCAGACGTTGGAGCAGCTGCCACTCTTCGGTTTCAACACCGACACGAGATCCACTTCACCCCACTCCCACCAGCAGCATGAACACAGACAGCAGTTATGTCACACATGCAAGCATGAACATGTGTCAGAAGCAGAATAATTCCAGAGAAAGGCTGAAGCATTTTGAGGTGGCATTCCCATTGCAAAAAAAACTTATTCACGTTCATGTCTTGTTGAGGGGGAATGAAAAAGTCCTTCATTTCAACAGCAGTGCTGAGGAAGAAAACGATCGACAGAAGATTGGTAAACATCAATTATGGTAATAATTTAGAGCCATTACGTGAGTGTGGCTAAAGTAATGCCCACATTCAGGAGTTTTAGCATTTAAACGTGAGGATTTACAGCATTTAGTTACTGGAAATTCAGCTGCAGACTACTGAGCGGGCAAGTTTGAGCACTGATGAGTACTTTTCAGTACCTTTAACAAAAGAAAAATAAGATATTAAAATAATACAAACACCAAAAAACACAAATGATTTTCTTTTAAGTGAAACAAGCTATAGAAGCATTATTACCCATAGTGTTTTGCATTGCATGTGTTAGTAAGTCAACTATACAGTTATCTCTCAGGCTGCTAAATACTGCACTATGCACTCTGGTTAATCAAAGCATGTTTGCTTTCAGCAGCGTCCTGCTGTTTTCAGAAACTAGACCTGTGGGCATGTCAGAGTTGTAAAAGTTGTTACCAGGAAAAACAAAAACAAATGTACAATAGAGCTGACTCAGATGATAATTTTCTGATTGACTGATTCTTTAATTTAAAACCCGCCCACACACAAAGTACACACAAATCATTTTAGTTGCAAACCTATTTTGTACACCACAACAGTGTTTGTCCTAACCCAGTGTGGCCCTGTGAGGTGTAGGTCTGCATATACTAAATGTAATGACATATCACAACAGGAGACGATATCGCTATTTAGCAAGTCGGATAATCTGACCACTTGGCAAAGTAAAATGCCCAAGAAAACTAAACAATTATCAAAACAAACAAACAAATAAATAAGTAAATAAATAATACTGTTATTACAGTGCAGGTGATTGTCCTCTGGCCCTCAGACTGCGTTGGGGGCCACCGTGCTGCGCAGGCTAATTTAAACAACACAGAAAGTTACCAGTTATAACTGATACATTTAAAATGTGATGATTTTTGGTAAAATGATAAACTATTGCATCTTACACATAGCAGATCACTCATCAGTGTTGATGGTGTTCAAGTTGTCCGTAAATTGCAAAACTGAGAAACTGCACTAAGAAGATAAGATAACAAAGGAGGCCAGTTTTTTTGATTGCTGCTTAGTTTTTATTTCTGAAGCTCCCCCACCTGCGGAGGTTCATGAACTCTAATCACAGCTTAGTGCAGGGAAATCCTTACACTAAGCCCAGAATAATTTAAGGACTGCTATCATAGCCACAGGCGATCTGCTAAGAAATGTTAATTTAGAAAAGACACTAAGGTGGGATGGCTTGGAAACACTTCTGATAAGCAGATAAGGGTAAAAGTGCATTTGGATAGTGTCGAGCTATTTGACCTGCCTGACCTCTTGTTATTTAGGTGGCTGTGAATCTGCTCAACTCAGCCAATGCACAGCCCACTGTTGTTAACAAGCGAATGCAAAAACAAAGCCAGCTACAAAACGTTGGATAGCAGCCACTCAAAGCTATGAATGTATGACATATGGTGGAAAATATCTTACTATAAAAGGACTGAGTTCACTATGCAAGATAAGGAAATGAAGTTGCAAAGCTGCTTCTTGTCTCTTATTTTGCCCCTCCGCCAGGAGAGGAGAAGCAGAGGTGACAAAGACAAAAGGAGATGTGGAAGTTATTTCTGTGTTTGTAGTTTGTATACAGTTTAGAAGATGCCTGTGGCCATATGTGCAAGTGCACATGTGAGCTCATCCAGGGACGATTTAATACAAAAAAATATGTAAAGGCATTATAAGGAGAAAAAATGAAAGGGAGGTGAACATAACATGGGGTTGATTTTTTATTTTTTTTTTTTTTGGGGGGGGGGGGGTGTTATCATCGTGAAATGGGAGGAGGGAGGAGGAGAAAGGGATGAGGGGTCAGTGGGGCCGAAGAGTCGATAAGTCTACCCCCTGGGTATGTCTGCATTAAGGGGTGGAGGGGGGGTTGCATGGGTTGCAGGTTAACACAAAAACACAGACACAAGAGAGTAGACACAAAGATGCCGGGTGGCTCAGGGAGCTGCTCTTTGTGTGTTCTGTGCTCTCCCCCAGCAGACTGTTTGCATGGTTAATAAGCTGTTTGAGGCAGAGCAGAGACCTCTCTGATCTGCAGTCGTCAGTCATGTAAGAGGCTTCCCAATTCCACACGCAAGACGCTTATTCTTAAGGGACGCTGCCTTAATAGGATCAATCAGATGGCATTTAAATAACAAATTTTGTGGAGGAACTTTGGTAAACACGGGTGAATTTTACTGACTCTGTAATTATGCTTTTAGGGTTCAGCAGCAGCAGTATAGAATCTGATGAAGGGAACAAATTAAAAAGAGCCATTAAGACCTTTCGCAAATTTTAAGACTGAATAGAATTCAGTTCCTTTGGCCAAAAGTGTCCTAGACACAGACAAATACACTAAAACCTCCCTGGAAAGGAAGACTCAATCAAGTAAACATGAAACGGAGCATTAATAGAGTCTCATTTTTTTTCCCCCTTCACACTCAGTTTCCAACAAAGCCATCTTTTGTCAACTCACAGCAGGCAGCATAAACAAGGCACAGAAACAGCCTGTGGCCTGTGGCTTTCTGGTTGCCAGATCCTAGCGTGTTTTAGCTCTAACAGCCTTTAGGAAATATGGAAATGAAGGAAGTCATGAAGCCAAACATTGTCATCATTTGCAGCAGAGTAAGTGGAATCATGTCTCCACGTGTACTATCTGCAGTAGTTAATGATAACAAAAGCCTAAATGCGCCGAGGTACTGTAATAAGCACCAACTGTCTGAGGCATGGCTGCATGAAAATCTCTCCAGCAAGGCAGGGGGTGTGGCTGGGTTGGTGGGAGGGGGGTTTGCTTAATTATGCATAAGATCTGGCAATGAATTCCAAATCCTTCAAGTCTCCTGAGCTTTTGGTAAATGGGTATAGTCTTTTAATATTGCTGCTGGGGTTTCTGCTACCCCAACCAGAACAGGATACTTTTTTTTTTTTAATCCCTGTTCCGCTTTCTTTATCATTTATTGTGAAAAGAGGACAATTACGATTTCTGAATGGTATCCTCTCATCCAGATAAAAAGATGTGTCGTTCATTCACCGCACAAGTCTTTGTCATGGTACCAGTCCATTTCGCCAACAACACAGCCTGTCGTGCTCTGGCCCTTTAAAAAAAAGCCTTTTCATCTTTTGGGAAGGATCAAACAGTCACGAACATCAAAATTGAACAAGCTAGCTTAAGATCTTCTGTATGTGTGTTTAATGAGGGTTTTCCTAGTATGAAACTGAAGAAAACTCCAAGTAATACAGAGTTAGATTGTGAAACTATGGTTCTGTGAAGAAGCATGTAAGGGCTTGTATCTTGCCATGACAACTGCAGTAGACCCCTCATATCTGTCTCAGGAGAGTTGTTCCTGTCGGCCTGGCATCTAATACATGACTGGACAAGTTATGACAGTCGCCCTTATTGGAAAGAGCTGTGTTTCATATAGCCCGCCCAGGTTAAAGGTCACATTTAAGTTATTGCTGTGAATGTATTATTAGAACAAATTAGTAACATGTTCTTTCTCTCTATTCAACTTTGATGATGAATATTGAGGCCAAACAATATGGGATTTGCTGCAGAGCTTTCAACAGTTTTACTGGCATCACAGGCATGCTTTTATTTACTCTTTATGCATTAATGGCCATGTAATTTCATTATCACGGCTGAGGTAAATAAGCTGAAAAAAACATGAACTGATGTGTAACCAAAGCTCAAATTTAATCACTTCATTAGGGACATTGTGGATGATATATGCAAAGTACTGTATGTCAAGAGTAATTTAATTTCTTGTTTTAATCGCTCTGTAAACCTTCGGGCCTGAAAAATTAATTTGTAAGCGCCAAGAAGAGTTCCTTTTGTGGCCTCCCGAGACTGGCTCCAAATGTGACTCAGTTGTTACAGACTTCCATGTTAAAAAGGTAGTGCAGAAATAAACATGCTTACAGCCTGGAACAAAGACACACTGTTGATACTGGAATTCTCTCCCATTTGATTGGAGTTACCACAAAAAAAGAGAGATGTTAGTTGATGTTTTCCTGTTGATGGTCCCATTAAGGACAATTCTCAAATTCTAAAAGGTCACACAGGTCAGTTGCTTGGGAGAAATATGTTTTCCCCGACAGCTTGGCAAGGGCCGTATTTTCAGCACTATAAGGCGCATTTAAAATCCTTAAATTATCTCAGAAATCGACAGTGCGCCTTATGTATGAATTCTGGTTGTGCTTACTGACCTCGAAACGATGCTCAAAAATCTGTCAAAAAATGTTTTAGTACGACTTTGCTAAGCTATGAAGCCGCACGACTTGATCGATTGCCGGAGCATTATGGCTACTGTAGTCAGGAGCCTCGCAGAGTATTCTGGGTCCAAAACTCCGTCCCTCCGAGTTGAAAAACTATCTAAATTCTTTCATCTGTAATAAAATGATCAGTGTTCCTGCTTTTCCAGGTGTAACAATTAAGCTTAACATCCAGGCATCCATGAAAACAGAATTTATTAAATTTAACAGAGTTAGAAGTTAGCAGGAATTTAGCTCACTAGTTTCCACCTAAAAATGACATAGCATGTTCTGAAAGAGGGATTTCTGAATAAATTCAAACGTACAGTTCTGTTGTCACTTCAAACATAAATGAAGACAGAAAACTAAACAGCAGTGACGTTTGTAGGGTTACTGAAATTGGGCTAGTTGGTATATAATGATGTGCTACATGATCGCTAGCGACACAGCTATGTTAGCATAACATATACAGTGAAGCTGGAGGATGAATGCTAATGCTTGTTTCGCTTAATGCACCTTATGGTCAGGTGCGCCTTATGGTCAGAAAAATACCGTAGCTGCGGAAAGTTGCTTCTTGGTATGATGAAACTGGTAGAGGTGAAAAGGTTCACCTTCAAAGTAAAAGTTAATGCCCTCAGGGGTCGGTGCATTGATGGTTCTTGGTGTCCGGGGCTGGGCGCTCAGGTATGTACCAGCTCACTCCCGGTGACTACTTGGCGGGGCCTGGTGCCTGTTGCTCGATCAGGCCTCTTCCGGGCAAAGGGGGCCCTCGGGCCTCCGGCCTCTGGGCCTGCGGCTCAGTTCACTCTGGCACAGCTGGCTGCCGGCAGAGCCGGCGGGCATACCACTGCAGCCCCCTCTGGCTTCTGCTCCGTGGCTACTGGGTGACCCCTCAACTGGGGCTCTCCTCAGCTCTTCCCAGGAGGGTGGCACGGATGCCCCTCCGGTGGTCCTCCTTGGGCTCTCGCACTCTGGGGCCTCTGGATGTCTGGAGCCTGGATCTCCTCCATGCCTGCTTCATGCCCTAGGGGACGGGGCTATGGCTCTCTACATCCTCTAGCAGACCATTACATGGGGAAACCTAGGCCGTGTGTATAGGCAAGTATAGTATAGGCAAGGCCGTGATGATCCATTTGGCAAAGTAAATCCATTGGGTCTCCTTGTTGGCCTTCAGACAACAATTCTGACGGCTAAAGAACCAAATGGGACAGGCAAAAAAAAGTAAAAGTTGTGTCCTATCGCACCAACCATCACATTTCAAGAAGAACCTTTACTGTGTCCTTTTGCAGTTTGTGTCACACCATCGAGTGAAAGTTTCATTATCACCCCGTTGGCTCCAAATAGCAAGATGGTCCCCCCCGGGTTGATGTTTGCTAACATTGTAGTGATGCTGATAAAGAGTGACGATAGTGAGTTCCCTCTGTAATTACACCCTGAGACCTTTATCAGTTAAAATGTATATTTCAACTACAGATCAAAAAACAAGATTTATGCTGAGCTGTAACAATCCTGAATGCAGGCACAATGCTGGAAAATGTGACATATGATATAAGAGAGGCATAGTGACATTTATTATCTGTAGGCCTCCAATAAAAGTCCACTGAGTGAACAACAGCTGCCAGACTGCAGGCAGGAAGATAACATCATGTTGTTATTGCATTTGCATAAACAGACACCACCCGTTAAAGTGGGGTTTTGTGCGTGAGTGGTCTGATCACATGAATTGAAGTGGATGTGTGACCAGGCTGTACTCAGTTAAAATCAGAACTGTGCTAACAAGCTCACACTTGACCAGCTGCAACATTGTTCCAAAGGGGTTTTCTATTTGATCGCGCTACAGTGGAAAAACATCCCTGCACGCTGAAGAGGCTGCTGATAAAGTCGAGGTTTCTTGCTTTTAAAGAATATGGCTCATTTGAATGGAGAGTGAACAGAAGTACAGGGGTTAGGAAGCATGTGTGCACGCAAAGAGAATATGCCTGTGTGAGCGAAAGCATGTGATCCTAATGTCAGCCTGCCTGGTGTATTCCTTCATCTTAATGCTCTCTATGTAATTACTATGGAGGGAAAAGTAGGGAGGCTTTGGCTTCTGCGTCACCAGTCGCCAACTCTAGCATAATCCAAGCCTGCTTGTTCTCTCCAGATTATCAACATCTATTCCCTAATCGTATTCATCAAATGCAGTGAGGACATTCCATCTGGGGCCTACAAACAGCACGAGTGCTGCAATGACAAGACAGGATAAACCGGTCAAACCACTACTTCGGCTGTGGCTGCCGCTATTCCTCCAAGCTCTCGTATCCTGTCCCAACAAATCCGTCTGCTGTGGGAAAAATACTAAAAACCTGAACTCAGAGCAGAGAGAACAGTTTACACTCATCATATACAGGTGAGCTGCTTCCTGGTGCTGAACAAACACTGGGTGTAGCTTCATGTCACCTTGTTTCCCCTCTCTTTAAACAAACACGAATAGAGGAAATGGCATATTGGACATGTTTGCACAGCAGTATTACCCCTGTATCTGCGTTTGCCCAGGCTTTACATTTCGTTATTCATTAGGATGATCATTACTGAGCTAAAATAGAGTGACATAGCAAAGAATACGTCACGAAGCCCCTGGCATTTCACCTCTTTTGTAAAGTACATCCATCCTTTATCAAACTGTGAACCACTCAAAGCCAGAAAGCTTCACCATGTTTGGATATCTGAAGGTAAACACCCCCCTCCCCATATCAGGACTTTGCTGAGTCCTGGATAAAGTGTGTACCAAATCCTCCCCCCCCCCCAACCCACCCACCCACGCTGTGCTCCTGCCACGGACAGACACGAGGATGGGGAGGTGATGAAGTCAATATTTACTGCTCCACATACACACACAAACGTTGCCATGGAGGCAATTCCAAGCATTCCTCAAACCAACAAACTGCACAGATGTAGGATAGCGACGCGCAGGCACTTTCTAGGCCAAGACACTCAGAGAGCGCAGCGTGCCTATCTGACAGAGAGAAAGGTAAGATTAGCAGAGGCTCCATCTCGCCAAATTACGTGGGATGTGTCACTTCCTGAAAGCATTATAAAAGGAGAAAGAGAGAGATGAGTGTGAAAGAAAAAGTGATGCAGAGAAAGATGGTGAGATCACCTGGAGAAATTATTCCCATTGTCGTGTTTTCAGTTATAGCACGGGGCGATTCCCACAAGAAAAAAAGACAGAAAAACACCCTGTTTACCCATATTCCCTGCCTCTTAGGAGCATGCAGTGCTCTGGCTTCTATAATAGGATCAGAGGCTGTGAGCTCTTATCCCTTTCACTGTGTGAAAATGTATGTGTGTGTGTGTGTGTGTGTGTATTTCTCTGCAGTGGCTTTTTATTTGTTGTTGTTGCTTTTTTTCTTTGCTATCAAAGCAACCTGCAGATCACCTTTTGCTGCCAAACACCACAGCCAACCTGGCCTTGACATCTCTGGGCTCACGGAGTCGAGCAGCTGGCCACTCTGTCTTAAACCCCGTGCTTACAGAGGAATTTTTGTCCACTTCCAAACAACAAACACTGCTGGCAGCAACTGCAGGTTCAAGGATTTTTGTTTATCCCCTGCTCCTAATCTGAGTATGACATATATCAAATTATTTTGGGATTGAAACTCAAAAAGAAAATATCTGGGCCATTTTAGATGAGCGATCTGTTGCCTTTTGCAAAGGTTGCAAAGTAACAAAGAGCGAGAGCTACTTACTAAGGATGTAGAAATATATTAAATGTTTCATATGCATACAAACTTAAATGTAAAAGCAACAACCTGTTTTCTAGGTAGATTACACGCAGCAGTACTTCATGGCTTAACTGTGACTTTGACAAATTCAAGTTGTACTTTTCTTGAAAAACTATTTAGAAGACATTACTGTAGAGGACCTGGCAGGAGTAAATAGGGCAGTAGGATCGACCCAGTGAAGAAGGTAAGTCTCTTCAATTATATTGAACTATTCCTCCAATAGAACCAGTAAGATAAGTAAACTCTAAGGAGACTTTTTTCACTTGTTTCCAGTTCCTTCTTTCCATCCTTCTGTTCACTCATGAAAACCAGCTCCACCATTCATCCCCTACATTATGTCTTGAGCCCAACACTTCCTACTTCCACAGCTAGCACTGTCATTAAAATCAGAGACGTAGCCACGTCGCTCTTGGACATATTTCATATCGACGCAAAGAGCTGGGCTAAACTTCAAACCATTATGTGTTCACATTATAACCATTTTAGCACATAAACCCAGAGTAATTTCCTACCCTGCAGGATTTGGTCTGCTTTAGATATGTTCTAACTACTGGTTTAGGCTCAGGCAGAGCGCGCAGGAAGAGACATGAAAACACATGACTGGCTATAAATTATCAGTGCATCTTCTCGCTAGCGCACCACACAGTTAGCGACCTACATGTAGTATGTAGAAGTCAAATCGAGCTGTATCTGACATTTGTGTTCTTACTTACAGTATAACTCCATCAGGTAACAGCTTACCTGTACCAAATCTGTGGAAGTCTATGTATTTCAATAATTATTCAGTAAATCATGCCCTCTTTCTACTCCAAGTTTCTTAAATATCTCTCTCAACAGAGTAACTTGAACGTAGCCTTCCTAGTGCAGAACTAGTAAAAAGAAGTATCACCTTTCTTGCACCTGATTTGCCTGAGACCTGTGACTAACCTCCCCAGTCTGGGTGTGACGGGGGCCCAGCTCAATCGAGACAGAGCGATGACATTACTGCAATTCCCTCTGCTTAGCTCATCATGTTTGTTGCAAAACAGCAAATATATTCCAGCACATTAACCCATAGTTAGCGTTTCACAATTTCAACATTTGCAGGTTTATGTTTATGAGGAGGAGATTTTAAGTGGAACATCGCAAGCAGCTGAACCTCAAAGTCTGCTTTTGTCCGTTCTGTGTCACCGGTGATGAATACAGACGAGGATCAAAACGAAACAGCGGCGGCTCCCGAACAACTACGAGATCTGAGGCATTTGTGGCATGCACAGTACTGCGACTGCATTTAAGACCCCTGAGGGTGTTCACTTGTGTTGATGGTGTGAGAGGCACAGCGCTGTTCCACTGTGGCATATTAAATGCCAAGAATAGACTGGTTTACTACTGTATTGTTGCAATACGAGGTACCTCCGCTGACAAACGTCCAGGTTGCGTGGCTTCTGGGACTTACTCCAACATCAGCTTCCTATCGTGCAGCTCTCATCTAAATATGGTCATTATGCGAACTGAGATTGATGAGCTGCGGTCATGTGTTCAAACAAGAAATGGAGGAGAAAGAGGAAGGGAGGAGAAGAGAAAGATAATCCTCAAGGGCATTGAACCCCCCCACCCCCCACTTCCCATCCCCATCTTACTCCCTTACACTTGGTCTAGCTCCCTTCTCCCACTCTATCCTCTATTCTTTCTCCAATCCCTCAAGAAATGGTGGAAATAAAGGATTTCATTTCCACTGATGTGTCAGGCACATGTCACGTGAGGTGGAAAAAACAATGTTTTTCTAAAATACTGCTGAACTGGTAGTGAGCTCAAAGCGGTTGAGGAACTTATGAGAAAACGGAGGGGTCCAAAGACAACAAAGACACTACAGATGCAGGATCAGAAAGCGCTTCAGTCTTCTGCAGTATCACATAGGATGTGTTTTACTGCTTCAGAATACATCGCCTACAGTTGACTCCACTGCTGTGATAGCAAACCCTTAAATTCACCTCATCTCATCACATTTCAAAGAGGAGGTATTTGATCTTCTCAGTTTCCACAGAAACTCCCATGTGCCTCACGCTTCAGTAAGCTAAGGCTTTTCGAGGGCTTCTACCGTTCATCTGCACAGCCAGGCACTGAGAAATCCCCGCAGCTCCCGATTCACCAGGAGGGAACATGCATCGTATATACTGTACTGTTTTACACCGTTTAATGCAGGAAGAAGTGCGCTAGATGTGCATTTTACCATCCGAGGTTTGTTGCAGCAGAGTGACCGAGTTCAGTCATGGCTAAGGAATGCAGAGAGGAGGACGAGACGAGTTTCAACTGCTCTCCTGCTCACACAACCCAAATCAGGAATGTATGGGGAGCAGGTAGAGACACCGTCTCTTCCTAGATGTTCCCTCAGCCACGCATAACACCCACTCCAAAAGTTTCCCTCCACTGCCTCTCGGGGTAAGAAACGGCAGCATCACGCAGGAATTTTTCACACAATTAAAGAACAGGAATGCAATTCAAGGTCGCAACACACACGTGAAAAACACTCCCAGACTTCTTATTGTGCCAACAGAAATAAATGTATGCTAAGAATGCCACGCTGCAGCTGATAATCAGCTGATACGCCTCCATTATTAGGTTGTCTTCAGTGATAAAGCTGAATATTTCAAACAGATAGGGCTATAGCTAAAGTTATGCACGTCTGTGCACACCCAGCATAACTAAAGCATGCTCAGTCTACATTTCTATAGCTGCTTTGGCTTTGAATTCGAACTGAAACCAAGACACAAAGAGCCCAGTGTTGAGCACTGCTTCCTTGGAGATAGACAAATAAAAGTATCGGAGATGCAGAAGCATTAAAATATTAAAATGTACCCATGTCACACTTCATCATCAAAACATAACTGCTCCCTGCCATGACATTTCCATAACAGATTGGAGGACGAGGCCCCCAACACTGAAGTGATTTCCTCCAACTCTTTTAAACCAGCCTTTGTTCAGTAGGCCCTGATTTCAATATTCAAATGTTACTCTGTGGGGTGGCGAAGCCGAGACTGAGACACAGTTTGCGAGGCAATCAGTAAAGAGCACTGAGTTGATGGTGCAGTTGGAGGTTTCATAAGCTACAGATGGGTTGGGCCACTAAGCGGCCTCTGCTGAGGAAGAGGAAGATGTCTGACTCACCTAACAACAGACAGGAGTGAAACCAGAGGAAAGAGGCAAGAAAGACGAGGTGCAGCAATTCCTACTATCTCTGTGACTATGACTGGAGTCATATTTTACATTAGAGATGAGTCAAAAGAAAAAGAATGATGATGAAGTCATGTTTCATGATCCAAAAGTGCCATAAATACAGTGGATTTTAGTCCAAAGCAGGCGATGAGCCAAAAAGCCAAATTTAAAACTGAGAAATCACATCATTTGGGAAAATAATCCCTGAGTCATCAGTATTGATTGGCAACCACACACTGATATATTTCAGTTTCGTTACCTGTTTTTACTTGCAACAAAGAAACAACATCTAAACTGCAACCAGTAATTATTTTCATCGTGAAATGATTTACCAATTATATCAGCTGGTTCTGTAAAACATAACAAAACAGATTTAGTCAAACCAAGACCCCAGGATATGACCCGGCATGGCCCGGTCGTTTCTGTCGCAACTGAGTCATTTGAGTAGTGACACAGCTGTCGCGAGCACAGTAACACTTCATTCAAGCAAATTTCTCTTCATCCGGATTTTGCTTTTCATGGCCTGACACGACTCACTGAAAGGATCACAAATCATATTGAGTACCCTCATCCCTTAGTGCAGCTTTGCTCCACAAATTCCACGCATGCTCCTGTTATCTGGTTTTGGTGAGATTATAAGATTTGCCTGGTCCAGAGGTTGATTCTGACATGGTCTGTGCTCCCTGCCGGAACACGATCTGTGTAAAAACTCCCATGTCGACATGTGTGGCGGTGATTCTCAGAGGATGGACAGCCTCACGTTTTGAGGGAGGGGAGAGCAGCGTGCGCTCTTCCCAGCATCTCATCAGCCTGACCGGGCTCGCACAGCTGCGCCTACACAAAGCTACACAGAGAGGCATCTTTTTAAATGCCAAAGACGCTTTTCCTGTCACAAGAAATGCGAACGGAGCGATGGGAATGAGGGTGTGAGAGCGATCGCTTTTCCACAGAGGCAACAGTGGGTGGATTGAGAGAAGATGCGTGGCCTGTGTCACCCTGGCTAATTCCCAGAGCACAGGGGCAGGAAGTGGCCAATGATCCTGGGAGGATACAAACCCTCCTCTGTTTGTCTGTATCAAACCACTATCAGATACTTCATTCAGACGGCCAGCAAGCACAGACCCCTCTGAGTGAAGCCTTGAAGGGATATGTCAGAGCACTTCAGTTCTTCATCTTTATTATTCAAGTGCTTTTACTGGGTGAACTGGACAGCTTTGTAACTTCATGTTTTATTGGTGTATACACGGTGACCCGCATTTCCTCTGCAGACACTAATTCAAGCAGTGACACCGTACGGAGTAGATAAAAAGTAGACTTACAGTAAAGGATTCAAAACTATGCCAATGGTACACAAAGCCCAAACAGAGAGAGACAGACAGCATGTGACAGGGTGGGAGTGATGTAAGACGGGGAGAACGAGAGAACAGGTGGCACTGGCATTCCCATGCTCAACCGTATGCCCTTGAATGTAGCCGGGCACTAATTAGCAACAAATCTGGGCCAGAGCAACAGAAGTTTAGTATCTGCAACATGAAAAATTCAAAGGCTTTTGTCAGCAGGAAGCCATCACAAATTTCATGCCCCCTTTTCACAGATACAGTCTTTCCCGCTTTCTCTCTTTTTGGAGTGCTTCGTGTATGTCGTTGGCAAACCGAAGAGGGGTTGACACTGGCATCAGACAAGTGTTTTGTTTGTTAAGTACTCTAAAGCCAAAGGGGAATAGTATGTTGTTTTAGCAAAGCACAGCCAAACTACTACTCCTACTACTACTGAAGCCCCAGATCATTTAGATTCTTTTTTCATCTCTGGTTCTCTGGACAGTTATACTTCTTCTTTTTAATTAGTGCCTCACTGATTATACACTTTTTAGGCCTATGCCCACAAAAATGTTTAGAGGGTAAAAAATGTGGATTTCGAGAGATTCTTCAGTTAAACTACAGTGGTTAACGAATTTATGAAACCAGTTTTTATTAAAAACAAGCAAACTATCAAAAACTTATTTAAAGCTAAAAATGAGTTATTTATTAGGCAAGTCACCAACTGGATTCATGCTTTATAACCATTTTGAGCCAGCTGGAATTAATCAATCGCTCAACCACTATAACACATTTTCCTGTTCTGGAATGCAAGTAAACAACTGCAATATGGTATTTTTTTTTCTTTAATTGAGAAAGCAGTTGAACAGTAATATGGCTTTCTACAGTATTTTTGCTTTCACGTTTTGAAACTTGTAATTGGAAAGAAAGAAGAAAAAAAATATAGTAACAAAAAAATTTTAAACACAGTTTGGTATCTTAATATAAAAGAGGTGCTTTACTGTTTGTTTGGGTTTGTTCCTTTTTTGGTAAAACCTTAAAATTGAAAATTTATTTCATACAACAATAACTATATTATATTTTAGTATTACAAAATATCATTTAGATTAAAACGCTTTCCCTTGGACTAATAAATTTATTAAGCACTGTATGTAAGTTATAGTTTTGTTGGAAAGGGTAAATTATTCATTTATTAATTATTTATTACATTTCTTGATAATTTGCTTTCTTTCCAAGTTCTTATCATGACCTGGATGTCTGAGAACTTACTCAGACATATTTAATAATTATGCTCTGTGGTCCCTGCTTGGCCACATGAGCATCTTTTTCTGCAATATGTTTTATAAAATGTTTTTAAGGCTTCAAACATTGCACAACTTAAAGATTTACACAATTCATATTCTTCTTATTATTACTGCTAATAACTCTTGATTGGTTTGCGATGACTGAGCTTTAGAAATAAAAATCAAGATTGTCCACTGGTAAATTGAGTTTGGTTGGTCCAATTCTGTTAGATAGATAAAAACGGTAAACAAAAAATTTAAAAATCAGCACTAAAATATTCTCTGGCGACCCGCCTAATGAATAAGCCGATGTGTGGGAAGAACTGATATAAATGCCAATACTGACATCAGTTGGCCTTTATTTATAATCTATAACAACTTTGTGCTTAAGCTCTGTGTGTAATTATGCTTTGATATTTAACATTAGAATTATATGGCTTTAATGTAGCTACACCAATACATATACACAAAAGGCAAATCCTTTAAAAAATCTAATTACAATATGTCCTCAGAGCTCACTGCCAATTAATCCTCATCTGACCTAAAGGAAAGTGGGACATGAGCTAGATCAAATGATGAACTCAGCAAACTGCCAGCTAGAGTGAAAGCTGTTTAATGCCACTGCTCACTTTGCTTCGGTGCAGTTAAAGGCAGAGACAAATACACACATCACTAACAAAACGCTCAGCTCAAACTCCTGAGAAACAGTTTCTCTCTGCAGACCACCCCAAATCGCTTTCCTTCCTTCTCTATGAATAGGTGCACAAAGGCATTTTTGAAAGTGGAAGCAACTTGTCTTAAAGACGCTGATTCTCCCAGTCTGGATAGCTGCGGAAACAAGCAGTTCATTGATGCCAGGCGCAGTGCATCACCCTGACAGACAAATCACTCCAGTATAAGAGGGAACAAAGCGGCCAGTCCACATCCACGTTGCCAATTAGCAGGAATTTCAGCCTCAAGAGCCAGTTTCCACTAGTCTCATTGGAGTTGACATAAACATCTATGGCTTTCACTGAAGACATTCATGGGATTCCAAGGAGCATTAGGTCCCCTCTGCGGAGCCTGAAATCTGGCAGTTAGAAATCACAATGGACCATCTCGTACCACTTTGAGAAACACTTCTTACTCACTGGTTGCAGGAAGCATGCTAATAATAGTGAAAATGGCAACATCTGAGCCGTATTTACATTAGCTGAAAACACTTATGAGGAGAGAAGATAGTGGTTAACAGAAATGATCAAGCATGCCCTGCTTCATCTCGAGCATCAGCTTGCGTGTTGCTGGATCAACTTATATTGAACACATGGGAAATAATATGTTCTTTCTGCCTGCTGCCAAGCATTTTAATGCTTTCAGGAAAAGACTAAACATTCACGCACATAGACACACACACACACACACACACACACACACACACAGACATGGGAGGGAAAAAAAACACTAGAAAATCTGTAGAGGATTAGTCTAATGCACTACTGATAATCAAATGTAACAGCAATTTTATTATCATTAAACCTCCACGCATGTCACTGAAATATGTCTCCCGAGAAATGTTTGAGGTTTCAGAAAGGATTAGAGTGAGAGAGAAAGAAAATAAGCTGAATGTTTATATACAATATTGCGATCTTAGGCAGACCTAAAAGCTGCGACAACACACTGCAATAGTGGTACAGCAGGTTGAACTGTGTGTCTGTGTGTGTGTGGAGAGCACAAGGGCTGTGCCAGCTGTCATATCTCAACAGCCATGATAACAAATATGCCGCACGGTGACGCCTTGCAGGAACTGAGAGACCAATATTTAAGTGTCTGCGAGAAAATCTCGTCTAGACACTAAATCGGTTTTAATTTTTGACACAAAGGCTAGGCTAGCAGATCTGTGGCCGAGAGTCGGGACTGATGTGTACACTAAATACAAGCCAATGACTAATCACACTGTTAAACATTATGGACTGAAACTACAACTCCTCAGGGGCATGGCTTTCTACGTTATGTTACAGATTGTACAATAACTTTGAAATATGCACACCTAGTTTTTCAGTTATTAGCTACTACACCACAGCAGAGTCAATATTTAGACCTTTTGAGTCATGTTGAGTGGGAGAGACTAATCCTAAGCATATGACAGTCATGTCTTTAAACTGTGTGGGGGAATTTGAGAGGGAAAATCTGTGTCATGACGAGTGAACACGCAAACTCCTACTATACATACATACACATATATGTAATGAATCTAAACTCATTTCAGCTTTTATATAAATAAATCAACTGGAGCAAAAGACAAAGTTTCACTTGTGTAAACTCCCTCTCAGGTAGCCATGGCCCTAAAATCAAGGATGTGCAACTAAAAGGTGTGGTGTGATTATTTCCTGAAGCCACGTACAGCAGAGGAGAGACTCCTCACACCCCGTGTAGTTTAGTTATTCAAGAAAAACTGTGATGATAAACTTTGAGACCGGTGTGGGTGCAACGTGGTTTAATTTATTACAAGGTGCGAAAACCACCAGCTGCTGGTCACCATTAACAGGAGCACTTGTTTACAAAAAAATACACTGAATAAGATGCTGAGTGTAAATTTAGATTAGAGATGTTTGTTTGTTTTAATGCCCCAAAGAATGAGGCTTTGTCTATACTTAATTGATGCACGGCTGAGCTCCAACGGCTCATTCATTTTTTATTAATCCCTGTCTGTCCGCCTGTCAAGCGACTAAAACAACAAGTTGGCTTTACTCACCGTGAAGCGCAGGCTACCGGAGATTTAACGGCGTCGCTCTTCTGTCGATCAGACCGGAGGATTTGGCATCAAAGCATTAATGAACTGATCATATAGACTAAAAAGCTTCACTGATTCCTAAAACTGGGGCTTTGGAGAAGACGGGCAGCTGAAGAGAGAGTCGGTGCCAAAGCGAGCGACACAGGCGATGAGGAGGGATCCCATTCAACTGGAGGGAGCGCCCGGTGAAGTCATGACGGGGGAAGCCTCTGAAGCTGTGGAAACATTTTTCACTGACACGGTCTAAATGAAGAAAAGCACCGGAACGTCCCCGATGAAAAACTCCGAGCTTTGCGCGTAACAGAAACCCCCGGTTTGCGACAAGGCTGAGCAAAAACACCAAATCATGACCAAAACACTGGGATGTGCTTGAGGCAAGGAAGGGAGGAGACTTCACCGCATCGTGAAAGCTCTGATTGGTGGGAGGGTTTTTGCGCTGTGGATTTGCCCGATTTGCGTGAATGGCATGTCATAGAAGCCCCACCTCACCTGAGTAGTGCAGGTTCAAACGCGGTTCGTTGTACAATTACTCGTCCTGCTCTTGGCGGTTGAGACTGTTTAGCCTATGACACATGAAGCGTGTTACGTTTTGTGATGTGAGCCAACTTCACACCCTTAAATCATAACCTGGACACAAATACTGCTGAATTTTTCACGTAAAGTTTCAAAGGCTGACCCAAAAACATGGAGATATTTTAACTATAATATAAATTTAGATCCTTAAAAATTGTTTTAATTTTTTTTTTAATCTGACATCATGAAATAATCCTTAATATCACTGAACTAGAATGCGAGGTAGTCTGATTTTCGATTTTGATTATTCTATTTGTTAGCGTGAAAATCAAAGATCAGGTTTGCTTGTGATCTTTCTATTTGATGACACGATGCTGCCACCTGCTGGCCATGAAGCAGCATTTCTAAATCGAAGCAGCTACTGCAGAATTGGAGGCTTCTGTCAACTTTACATATTAAACTCTGAGGAAAGAAGTACTTCAGTTTACCTACATGCCCTAACAATGATTATTATAACGATTAAAAACATAAAACGCATACAAGCAAACATACTGGCTTGTCCCAGAAGTATCCTGTAATCTTTCTTCTTATACGGAGAGGGAAGGAAACCGTTTATGATTTTCCTCCTTGTCCTGCACATGTAGCGAGTTGGCAATTTAAAAACTTGCATACATGACATGTATGGCTTTTTGCCAGCATTTTAGATGAGTGATGTCGAGGTAAATTTACTTAAACCTATGTTATGCACGTACTAAACACCTTATTAGAACCACTTTAGCGATCGAGTGCATTGAATGCAACCAACCAAACTGTTGTCGAACTGCACCAGTTGTATAGGTGCTCCAAATACAGCCCTTGGTTAGTGTGCAGCTACTGCCCTGCCTTTTTTCTCTTCTATTTTGTAATCTGTAGATTTTGTATGAAAATATTAATAAAGAATGTATCTAGCTGTAAGACGGCTATAATGTAGCAAGAAGTATAATTTGCAGAGAAAGGTATTACTGTATTAAGTAGGTGAAAAGGAAGCGCATAAATAGAATATAACAGACAAATACTTCATTACTTCAGACAGTCCATCACTGCCTTTTACCTCTTTGTGTTTCATCACTGCATTTATGTCAGTACCATGTAATCCCATTAGAGCATTTCGCTCTGACATGGCAGACTTACTTGTTCCAAGAGTATTTAAAAGTAGAATGGTTCCCTCTTCTGTGGAACCAGCTTCCAGTTTGCCTTCAGGAGACAGGCACTATCTCTACTTTTAACATTAGGCTTAAAACGTTTCTTTTTGCTAAAGCATGTAGTTAGGGCTGGATCAGGTGACCCTGAATCCTCCCTTAGTTATTCTGCAATAGGTGTAGACAGCTGGGGGATTCCCATGATGCACTGAGTATTTCTTCTTCAGTCACCTTTCTCACTCACTATGGGTCAATAGACCTCTCTGCATTGAATTATACTTGTCATTAATCTATGTTTCTCTTCAACAGCATGTCTTTTATCCTGTCTTCCTTCTCTCACCCCATGGCCCCGCCCTCCCTGAGCCTGGTTCTGCCGGAGGTTTCTTCCTGTTAAAATGGAGTTTTTCCTTCCCATTGTCGCCAAAGTGCTTGCTCAGAGGGGGTTATTTGATTGTTGGTTTTTTTCTGTATGTATTATCGGAGAGTCAATACTAAATAAATAATAAATTTAGCATCACAACATTTTCACTGATGTTTCATTGCATATATTTACCCTAATCGTCCACATGCCACCTGCAGTGAAACTGCCTATGGCCCACAGTTTGAAAACCACCATCAGTAACCGAATAGATGAGACTGGAATATCAATTTATAAAAATATAACCGTTACAGTCTGGAAAGAGAAGTTCACCAAGAGAGTCTGGTTCCCATGGTTGATGTCTTTAGGCATCAGTTTAGTAAAACAGTTTCCTTTCCCTGTTTCTAAAGTGAAAAGTTGAAGTTAAAACAAGAGGCATCAATGAATCATCAACAGAAAAAAGGAGAGATTCCACTCAAATCCAATTTAAAGTGAGATATAGTTTATAAACAGCTATGCACAGCAAATGCAGTAACTACAAGCACAATAATGCTGTTTCCAGAACGTGTTCGAAAATTGCATATGAACCCCAAAGTGTAGAAGAAAGACAGTTAGGACATCATAAGTAATGTGTAGATGCTGGCTGTGCCACAGTATTATTAAGGAACCCCAACATAAGTTTCAATGTTTTCAAAGCAGTTAGAAAATAATGAGTTGATCAAGAGTCACATTTTAGTTGGGAAGGAGTTTATATCTTTGGGACTTAACAAAAGCAAACAGCATCTTCAGTTAACTGGCACTGTCCCGAGAGCACACAACATCAGCAAATCCACTGAAACCAGAGATTAAAAAAAACATCACAATGTTGTTGAATGATGTGAAGCCGTGACTGTGCTCTTCAGCCGTGTCTTCTGTTCATAAACACATGTTTCAGAATATGACTGTTTTAACACTACAGGTCACTGGTAAGCTCGAGGTTTATGCGTATTTTATCTTTTTTGTCAGCTGGACTTACGTTTGCTCTTATATGCGTTTAATAAAGAGATCCTTTTTTTGCTGTTCTTATTTTCTCTCTCATCTCTTCGTCGTTTTCTTTAAGTGTACACTGCTACAAATCAAGCTGCATTTTTGGGAAGAAAAAATAATCTCTGTCTCTTCTGTGTCTCACTTTTTGATGCTCCTTTCAACCAGCCAATCCATCGAATGTCAGCCTCTCTTCCTGTTTTAGTTACACATTCAATCCCATGCGTTATCTCCTTCATCCTATTCTAGACTCGCTCATGTCCTCAGTTGTCCTGCAGTCTCAGTCATCCATTTCTCTCGTGTCAGACGACCCAATAGGGAAGAGCATGTCGCTCTCTAAGGACAGGTTGCTGCCTAGCCCGGCCATGCGGCTCCGCAGTAGAAAGTGTGTCCTCCTCTGCAGGAGCCTCTGCTGCTCCTGCTTCAGCTCCACGTAGGAGCGTGAGAATGTGTGGAAGATGGAGGTGACAGGAAAGGCCATGAGGAGGATGCCACTTAGGATGCTGCTCAGAGCCACCACCTGACCTGGGATGCTCCTTGGCACCATATCCCCATAGCCCACTGTTGTCATGGTGATGACAGCCCACCAGTAGGTAGCAGGGATGCTTGTGAATTCCTGTGTGGTGGCCATTTCATTCTCAATCAAGTACAGCAGGGGGGAGTATAGTGCGATCGCCACACACAGGAAAAGGAGTAGCAGTCCAAACTCCCGTGTGCAGCGGCGTGCTGTCAGGCCTAGAGTTTGCAGGCCCAGGGAATGGCGAGCTAAGCGCATCACGTAGAGGATACGCAGGGCCCTCAGCACACGCAGCACCAAGCCCACTTTGTCCAAGTAGGTGTTGCCTGAGCCCAGCCTCTTCTCTCCTTTGGAAGTGCTGTCCACCACTAGTGTAATGTAGTACGGCAGGATTGCTACCACGTCAATCAGGTTCAGGGGCTGTCTGAGGAAGGTCAGCTTGCTGCGATCTTGGATGAAGCGCAGGGTGAACTCCAGGGAGAACCAGGCTACACACACAGTCTCCACAATGAAGATATTATAGCACATCTGGGAACAGGTCCCCTGTTTAGGAAAGAAACAAAATGTGGTCAGCAGCATGTAGATGAGGTCGAATCACTAGAGGGAGCCACCTCAGTGTGAAATTCAAACGCTAAACAGCGGTAGGAGTCTGCAGCCCTCAGCACGGCAGCCAAGACAATGAAAAAATAAAAATAATTGCTCATTACAGATCAAACCACCAATTTTGGTTATGGGAAAAAAAAGTAATGTCATTAGGCACTAAATCTTAGGTCAAAGCGTCTAAAATGATACCGCCACACTTCCAGAAGCAGTGTATTTTTCTTCATGATTCAGTGCGTGGTTGAAATACGGTTCAAAGCATTTCAAAGCACATACTGCGATAGCCGCTGAATGCAGTCCATATCAGGGAATAATATCATTATTATGAAACATACTCCCACAGAGGAGGAAGTGGCCTGACCACCTGAAAACTCCAGATAACCTGAAACACTTGTGTACTGTTAATGCAAGGCTTTGTCGTCTTGTTGAGGAGCTGTTAGAATGAGATCATTGGCGCTTTATTTTAAAAACAAATGAATTCAGACTCTCAAGTGAGAATACAGTGCAAGGGTGTCAGATGAATGTATCAGTGACTAAATCAGACAACGAGCATCTTTTCATTTCCTTTTTCAATTTTCTTTTTCTTTTTTCCCCTCCCCCGTTTTCTTAGGCAGTTATTGGTTTAACAGTGTGACAGAGGTGATGTTTAACTCATCTGCAGCTAATGCAGGGGTGGGCAACTCCAGGCCTCGAGGGCCGGTTGTCCTGCAGGTTTTAGATATTACCCTGGCTCAACACACCTGAATCACTTGATTAGTTCACTTGATTAGCCTCTGGAGAACTTCAGGACATGTTGAGGAGGTAATTTAACCATTTGAATCAGCTGTGCTGGATCAAGGACACATCTAAAACCTGCAGGACACCGGCCCTCGAGGCCTGGAGTTCCCTCACTCCTGAGCTAATGTCTCACTGTACAGGAGCGAACATTTGCACTCCAACCATTTCCCACACTTACTGTATCTGCACTTGATTATCTGAACAACTTAAAACAGAAAGAAAGAAAAAACAACACAAACTTTTCCCCCCACAGTGGAAATCAAAGCGTTTGCAGTCAATCTGCACTTCTATCAAAAGCCTGCTTTTTTTAATTTTCACAAAAGCTTCCACGACAAATCGATTAATTAATTCAAAACCTGTTTGCACTTTACTCTGCGACAAGATTACGTGTGTGGCTCGGATATTCAATTTTCCTTTGATTTGACTAAAAAGGCTGGGGTGCTAATTATGTTTGTGATTGAAGTCAGACATAATAATGGAAGCATTTCATGAAAGCAGCCTGAGACGTCTTCAAACATTTATTCTAATCTGGGAAAAAAAAATTGTGGCTCTCTCAGCAGCCTTCCTTCTCTTACTGGGATGAGGTTTTAAAATGACGTGACATTATTAGCATTTTCTTTAATGGCTGAGGTTTTTTTTTAAAGCACATAACCTCTTTTTTTCCCTTTGGATACATCAGTTTAAAAAGGATGGATAGAAAAAATGACATAAACCTGCTGGGTTCACATATTCATTGTCAGTATGGTGGCATCTCTTTATGTATTGTGGCTGTGCAAAGCACTTTTAATGACGAATACATTAAAATGAATTAAAAATATATAAATAGAAATGAAATTGAAACAGAGTACAAGTTTTGGTGAACTGTTTTAACTATATTGGTTTCAAAATAAATTCTTATATTTGAAATGTTTGTCAAATTTAGAATGAAATGACTCGATTTGCAAAGTCTGTGATATTCTCATTTTTTCCTTATTAATACAAATACTTCAAAAATGAGCTATATTTAGGCACAAGTTACTTTTCTGCTTCTTCTGTCTCCATTTAGATAATTGATTAATCATTAATTTAACCTCAGCTAAGCAGTTCTTTCATTTTAGACACTGGAAATTGAGTCTCTGGGCAGCTATTTTGAAAAAATTGGATATCATAACAATATTAACCACATTTATCAGCTGTAAGAGCCTCAGAAGCTTTGGGACAAAACCTGTTGTTGTCCCAACTGTACCTCACAGAAACCATACGTTTTGTTTTGCTTTTGTAGTCTTATAACCTCTTCTTTTTATATCATTTTAATCTTCATGTGCTGTGTTAAACGTCGCGTTTCTACTCACCAATTCCTCTTCCTCCCTCATGGCCGGCATGGTGCTGATGGATAAGTTGATGGCAGTGATGGTGACAAACAGCACAGACAAACAAGCAAAGATCTTCCCTGGAAGGCCAGAGTGAGGCCTCTCCACCATGTCCCTCAGCTTAGCCATGCACCGACTGAGTCTAGATTCAGCCGCGCGTCCCCTTTGGCCGCTGTCTGAATCCAGCAGATCCTCCAGGAGTTCTTCCTCCTCCTCTGCTCTCTCCATGGCTTCAAACTCCTCCATGCGCTGCAGCAGACGCCTGCGACAGCACCACTCCAGGCTCTCCTCTGGAACCCCCCAGTACAGCAGCTCCTCTCTGAAGGAGAGGGCGCACATCTCCCTGAGGGACCGCAGTTTGCCCGCCCGCAGAAAGGTCAGGATGTTACGGAAGGCACAGGGGCTGCGGTCAAAGAAGAACTCGTTGTGTGTGACATCATAGTCATCACAGATGCGCATAATCTCGTCGAAGCTGCTGCAGAGGTGCAGCTGGCCCAGACGCGACAAGGGGAAGTCCTCTAAGGTGGTCCAAGGCAGCTGGTAACGCAGGCCACCCACGTTGATAATGGCGTGGAGTTTACGGGCACTGGACAGGAGTGTGTTATCGTGGATGGTGCTGAAATCAGGGGCAGGCTGCGCCCTTTTATAGAAGGCTCCCTTGTGAGCCTCCTTCTCTTGTGGGATGGGAGGGTTGAGGGAGTTATCAGAGGCACAGCTCAGGGCACTGTAGTCATAGTCAGAGCCATCACCCGCCAGCAGGGTCATCTTTACCAGTCCGCTCACATCCCTGTGCTCAACCTCCCATCAACACACTGTCACCTTCACAGAAACAATAGAGAGTCTGAAGTTAGTGCACCAGTGCAGGTTTGACACAATCGGCCAAACGAATTAAAAAGCAAAGTTTAAAAATCTCTTTAGCAACAGAGTCCTGACCAAGGTACAGTCAGCAGTATTACACAGACTAGTAATACACGCAGAGAAAGAAAAGTCCATTATTATTTGACAAAGAGTAAAATGCAAACAACAGACAAAGTTATGAGGTTCAATTATAAAGAAGGCCAAAGGAGCTTGCAAAGAAAAGCGTCTGGATTTCTTTAAGTTACTTGAAGACGTTTCAGAAGTCTTGTCCTGTCTCCAGTCTCTCCAGGACAAGACTCAGCTGTCCATCTGCATCTTAAGGATAAAGGACACTCTTTCAAGGATGCCAATGTTCACATTTTGGACAGAGAGGACAGATGGTTTGAAAGAGGAGTGAAAGAAGCATCTATGTCCACTGTGAGCGACTATCTTTGAACAGAGGCGGTGGTTTACGACACCAACTCTCTGCCATCTATAATCCAGTTTTGAGTTCCCTCCCCAGACGCCTTAACACCCACTCACATCCTGGGCCAACTGACCTCAGGAATTCGCATGATAAGGTGGGGCCAGGTTTCACAATGAACTCACCCGAAACTCTGGCTGATTGGGACCCACACCCAGTTTCACTTGGCTCAAGCGATTAGAGGATCATCAGGGGGTCCTTTTGTCCCTCTGTGGGGGGAAACTCCCACTAGGTTTATATCTGGGACTCCCCACCATTTGACCTTAGAACTGAAGAAGCTTCTCGGATGAGAGGTGAAACGTCTTCAAGTAACTTAAAGAAGTCCAGACGCTTTTCTTTGCAAGCTCCTTTGACTACGATGACCTGGATGACTGAGAACCTTCACAGACAATTATAAGGAAGCTTGAGACAAAAAAGTCATGGTGTCCAGGTCAGTTAAAATCATCATATCACTGTGAGAAGTTCACCTGCCAACATGCTGAGCAGTACACTCTTACTAAATGAATACCATCACAATGCACTTTGCTGCAGCAGGAGGCACTCAGACTGTTTGCATTATGATTCAAATGGATACGTGAAATTATAAGAAAAGCAGAGCAATATGTAAACAATCTCTGCCTGCAGAACAGCCCACTCACTGTGGAAATGAAAGCAAGAAAGCTGCGTGAAACATTCTACCACCAACACACTTTTCGGATATTGTAAAGCTACAGCGGGGAAACTCCAGCGAGCATAATATTAATATGTGTAAACATATTAGTGAAATCCTAGAAGACTGTTTTCATTAACATTACTTCCATTAAATATGTCACACTGACTTGTAATAAAAATTTAATATTCTTCTTTTAAAAGTGTGATGATTAAATAGATTAAAATATGCGCGTTTCCCCACTTGGATGGTGTTTCCTGCTTGTTCGAGCCTCGGGCTGAAGTTTGAGCCACACTGAAGTCATGAAGCGGTAGCTTTTAATAACTATGCGCCGCAGAGCACTGTGCCTCAGGGTTTACAGGAATCTGCAGCTGTAGGCATTTGTAAATAAAGTCTTTCTTGGTTTTATAAGGCCATAATTTAAAAATGTCTTTCAACATTTATTTTGTCATAGTGCACTCTAGTTTATTATCTTGTCCCTTTTAGAACAGCGCCATTGGAAAACGTTTATATTTTATTAGCGTTTTCCTACTTTTCTTATTACTACTTTAATGTTACAGCAAATATTTTTCTTTTCTTTTTTTACTATTTTACCTATTTTAACTTGATATTATTGCTTCTGTTTGCTTCCTTATCTAATTTACTAAACATGAACCTCGAGGAATATTGTTGCAACAACAATAAGTGAAGAAAGTATGATGATGATGACAATGATAATATTTATTGCTGTTGCTCTGCCTTGAGGTAAATGTTTAGTCAATTGCATAAGTTTACAAGAGAATGAACTGAGGTGACATTTACATATTGCTGTAGGTTAATTTGCATACTGTTTATTTCCACTCATTCAAGCATAACAATAGTATTCTGGTCGTTGAACGATATTTGCTGATATCTCCTTCCGGTGTCTGGCTCGATCACTCACACTGGTCTCGGTGAATCCACCCTGCTATAAAGCCGCAAGATGCAAATCCCCACGCTGGAGAGGTAAGCTGTATTAGCCAATGAATGGCCACTAGGGGGCAAAGATATCTGGTGGACATAAACAGAAATTCAACCCTGCTTTGCTGCATGAGATTATATTTACTGTATTATACGTTCTAAAATAGAATTTGTCCTCAGTTTAATGGCAAAACTGATGCCACTCTGAGGTTTCTGTGTTAATTATGGAGTGACAGAGAGGCACTGTTCAACTTTACTTAACATGAGGAGACAAAGAAGGGGAAACAATGCTTTGGCGACAACAGCTTAACTTGTCATATGTTTTGAGTGGAATAAACTAAGCCTTGGGGGACAATATGTGGATTTATGTAACTGTGGAGTGAGCCTGACTAACTGTGTCCCCATTTCAAGACTTGATTCCATGTATTTACCCCAAAGTCGTACTGTTACTTTAATTTAAAAAGGAGGACAAATAACAATGAGGCATTAGTTTCTTTTGGCTGAAGTAACAGATCATGATTAAATGTTAAACTCTTAACAGTATACATTTGTGGGGGCAACTATTTAACTCCTCACATTTTTGTATAAAGATTTGTCACCCAGTGATGCTGTACTGACTCAGTAATTCACTGATGTAACTGTTATCCTACAGATACTGAAGAGGCTGCTTTCAAACACACTTAATAATCCGTCTGTGCTATTTCTGGCCCTCTCACATTTAGAGCGGGAGGCTTTAAAACGCAGTTAGGTGTCGGTTGAGGTGTGTGTGTACTAACGTGCAATCACACAGTTATGCAGGCTGTTCCGGCAGAACAAGAGACGAGCACGAGATGAGGAGCAGCGCTACCTTACAATAAGAAAGAGAAGGAAATGGAAAATGTTTACCACTTTATCACCACTTTATCACCAGTGCAGTGACGGCCTTGTGGCCTCTGTCCAAACTAATTTAATCAATTACAGTGATTTAGGGGGAGGCGGGTTAGCCAGTTAGAAATTAAAATGTCAGTGCCTGGATTGCTGCCTGGCCAAATTCTGAGTAAGGACTCTAAAATGGGGATGTGAATGTGTCGACTGAATGGTTATTAGGCACCTGCATTGTCAGCCTGTGTGAGCCACTGATTACAGTCAGCACCATCTTTCACCCCTGAAATCAGAGCAAACCCACCCGAAGCTTTTCCCTCCAGTGCTCTGCTTTGTTGCATTAACTTCCTGATAATATAGATTTTTGGCTTTTATTGGACTCGTCACCCCTGAGGTCAGATCATAATAAAACCCCAGTGCAGTCAGGGAAATCATGTAGGCCATCAGCAGATTCAGATTCAATCGCTTCCCACTTTTTTTTAATATAAACGCTGCCTGCAAAATAAACAGTAGTACCATTAAACAAAAGCCAAACACAAGAATGAAAAGAAATTTTCAAAAAGTGCAAAATCCCTCCTTTTTGATTCTTCTCACACTCTCCCTCCATGCGGTGGAGGTTATCAACACGCCTACAATGCCTCGCCGGTGTGGATGTGCACAAGCCTACGCCACTCTCCTACTAGATTAAATCACACTTAACCCCTTGAGGCTGTTTGATTTCTCACTTTGCCTTTAAACCGATTGTGCTTTTCCATCTCCGCAGTCACAGGGGCATTTTTTTTAAACTCTTGTTTTGTTTTGTTTTCCTTTTCCGTGCAATGTTGCGCCTCTGATGTTTCCTCTGGGGGACAAAGTCTAGAAGGAGAAGGAGAGATGAAACGCTGCAAAGACAGCGAAGGCTGTTCTCCCCACCAGATCGGCTGAGGTCTGGCCTCTTTCTGTGCCAGCGTTATCACAGCTAAGCCACAGGGCATGTTCTCCAGATTGCCTGGTGAGTCACTGGGTTGTGAGTCTCAGTTGCCTGACAGTATTGTGCATGCATTTCCCATGGTTCCCTCCTCAAGAGTCTTTGGAGACTTTTAATACCACCAATATTGACTGAGATCATTTTAAAGAGCCCAGTAGTAATCAAGACCACAAAATCAAAGAGCAATTAAAAACTAAATAAATTGTAAGCCTTTTAAAAATAAGGAAATGTGTTGTAACAGTTGAGATCTGTCTGTTATTTTCTCTTTACCGGCCTGCAGAGGCATGTGTTAAAGAATTTGTTCAGTATGGGTGGTTCATATTCAAATTTAATAGTAAAAATGAACATCTGAAGAGTGTCTATGTGTTTGTCCCCGCAAAGAGATACAAATAGTTTACTTAGCGATGACTATTTATTGCTGCATATCTCCATATTGCTGGAAGTTCTGTGTAAGACAGATTTTACCAATCTGTCTCTGAATCAAAGATTTGCAATTCAGCTTGAATCATTCTGTGAAATACAGACACATGGTAATTTGATGAGTATCGAATTTTTGTCAGTGTTTCTGATGAAAATCTAAACCTCTAAGCTTTCCAGTGGCAGCTGTTCAAAGTGTAGAGTTCGGTCTTATTTTCTTGCATGTAGCCCCTCAACCATATTTAAAGCAATAACGTGCTGTAAAATAAATGCTCTCTATAAAGATGTTGCAGAAAAACGCATGTCACCTGACAATGAAGTCATGTCAGTCATGTCCTCTCAGGCTTAATGACCATTTAAACCACACAATGTTCCTTTTGTTCTCCCCAACAACCACTTCTGCTCCTATTCCCTTAACAGCTCACTGTTCTCTAATGGACTATAAGAGGATGGTGTTTCCAGAAATGGACGGCAAGAGCTGCCAAGACTCAACTGTCTCTCTCTCTCTCTCTGAAATCTGGTTAAACACTGAAACAGTCAGGCATGCCAGAAGCAATCCTACCCCGAAGACCTTTCCTTACAGTAATTCAAGCAGGAATAGTTGTAAACAAAAGTGTTTCTTTTTTGTCGGATGTGGGTGGTATTAATGCATGCCGAGAACCCTGGAAGAAGCTACAGTATAGCTCCAGGGCAATAAATGTCTCCCCAACTCTGTCTGTGGTCCACCACAGTGCGCTGCTCGCTACTTGGTACAGAAGTATTCTGTGCAGAATATGTTTCAGTAATGAGCTATCTCAGCACTAATGGCCACTCTTTTTCATCCTGTTCACTGTTCAATTCAACTGGAGTGCAAAGCAGCAACAGAATAAAATGCATCTGTAAAATAAACCACCTTTCATTTTATAAAAATGTCGTTTTAAAAAGCTTAAAAGTCAATTATTGAAATGCAATTCAAGTACTTCTTCATGTCTCGCTTGGAATAAAATGTTGTGTAACAAAGAGCAAATGAGAAGCATCACACCTCTGTCATTTTCTGTCCACAGTTTATTTTCCAATCTGTCCTCTGCCCGTCCTTCCTTTTTAAAGGGCTCTATTCCCCAGAAACGATCTGCCCGCCGACTCTCTAGGCTTCTACCTCACTGCTCCATATTATGCCTCAGCACTTCCCGTCCTCTGATCCCTGACAAACTGTGACACACAATATTTAGTCAGCACACAAAACACCTCGACTTTACACCCATCACTCACATCCGATGTATAACGACAGCATGTGTTTTTCTTTTTCATCTCAGGAATTTTCCCGAGTGGATGATTGCACGCTCTCACCATTTGCGAGTGCTCATCTAACTTGATTATATAAAGATTGCATAACATTAAGTTCTCTGCATCGTTTGCGTGCATTAACCGATACTCACTTTTCATCTCTTGCTGCCCTTTTCCTGTCGAGCTGCAATCATCCGACCACCTGATCTTTCAGGGCTGTGTAAATAATTTGTTTTTCACAAGCGGCAGATAAAAGACAGCGAGCATGTGTGCGGGCATCGCAACCTCACCGCAGAGAAGACCCGACTGTCTGTCACTTTGGACAGAGTGTTTCAAAAGACCTCTGCGCTAGGGCGCAGCGCAAGTCCCTGCAGGCTGAAGTGACAGAAGGTGCTCGCACCGGTCGATTAAAAGATCAGCAAGGAAAAAAAGAAGAACTCAACTCAACTTAAAATAAGCTGATGAGATCGTATAAATGGACTGTAAACTAACAGTTGTCCTTTAAGTGGGAAATTAGACACTTGATGGTCAGTGCTGAGTGTAGAAAATAAAAGCTTTCTTGTCAAAGGACATCTGTGTGTTGGTTAAGTTAGTTGTATTTTTACATTTTACCACAGCATGAACTGGTTAAAAACCTAAACAGTCAAATCAGAACATGAAAGAGCCAAGGGTTTCCATCGTTTTAGAAGATGGACTAAATTCACATCTAAGTCTGTGCAGATAGAAGACTTCAGAAGGAAAGACGAGGACTTTTTCTTACTTACACTTTCAAAGCACATCCATCGCCCGATTTGTATTGAGTCCGAGCCCTGGCTGCAGATCTCTTTGGGTACCCACTGGTGCTCAGGGAAACAGCAGATCAGGAGATGTCTCTCAAGCACCTTAAACATAAAAGCACCTGAGAAGCATGCTATAATTACTTTATGGATCTTTTTTGTGGAGTAGAATAAGAGAGACACTATTAGTTATTAGAATAGGAAAAGTCATTAGTTCATCTCATTAGAGTCACAATTACCTGGTGGAGGGAGAGGAGATGATGGATTACATATCATATATCACTGCTCCGAGGTCTCCAAAGAGGGATTTGCATTGCGGACTCTAATCACATTATGGGCCATTATCTAAAATCCTCTTCAGAATGAAACCACGTGCTGTGTTTGAACTGATCTCATATGGGTTCACTGACAGAAACATAAGCTGCGATACGCTGTTTGACGACTTGAAGTTGTTCCCACGTTCAAAAGTTTCCCTTGCATTGATTTTCAGTGTAAAATTAGATTTTGAAAAGTGTTTTTAATTTCAAAGGACACTGCAAAGATAATGTATATATGTATCAAATATATGTCCCTCCTCAGAGAGCACGCCAGACAAAATCTGTCTCTGCATCGAACCCTGTCTCAGTAAATGTTTACACATCATACAGTGTCATGCTGCTGCACCCTTGTTACCATGGCGTACATGCAGCGCATCGGGCATGCAAGCCTCGGTCATCTGTTCGAGACAGATAATTCCTCGTTTAATGAAAAGTGGATTTCACAGGAAACCATTAATTAGTTCAATCTGATTAGAACTGACACTGCTGATGCACCCTTCAAGTTACTTTAAAAGAAATACTGACAGCACATCAGTGTGACCTACGAAAACACTAACAGGTAGACACATGGCGCACACAGTTATAATATCAAGCCTGAGGAAGCAGCAATTTACATACATGATTTGGAATTTAAACACCGAATGCATGAATGAGAAAAACTCCCAAAGTGTCACTTACAACTAAGGAGTATTGTTTATTTTTTTCTATACAACAAGCATTAAGTTTAAAAACGTGTAAACAAAAAAATTCATACTCACTGCGCTTTCAAATCAGTTCCTCTGCAGCTGTTAGTTTGCTGAAGAAGCCCGAAGGCGATGAGAAGAATGCACATGAGGGAAAATGTGAAGTGTATTTTCAGGCACTGCTGCTACCTCCTTCAACTCTGGTCCATCTATGCAAAGGCACTGGGCTTGTGGAGTACGAGAACGCTATTTGATAATCATGAGCAACAGGCTGCCTCCCCTCCTCTCGTCCTCCCTCCCTCGTTCCCTCCTTCCCTTTCCTTTCCCCTCGACTCTCGCTTTCTCTCTCGAATCCTTCTTCCTCCCCTTCCTCGAGTGCTGACATCAGAAGTGGGATGTGCCATTATACCAAAACCTTTTGAGAGAAATCCATGGCAACCACCATCTAGAGAGAGCCGTACTTCCCCTTCACCTTTAAAATGAGAATAATCACTGTCTTTTGATTGTAGACTCACGCAAAGGTTTATATTTGTCCAGTGGGTTACTTGGCTGAGGGAGGAGGGGAGGGCCGGTTGTAGGCTGGCTCACACTCACCAGGGTGTCCAATTTTAGACAAGTGGTGGGAAAAGTATGATGATGAGGTGGAATGCATGGCTCATACTGAGAATGTTCAATGCAACCGGAGCAAATATATACATGCAATTTTCCTTTATGTTTTTTTTTTCTTAAATAAATACTTGTTTTGAATTGCCTTTGGATGATAATGCCAAGTTTTAGCAGCATATAACCACCAGAAGTGAAAGCCAAACGTCATCAATAAATCTGTAAAAATAATAAACAAAGAGACTGAGGAAATGAAATCCAAAAGAGTAAACAACATAAAATCAATCCATTCTGATTTATTTAGTTCTGCTATGTGGTACCTCCACTGAGAATGATCACAAAACCTATTATCCCTTATTTATCTACTTAAATGGAAACTGCAGAAGTAAACATATATCCACATGTGACAAGTCAATCTCAGCATATTATTCCCCCTTCGGTTCTGTTATGATGATGATGAAAAAAAATAAATGTGCACATTTTTTTTGTATGTAAGAGTCCAATTTTGTTCCTCAGCGATGTGTGACTGCAGTGTGTAAAAAGTGCTATTATTTTATGGTTGCGCTGAGTATGTTTTATTCAAAAAGACATATTGGAAGGAAAAGGGTCAGGTGTAATTCCTGTGAGCTATTGTGTCTCAGAATAGAGTTGTTAGAGCTGCTGTTAGATGGGTGACTGAAGGCAACTAAAGATTGTGATACAGTCCTGGAATGAAAATAGCACACTCACAACATTTCCTAGAAAGAAAAAGAGACAGAAATCCCTGTGGCCAAAAAAAATCATAATATCCTCATAATAACCTCGCCTTCTACAATGCCGGTCTCATACTGAGGGGCATAAGAGATATGTCTCCTCTCAAAACAAACAAACAAGGTTAAATGATTATCATGTCTGTGCGCTGTTGCAATCCAGACTGCACGTCAGTTTGCACAGAGCCAATCCGCCGTAGCACACCAGAGTATTGTGCGTTACGTGATCGTTTCAAGATTAACAAGCGCCACCATATTCAAGACTGCGATACAAAGGGGCTTCAGTGCAAGCAGGGATTATGAAGAATGTCAGGTTTGTTGATTTAGCACATTCCAAACAAGATGCACGGTCTAAATGTGTTTGCAAAAAAAGGCAGATCATACGTGACAGGAGCAAGGGTGTTGTCCACCTTAAAGAAAAAGTCAACTAAAAACACAAAACGGAGAAGGTAGTACAGCAAAAAGGAATCAAAGAAGAAGGAATAATGACACTAGATTCTAAAATAAGCAGACCGCAATGAATGAATGTGATTTTAAATTGACTCTCAGTATAGTGAGGAGACATTTGTTTGACTGAGTGTTTATTCAGTGACATTGTCAACAATGGAGGAAACTAAGCCAGTCATATAAAAATCTATTACAAGTATGTCGAGCAGTGCTGGAAGAGCACTTTATAGTTTCACTGGGGGATTTTTAACACCTGCTTTTGTAAATCCAGGAAAGCAGCATTACAGGAATCTTTACTGGTAATAAATGTTTGAACCACTTCTCAGACTTTTAGTTATCTAAATCTCGCAGACATCAATATCTATCATTAGATTCTGTTAGGATCTAAAATGCACTCGTATGTTTTGTGGCTTTACATGGTTTACAAGTTTACAAGTATGCAAGAGTTTACAAAGGAGTGAATCTGGTGCCTTAAGCCTTAAGACCTACCTAAAGAGTCTCTGATTCGTCCTCATTTACCTGTATCTTTTCCATCCAGAATCATACACAGCTATTTTATTTTATTGTATAAAACTTAGCAAATGAATTCTATAAAACTGACCCAAGTCAAAGCATAGAGAAAATCATCCAGCATAGAAAAAGCTGTGTTTCTTCAAAAATGAACATTTATTCTGTTGGATCTGTTTGGCACAGATGCTTACGTCATTAACAGACTAACACGGTCACCTTTAGGGCTATGCTGCTAAAAATATGTGTGTGTTGCAGTCTTTGTCTGCAGAGCATTTTTATTTTCCCATTAAAGACAGCCTGTTGTTTTTCATGACTAAGTCTTAATATATGCAGATATTGGCTTGACACTTGAGTGGGCCAGTTTATGGGTGCTAGGAGAGCTCCAGCTATGCTGCAGCGCTTAAACAAGGGGCCTAAATAGATTCTGAAATCACAGTAGCAACAAATCCACCTTTGTTGGATTTGCAATTTTTAATTATTAATCAAAGTATATTAGGATTGAGACACACTGTGCTTTCTCATACATGTGAGCAGCAGGCACCGGGTGACTTAGTATGGAACATCATCCAAATATGATACAATAAGAGTTCAATAAAACAAGAATTGGATGCTTAAACTGGATGTTTAGTGAAGTGTTTTCATCAATCCAGCACTGACAATGATTGTGTCTACAGGTGTTCACTTGCTGATTGCTGATTGCTAATTGCTGATACACTTTTAACCTTTTTGTTGAGAATTAATGTACTCTCTGAAATTACACCTCTTCATCACTTCTCTCAATGATTATTATTTTCACCTTGGTTTACTGATTTAAGGGTTGAATTTCCAGCCTTCATTGAAGACACTCTGAACCCCTAAAAGTACCTAAAAATAAAATGCAGACCTCAAAGGCAACTTTATCTCCAAATCTTTACAGATAATGAATAGTGACTTCCTGATAGTATCATAGGATCATTAGATACCACACATGATAAAATATAAAAGGGACCTTTTAGGCTGGGTACATGTGAAGAAATTAATCACTTTCTTGCACAGTATTAAAGCTACACCCAAACGGCATGCTGTGTCTCAAATTGTGTACTTCCAAACTTGCATGTGCTATTTTAAGTGTATGTGCATGTTAAAACTGACAAGTACAGTATCATTTCACATCTTCTCACAATTTTATGCAAGTTTAATGTATCTTCAAAGGTTTTAATCAGTGCAGCGTCTCACTTTCATTTTTAGAGAAAATTGTTGTAGGCAGACGCACATCTGCTAATTAAAGCTGCGTAGAAAAAGAGATATTAGAAGTTCACTCAACAGAACTGAAGCAAAAAATGATTCTACAGTCTGTTCCTCACAGCGAGCCATGTTATTTGTTCCAAAACACATTAATGGCACCAACATGGCTGAGAGTCCCATTTCAGTCAGTTTGTATATCTATCATCATGCTTTGCATATTTACCTTCATTCATTTCCTGATGTTGGTGATGTATGTGAGACTTCTGCAGTTTTATGTTTATACATCTACTTTAACTGAAGTTCAGGTAGCGTCTTCCCTTTCTATCTTAGACATCCGACATTCCACTTCTTTATTATTATTATCTCTTTTATTGGGACAGCTGTTAAACATAACAGTAGTTTGCTGTCACATTTTAACTTATAATTGAAAAATAAAGAAGACAGAAAAAGAAGAGAAAAGAAAAGAAGAAGAAAAAACTAGGGTTAGAAGGCAGCAGGGCAGGTAGGTTTACGTAGTACTCAGGGTTGTAACATCGTATACAAAATCACACCTCATATGCTTAACATAGTCTGTCCATTTAGACCATATTCCGTAGAAGGTATCCCTCTGAAGTTTAAGAGAAAATGACACTTTTTCCATCGTATAGATCTCTTGTACAGAATGTATCCAGTCTTCTATCGTTGGTGGTTCAGGCTTAAGCCATCTTCTCGTAAGAGGCTTACTTGCGGCCAGAAGGATATCCAGGAGTCTTCTGTCGTTGGAATTCAGTTTATCCACTGGTACATTGCACAAAAATATGGTCTCAAAAGTTGAAGGAAAAACAAATGAAAAAACATTTTGTAAATGATCATGGATTAGAGACCAATACTGGCGAATAACTTTACAGTCCCAAAAGATGTGGAAATGGTTAGCTCCGTCTCCCCCACATCTCCAACATTTATCACCAATTCCTCGATATCTTTACACTTCTAATGAGGATGAGTCTTGGTGGTTGATGTGAAAAGCACTCCAAAGTTCTGATTACTCTGCAAAGTGAAATAAACTCAGCGCTTTCTGTCAAGTCCGGAAGTTTTTCTTACTCACAGCTATGAAATGATGCTTTGTGAATAATGTCTTCAAAGTGTGGCCGCAGTGGTCTTAAGCAGCAGGGTAAAGCTGGGGCACCACACTCATTATTTCCCTCAAGGCTAATTGACCTCAAGGACACGATCACTCAGACTGCCCGGCACATAAGAATTGACTCGTACCCACAATAACTGTGAAGACGGACCCACTACGTTTCAAGAGTTAAATATCGATTTTATAAAAGCTTGTGGCTCTAAAGAATAAAGCCTGCTGGTAATCATTTAAATGTGTCCAAGCGTCTCTGCATTTATCAACGGGCATTTTAACATTGAACTGCTACAAAGTACTAAAAGCCTTTCGGCCACTGTTTGGCTCGACAGTTTCAACTATGAAGGGGAAAAGAGGAAAAAATACTCTGTGGGAGGCATTCTTTGAACATGAACAAAAAAAGGATAAGTTCTTTATTTCCATTCAAACAAAACAAACAAGCCGTCTTACTCGCATAACTGCATTGTTTCATTGCCAACAGAGTACCCAAAATGGCTTTGCTTTTTTTAAACAGTCCTTTCAAATAGTTGATGCTGGTCATGTAGCGGTCCTGGTGACACTAATTTAAAAAAATCCTCTGCAGTTTGAGTTCGACAAAGGCCTCGAAGCTAATGAGAATCACACTCATTATCTCTGGTTATTACCAGTTTTGACTAAATGGCAACATACTCGAGGTATTACTGTTTGGGCTTCTCATAATAATGCTCTGTATGATCTATCCAGCCTTGCATAATTTAAGAGACTGAATGCGAGTAGGTGAGATAAATGAGAGTGGTCGTCTAATTTTCTCATTAGTTGACCAGGATAAGAACCTTTCTCTGGAAGAATTAGCCTGAAGGTTTATGAAGCCAATGCAACAAGGTGAGATACAATCTGCCGCAGTGATTACATTATTGAAAGAAATATTCAAATCATTTAACAACATTTGCCAACAAAAGAAAGCTAAAAAAAAATTCTTCTAGGAAGAATTTTAAGGTAAAAATGTGTCACGTTAGGACTAAAATATTGTTCTTCAAGACTAAATATAAATAATATACACTATATGGATAAATATATTGGGGAATACCTTCAATTTTGGTGTGTTCTGCCCCCTTGCTGCAAGTGTATCAAATCAATCACCTGTAAATGCAGTCTGCCCTGTATTGGTCCTTTGAAAGAGTCCTCACTGCAGTAGGTCAGCTCCAGAAACATCTTCTCTCCCTAATTTTTGTAAGTGGTATAACTGCAAAGAGGAAGTGTTTAGGAACTACAGCAGCAACCACGTAAAGTAAAGGCGTCTGGTCAGTGTTTGCTGAGGATGCGTAAGTGTGGAAAAGTCACCAACAATCTGTAGCATTAACATCGGCACACAAACTTTGCGCCTTCACGCATACATATGCTAATATATGAAGCCACTATTTTTTAAATACTTAATGTAAATAGCTTAATGCAGTAGTTCACAATATTTGGGCCTCGCTGAGAGCACACAAGATAAATCTGCTGGGTTGTAGAGTTATTACAGTTTTTTGAGGTCTCAAGAATTATTGAAATTAATCTTATAAATCGTAGAAGTTTAGTGAGTGTTAACAGTTTCAACAGTATATAACAGTATATCAACAACTGCAACCTGATTACTGCAAGCCAAAATGGCTGGGATCCACTGACTAAAGCTTTAGTTTTACAAACGTATGTTTGATTGAATGAAATCACAAGTCACAGTGTATTTATACTACTTGACGTAACATATTTTATGTAATAAATATTCTCTGTTGATAATTGCACGGACAGTAGCTTATAAACAGATGGATAATTTTCAGGATTTGACAAAAAGCAGCCCAAAATGTGATTTCGCCACCAAAGAATCGCAGCTGTGTCTGTTTGACTGAGATCACTCATAAGTCTTTGCAACTTGGCAGCGCAAGTGTCAATATTGTAACTTCTTTGAGTGTGAGAAAATGGTAAAGATGACCTCAGTATGTGCTGGAATAAAAGAAGAGAGAGGAGAATTAATGTACAACAGACCAGGGCCAGCTGTCACAGGGTGGAAGACTATGAACACAATTTATGACAGTGTGTAAATGTGTGGGAGGTCTCTGTGACCCCAACCTACTTTCCACAGCTAACGGGTCACACAGTTTTTTCAAACAATGCACTGCATGTTTTTTACATGTAAAAAACATGCAGTCTTCCACTAAAGGCTGCACATTGTAAGCACCTTTGGTTACGCAAGACGCTGGGAATTGAACTGCCTATTAATTAGTATTTATTTAAGCTAACTTGCAAGCAATTATTATAACTTCTGTTAAAACATTGACTCCACCTGGGTTTAAATCTACAATCTGGCCAGGGCCTGTGTAGTACTTCAGACTCCTCCCTCAGCGCAAAGACATGCAGTTAGCGGGGTTAAGTTAATTGATGACTCTAAATTTCCCATAGAAGTGCGAATGGTTGTCTGTTTCTCTGTGTTAGCCCTGCTGACGGCTGCTTTGGTACATGTGGTTTGTGCAAGGTGAGTCATCCATCTTCACAAACAGACCTTTTAAAACAAGGCAACAGATAAGCTAAATATAACAGAGAGAAAGGAATTGAAAAAGAAACAATATACACATAACGTAAGATATAAAAGCTGCAATGACCACACAGTAAGCCATATAATTTTTCAGATAACTGCATTAAAACACACCATCTTTCTGCACGGGTTTGCTCGAGTCCATAACATATGAAATCATCAACCTGGATGCTCTAAAAACTGCATGTTTCAAAATAACCCAAGGATTTATTTCAAACCCTTTTTTGGCAGATGTAGTGGTCCATCTGTTGAGTAAAGTAGTTTGGATAGTTTCTAAAATTTGAGCTCAGCTTGAACAGCTTCCTCTCAAAGTAATGCTCTATTAAGCAGGATAACAACGACTCTGGTGAGCACACAGTGGGCTTAAAAGGCTTAAAAGCAGCCAGAGCACACCGAGGTTGGTGGTAAAAATATTATCATTTATCAGATTCAAGTGCATGGTTTTAAATGATCTTGAGCAGCGGAAAAGTATTATCAACCAATTGGATATGTTAAAACAACCTCTGACAACCTCTCCCCCGACTCACACCTGACTATAAACACCTCTCCAGATTCTGCAGTTAAGGATCGCAGCTTTAATTTACGTATGCGATTGAAAATATCTCTAGTAGACTGACAGTTATGTAATTTTACACTTTGCATCGTATCAGATATCGTTATTTCAAGGCCCGTATTCAACATTATAAACACCTTGACAGATGGACCCCTGCCTCCAGTTTTATTGCTTTTTTAATAGAAAGATTAGATTGGAAGCGAAGAAACCACAAGAACATCTCCGACTGAAATAAAAGTGAGATTAATTGCTTTCCAAAGTGAACACAATACTTTTCAAAGTTTTAAATGATCTCAACCACAGAGTAAAGATAAGCTCAGCGACTGGAACCGCATTATACGAGGACCACTTTTTATTAAACATCATTAATCATTTACTAACAAGTCATTGTGGAAGCACACATTACAGCGAGTAGAAAAGAAATAAACAAATAAATATGGTCTTAAATCGATGTGATGGCATGCTGGTGTAAGGATCATGATTAGAAACTAATGCATTACAGTTGGAAGCATGTCTCATGACAACACTATGGCAGTTATCTCAACTCTCTCTCAATTAGAGTGGAGAGCACACGAGGAAAGGATTAAACACATCCCACAGCACTCCAGGCTTTCAGCACAGCTACAGAGAGGTTTACGATTACCTGACCCAGCCCTGACTATTAGCTTTATCATTTTTAATTTTTGGCGGTCTAGGGGTGGGGAACTCCAGGCCTCAAGGGCCGGTGTCCTGCACGTTTCAGGGTGAGATCTAAAACCTGCAGGAGTTCCCCACCCCTGTCCTAGGAGGTCGTTCTGTAGGGAGGGGAACCCGGTAGCTATCCTGCTTCCCATTCTACTTTTGTAAGCTCTTGGAAGTCAAAGGTGTTCCTGAAGCAAACAGATTTTGTACAAACGGTTTACAAAAGTTCTAACTTTATCTTATCCTGTCTTATTCACTAGCTGGGCCCACATCCTCATTTTATGTTTGACAGCGTTTAAGTAGGTAAAGGTGAATGGCTTGGACATGAATTGAGCTGCGGTTTGGGGAAGGCCTAGACGGGGACTGGCGGCGGCTCCCGGGCCTGACTGATCCCCATGTACCAAATAGAAGTGAAGAAGTTAAAGAATTGAAAGGTGAGGGAGCTTTTTAACACATTACCCCCACATGAGCGTAATTACACTAATGAAAAAACATTTATGCTCAACAATTTTCTCTCATTTTATACATTTTATACATGAATTCTAGTATATATATATATTTCTTATTTCTCACGTTTATCAGTGACCGTACTGAACATTTTTGTGCCCCGCTTCATAGCATAACAAAGCAGGGAGCTTCACAAAATAAAGTAGTGAACCAGCTCATATAGTTTCCCAAGCAGCAAGCGAGTCATTTCCTTTCTCAAATGACACAGGCCATTAACCAGGACCTGAAACAGGAAACAAAAGCCTCTTATTATGCCACTAAGTGTAAGGAGTGCACAATTCTCATGGAAAGTCCAATATGTGTACATGGCTCTTAGAAATCATAGGAACATAACCTCGTATCACTTTGTATTGAGTATATAATAACACTCTGATGCACAGGGTTTAAAAGCTGAAGAAGCACATTTTATTAGACACTGACCATTAGACAGGGTTTCTGTAAATGGATTTTTTTGCAAAGAATTTAGAGGAATACTTTTAAAGCACAGAAACCTCCCACAGTTGGAAGCTTTGCCCCTGCTCTTTAGTCTCTCAGTATGACTAAGCAGACCTTTGTGTCCTCTCACCAACGCTAGACATTTTCTTAGCCAGGTAAACAGACCTGTGAAGGTGAAAAGAGGAAGTTTAACAGTTTCTTCTGAGTCTCTTTGATCATGTCTTCAAAGGAAAATCAATGACGGGATCGTGGCATTCGAAGACTTCTGGTAGCAGAAGGATGGTAAGCTAACAAATTTAAAATAAACAGAATGAGCATGTGCAGTGAGATGGGAAAACTACTCTCTTAGTGCTGCCTTTGGTATGAACATTTTTAAATTCAAGTCACACACAAAGTGAAACCATCTCCCCTTCACAGAAAAATACATCCGTACATCGTATCACTTTATAACCTCCACTGATTAACAGCTGCCATGTAACTCTCACATTCTGCAGTGGTCAATTTTATATGCAATTTACATGTAATTTTTCACTTGACGGGCTGATAGGGGAGTATTGCAGCGCAAATCTTACTGAAAGTCCAAAGTGAGACGTCTTCTGTCAGTCAGGGGAGAGAACAACCTGCTCAAGCTGAACATGACAGTTGGATGACTCTAAGCCCACTTGAAGCTCTGTCAAAGACTCGTTGAGCCACTTTATTATTATTATTAGTTATTTGTTCAATATTTGTTCACGCACATATTTGATCATCACATGGATGGAACTCAGTACATTTAAATGAGTAGATTTGGTCAAGATGACCTGCTGACGTTCAAACCAAACATCCAAATGAAGGATGCTAAATATGCTACGTCTGCTGTAATATTTAGGAAAGCGTGGATTTACTGGAAGTTCTCTAAAGTTTACAGAGAATGGTCTGAAGAAGGGGAAATAACCAGCGAGCAGCAGTTTTTTTGGTGAAAATGCCTTGTTGTTGCCAGATGTCAGAGGGGAATGGCTAAACTGCTTTAAGCTGAGAAAGGAAAAAGTCAACACTACTTACAAGCAACTATGCAGAAGAGCATCTTTGAACACATAGTACGTCAAACCGTGAAGCAGATGGGCTAGAGCAGTGTTTTGGCACCTATTTTACATTAGAAAGATCACACGGCACACCACCAAACAAGAAATGTCACAAAAAGGATATTGACCTTTTGGCACGCACCAGGTATAGCGGAATTGGCTCTGTTTGTCCCCAGTATACCCCCAGTATTTTTTGCTTTCTTCTGACCACGACTCATGCTAGGGCCTTCATCTCAGTCAGAATTTTCTCCAGGACCAGGTCAGACTGATTACTTTTTCTTTTCAAATATTTATCCATTGCTATTACGTACTGCATTGTCTCACTCACAGCATGAATATTATGTCATTTCTTCTGCGTCTTCTTCTGTTTTACTGGTAGTTGGCAATCCATTTAATTAGAGCAGGTAGTTCCCTGTAGTAGAAGAGAAGGTAATTGTTCTGCCTTTTACTCACACTTCTCGCTTAGATTACTAATCAGGTGGAACCAAGTAATCTTCCATGGCACACCTATGTGCCACGGCACAGTGGTTGGGAAACACTGGGCTAGAGCAACAGAAGACCACACCGGGTGCCACTCCTGTCAAGTATGACTGACTGACAGAAGACGTCTCACTTTGGACTTTCAGTAAGATTTGCATTGCAATACTCCCCTATCAGCCCGTCAAGTGAAAAATTACATGTAAATTGCATATAAAATTTACCACTGCAGAATGTGAGGGTTACATGGCAGCTGTTAATCAGTGGAGGTTATAAAGTGATACGATGTACGGATGTATTTTTCTGTGAAGGGGAGATGGTTTCACTTTGTGTGTGACTTGAATTTAAAAATGTTCATACCAAAGGCAGCACTAAGAGAGTAGTTTTCCCATCTCACTGCACATGCTCGTTCTGTTTATTTTAAATTTGTTAGCTTACCATCCTTCTGCTACCAGAAGTCTTCGAATGCCACGATCCCGTCATTGATTTTCCTCTGAAGACATGATCAAAGAGACTCAGAAGAAACTGTTAAACTTCCTCTTTTCACCTTCACAGGTCTGTTTACCTGGCTAAGAAAATGTCTAGCGTTGGTGAGAGGACACAAAGGTCTGCTTAGTCATACTGAGAGACTAAAGAGCAGGGGCAATGCTTCCAACTGTGGTTACAGTTCACAAGGGCTCACCAGAACTGGACAATAGAGGTTTGGAAAAACATTGCCTGTCCTGAGTGTTTCTGCTGAGACATGGTTCCATCCTGGCATCAGTGGCTCAGGTTGTTGGTTCTTGAAACACTTTGATGCTACTTTACTAGCAACTAAGCATAAAGTAGCCTACCTGAGTATTGTTACTAATCATGTCCATCCCTTTCTGACCTAACTATACAAATCATTTGATGGCTGTTTCCACCGGTATAATGCAACATGTCATTGTACTCAAATGCCCTTCGCAGTCAATGTATCTCTATGGGACAGTCACATCATGGACATGCAGCTGACAAATCTGCAGCAACTGTGTGACTCTATCCTATCAATATGGACCAAAACTCTCAGAAATATTTGTAGCACTTTGTTAATATTATGCCACAAAGAATTACGTGGTTGTGAAGGCAAAAGTGGGTCTAAACTGTACTTACTGGCAACTGAGTGTATATGTACCTGATGCACAGCACAGTACCTCTAGGAATAATTAAATCTAAGTGCCTAATGAAAGATCTGCAAACCCTCTGCGAGTCTAGTAAATAGGGTAATTTCTCTCAGATTAGATTTGTTTCAGATTAATTTTACAAATTAAATTAATAGTTTTCCCCGTAAGTATCGTGCAGTAACATAAAGCATTATTTTATTTCTAATTATAAAACTGAAAAAAACTGAGAAAAGCTATGGATTGTGACAGGTTAGAAAAACACCATCTGAACTACTGAATGACTTTTAATGAAAGTGAAAATATTGCTTACAAATCATAGATTAGTTCTGCTGACTTCCAGTTATTATTCATTCCTTCTGTAGTCATGCAGGAGTAAAGTCGCTGTGTGATAACAGAATTATTAGATTGGCATTAAGTTCAGTTAATTTTTTAAATGTAGAATCTGTGAAACGACAGAAGAAAAACAGAAGAAAATAATCGTGTTAGGAATTCATTACAGCTTCACAGCGAGATCGCACTTGTAATATAACCTTATTCTTTGTGTTTGAAGCTTTTGTATTAGCAATAATATACATTTTAAAATAAATTGCCCAGAATTCACAAGACCTTATAAAACCGACATGAGGCTGTGAGGATATGTAAGAATCCAGCACTGGGGAGCTAGCTGCAGCTGTTTGATGACAGAGTGCAATTATATCACGCCTTCACATAACACAGTCGAAAACACAGACACCATGGTTCTGTCATAGCCTCTGTATTGGCAGCACACATGGCCATAAGTCAGGAGCTCACAATTGGGCAGCAATAATAGCAAAGGGTCAAAGCCAGGCAAATGATTAACCTGAGATGATGCGTTTGTTGTAACAGAATAATGATTTCTGCTTTCATCACTGTGTTATTAGCTGCATTTTTGCTGTGGACGAACTGTTTTTTCTTTTCCCAGCTTCCTCTCCAGAGATTAAATGTTCAGTTTGACCCGCATAACCTTATCCATAATTCCCCTAGTCCCCTAGAAGGCTAATGCTAGCACTGGAACTTCTGTTAATGCAATGCCATTAGCGGGCTAATATACAGAAAGAAACATCAGAATTGTGTATACAGTACTGTTTATGCTAAAACTGTTTCCGGTGAAGTAAATTATGAGGAAATGTAGGAATATATGGCCCTATTAGAGATAATTGTCAAGTGTTCCACAACTGCAAAAATTATTGCAAGATTATTTGCAAAACGTCGAGGTTCTTTCTAATACAGCAAGCGAGATTTTAACCCCTGTAACGCCAAGTGTGTGGGTTTTTGTGAGTTTTTGAAATCTCTCCATCATCAGTGCGATTTTGTTGTCCCCTGAAAAACCTAAACTAATTCTACAATACATTTCTAAGCCATAAATTGGATAAAACTGCCAGATGTAGACATTTTTCATGTTGTGTTACAGATGGAAAACCCCATTCGGAACTAATAACACTAATGAACCAGGCTTCCCGACATTGCTGTGTGACTGTCCGAGTTAATATGATTTGAATGTTAGTTTCAGGATGTGATGTGTGAAGCAGGCAGATTTAGGACTTGGAAGCATGACTAAACTTAAAGACAGCTTTATTTTTGGGCAGAGACAGAATACAAGGAACTTAACTAGGATGCTATAAATGAAATACTGGACACAAAACTAGAGGAGAGATGAGAGAGATCAGAACATACGATACCTTAAATGTACATGATGTAATCAGAGAGATGGAACACACCTGGGAACACAGGTGAACTAAATCAGAGTAACAACAGGGGAAGCGAAACTGAACACAACACACACTGGACAAGAAACAAAATCAAAATAAATCAACAACAGAGACAGACCCAGAGTTCAGACATACCAACTTGGCACAGGGAGGAAAGTATCCCAAACACAGAGACGAGATTCAATTCAATTTTATTTATAGAGCGCCAAATCACAACAACAGTTGCCTCAAGGTGATTTATATTGTAAGGTCGACCCTACAATAATATATACAGAGAAAAACCCAACAATGAAATGACCACCTATTAGCAAGCACTTTGGCGACAACGGGAAGGAAAAACTCCCTTCCAACAGGAAGAAACCTACGTCAGAACCAGGCTCAGGGAGGGGCGGGGCCATCTGCTGCGACCGGTTGGGGTGAGAGAAGGAAGACAGGATAAAAGACATGCTGTGGAAGAGAGACAGAGATTAATAACAGATATGATTCAATGCAGAGAGGTCTATTAACACATAGAGAGTGAGAAAGGTGACTGAAGAAGAAATACTCAACCAGCCAAATTTCCTTATGGATTACTAAAGTATTCGGATTCTGATGGTGTGACAGAGGAGGATGCTGACCATAGGATGAGATGAAGGCAGATGATTCACTGTGGCGACTCCTTAAAGGGAGCAGCTGAAAAGCGAAGAAGAAAACGACTTTTTATTTCTGAGTAATGAAAACAGATGAAGTCATGCTTTACCGGAAAACTGCAATCAAGTGAGAACACACACCCATCCACACAGTCAAAGGCCAAGAGACCAATAAGTAGAGAGGTTGAGGTCACAACAGTTTTTCACTGCAGCTTCATATTAAATAAGCATAAAATTTTGAAAATGCTGTTGACAGTCACAGAGTTATTATGCTTTCTGACTCTGGGGACACCTTGGATCCAATTTTTAATATAAGTTTACCTCTTAGTAGCCACTGTGTCTGGATTTCATTCTAATTTCTCTTTTGTCCATTAAAAATATGTCTGGAGGGATGACAGTGAGCTACTTTAAGAAATGAAATGGACATGCAATGGAAATTGCAGCCAGCTTCACCCTGGGTTCTCTTATGTTTAACTTGAATGAACTGGAGAAACACCAGAGAAGTTCAGCAACAAGGAATCGATGGAGCTTATAAAAGAGTGTTTAAACAAATTAATTAAACTCACCAAACCAAGCAAACTAAATGTATATTATATATAGGTTCAATAAGGAAGATCTGTGGCCTCACATCTGTCCACACGCAGGTGTTGCTGGCTAAATCGAAGCTTGATCTCTCCGACTTTCCCACGCTAGTCCAATCACCCTCTCCCAGCCATCTCCAGGCCAATTGGCATTCATGCCGCCTACTTTAAATCTCACCGTCCTTCTCCTTTGCAGATGCCTTTGTGCAATCCACCTCTCTTCATGTCAGGCTCCATACAATCCACCTTCATCTCCACCACCAGCATCTAGCCTCCAGGGGTCCTGCTCTAATCCCTTTCACAGCTGGGGTGCAGTTCTGCTGAGACGCACCATCAGAGTCTAACCACCAACCACCTCTATCTAATTTCTGTTCGTCAATAAATCATGTTCATTCTTTCTACTGATCTCTCCTTATTGAAACAGAATGTTGACGTTGCTTTCGGGTCGCCACAGTAAATCATCTGCCTCCATCTCATCCTTCTATCCTTTTCAGTCCCACCAACTCTCTGTCTTCCTTTATGACCTCAATAAAACAATGCTGTGGTGTTCTTCTTTTCCTTGTCCCTGGCAGCTCCACATTAAAAATCCTTTGTCCAATATATCCAACATTCCCTCTGCCGCCACCGTACAGCCTCCTGTTTCAGATTGCACCTTTTACATACAATTTAGTCCACCTGTGTGCACCTTCCTCCACTCTTCACCCCTGTTCCTCCCTCTTGTTAACATCAGTTTTCACTACAGCCATTTCAGTTATTGCAGCAGTGAATGCAACTATTACACAAGTGATTGTAAAGTTATTCGTTCTTCCTCAGCTCTGTTTTCATTCATGATTCCTCCTCAACAAAAAATGAGAAAAAAAGTTGCTTTCCTGTTAATCGCTCCACAGGAAAGTGAGAGTTCCCACTGTGCAGCAAGTTTTTAAGACTCTCATCCTGCTGAGGGTGAGCAGCTGATGACCTTTGGCTTCATGGACAGCAGAAGGACGCATCCCTGCAGAGACACTGTCATCTGGTCACCGGGAGACTTGTGAAAATGAGATGTACTGTACATCGTCTTGAAAAAGATCTCTCAGACTTTTCTTTACAGATATACCTATGAAGCTTCTATAAAGAACCAGTCATTCAAAGTAATATAAAGCAAACGCAGAGTGGACTTGATATCCTGCCTACAGTGTCTATAGTCTATAGTGTCTGATCTTCATTCTAAGTATGCAATAACAGAACAGTTTAAATCAATATGTCGGGTGGCTATAATTTTTAAACTATTAAACTAGCCAAGAACTGAATCTCAAAGACCAGAGCTGAAGACTATTGTGTTAAAAAAGGTATCTGTTCAGGCTCAGGGGAGTAATATGCCACTGTGAAGTAATGAGTTCAGTGCGAAGTAAAGTCCCAGTAAATCTATTTAGTCTGTTGAATAATTAACTTCTCTGCTTCTTAGTCTGGGGAATCTTTTAACAAGCTTAGAGCAATAAAAGATTGAACATCCACATTTGATTTACCAATAAAAAAAATAGGCAACTCCATCCATTTAGGCAGATGATGGAGATCTAAATGTGTTTTGTTTAAATTAAGTTTTTGTTCAGCTTTATGTTTTATGGGTTATTATGAAACTATAAAGAAAGCTATAACTTTAGTTTCAGTTGCCATTAGGACATTAAAAAATACCTGTATGGAAAAATCTGATTTAAAAAAATGTTGAAAATGCTTAAAAAGCTTTATGATTCCCCCCTAAATAAAGTTTAAAAACCATTTTCCTTACATTTTTTTTCCTATTTAAGATAAAAGCCATTCAACACTAAATAAAGTATATATATATTTATCTGGTGTTTTCCCAGCATCTTAAGTGAATGAATGAACCATTATTACGTTCCAAGTTGCATTTTTTATATTGTTATACCTGAAACGAACGAGCAGAACATCTCAGGCAGTCCCTCGATTAGTACAAAAACAAAAACAAAGAATAAGCTTTGCTAGAATAGCATTTTCTATTCAGGGAATTTGTTGATGAAAGTTTGTTATAAATATCCTTTGTTATAAATTTAATTCCGTTTCTATGGAGACCAAATCGTTGCTATGTGACGGAGTTGAGGCATGAGCTGAAGAGTGTAAATGTAGTATGCATGAACATGCGATGCACATGCAGTTTGATGCATTTGTATTTTTATAGACGCTGTATTTCCATCTGCCAACAGCAGGGGAGATCATCTTATGAAACTGGTGTTTTTGGATACTTTTTATGCAACAGACTGAAAACAAATGTGTGTTTTTTACTAAAAAATACACATGAGATCTGTTTTCTAATTAGATTAAAGTCAATGGTGGGGATTAACCACTCCTGTTGGGCTGAATACTGAATCTGACCTGTTTGGCAAAGGGCTTAGAGTAACTGAATACCCAATTAGTTGTGGTTCATTAATTCAGCAAGGCCAGATCCAAGGTCTTCTCTTGGGTTTTTTGCATTGTTTGAAGCCTCTTTGTTTGCCTGGTTAGGCTTCACAGAAACGCGTAGTGATTAAAAAAAATTCAAATTACTGGGGGAAAGCACAGAGATGCCAAAAAGTCGTTATCCTCTCTTCTCCACTCTCTCTCTCTCCTTCTACTCTTCTTTTCTCTAAAGCGCCAAGAGCCAACGTCTGCTGTTAGTGTTAAGGAGATGTCAGCTTATAACTCAGCAGGTCTGTTGATCACTATGGCTTTGATTATAGCTGTGCAAAATAACAGCCTCTCCTCTCAGCGCAATCTGTGCAGGCAATACTCTATCAGCTCTGTTGTGTGCCATTTAATGGGTCCCACGTCTCTGAATGTCTCTGTGATGTCTCTGTGATGATGGCTATTATTAGCAAACTACAACAATGTCATTCTATTAAATGTCACTTGCTTAATTACGGGAAAAATGAATGAAAAATGCATTTACTTATCTATTTTTTATCTTGCTCAAACTTTGTTAGAGAAATATCATTATTCCACGCTGGTCTTATCACTGTCTCTGTAATTACTGAACGCATTAAAAAGCATTTAAAATGCAGCTGATCAGATTTTATATTTAATTGATGAATGTGAAATTGAAGATTTAGTGGTGGTGCTTTGGTTTTGTTTGTTTGCCAGCTCTCTCTTGGGGAGGTTGCACAACCACTTAGATTTTTATTTTATTCTTTTCAGATTTTTCACTCATATTCATGTTTCCGCTGGATGTAAATTAGCTCTTGGATTTGATGTATAAGTGAAGTAACAGGACATCTGTGGTGTCAGTTTTCAACTTGACATGTTTTTCCCCCTCTTTGTCAGTTTTTTACCATTTTCACCATTGAAGACGATATGGGTCTTCCTTTTTCATAATTAGGAATGATGGTTCAAAATTTTAAACTATAATACACAAATGTAACAAACTGAAAAAGGAACTAATTTTAAAAGCTGTGAAATCTGTTCAATTTTTTTTTTTTTCTTGTAAAAGAATCAAATACGGTATAATGAAGTATAGTCAACACCAAAATTGAACAAGGTCATCCCAAAAACTGTTAGAGCTATTAATGGTTTAATGTAGTTTGGGGCCAGATGAACAACATTTTAAAAAGGTTTTACGGACAGGCAGAAAGGAGGTTTGGCTAAATCAGACCTTCCCAAAGTGTGGGGCCGCAGAGCGATTGCAGGGGGGGGGGGTCATATGAAAACCAGGCGGCCACAGAAACGCAAAGCAGGAGATGAAGCATAGCTGAATATGTTTCCAAACCAACTTCATTCTAAGCCAAAGAAGAGAAAATATGGTGAAGCATATCTGCCCTTTGGTTTCACCTGCACAAGTGCCGAGGTAGGTCTCCCTGCAGAATTGGTTTTCCCTTCGGCTGCTCAAATCACGGACAAACAGTATTCCACATTCTTGATTTTTAGTTCACAAACACTTGTATTGACTAACTACTCCTGACATTTGGGAGATGTTAACTCTGTATACAGTAAAGTTACAGCCAGATACAAATACTATCAGGCTGATCCTGCCACGATTTGTTCCCCTGGTTCAAATCACGGACAAACAGTATCCCACAGTTGTTTATGTTTTTAAACCCATTTTGCACAGAAAGGCATTTTTGGAAAAATGTATTGATAGCAATGTTGAATATTATTACACAGGAGAACAATACACGTAAAATAATCACATTGTGATGCCTCTGCCTTTCTAAATGGAGGGACAGTAACTACATGTGTATATTTAAGCCTGTAAAACCTGAAGATAGAGACAAAATACTGTTAATCTGACTATCTGCCATTCTGCAATTCATCTCATGTAAACAATAACGTGGCGCACAGCGTGACGTGAAAAAAGGCACATATCTTTGACGTTGCGTGACGAACTCTGTATTCCTCGTCCACAGTAAACGCAAAAAAGGAGTTTTTAAAAATCTCAGTTTTCAGTGATTCGAAACACCGTTTACGTGTGGACGAAACAGCTGCGTTTTCAAAAATACCCGTGTAGGTGTGGACGTAGCGTAAAGCGAGTTAGTAGTTTACTTTCTTACTACCTGTAATTTATCGCAGATTTCTTGTATTAGCTTAATTGTTTACTAAATGTTTGAGGTGTGAAATAAACCGCAATGGAGCAAAATATGGGTGTGTGTGGTTGGAGGATGTGTTTGTGCGTGCGGCATGAACATTTTTCTTGTAAAACAAAGGGAGGCCTAGCAAAAAAAGTTTGGGAACCACTGGGCTAAATGATAACGTCTCACACTAACACTAACATGCTAATATCAGCGAACAGTCAAGTGAATAAGAAAGTATATTCTCTAAGGTTTCCTCTGGTCTTTACCAGGTTCTAAATTTTTAAATACAACCTTAGATGAATAACAACACATTGCATATTACACTGTTTCATTATTTATTAAATGAAAACTAAGCACATACTCAACAGCTTACAGAAAAACCTTTAGCAGCAGTAATTTCAAGTAATTGTTTTTGTATGACCGTAAGTCATAATCAGAATTCTGACCCAGTCTTCTTTACAACATTGCTTCAGTTCATTGAGGCTGCAGGTATTTCTTAACGCAGGTCCCACCACAGCATTTTAATCATTTTGAGGTCTGAACTTTGACTGGAATAACTGGAACACCTTCATTCTTTTCTTTTTAGGCAATTCTTTTGTAGATTTGCAGCTAGCCTTGGGGTAATTGTCCTGTTTAATGACTCAATTTAGCCAAGCTTCACATGCCCTGAAATTTGACTGTAGCATACTTTGGTATAGAGAGGAGTCGTCAACTCAATGACTGGGGAGTGGAAGATGCCCCGGCCCTGTGGCTGCAGAAAAAACCCAAATCATCCCTCTTTGCACTGACCATTGACTGCTTGGTTTTCACCAAATGTGGCACTGTCCATTAATTTAATTCAAGTTCATTCAATTTTATTTATATAGCACAAAATCACAACATTTGCCAACTCCAGGCCTCGAGAGCCGGTGTCCTGCAGGATTTAGCTCTCACCCTGAGTCAGCACACCTGAAGCAAATGATTAGTTCATTACCAGGCCTCTGGAGAACTTCAAGACATGTTGAGGAGGTAATTTAGCCATTTAAATCTGCTGTGTTGGATCAAGGACACATGTAAAACCTGCAGGACACCGGCCCTTGAGGGCTGGAGTTCTCCCACCCCTTCTGTAAGGTAAAGACCCTACAGAGAGAACAGAGAAAACCACAACTACCAGTTGACTTCCTATGAGCAGCAGAAAGGAAAAACTCCCCTTTAACAGTAAAAAAAACCCTCCAGTAGACCCAGGCTCAGGGAGGGGCCTTGAATTACAGCATTTCCACAGTGGTCTAGTCTGTCCTCATAAAGCTGAGGCTTTCTCTTGCCAACATTTCCAATAAAAAAAACACATACTTATTTTGTCTTGCCTTTAATTGTACTGTCATTAACTGTAACATCGAACATGCTACCTGATGGATGTCTGGGATGTAGCTTGTAGGTTTTTACAATATCTCTGAACATTACATGGTCTGACCTTGAGGCAAATTTGCCAGGACATACTGGGAAGATCATCTTCAGTATTTTACCACTTGTGAATAATCTTTCTCAGTGCATAATAATGGACCTCAAATTGTTTGAAAATGTTTATAACCCTTCCCAGATTGATGGGCAGCAATACTCGCTTCTCTGAGATGGTTGCTGATGTCTTTCCTCTTTGGAATTGTGTTGACATACAACTGAATGCTAAAGGTCTGATTTTATCCAAGTTGCCGGGAAAATTATCATTCAGCTTATTACCATAACTTACTGTAAACACAATAAGTACATTTGGAATGAATCAGTGGTCTAAGTTACTGGCTGTAAGTCTTAATCATATAATCATACAAAACAAAATAAATGATGTTCTGGCAATTTTAGTTGTATTCTTGAGTGCAGGACTGGAATACAGACAATTTATTTTTATTTTTTTCTGTGTCAATTTATTGTGGATATGTGTTTATTTTTATAAACTTTAATAGCACAAATATAAGTCTTCTGCTGCTTTCATGTTTTTACTGAGATGGACAAATGCACGTTTTCCATATTTTGCAGGGCACATCTCCCCTGCTTCACTCTTGAAAACTGCACATTTAAATGATGATTCCCGAGATAAAACTCCTGATGCCATTTTTATTCTCCTGAGGCGTCCACGCAGTGAGTGCATGTGAAATGTGAGAGTCCATCATAACAGAGGTCTTGACTTACTGGTAGCACTTCACTGAAACACTCTCTATGACAACAACTAGACAGGAACAAGTGCAAAAAAGGAAAAAAAAAAAAGGAAAAAGCACCATTGTGGGTGAACATCTTCACACCATCAAGTTCTTACTGCTTCTGTGATAACCAGAAATAATTTGAAAAGTGGAGGAAACAGTCATAGATAAGATCTACTAGTCTTGTAGCATTATCAGCCATAGCACCACAAAGGCTTACTGTAGTTTGTAGCTTCAGAGTAGCATGGGCTGATGACTTTAAGCATAACTGTGGGTTGTAAAAATCAAGAAAGGGAAATTAAATTAGCTATTGTGTGTTCCAGAAGTCACCCACTCCTCTGCCACAACAATAAATGCAGAAATATTTATGTAAACGTCACGTAACCCTGAAATGACACCTGTAACACTGCAGGAAAAGTCACATTTATTCTATATTTGCAGCAAGAATGTAGTAAAGATACAGAATTATTGCAGAAATTCCATCATGTCAATATCATGTCAAGGGTAAAATGTTCAGTATGAACATTTTTACTGTTATGTCTGTTTTCAATTGTCAAAGCATAAAATTAAAGCCAGCGAGAACAGTCTACAACAATGCTAGGTCTTAGATAACAACACTGAAAAAGTAATAATTACATTTAGAAGTTCAGATCAGATCAGCAACATTGTTCAAGAGACATAATTAGCATTAAACACAACTAAATATATCTGTGAATGGAAATATCCATTTTATTCACTGTGGAAGCATCTTAAATGTGTAGTGTTCTTAATAGCCAGCAGGGGGCGACGCCTCAGATTGCAAAAACAACTGCAGAGATTGCAGGGAAGTCTGTGGGAAACCTCTTTGGCTGCCTTCATCTATGAGCTTAGTGAACCTTTTCCTGGTCTCAGTTGGTCGTTACTTCTTATTGAATCAATCCACCATGTTTTTTTTGTAAATGATGGTCCAAGTTAGAGTAAAAAAGAAAAATAAACATGGTAAGGTTAAGTTTCGACCGAGTTTGTGGTGTGATGCTACCATATGAGTCTGCAGTGTCCCATGGTTGCTCATTCAGATCCACCTGTCATGTGAGGTTTCAAAACATCAAATATAGTGATGGTATAAATGCACAGCTCAAAGTTGCACAATACTGAATAATTCAATTTAAATCACAAATATGAAGTTATTACTAGGGATGCACCGATACCAATACTGGTATCAGGTATCTGGGCCGATACTGTAAAATGTGTGTGTACTCATACTCGTAAAAGTTAACCGATACCATGAACCGATACTAACTTATTTAATTAATCAGAGGGTGGCTTGTCATTTCTGTTGTAGTTTTTTTAGATTGGTCACTAGGGGGACATCCCGCGCTAAACAGGCACAGGGTTAGGCGAGCGAGACTGGCGGCTCCAGATAAAAAAGAGAAACTGGAGGCGGCTGTAGCTAGGCTAAACAAAATGTCAGCAGTGTGGACCGGAACAGCCAACTTTAACTCAGGTTTTGGAAAAGCGATGAAAAATGTCAAGAGAAAATCCACGGGCAGTTAAAATAACAGAGGCTCTGACTCATTTTATCGCTCTGGATGACCAGCCAATGCCGGTCGTGGAAAGCATAGGATTGAACCGTCTTCTCAGCATACTCAAGCCGCGATATGAAATTGGACAGTCTGCAATAATTTAAAAGTTTATTTTATTCTCAAACCTAATTTGTATTTATTTTATTCTCAAACCTAATTTGTATTTATTTTATTCCAAACAGAAGTGTTTATTTATTATTCTGAAAGCTCGAGACAGTGCCAATAGTTCAGTGACATTTTGTTAAATTACAATGTGGAGACTCCGCAATAATTTAACAGAAGTGCTTATTTTTCGCTTGAAATTTTTTTTTGTGGTCATTTTTATTACGATTTTATTGTTTATCGGCAGAGAATAAAATAAAACCTGTCTTCCAATTCATTGCATTTGTGTGTGTGTGTGTGTGTGTGTGTGAGGTAGAAGTATCGGTTTTTGTACTCAGATCCAAGTATCGGTATCGTATCGGTTTGAAAAAATTGATATCGTTGCATCCCTAGTTATTACCAGAATTAACTTTCATCATTTTATTATCTTTAATATCCAAAATATTACAGCAATCTCTCCAGTCGCATTGTTTTGAAAGTATTACAATCAGCCTTATGATTAAAGAAAGGGATTCGATTCCTCATAGACTTCATTGACAATACAATGTTGTGTATTTCAAACAAAGGCTAAGTCTATCATAAGCTCGCAAAACTAGCTGACCACCAACCCTGCACTCACATGTATGCCCACCTTTAACTGAAAACAACAAACACACCTACTGACAGATGCTGGAAGTCGGTGTGAAAAACACAGGAAGTTGCAACGCAAAGAAGGCGGCGCACGAAGGAAAAGAACAAAGCAAACACCTGTCATAACAATGGAAAGACTGATTGCAGCTGAGTGTGTTTTGAGTGTATTATTATTTCTTCAGCAAAATATTTGCCTTCGACATACAAAAGATGAGATGTCACTAAGCACGGTTTCAAAATAGTGCCTTCATATGTATATATTCAGTGGTTCTCCTCCCGATTAGTCCCCTAAGGACTACATTATGAAGAAAGCATTATGTAAACACAGGACCTTTAACACTGCTTCCTGTGGAAGGAACTATAGAAATGAACTATATATCAGTGCGATGCTTGTGCTGGTGGTGGGCGGCAGCTGTATTTACCAGAGGAGCCTGTTTCCTCTGATTTAATGAGCCTCTGGACCACTTCAGAGCTGATGTCACTGTTAACCTAGGAGCAAGAGTGGGATTTCGCCACCTGGTGATAATAGATAATGAACCATTAGAACAGTTTGTTTTGCTCTCCACATTCACTGCCTTTGTTTTGTTGCTGTAGGTGTAAATTAAAATGTGCTCTGCATCCAGACATTTATCATTTGGCACTAAAACTTTATGTGGGGATGTAGCCCATTGTATAGTATGTATATACATATTGATCTATCTACCTGGATTCGAGCAATAAATTCAAGGTGCAAAAAAAGGGGGCAAAAAACTAACAAACACCCAAAATCTAAAAAAGAGACTTGCTGAAGCTCATCCCTCTTTCTTATAAGCCCCACTAATAACATGACCACAGCCAAACGCACCTGCTTCTTATGGAATCAGAAAGGCAACCCTGAATTCACGGCTTCACAGGGTTGAAACTCTGCTCTCCCTGGTGAAATTCCTCTGCACTAAACCCATTGCACCACCATAGCCTTTTCTCTGCATGAACTGCTTTGCTCTTTTTACTATTTTAATCTGCTTTCCTGATCTGATTTCTCTGATCAAGTGTATAAGATCTGTGTCCTTCACAGGCTGCAAGCATGAAAACAAAGCCTCAAGGAGGTGCGCCAGTCTACTTCCCTCTCAGAGCACTTAAATTACACTGTGCTGAAAGGTTATTATTGATTTCTTTTGTCCAGTGATGACAAAACATAAAGTCTAATAGACTATTAAAGTCAGCCTGTGGATGTTTTTGGCCTTGATCTGCACGACTGAGAAGGCATTTATTTTGTTTCATTTGCCTTGAATGCAAGGATACACAGCCTGAGGCGTTATACAGTTCTTTCAGGATTTTCACATTAATGTATTGAAGGTGTTTTGCAAAATATAATTTGAGGGTGTTAGGTAATACATCGAGGTATCAAATGAGGTATCAAATTGCTTGATGCGTAACGCAGAATATAAACCTTCTGTTTGTCAAGTCAGCTCCAGAGAACAAACACTAAAAGTCTAAAAGAGACTACAGAGGAGAGGACAGACAGTTGTACCACAGCCAGGAAGCCAGCCGCCCACTGGTGGAACACTGATGGTATTTTACCTTTGAAAAGAACAACGCTAGCCAAAAACCAACCCTGTAACTGAGTGGACTCCCAGTAACCAAACCAGTCTCACCTAAAACAAAGCAAAGCATTTAACTGTATCACTGTTTGGCATTTAAAAATAACATCCCCGTTCACTGTTTGTATTCTTAATTTATTGGTTGGCATCAAATAACAATTTGAAGCGCATCGAACAAGAGCAAGTAACCTCTAGGGGTTAAGGTTAATATTATTATATTATTAAATTACATCAACAGTTTGCTCTGTGCATTTTTATAAATTACTAACAGTTATTTGTATGTTGAGTTTCATTGTGAGCGCTTCTCACCGTAGTCAACTCCACAGTTTCCAACAATTCTTCAAGACTTTCAAAACTGAGGTGCTCAGCACTCACCCCGTCTTACTGTCACTACATAACTTTAAAAACACTTAGACATTTAACAAGTTCCACAGGCATTCAATTTTTAATGACTCTTGAAAACAAGTGTACACACTCGGGTCGTGGCCCTCACCTGACTGGTTTCTGCCCCTGCAAATATTCCCTTTGACATTTATGCACTATAGCTATGGACGCTCAGTTGAGTTGTCACATAGGTGAAGAATAATCTAATAGAATATAGCATATACAAGTTACATACAATATATGTCATGCTGGTCTTTTACAATTAGGTCCATAAATCTTTGGAGAATGGCCAGTTTTTTGAGGTTTTGCCTTGGTGCATCACTACAGTGGATTTTAAATAAAACAATGGAGTGAAAAACTTTCAGTTAATGCATTGCATTAACTGTTGGCTTGTTTAGATGTTTAATTGCCAGAGTCTAATGGCCTTCTCGTTCTTGAGTGCAACCATTACTTTTCCCCTTGCTGTAAATCCTCTGCAAGTCCATTCATAGAGGCATCTCTTGTTTGTATAGACGCTGACATTAATGCACCTACCGCCTCGACCTGGCCAGATGTTGTGGAGTTTAGCACTTTAGCAGCCTTCTGTGCTCATTCATTCTTTAGATGTTACTGAGCTAAACAGCGCGTTCCTTCTTTTAACAAATGCACCAGATTATTGATTTGGCCACTCATAAAGTTTTTGCTGTCTCTCTGATCCCTCACACCCACACCCACTAACACTGACATGTCTAAATGCAGTTTCAACACTTGAAATCAACTCTAGATCTTTTACTGCATAAAAGAAAAACAACAAGGAAGCAGGCCTCGCCTGTCCATAAAACTGCTTGTTGGTCAGTTGTCTAATTATTTTTGAGCCTCTGAAAATGGGCAGATATGTATAAAAATGGCCATAATTCCTAAGATAGACTTTTGTTAAGACTTTTGATGTAAAGCTGAAAGACTGCACTTCAATAATATCTTAATTGCTATATTTAAAACACGTTGATGGTACACAGGAGCAAGAATACAACAAATGTGCAAAAATATATAGACATAACTGTACTTAGGAGTTAGATACATGTAAATTAGTTGGAAGACTTCATTTTTTGTCTTGTTCATGATCTGTATCCTGATGTAACAGCCACTGACTCTTAATTTTTTAAGCTAACACAACTATTCTGAATCAGTTTGATAGGGTTTATGCAGGAAGATAAATAATCATGTTAATTGTATTTCTTCTCATTCTCCATTCTCTGGAGTTTACTGTCCAGGCAGAGATTTGTTAGAGTTTTTAACTATTAAATTAGTTATTGCAGTGTGCTCAACGATCAGCTCATTTTCTAATGTAGATCTCAATACATCTCACATTTCTGCATGTTTTACAGTCTGCACAGCACACACATCTCTTACTAACCCATCACTGAGAGTCCTTGAAACACTGATGATTTAGGCTTATGTTATGATTACAAAGTAACATCCGCTGTGTATATTTCCCATGCCAAACACATCTGTAACTGTGCACTTCTAGCTAACCATAAAGAGGCTCTTTCCTGTTTGTCAAATCTATTTTTGCCCAACAGCTCTTTTATGTAATTTCCAGTCTTTTTTGTTCATCCAAGGGAAACTGAACCCCTTTTAGAGCAATGTGATTCAGACTTGCATTTGTATTTCATAAGCTGCATTTGCTGCATCTGCTTTGAGCATACTGCTGAGGTGCCAAAAATGGTTTCAGAACGGTATAACATCTTAAAATGTATTTAAAAGGCTAAATTAAGCATGCAGCTGCTTTGTCAAAGAAGCTTTTGTGAGCTGCTCGTGTGTGCCCCGTTAAATTCAATTTGCAATTCTGAAGTGAGTGAATTTGCCAGTTCGGTGGTTGAAAAAATACAAAGCACGCTGTTGAAGTATTCCCATTATTCCAAAAACGGTGTACTTGTGTTCTGTACCTCAGTAACTGTCTCTTGATTCCAGTGGAGAGCTGTCAAACAGCCCCTCCTGTTTCAGAACTCCATTCACAAGTTCTTGTCTCCCTCTGCAGGACATCAGCAGAGCTCACCATTTACTTTTAGTTTTCTCTCGTCTCACTAGCTGTCACTGTAATACAAGCTATAAATTGTGCATGTTATGTTTCATCATTTATAGCTGGGAAACGCGATATTTATACCAGATTTAATCTTTTTTAAGGTCATTTCCCAATCTGTGTTTCACCTGAGTCAAAGTGAGATTATGATTAAAAGTTGGTCATTTTAAGTTCTGCTAAATGGACATAATCAAAAGCATATTTAATTTAAATAAAACCATACTATTGCCAAAATGCATCATGTCTAATTATGGTCTTTATTTTTTATAGCATTTAAAGTTTTTCACCCACTAAACCCAGTACTACGAGGAGCAGTTACTCACCTGAAGCCCAGGACACTGACTCATGTCTGAAAAAATGAGTCTTCAAAGTGTCTGCAAGAGGATAAAGCCACCTTTATTCCACACTGTTGCTCAGCAGCTTCCACTGCCATATTTACTCATATTTTAACACCATATCAATGCACCTAAACGGCCGCCTAATGAAGTAATTGGCCAGTTGTGACTTGGGCATGTTTTAAATCTGGATTTAAGCGTGGCGTTTCAATTGCAGTTAACAAAATATAAATTTTGTGCTCAGTTGAGCTTGATGGCCTTTTTGTGAGGATGATCTCAGAGCGCTATTTTTTTTTTTTTTTTTTTTTTGGAAATAACACAAAAATGAGCTGAATGAAATGCCATGCTCATCATGTATTTCATTCTTAACCGATTTCACACAGTTAATCTGTATGCACTCCAAACTCATTACACCATAGAGTGCTAAAGGGCACATTAGTCATCCAGGCATATCTGCGCGCGAGTGGGCCGCAGACGCCTCATGCAGAGAAGCCCACGTGGTTCTTTTCACCCATGATGATGTCATATCCAGAGACTTCCTGAACACAAGGTTCATTCACACAGCCCTCCTCCCGAAACGGGCCGAACACCAAACAAGCTATCTCCATAGCAACTGCAGCCTCGGGGTAGCATGTGAGTCCCCTTCTTGTTGTTATTTGTTATTTGAAGGAGGATTCAAAACTGTGTGCGTACTGTCCTCCCTCACGTGTGCCCGTGTAAATACCGCATGACATTCAAAGGGTCGAGTTCTGGATATTTTCATGCCGTATAAGCTATTAGCAAACATACAGAGTCTCCGATGAATAGGACTACATCTGTCCCTGGCGCAGTACAGGAAGGGAGTAGTTGATGAGTCACTGTCTTCTTTGGGTCTATTAATTTACAATTTTCCTCTCGAAAATGAAGAGACCGTTTTAGCTCATATGCCCAGAATATTTAAGGTTGATCAGAATCTAAATGCATGTTAAATTATTCATTCACTCCATTAATAGGAAAAGCGACACATTTAAACAAACACCATCATAATGTGTGGCGGGATTATTTATTGCTTCATTCAGGAATACAAAAATGGCATCAATGGTTTTTTTTATTATTTAATTTTATTTTTTTTAGAGGCACAAAGGCTCAAACAGATTGATGACAATTCTCATCATAGAAAATTGAATAAGACAGTATTAATAACATTTCCATTACCATAGGATGTAAAATAATAAGACAGACAAAAATATACTATAAAACTACTATAGGTAAGGTTAATGTAAATCCCTTCAGATTAAAGATACAGGGCAATAAAAACAAAGACAACATATGTGTATTCTACAGAAAAAGAGAGAAAATGATATATGACAACAAATTACTTCTCTTAACGCTTTATTTACTATTTACACAAAAGGGGAAAAAGGTGTTTCATACAAATTACATTCAAGAAATGTCAGATGCACTTGTACTGCACTGGCTCAATGAGAAATATCCTTAAATGATCAATATTAGCTTTACGAATATAACAAAATATAGTTATTTTCTATCAAATAGGTCCACATCAAGTGCTAACTCTTGCGACTCAGGCCTACATTTTACTTTAATGTATTTTTACTGCTTTAGAGTTACATAACTGGCACTTGGTATTTAATGTACTACTGTTCACTCAGAATTACACTTAAACTTGTGCTTTTCTATTTAAGGCGAGATATATGAGCACATCGGTAATCCTGACTGTATAACTATTTTGTGCTTATGTTTTACGGCAATTGCAGAAAATAATTTTTATGCTCTTTGCATCTGCAAGCACAATCGTTCTGAATAGACAGGCAATTAGCTCAAAGCATAATGATGGCCATTATGGATAAATTCAAAATGCAGCTATTCACAAAACAATACACAGTTTAAACTTTGGACATTTTGTTGCTGAGTTGTTATTACGATTTAAAAAAAAGAACAAAATATCAAATTAAATCAAATGATCTCACTTCAGTTTGCATGAGTGAGACTTAAGTTAGATTGTTAGCTGCAATATTGGGAAATAAAACCTCAACTATTGTGCATGGAAATCATTTAAAAATGAAGCACACGTCCCCATAAAGCTATCTTGGCACCTGGATATAATTGAATATATACTATATGAATAGGAAACGGTGCATTATTCACAAATAATATATAAAAATAATAATAATAAACATTGAAATCCCATTCTGAAAAACAGTGCATATTAGGAGATGTCACAACAGTTCATTTGTATATGCTTAAGGCAGCAGTGTGCGCTTCACAAGAAAACTGCACTTAAAATGAGATGATCAACACGTAAGCTTTGGTCAATCTTTACATGTAAAAAAAAAATACATACAAAAAGACAAAACACGCACTTTGTGCACAAAGGATGGAAAAAATGACCAAAAAACAAAGAATGTTGTACGTGTGATGACTTTACATCGCGACATTAACCTGTTGATGTCGTCTTTTATGATAAGGCAAACCGGTGCGGCTTTATTGTCTGGACATTATGGCTATGCTGTTTGTGGACTTCAACATTTTATGTTTTTTCTCTTTGGTTATAAACAGTGTTTCCACCTGAAAAACATCATGAACAACGTAAGGCACAATTTTCTGCCTTTCCTCAGTGGTGTTATCTGTTGGAAACCTGTCGGGTGTTGATGGCAGACATTACGGGTCAAATGAAATCTTCTGTTTGCCAAATGTTTATGGCAGGAAAACATCCAAAACAAACACAGCAGCCATATTTCTATCACCATGGGTAGCGAAAATAAGGAAGAGACCGTCTGATTGGTAGTGGAAATGCGTCACCTCGATGGACTGCCCGTTAATGTCTGTCTGTTTGTTTGTCGGCGGGGTGGGGGGTAAGGGTATGTTGTCATTCCCTCCTTTATGTCTGACCTCTGGCCTGAACACCCGTCAGATCCTTTCTTATGATTTCATTCACTGTAAAGAAAAATAAAGACGGCGATATCAGACACTGACGCGATCATTTTCACAAAGAAATTTCCAAATGGTAAGAAAATAATGCCTTCCTGACAACGTAAAACAGTGACACTGATAACATTCCTATTGGAAATATTCCTCCGTGAGAAAATTTACAGTCTGACTGATATCCTGTGAAGGACGTCGATGGAGGGTAGACAAATGCTGCATTTATATAGAGTAACCTCTAGAGTTAGCAAGCAATTACTGGTTGTTGCTCAGCCGATTACAAGTGTGTGTAAACACACACCCGACAGCAGAGGAAGGGGGTTGAAATGGAAACTTTCATGGTGTCAAAGCTCTAAAAATAGGAGCACTGTATGTGTGTGTGTGGGGGGGGCATACAAGTTGCATTCGAAATAATAATAAATATTGTGTTTCACACATAAGAGGTGCAGTTGTTTATCTCTCTCAGCAGCACAGGTTTGAGTTCATGTTGTTTTGTTTTTATCTGCTGAGTAAAACAGCCAAATAGTAGAGACCAGGAAGTGTAACTACTTGCTGTATAGTCTTACTTAAACTTCCTGCCTGCTTAGCTAGTTCAGTGTTAAGAAGCTAGGAATGATGACTATGTGTAATATGTCACTGCTTCACGAATGCCATGCCGTCTGTGTTGAGCTGTGGTGTTTATCTGGCAGCCTGCTGTGTACACTCTGGCTCTCAGACATTATAGGCTGGTGCCGCTGCTTCCACTATGCCCCGGGGAACTCATTAGGATGGCTGAGTAATAAAAGTATTTCAAAGAGGACCAAAAAAAGCTTCTTGCTTGTGACCAAGCCATTACAGAGCATATTATGCCTGTGATTCTGTAACCATGGTAATAGCCTTCATTTAAGGATTGGCCTATTGAACCGTTAAAATGTCATTATCCAGCTAGCGTAGTTTGTATAGCAGTCTGTCAGGTTTGCAGAGTTTTCTGCTAGAGTTTGTTTTTTTCATTCTTTTTTAAAAGGATGCTTCTGATTCTGTTTGACTTGGTATTCCTCATTAAATACACCTTAGATGTTTTATTTAGGAAATATGCTTCCTTATTAACAGGGTAAACAAGAAACCCACTACAGTTGTGAGCCAATTAGCTTAGGGAATAAAAGCATGCTAACCAGTCACCTAAGCTGTCAGTCATTTTTTATAAGAACCCAAACAAGGAATAATATGTTTACTTGTGTTATTTATAAGGATACCCAACCTTCACACACATTTTTACCTTTAATTTCATGCCACTCGAATAAAAAACATGCTGGGTTTTTCTGCTCTGAGCGAGTTTTTGGCTTACAGCTGTTTGTAGGAGTCTTTCCTCTGATTTTATTAACTATCTGCAGATAGTTAGACATCTGCATTTTTGTGTATGGCACAACAGTCATAATGTTCATGACTTGTTCTTCCTAATACACAAAATAGTACGTTGCAATATGTACTTTTTTATGCCATTTACTGTTAAAGTTGGTATTTCAGTGTCTGTGAAATCAGCAAATCATACATGAACCCAATAAAATGTCATCTATGAATTAAATATTTGAGTTATTATTGTGTTGTGGGAACCCAAGGTTAACATAAGTTGCCTTCTTTCTAACCTTACAGAAAATGACTTGCTCATGCTCGTTGGGCTACATATGTAATAATTATCCATTGACAAGAATACAAAAAAGTTGACATATATTAAGCTGCCTCTGTAACTTCACACCTACAAATATGAAATATTCAAATCTGATTTTCTAACCACTGTTAGAAAAAAAACTGCCATCTTGCTTTAGATAAAGATAGATTAACTCAGTTCAGCCCAACTGTGTATGTACTATTTCCATCTTTAATTTACATAGTGTCAAATTTAAGGGTGCGACTACATTTAAGCTCATGTAAAACAATGTCTGACATTATCTCACCCACACAGCTGCACTTCTGAGCAGGCACAGAGCAAACCGAAGACCACAAAATATATTAGAAGCTAGGAAGAGTCGTGTTATGTTTTTTGGTTTGTTTTTCTGACTCGTTTTTGGTGGAGTGTTGTGTGGTTTTTAGGGGATACAAAGTATAATTCTAATTCAAACTTAAAGTACCTTTAACCTTAACCCAGTCTTTGTTTCTTTCTCTCAGCCTCTCCCTTGTCTTCCTTTGTGAAAGAGCAGCTCAGCGCTGAGTGCATTTTTTCAGCCAAAGCAGCTTCTGAGACTTCCAGCACTGCAGGAGTAGCCAAACTGGATGCTCTGCTGTCGTCACAACATCGGCCTCCCTGTTTATTTTAGTCTGTAGTGGAATTCCCTCTGACACCCAATGCCTTAAAGAAACTTTCATCTATCCAGCAGTGCCACAGGATTTTTCCTGAGTATAAAACCAGCTTAGAGAAGGAGCAAGAGTGCCACAGAGGAGCAACATACAGTGGGGCTTTACTGATTCGAATGAAGGGTTGGCACACACTGGCAATTTGAGGCAGGCCTAGGGAACACTCAGACTAGTCTGTTCAATAGGTGAGTGTCTGGCTCCTGAGTTCTATACCAATGAGCTGGACTGTTTACCAACCAAAGGTGGGAAGAGAGGGGAGAGAAAGAGAGGGAGAGAAAGGGGAAACTCTGTACAGTAGCTGACTCGGTTGCCTGCTGTGAGCTGGAATGTGTGCGTTTGTGCATCTGCAAGTATCTGCATGTTCATACAGTGTACATGTTTGGACATACAGTATTTTTAATGTTTTCATGTGACCGAATCTATTTAAATGAAGCTCTTATTTCACTGCAATGACACTGTGAAGCTAAAATCACATCCACTGGAAAGAGAAAGTGGAGGGATCGGACTGACATAACTGCTATTCTAACTGCAGTTCGGTGTGTCAGCACTTAGAGTGACAAGCTTGCATTTTGAAACAAAGCTCACACACACAGCGAAAAAACCTGCTCGCGAGTGTTATTGTTATTTTTCTTGACGCTAGCATGAAGGGACTGATTTGAATCTGATTTGCATGAAAACATTTTCTCCATAATTCATTTTCTGTTCCTATGAGAGTCCAACCGTCAGATTTTTTATAGGTGTTAAACCCTTTTTGGTTTAATACATTTTGTTGCACATTAGCATTCAGGAGCAGTTTGAATTAAAATAAATTCCCCCCCCCCCCCCCCCCCCCCCCCACTTGTCACTAAAAACATGTACATTGCTGTATTCGTACTGCACACAGTGCAGACTGCAGATTTTCAGCGCCTGAAAGACAAAACAAACAGAGGTTGTTTTGTCTTTCAGGTGCTGATGCAGCAGTTGAAGACCCAGCATGTCTGTTAGATTCATCCTGGACAGCATGTCTTTTGTCCCGTCTTCCTTCTCTCACCCCAACCAGTCACGGCAGCCCTCCCTGAGCCTGGTTCTGCCAGAGCTTTCTACCTGTTAAAAGGGAGTTTTTCCTTCCCACTGTCACCAAAGTGCTTGCTCATAGGGGGTCATATGATTGCTGGGTTTTTCTCTGTATGTATTATTGTAGGGTCTACCTTACAATATAAAGGGCCATGATTTGGCACTATATAAATAAAATTGAATTGAATAGACCTTTGTCGCCCCCCACCCCTTTTTCCTCTCTTTTTCTATTCCTCCGCCACCTTCTCTTTACTTTAGCCAACCTGGCCTTCCCCCCATGTCTGCTCCAGCATAATACCCACTCTGATATTAATGCAAATAATAAAATAAACTAAATAAACAGAGAGTCTATAGTGCTCCTGTTGGCAAAGCAAATGTGTTTGGCACAACGAAGCATTCAGACCATGATTCTGCTTGCTAAAAATATCGGACTGGGCGGGTTTAAAAAAGGAAAACAATTTGCATTACCGTATTCGTATTGCACACAGTGCAGACTGCAGATTTTAAAGCTGTATTGTAGCATAATCGCATCTGGAAGGGCGCGATTGAGTCTTTAAGTCTTTCAAATGAGATGTAAGTGAGCTGAGACTAATGCACGTCCACCAGGCCGTTGCTATGTGCTTTATCTTTCCTGCGCTGATCTCTACCTGCTGGAACACTTTCACCTGCTCCACTGCCTCCAGGCTTTATTCCACACCCACCAAATCTGTCACTTTCAGCCTTTGTATGCTGTGCCAGTCGTTCTATTTTTGCTCCGACAAACTATATGACATGTAGTAACTGATTGGGGTGATTCTTGACCTTTGTGGTTCATAACAAGGCAGGCTCTGACAGGCATCTTTCACCAAGTTGACTAGATAATGTAAATAAATACCAGTCAACAGAAGAACGGTCACGTCTGAATACCAGCAGAGGGCACGGGAACTTTTCGATGGGCATAAAAATTCAAGCCCTCTGCATGGGAGAAATTAGAAGCCACACTTCGTAAGAGAACAAATAGCGGGTTTTCATTCAACACTCGTCTCTGGAGTTGACACACTTTAAAGTCCCTCTGAGATGTGACAGTTACGGACCACAACAGTGTGACGATACCAGGATGTGGCATCACCTCTTTTTCAAAAATGACTATAGACTTTAACACATGGCTTGATGAGTAATGTTGACAATCTCACTTAGGGCTATAAAACACTTTTTTACCTAACATAAATGAGTGTTATGCGGTCAGGATCAAACTTCAGCAACCTTCCACTCAAACTGGAAGGGATTTTTTCTGCCTCACCTATCTTCTCACCCCCTAAAAATGTTTTGACTCTTGGGTAATCCCCCTCTTTTTCTCACTAAATAGCAATGATGGCATGCGTAGGTGGCCTGTCATCTGTTGGGAGTGATAAGACAATGGCAGAGCTATCGAGCTACAAATGCTACATAAGGTTAATAAGGTTTTTACATTCAGGAACGGTGTGAACTTATAGAACTGCCATTGTCATATTGAAAATTGTAAAATCACTTGATGCTCAGAGTAATAAAAGACAGTTTTTAATCCCAGGAACTGCAAGTAGTTTTCATGAGATAAAGGGTTAAAGTTAAACTCAAGCAGGGGCACCTGGGGAAAATGACTGACCGTCATCAGCTTTTGATGATGGGAGGATGAAAGAGGGCCCCAGTTTGACCATTTCTCTAACTCCTTGTTAATTCACCAGCTCACAGCCCTGTTGCTGTTTACTGTGGAGGAAAATCCTGCAAGTTCCATCCAAAAAACACAAATTCCATTGCTAGCCTTTTTTCTTCGTTTCATTTTTTCCATTGAAGCACGCACATGTGCAAACACACACAGCTCCTTCCCTTTTCCTGCGAACTACCCTCCACCCTCCTGCTATCTTACAGGGATCAGGCTGGATCTCTGGAGGACAGCAGCTGCAAATAGGAATTTCTTGTGCCAGATTGGCAGAATCCCGTGGTCGGAAAAAACCTAAACCTCTGGTGGGCTCCCCGACAGAATCGAGGGGCATAGGGCCAAGGAGAAATCCTGGCCAACTATAACAAACAAAAAGGCTTTCCCCAGTTCTCCCAGGCAGCACGTTCCACTGTTTGACAATGGTTGCCATGGAAGTTGTTTTTCACTTCATAACAGTGTCAACATGTCCAGGCGGTCAGCACAGTGACACTTTTTTCTCCCTCTCGCCCTGTGTTTAATGCATGAAAAAGCTCATTTCCTGATGTTTGCCAGAGCCAGATGAACCCCTACGACCAGCAGAATGAGCATTTTTGAATGGATTGACGAGCAAAGACTAACTTTAAAAAACATCCGGCTGACAAAAACCAAAGGTAAGAAAAATATTGCACCGCGTTCAGAGCTGCTTGTTTTATTTTAAAAGACAGCACGGTTTGGAGAAATTCTAAGGAAGAGGTATAACCTCGTGCCTGCTGCTGGATGTGGCCTGACATTAATTTTGTCAGAGGGTAGTGGGGTTGACAAGCACAAGTATAAACATATGACTCACAATCCCTGTTATTTCCACCTTGAATGGAACATAACTGCACCTCCCGGCAAGGATTGTTTTAACAGTGCGAGTTTGTTCTGCTGGCTTTGTTCAGAGGAATACTATAGCACACAGACTGGACCAGGATATGTGAAAAGGAGATACTGTAAATATCCTTGAATTGTTCTTGGGAAAAGTCATATCTTTGTTAGTGGGTCTTATCAAATGGGAACTGCACCTATCGATCACGTTGTCTGGCCCTGAATCTGGAGACTCAGACACAAGCTGCAATTGACCACTCACACTGAGTATAAAAGCATTAACTTACACTCACCATCATCTAGGTAGGCCTGGTCCAAATTCTCTTCCTTGACAGTCACTCGTCTCTGTCCGTCTCCCGAAGCGTCCACCTGCCCCGTCCCAGCTGGAGTTCTGCCTTTCTGCTGCTGAATCACGGTGGGGTAGTGCTGCGGGTGGGTTACTGCGACCTGGGGGGGTGTGGGCGAATGGGTGGCAGCTGCCTGTGGGGAATAGCTATCGCAGTATATGATCGGCTGGTTGTCAGGTTGAGGCCCAGTAAGGGGTTGAGGTTCACCTGCTCGGATCAGGTGGTGGTTGGTGGGAGAGAACTGGATGATAGAGGGGTGTTGACCTGCATTGATTGGCCCCACAGACTGAGCCGGGGAGCCCGTGTGGACCAGGACCGACCTGTGGGGGTCAGGCATCATCCCTCCGGTCTGCCACATAGCAGGGCTGCCACTCAGACTCTTGCCTCCACGTGAGTACACGATGGCCGGGCTCTGCTGCTGGAAACGTGCATCCTGGTTTGGAAGGCTGGAGCTGAGGCGCTGGCAGGGAGCCATGCCAGAGACCAGGCCATTGTCTGGGTGGAGAATGCCACGTGGGTTATGGTAGTAGGAATGAGGAGATAAGCCCAAGATTTGAGGCATGGCAAAGCCCATGCGCTCTGCTTCATACTCATCTATAGGCTCCGTCTTAATGGATGGAGCTGAGGTGGGAAAAAACGAGTAAGATGGCTGTGAACAATACCACGAAAATCATTTACATATAATTCTTTAAAAGCAGTATGTGAAAAAAGCATACCAAAAAGAGGCTGAGCAGCATTCTTACATGCCAGTGGTGTGTAGGTGAAATGCTGAGGCTGGCTGCGCTTTCTTTTGCCATTGATGACGTAGAAGTTTACTTTGACAGGATGGCAAACAGATGCATCCCGGTAGGGCGGCACCTCCACAAACAGCATACTCTACAAGACAATGCTCTATTATGTACTGAAAGGGGTTCATTTATTTGAACTAATGGGTAGATATCCAGAATTTAAGTGTCATGTTTAATACATACAGGTTGGCTTTTGTCTTTATCCACCGTTGCTTCCATTTCCCAGATTTGCTGCCCATCTAGAAAGAAGGAAAGAGAAAGCGAAAACCTAATTACACTTAAGAACATGTGGAAATTAATTCTACAGGGTAAGTGAGGTTGATTGCTTCCAGATGTACTTGACAGCGTGTAAATTTGGAAACCGGTGAAACTAAAACGATTGAGAAATTGATTTTCTTTCTTTTTCAAGTGTATTTTTTGCTTATTTTATTTCACCAATTCAAACGCAGGGATGTGCATTACTAGACAAATCTACTGTATGTCTCCACGAGTCCCATTTGAGTTACAGTTCATGTCGACAGAAAAGGCATCTTTGTGCTTGGAGATGATATCACTTTTGAAACCACTTCCTCTTACCCCACAACGCACGCCCAACGATAGAGGATCGGTAGGTTTACCCCAAACACACAAACAGCCTTCCATTGTTCAGAAAGACATGTGACTTTTGAACGTCCTGAGCCGACTAAATAGTAACAACAAGGTAAAACACCTTGGATTATATCTATGGCGGTAAAGGTTTACGTTATCTCACACTTCATTGGATTTAAATGCAGCTGTCATTTATGTGCAAAAAGTTGAAAACAACATGTGCCTGCGAACGTAAACTCCACATGCCCCAACACATGACAGGACATGTGCTGCAGCGAGTTCTGTTTGGAGTGCAGTTGGGAAACCCTCTGTCAGATTGTGAATTAATAACACATGGCTAAAATGAGTCAGCAGGAGAAAAGGGGGGATTCCACGCATGTTGACAACTTTTCTTTCTTAGCTTTATTTTTATGATCAACCTTCTCCACTGCTACAAAACGTAACCATTTCTGCTTTCTTGGCATTTCTATTTGTTTGCATTTTGCTGCAATTCTACTCCAAGCGATACCCCTGACTGCGTGTTCTTTTGGAGATAATTGCATGTGGAGGGGGGGAAAGGGGGGGGCAAGGAATGGAGCTGGAAACAGAGGAAGAAAATTTACTTGGACAGAGAAGCTTTCCTTCGCTCCGTACAGCTTTCCCTGTCCAAGCACAGGAGTCAGGGGAGCTCCAGCCAATAGCAGCTGAGGGATTCAGAGGGATTTCACAGCCTCACTGGTCCAGAACTTTGTGTCATACACAAACTCTTCAAAACATCGGCAACCCCTCTTTGTACGATTTCTTTTTCCATCTCTGTATTACTATCCATTGCTGTTGTTTCATAACACAGCAGCAGGGAACCCCGAAGAAGAAGAAGAAGGAGGAGAGGAGGGGAAGCACCTGCGATGTGCATGTCCAAGTTTTATTTTAGGTAGCCTGTAGATTTAAAAATACAGCATTGATGCCATTTAATCAAAATAAGGGAAACCCAGAGCAACAGAACTTCTGACCTTTGACCTAAGACGAGAACCATAAAAGCTCCCAATCATAGTACAAATGCTTCAGTCTGGCGTAAAAATGTCAGAAGGCAAGAAAGATTACTGCACGTCCTCGCTGCTAAAAATAAATCCTTTTGTTCCGTCCATTTGTTTCAACAAATAAAACAAACTTTTATGTGACACCATTGATCAAATAACGAGAGGCCCGTGTGACTGATAAGACATGAAGGTGAGGGAGAAAAGGTCAAAAGGAAGTCAGGCAGCAGCGTTATCCTTCAATTCATGCAAATAATTCACGCAGATTCATCTATTAAATGAAAGCGAAGACACGTAACAGCTATGACCTCGTGCACAGACACGGCCAATTGTGACTCATTAGTTGTCGTTCGTGTCGTGTTGTGACTGTGACACAATGTTGTGCGACAGTGGAATTGACAAATCGACAGACACCACAAAGATTTTATGAATTCAGTCACTGATTTGGTTTGAAAGCAAAGCGTGTTGTTGGAATGCCGCTTACCCTGTGTTTTCTCCATAAAAATGACCTTGGAATCGGAGCTGAAGTTCTGCCCAGTCAGGATCATCTGCTGGCCACCCAGCACAGAGCAGCTGTCCATGTCCTGCTTCTCAACCATGGGAAGCTCGTGAGCTGAACGCTGAGCTGCAGGGACACACAAAAGGGTGGCGTGTAACATTTACTGCCTTTTCTACTGGTGTCACTTTCTCCAGTGTTTTGCTTTGTTTTTGTGAACATCTTTGATTTCTATGCTGTTACTTGGACGCTATGCAGCAGGTATTGGCAGTTTTCCCCAAGCTCTGACATATCGCAGACTACATAACCAATTTTTAGTCAAAGCCCAATACTGCAGAAAAGAAGAAAAAAAAGCACGTAACAGATCAAAAGTTCACTATTGATTTCTCACAAATGCAAAACAACTCATTACCAAGAAGTGACAGTGTTTGGCACTAAACATTTGATGCTGAGTCATTCAACAATCGCACCCGGCGCTTTCGGTTTTAATCAGCCGAAGCTTAAAATCAGTCAAATCACAACCTACAAGAGCAAAGGGGAGTTGTTGCTGTCTGAGCCCATTTACAATCAAGTACCGTACAGACACAAAGAACAAAATAAAACACCTAAAAGAATGATGCAATCTCTAAAAACTGTAAATGTGCTGTGCAGTCAAATCATTCAATCGGACAAATATTTCCAGTTGATTGAAATATGAGAACCGAATTGAACGTTTAGATGAGGCCGATACAAAAATGCATACAATACTCAAACGTGCGGAAAGAAATACACCTGCTTAACTGGAAATGGACATGTTATGTATGTATATGTTAAAGGGAAACAGATAATATTCCCGTAGCCATCAGCTTTGTATTCATTTATTCATCTTTTTAAAAAAAAAACAACGAGACAGTTCCTCACTGGTGCCCTATTGTCATCGGTTCAGCCGTATCTCCTGTTCAGCTGAATCTCCACATTTACTGATGGGAACTGAGCTACTGACAAACACGCCGCTGACCTTTAAATCGGCCGGTTCAACCTACTACACTGCGAAAGGGTAGAACAAAGAGGATGACACAAGCAGGTGGCTCGTCTCCTCAAACACCCCATCACCGACCCTCTGCTTAACAATACGGCTGACAGATGCAGCACAGGTGTTACTGTGCGCAGCTTTACGCTCGATTGGTTTTTACATACAATAATTTTTCAGAAATTCACCTTTAAAATTAAAAAAAAAGAGGTAGTATCTGTTGTTTCTCCCCATCTGTGATCCGCGAGCAGATGGAAAAAAATACTTAACAACATAATATTGTATTCTGCATCATGACTTTTTACAATGGCAGGAGCATATTGCACGCAGATGGCGCAACACTTGACCAGGGTGTTGATTAAAGCCAGATAAAGGCCCTTCTTGTTTGAGTTTTGATTACACCAGGTGCTTTAATAACACTGTGTACACATTCGCTGATGTACCCAAACACAGACTTTACTACTGTGCACATACAAACAGGTACACAGACACTGACACATGCTGTGCCCACCAACTGGATGGAAGCCCTGGTAGCATAAAGAGGTCTTTCATACTATCAGGCGAGCTCCAAACTCATTTGAATGTGGGTTCCTTTTTTTATGTTTGTTTTGTATGAAGTTTTGTTAACTCTTGAAAAGCAGTTTGACCTCAATGGGAAGCGCACATGCTGAAATTCAAAAAGCTCATGGTCTATCGGGATGATATTAGTAGTTACAATAACGCAAAAATGAAACATATTGTTAAATGGAATTATGCGCAGCTACTTACAGCACTCAATGGGATGTGAGGCCACCTGGAGAGAGACGTGCTGTCCTCCGGGCTGAGGTATGTGCACGCGAAACACAAGTCGGACTCTGGTGTTTTTCCGACCGACGTCCGTCTCGCCCTTCCTCAGCTCGATGTCGGCGTTCCTGAGCTTCAGGATCCCAGCGCAGTCGATGCTGCGACGAGAAGGAAATGTTCAGAACTTTAATATTTAAAACATTAGACGAAAAGACAGATCTGGGCTTTAAAAGTGGACACTGTGCTTATCTCACATTGCTTTCATGTTGTTCTTTGGCTCCAGCGGGATCTCGAGGACTTTGGTGCCGTTGATGATCTTTTCGAAGCTGGTGGTCGTAACCGTTTTGCCAGTGATGCGGTGGACTTGGTAAAAGGCGTGAGGCTTGAGGATGCGCTCGTCAGCTGTACCGATAAAAATCTGCAGGCCAAGAGGCTCCTTGCCTCTATAGCCGTGTAACTGTAAACGAAGAAAAAGCACTCAGTCGTTTTCTTTTCTTTTTTTTAACTTAAAGCATCCTCTGGAAAGGAAGGAAGCAGAGATACAGTACGAAGGAAATATCTCAGTCATGTTTAACTGGTTGTGCTTCTCCATAGCTGCTTTCTCTAACTCTGCATTTCCAGATGTTGCCCCCCCTCCAGTGATGGCAAATCTGTGTCAGACCCACGTGCAAACACATGAGTCTTTTTTCTGCAGCCTTGAACGGAAGCCAGCAGAGAGCTCAAATCCTACGGCCTTGTACTTGTTCTTTCCGATGGGATGAAGGATTAAGCAGGGATTCTATCTTTTAAAGTTTAGCTGAAATGACAAGTACCATATTGATTAAACCGTGAACATGAAAAGACCGAGATGCTACTTTTAACCTGTGACTGCCTCCTAAGGAAACCTGCAAAAACCACAAAGCATCAACTTGCATCTAAATGCTGTTTTTATGCAAACTGTGTAGTGCATAACCTTTATCATACAGCACAACCATGAATTGGATTGTGGGTAATGGAAAAAAAAAAAAAGGCTCGGGTCCCTCTGCCATTAGCCTGCAACACGCAAAGTTAATTTAAAGTTGCTTCGAAACATAATTTCCATTCAAAAGAGCTCCGTTTAACTGCGGTCAGAGGAAAAAAATCAACTTGTTTGAAGAAATTATCATCTCAGTGGATGCAACTGTCAGGCTTGACAGCAGCTGCTCAGTGTGAACAGAAGCTATGGCAACATGAATGAGCATGCTCCCCTCCAAACAGAAGGAAGCTGACTGCAAACACTCAAAAGGCCATGTGAGCAGCCGGCCAGTTGTCATGGCATTGGCAGGACCCGTGAGTCATGACAGAGCGCAGTGTAGGAAAAGTAAAGTGGAGGGCAAGAAGCTTAGAGAGAGGCAAAGAGAAGAAGAGAAGGAGGGAGGGGGGGACGCAGAGAGTGAAAGAAGGGCAGAGGAAGGGAAAGAGGAGGTGAAGGAGTGCAACCGTGGCTAGCCAGGCCTGACCATCTGATTGGCCGGGCAAAGCAGGCAGAACTGACCTCAGGGTGAGGCCTTTGGGGATGGGCATAAAATGGAAAAGAAGCATTAGAAGCTTAATTTCCACAAAGTCCCCACAGTCACAGACAAACACAGCACTGAAATGTTGCCACAGTAACACAAAGAAAAGGAAGTTGTATCTATTTATGGACCCCAGCTGTAAGTGTGTCAAAGCTAATTTTAAAGTGGATATTTGAATCTTATTTTGTGACTAGAGAAAAACTAAAATATTAGTATTTTTCATTTTCATCTGCAATCATTATAACCACAGGCCGTATTCAGGTTCTATACATCGAGGCTGAACGCTTCGATACTTCAACACAGCTAACGCAAGAACCACACAGTCAAAACCTCTCTCACAGAGTGTAAGAGGAAGTCAGAACAGCATGAGAACAAATATGTACATGTGGTTAAAACCATACGGCGAAGGTGCGCCATTGCAGACTATTTTAAGCTTTAACACCAAAAAGAAAAAAAAAATCTGAGTGTTAGAGTTGATGAGTGACCCGAGGGTTGTCCTGAGTGTGCACCCTGGTTTCAATGCGTCATTTTTCTGGGGTTACAGCAGCTATTTCAATTTGTTTTAGAAAGTGAAAAAAAAATGGAGAGGTGCCATGACAGTAGCCACAATAACTAACACAGACTCATTTTCATACAGATGACCCCGGGCAACAATACCACCGCTACCGCCGAGTGTATAATGAGTAGGAAATACTATTACACGCAAGCCCTCCCACCAGGGTTGCCTGAGGCTCTCGAGCTGGACGGCTAATTTAAAGCGGAACTGTTACTAGTTTCCTTATTCCTTACTTTGCTGTTGTGTTTACTGTCACGGCGGTGGACGATAACAGAATTCAGACTGCTCTAGAAACTGTTTTTCTATGCTTGGTTCTGTATGATGTCAGTTAAACGGACACCTGTAATACAACGATTTGAGGCACACAGCTCCGTCTGTGAACACAGAATCTCCAGCCGTGTTCAAACCTCCTGTTTACAAGAGCCAGCCAATCGGAAGAAAGTTGGCAGACCAGTATAAGAAAAATAAGGATTAGGTTTAGCTGTGAATCATTAGACTACTGAAGTAGAGCCCAAAATATGGGAATGGAAATAACTATGAATGTGCACTTTTATGAATAACCCTGACAACATGACTTCATATGGTTATTTACCAAAGTAAAAAACAGATTTATTCATATTTACTGATTTAGTTCTTAAAAATAAATCATAGGCTTAAGAATTTTACTTATTTTTTTTATAATGATGCTTTTGGCCATACCTGCACAACAGGATGTCCTCCCGTGGGGGCTTTGACTGCACCCCTGCTTCCTTCTGTTTCATAGTGAGCTCTGTGATGTGGTTTAGGCTGCACATCAATGTGCAGTTCATACTGGTCGGTGCGACGAGGAATCGGCCATTCCAGCGGTGGGAGAGAAGCCACGGGGATGCTGCAAAATATTAATTATTCATAAAATTATAGAATTATTACATAAATAAGCACACGTGGAGAGTGGGAGCTTATCAGAGTGAAGCCTCACTTCATTGCCAATTTACCTGCAGAGGCTGGAAACCAAAGGCTTGGGCCAGACTGAAGGAATAACAAAGAAAGGCTCTGCAGCAGGTTTGGTCTTTATGTCTTGATCACAGGACACCATGTAGTTCCCATCGCCATGATTCTCTGGATACAGAGTGTAAACCTGGTTGGATGTCTTCACTATTTTAGTGGGAACCAGGTTTGGATGATTGGCGCCAAAACCATTCATGGCATCAGTAAGGCTGGTGTGTGTATAGTGGGCGCCTATGTTGTGATCTTCATGGCCGTTATTGGGGGATGGACTGCGGGACCGGTGCCCAGGGATTAATCCTGGGTTTCTGTACATGTCGTAGGTGCGTTTTCCCTGTGGGGAGGTGGAGCGAGAGCCTGGTCTCGGTGAGGGAGAACGGGGTCCGAGGCCGTCGTCACCTAGGCTGGTGTGAGGAGAGGTGCCCGGGGAGGTGCGAGGGGAGCCAGTGTGGATGTTCTGCAATCGAGGGCAGAGATCTCCAGGGTTCTGCACACTGCTTGGGGAGACGCAAGGTGACGCCCAGGGAGAATAGTTCTCAGAGTGCCAGCTGGTGGAGGAATTGCTGCTGGCAGGACTCAGGCACTGGGGCTCACGGTAGGCAAGGTTTTCATGGCCCGGGACAGTAAGGGTAGGTCTGGGGCTAATGTTTAGATGGTGGTTCTGCAGAGAGTCCCGACCATGACTGTAGTGCTCACGTGAGGGGGTGATTTCAATGCGAGGGCTCAAGGCTGCAGGTCGGGTACTGTCCAGGTAGTTTCTGGCTTCCTGGTTCTCGTATCCTGTGAGAACTTCGGTGTGCTCACTGTAGGCGGGGCTGCACGACTTGATACCATAGGGTGAGGTCTCCTCCAAGGGGTAAGCCTGCTCAGATTCAGGACTGAGGACTTTTGGGGGTCCAAGGTTGGAGTCATCTGCAGGGAACAAAATGTTTACATTTATTACAATGCACACATTTGACAAAGAAACGGGGGTATGTTTGTTTTTAAAGAAAAGCTCATGTTTTTCTTTACCAATATCATTCAGTGAATGAATGAATCTTAATCAAAGACGTGTTTCTTTTTAAAAACAACACAGGTTATTTTTAGCTCAAGTATACATTTATCAGCTGAAATATTGACTTTTTTCCACATGGGCGTCAGAATCCTCATTGCGAAGTCTGTCAACTTTACTTCCTCGTTTTTCATTTTATTGACATTAAGCAACTTTAAAGGCCTCGCTAGTGGTCAACACAGCAGAGAGAGAAAGAGAAAAGCAAGCCAACTCAGAGTGCCAAAAAGAAAAGTCTCGGACAAACCTTGGTGCCCCCCTGCAAAGTCACTGCACGGCGGCTCATATTCAAACAGGTACTCAAACTGCAAATCCTCATCGGGGCAGCTGACTCGACTGAGCTCTTCCACCAAATCTTTTTCGTCGTAAAAGGAGGTCATCTGTCTATTTTTTCCTATCTACTCCTCTGAGTTCACACGAAGCGGCGGGGACGTGGACGGCGAATTGCGGTGTAGATGTGGATTTGGGGAACCTGTTGTCAATTCATGCATCGGTGAGCAGCAGAAGGTGAAGCGCACACGTTTCCTGTTCAGTTCGCCGCGGTTATTTTCGTACGGAGGCGGGTCTATTTACACACTGAATACAAACTCTTCGTGTTCATCCCCGAGAGTCCGATCACGCCTTCTCTCTATGCTGATGCGTCAAACAACAAAAAGCGCAAGTGCAGTTTGGACGTGAATTAACTGCTCAGATCAAACAGAATACTGGTTTGACGGGCTACACAGCCTGTTGCTGCCCCCGGGTGTTTGACATGGTGACATAGCAGGGTGCCGACTATGTTCGACACCTGTCAAACTGAGTTACCATTAAAACGCGGTTGTGCATCGCTTTTGCGTGGACTTAGATTAAAGAGGATAGATGGCTGAAAATATAAACGTTTATTTTATCTGATGCGTTATCTCGTCAAACAATAAATCCTGTCCCGGATTGGATTTCGTTGTGACGTACTGTTTTATTGTCACTGAAAACCCACGGGTTCTCCTGAGGGTATCCCCGGATTTACGCACGACGCAGCACACATACCAGGGCGTTCCTTACACCGGTAGCATGTGCTTTGTCAGCAAAAAGCTAAACAACGGCAGTAAACTTTAATTTTTCTGATCTCGTTGGTGGTGTTATATAGAAATCACAACTTTATTAAATCGTTGATTATAGGCTTATTTGTTTAAATCCCTAATCAAGACGGAAAGCGTGTATCCCAATCAGAGAAGACGATAGCATCTTCAAGTTTTCATTAACTGATGAGAAAATCAGTCTCTGCATGAGCCTATCAGTCTTTGCTACGTTGCATTTGGTAGACTTGTGCAGAGTGCTCTTCTTTCTCCCGATCAGTAAGTAATTCTTAATGGCAATCAAAACTTTGTAGGCGTGATTTCAAAAACACGCGCTGTATGCTGATTTAAAGCGCCAAACATCAACATCCCAGCTGTCTCCGAAATGTTAGACAGACAGCCGACAAATGACTGCAGCATTTCAGGCATGAACACACTAGTTAACACTAGTCTATAAATTAAAAATCAAATGGGTTGATTACCAGATAATCACAACACTTCAGCAGTACCTTGATCCATCGTCCTCATGGTGTGGTACTGTGCCAGCCTCCAAGTCTCTCTGAACATCTGGATACAAAAAACTGGAAACAGGAATGTAAAAAAAAAAAAAGAAAAAGAAAAAAGAAAGAAATATCTGGAAAAACTAGCGTCCTCTAATAACCATAGCAGAAGAAACTCTCTTCGGTTAAAATGCTGAAAGCGGAGTAAAACAGGAAAGAAAAACTCTGTAGACGTTCAAGTTAAGGCTGCGACACGGCAGCTGCGCGCAAACTCCTTTTCTGTTCAAAAACATGCGGCCGCATCAGCAGTGGCTCTGGTATGAAGCCCCTCTTCCTAGAGCTCTATAAGGATTACTTGAGTATCGAGAGCGGCTTCCTTCCCCGCTCTGGGTGTTTATAATGGTCCAATGCTGTAAAATAACGGGATTCCCTCAGTGTTTCCTCCTGTTTGTGCGCCTTTGCCATGGAAACCTGGAGCTGGTCCATGTCGGAGACTCAGGGCTTTCCTGCAAAGCCCCACACTCAGGAATCCATGACGTCTCCAGCTCCTGCGCCAAGGCATTTCTGCGGTTCTCTCAGACAGTAGCACACAAGAACCTCATTGTGGGTATGAAGAAATTACTGTAGGACATTGTAGGAAAGAGAGAGAAAAATGAAAAATAGCTCCGAAGTCTAATCACAGGCTACACTACGTGAAATTTACTTAACATAGCTCACCCTACTCATTCTTCTACAGTTCAGTTTGAACTATGAGAGACCAGGCAGTAGTAAGATGTAGCTTTTTGGAGCAAAAACTGAATCTTTTTTTAGGCTATGGCTAATTTTGAACATGGAATATGGAGAATTCCATTGCTTCCATTGTGGGAAGACGTTACTACCCATTTCCATTTTAAAATGGAAATCTGCTGCATCTTCTAATACTTGGCTGGAAAAAATCTGAACAAGACCAGGACATAGCGTGTCCCCAACAGACCTGGAGATACATTTATAATTAATATAGTAGTTATATAACCCAGCATCTGAGGAGAGGAAGAATAATGCTATTTTGGATTTAACTGAGCTAAAGATTTGTTATGTATGAAGGTTTCTGCCAGACATCTAAATCACAGGCTCACTTCTTCATTCCAAGAACCTTCATTTACTGCATTGTGGAGGGAGATCGCCTGAGGTCACAAAGACACGGGACTTTACATTGTAGACTTCATCTTTTTACTCCCAGACGTGATCTTTTTGGAATAAATCACAAAATAATGAATAGGAATGATATTTCACACAGCATAGTTTTTCTCGTCTCATAAAACTTAAAATCGCACTCTTGGGAATTCAGGAGGGGTTGTGTGTGGCTCATCTATCTACCTGCTGAGGTTTCCAGCTTCTGAACAAATACTGACAGAAAACTTCAGGAAGAATGGTTCTGAAGTTGTATCGTCATAAATCACCCCTAGCAGCAAAGGGTCTTTATTTTTCATTTGGACAGGAGAGAAAAAGTTTACGTTGTAGATCAGTGCTCCTGCTAAACCGCTACTGTTTCACGACCATATGTGATGAATTGCGATGTTTTTAAGAAGCTGAAGTTTATCCAGAATATATTTGCATAATTAAGAAACTGGGAATAGAACATTAAGACTTTCACATATTGCCCAGGAGACGAAGACGTGCTGAATAAGCCATCGAGAAGAGCCAAGTTAAACTATACGTTACCGTGTCAGTGCCAAGAACTCAAGCCTACTCTGCTGCATTAAGCGTAGTCTGTTACTTATGACATCTGTGGAGTTTGTATGTATGTTCAAAATACCCCAAAATAAATAATTTGCCAGAAAAACTGAAGTTTTTATACTATTTCATTGTACAATGTACTACTTACTTCAAAGAACAGCACTGCTGGGATGTAGGGGTTGAGGACCTGCGAGGATACCTCTCACTTATCTTTGTATTCTAGTCCTTACTTACCACCATATGCGCTGTTCTGTAAAGGGAATTATTAATTTAACTTAATTTCTTTCAGGCACTGAACAGTCTTCATTTATAATAAGAACAATCTGAAGTGTTTCAAAAGATTTTGTGTGCGTTTGGCTATTTTGAGACTATATTTGTAACCAAACCCACAAAGGTGCTCCAGCTCAAACAGTCAAATGTCTCACTTCTTTAATTAGCAAAATGGTTTTCAGCAAGTTCAGATATAGCCTTTAAAACTGCATTAGCTGACACATTGTGCTGCTGGAACACAGGAGTGATGACATGTCCAGTTCATGTTAACGTTACCGGTTAAAGCAAATTTAAAAAGCACATTTGCTTAGTCTCAGACTGCATCTACATTTGGAATGCCGAGCCTCAGTATAACCTTAGGGAGTGATCCCATGCTTACGTTAGTCATATTAGTCCCAAGACCACTCAGAGGAAAATGTGTGTACTTGAGAGGGGGGGGGGTGTAATCAGAGGATTTATTTTGGATTGAGATATTGATGAATCTGTGTTAGGGAGCTTGTGCTAGACAGCTGGGCGAACAAGGTGACTGCAATGAGTGTGTAAACCGCAGTGGCCAGAGCCTATGTTTTGGGGGTAACCATCCAGCAGGCTCGTCTACCAGCTCTAAATTCCTCCACTGTTACGGAACACTTATGCAACTTAAATCATGAATGAGTAAATGAATATGGCACAGGCTTAAGAAAGGAAAACTGCCTGTGTCCAGACAGTCGAGTTTGCACTTCCGCTTTTTTTTTTTCATGAGCCCACTTTTTCCAAGGTCATGCAGTGTTTTCCATCACTGTTAAAGAGCTAATTGAGGTAAAGTTGTCTGGGTTAGAGCACTGCCCTGTTAGAGTTTTCCAAGGGTAACATGTGCCGCTGAGCTCCTAAAACCAAAGCATATGGAAATATTAACTTGTCCAATGGAAAACTCTCCCAGGAAATTCAGGGGTCAATGAAAAGCATGGACTTTTGACTTTGTTTGGGTCTTTTAATCACCTCTCTTACTTGCCAGGTAAAGTATAGCTGCTTTCTATTTTGCAATAGCTCTGAACCTTTCACCTCTTGACAATAAGTGAAGTAAACTGTAAATTTTCTCAGGTGAGCAGCAGGATACAGACCATAACAAAGAAAGAAAATAAAAAACATAACAGTATATCAACAGGTTTATTAGTTTTAGTGGGCTTAAGTCCATGTCATACACTGTTTAAAGCATGCAAACAATGGGTAAATACCAAAAAACAATCATATGAGAAGACTGACACCACTGACATGTTGGTACCCTGCAAAAAAAAAGGCCAGAGAAAACTGGTAGTTAGCTTAATCCAAAGACTGGAGATAGCAAGTCTCTGCAAGAATGGAAGGTACCCAGTTGAATCCCTCACCCCACATTCTTCTGTTAAGTCAAACATCTAAGTGAAGTGACAATAAGCAAAATAAATATGACTTTAATATTAGCACAAAGGAATCATTTTCAAAACTTATTACAGAAGCTGTCAGCGCACACCTCAAACATTTATGGATCGCCTTTTAATGATGTGGAAGCCTTAAAAAATTAGAATGTATTTCACAAGTATCACCAGATATTAGACAAGTGCTGCGGTAGCTGGAGAGACCACTACTGACAAGATTTCAGTTTGGGCAGCGCTGCCTTGTCATTGTGCAATAAAGAATCTTTATTTCCTTCCTGCCACAACTTGAGATCTGTGGAAAACATTGTCCTTCTTTTTCCAAATCGTGCAAATGAACTAATTTGTTCCACTAACATGGAAACTACATACATCCACGCAGGACGAAACCAGCTCATTATGTAATAGGATTCTGATCAATACTGGAATGTCTGTAGAAAGAATTCAAGTGTCTTAAATCCAAGTGGAAAAGTGGCAGACTGCAGCTCACGGATTTTCCCCTTTTCAGCACCACATAAAATCTCACGAAACAACATCGCCCCCCTTGTCGACACTTCTTTCTGTCTGTCGTCTTGAAGTTTCCAGTTCAACTCAGCAGTGTTTTATTAGATCTCTCTCTCTCTATCTATTATCAGTGCAAAAATAAAAGCATAAAAGTCAATATTTGGTAGTCATAACAAAGTTAAATAAATCCTATCCAAAACTGCAGCTAAAAAAAACCTTACTCCTCCTACTACAACTCCATTTATAACAACATTTGAAGGTATTTTGGGCTCAACAATCACAACTAATCACTCCTTTTTTTTTTTTACTTATACTGCAACGAAAGTCTTAAAGTGTTTTGGGCGGTTTTGTTTGATTAGTTTGGGAGGTATTACCCAATGTCATTAGTGATCGCTGGGAGAGGCAGCGAAACACATATGCAGCCCTTCTTTAACAGTGGTGGGTGCCGAGACAAATCAAAGCATTCCAGGCCCACGGGGTTATAAATAGTGTCAGAGAAGGGTGTGTGTTCATGCCTTGCAAAGTTTCTGTGAGGAGCCTGTCATTGCCAAAATCCAGTGTTTACACAGAGCAATAACAGCAAGTAGTAAACAATTAATCTGCAGTGGCGTGTTCGTTATTTTGTGTTGTTTCAAATAATCCATCAATGGTTTCTGTTATTTCAAAGCAGCTCAGCAGGTAAGCTTAATGTGGGCTATAATCCTAGGAGTGTTATTCAAATTTGGTCTATTGCGCAAATTTATTATGCCTTTAACCAATCCAGAAGCAAGGCTGACCTCAGGCTGAAACCATGCAGCAGAAGTTAGTGTTGTCTGTAGGAAATTGGCAGTGGCCTTGGGACCTCGTTGATGTGGCTGCCTTGGCCTTAAAGTTGGGTATAGATCCCACATGTTTCCATGCTATCATTTTGTATTAACCACTCTAGTCAGGGGCCTGTTACAGCTGGTGGTATATTCTGTAGCAGATTCATGATCGTCTGCTTCTCTCTTGCGCTGTTCCACTGGGAGCTGTGTGGAGGATGTTTCCAAGCTGGAAACAAATTCATGTGTTGAAGTGCCAAAGATAAAATGCAGCGATGTTGTGGTAATTAGCTTAGATCTGTTACATAAAAGCTATATGCTACCTTTTTTTTCAAAGCCTTAAAGTCAAAATGTTGTGAAATGCTAAATGTTAATTTGAAGATTTACTGAGATTGTTAACTGGATAGTGAACTTGGCGGTGAGCCAGCAGGAGCTCTATAGCTGGCATCGGGACAGGAGGAAAGACCCAAATGTTGAGGTTAGCAGGCAGCTCTGTTGATTCTGGAGTGGAATTTCAGTTTTCATGGGACAGATTAAGTTAAATGGTTTCTTTTAATGGTATAACTTACGCATTTGGGCATGGAACAAGAAAAAAAAAGTTGGATAAACACTGTAGTTTTAATTTGAACATGCCGTTCTGAGGCGCTTGACTGCATTTTGAAAAAAGGAAAAGGTTTTATGACTGAGAATCTAGTCCTGTTTAATCCTTGAGCTGAAATGCCAAGCAAACACAAACACTTTTATATCTTTTAACTTACATGAACAATTAATAAGGTTGCTTCTAAAAATTCTCACAGAGCATGGACATTGATTTAAAACAGATGCGTTTTCCACCAAGTTATGGATTTTATGAGCTGTGATAATATTTCTAATAAAGTCAGATGATATTTTGTGTTGTATTATTTCTCATTAAGACTGAAATAAGATTAAAACATGCAGGTCGTGACCATGAATGGAAAACAGAAGTGTCTCTAGGTACCAGGGACTCCCTCCTCTGGTGAGAGAGAGCCAAACATCCAGGCTCTGTGTGTCCTGTGTAACCTGCACCTCATCAGAAACTGGAACACAACCAGAGAAGCCAGGATTGCTTCAGCAGACAAACAGAATTTGGTTTCAATCCAAAATCCATTAACAAGGATCGCTCAGAGGAAATGAAAGCATTAAAGTTTCATTCACAAATGCTTTCTTTATATACTCTTCTTATCATAGCCTGTTGCTGACCACTGACTTTTGGTTAGGCAACACTGAGCAAAAGGGATTACTGTTATCACCTTTATTTAAGAAGGAAGTCCCATTGAGAGCAAATCTCTTTTGCAGGAGAGGCCTGGCTTAGGTAGCAGCCATATCTACTCAAAACATCTCAAAAGCTCTAAAAGAAAAAAACATAAAATAGAGTATACAAGTAGCCTTATCTGTGGCCTCTCAAGAAAAGAAAATCAAGAAATCTCCTTCATCACCTTTTTTATTTTTTATTTTATTGGATAGTAGACCAGACACACAGCAAAGGGCCAAGGGTCACACTCAAACCTGGGCTGCTGCACTCTGGCAATGCTCACCTATTGAGCTAAAGTGGTGCTCATTTGTGATGCTTTTAAATTCACCAGCAAATATATATCCATGTTTAAGTTTAGTTTTTTTGTAAATTATGCCATGTCCGGTGTGCATAGTAACAAAAAACAAACACCCTAGTTAATTGTAACTGTTGGTACTGAGACAGAGAAGGGTACAAAGGTCAAATATAGAAGAGAAATATATCAGTGCTGTTTTCTGCAAGTTGTATTTGATGGCCAAACTACCAAATCAAAAAGAAATGGTAAGTGACAGGCTTTGTGATAAAATAAATCTACAGTACAATAAAACAAGTTTTTTCTTATAATAAAAAATACATTAATGCTAGTTTCTAAAGAAACAACAACTTGAGCTTAGAACTCAAAAGAAGATTTGTGACATCTACATTAAAGAGGAACTTGTCATCTAATCATATACTGTTAAGTATGTACCCATCATTTACCATCAGATGTCACAAATTCCTGCATCAAATCATCAAATTCCTGCAGGCAGGAACATAAATTTTGTTAAATATTTAAAAATCACTTTTAAATACAGTTTGTAATGAATGAGTGAAATCCAGCCTGCCTGCCCTACATAGGGAGCATGTGTGTACATGACAGTATCGTCAGCATAAAAATGTATTTTCGCAGGAATGTTCTTTTCTAAAGCATTCATGAAATAAAATAGGCCCCACAATAGAGCCCTGCGGCACACCCTTAGTTAACTTTAGGGTTAACAAATTTAGGGTCCTCTACATAAACACAGAGTTCAATTTACAAAATGATTTCAAAATCCTTTAGCCTAACAGCCTCAGGACCAAGAGTAGCATTAATGTGCTTTTTTCAGGGGGAATCCTTGAGCCACTGAATCAAATGACTTAGATCCAGAAACAAGACAGCACAGTGTACTTTCCTGCCCATGGCACCTATGAGATCATTTATCACAGTTGTAGCAGCAGTAATTATACTGTCCCTAGTTATAAAACCAGACTGAAAATAACCTTAAAATATAAGTAGATTAAAAACTTTTATAATAGCAAACTTACCTAAGATTCAAAGATTTCAGGATGATCTCCACTTTTAAAGAAAGGGGGAATAGAGGCAGCTTTCCAAATATTAGGTAGGGAGCTGGACTCATATTAAAAATGTGAGCGATTGGCTCAGCAATGATATCTGCTGAGATCTTTAAGATATAAGGATCAGGATCGTTTGGAAATCGTATGAAGATTTTTGAGTGCTACAGACATGACACACAGCAAGAAATTATGGTGTGAAGAAGAATAAAAGTAAAAGTAAAAAAATATCCACAAGAATGGCACAATTAAAGAAAACATGTTTATTAATTATCATCACAACATTAACATCAGCACAGTTCTCCCTTTTTTGTTCTGCTCATTTGAGTGCAAACAACATTGTTAAATAAAACATGGCAATAAATTAAAAATCATGTTATTTACAAGCAAGCGAACCATTTTAGCATCGTTTACGCTCTGCACTTCAATTACAACAGAAAAATATACTAATTAGTTGTACAAAAAAAAAAGATTCAGTGCAAACAGCTTGCTGTAGTCAGTGAAGACTGAAATTCCCATTTAGCATACAAAATTAATTATGGCACCCTGGATACTGACATATTAATTACATAAGAGAAAAACGCCTTTTTAAAACTGAAGCAATGTGGTCATGTTAGCTGCTGACTTTGCACAGTCCACCATCACACCACTAGTGAAATGAAATATGAGGAGTGTAGCATCGTGAAGTTTTTCTTTGAAGGTGCAGTACTAATACTTATTGACAATATTCACATTTGGATGAGTAGTGTGTTGATTTGATCCCTTTTTTTGTTATTGCAGTGAGAAGTGAGGGGGCCCTGGATTAGCTGACATGAAAGGTGGCGGCTGGACGCCGGTCACCGGGGTATTTTCAGTTATGGCTTTAGGTCACTGTTACAGTGAGTCATCATGCAATGCTGAAGCATGGCCGTTGCCGGCCTGCCCAAGTGGCCACATTAGAGACTGTGCATTCTCCTGTGAACAAACAGCCTGTCGGGAGCCCTGGCGGAAGGCTCGGCTGCAAATAACCGGCACTCCTTTGTGGTCGTTTTGACCACGCTCCACAAACAATAACAACTCAGGGTCCGCACAATGAGACAAGGACAGATTTAACATCAGACACCACGGGTCATGCTAAAATAAACTACCGCACCACCTCCGCCGTGCTGGGATGTAGCTTCGAGGTGACGCATAAACAAATGCACAAACTTGCAGACGTCTGTTTTATGCAGTCTAGCCAGCAAACGTAACCGTAACCGTACAATTCTCAAACTCTGTTTAGAAATAACTGTTTAAGGAGAGTGTGACCCAAGTCCTGAGTGAAAATGCTACGTCAAATTCCAGTTCTTAGATTAAAAACTAATTTACTATTTAAGATGGAACTGGAAATTAGACCAAATTCCTTTGCAAAACCAGTGATACATCTACAGATGTCTAAATGAGTTAACTTTCCAGTGTAATTTCCTAAATATAGAACAAATTGGACCTGCAAAATTCACTGAAAGCTGTTTGTATTTTGCATTTATTACATTCAGACTAAATGGTTTCAGGTATATTAATGTTAGGGATGTTTTTAATGCTGACAGGACAACTGAAACCAGTCCAAGCTGGTCAGTCTAATCCATCGCATAAATTTGTTGCAGGTGCTCTTGACAATAACGATCAGTCTGTCCTTTCATGAAAATACATGCAATTAACACAGTTTTGTTGTTGTTTTTTTTAAACTGACACAAACTCTCCCAACCAGTAAACAATCTGTCCCTGTCGATTCAGTCTACATTTGACATTTCTAACAAGAGTTTTTCAGAGAAAATTAAAGGGCGTTTATCTGTATTTGATTCTCTGGTCAAGGTGCAGGTTTGCAGTTCAAAGGGAGGAAAATCTTTGTGTTTTCCCACAAAAAACAAATCCTGAGACCTCTCGGAGGAGACCTTGGTTTAAGAGGTCAGCTTGGAGTAATTGGGTGGAGAGAAGCGTCTGCGCAGGTACTTGAGGATGTACAGGGGCAGACAGCTCACCAGCGTGATGACAGTCACTTTCCACAGGAACGATACGGTGGTGATGAAATAAATATCTGACACAAAAAAGAGGTAAAGGTAAGATTGTTGTTATAGGATACAAACAGACATGTCCCACCATCATACTAGAGTTCAGGATTGAAAACATTTTTCTCTTTTTTCCTGTTCGCACCTGCAACTCAGCTAATTTTGCTGTGTTAAGAGTTCAGTTCTGACTTCTTTATGTCTGGGCTACAACCTGATTGTTGTTGTTTTAGGGTGTCTGCAGGTACAGAATTTTAAATACCTTTTCAATGCCACTTTGAATGAAATTTAAGACCAGACTTTTAATAAAAATGCAAACTTGCAATAGAAATGCACATAAATAAAGTCTAAAACACATTCACACACAGTGCAGTTCGCTTTGTAAGTATTTCCAGACACTGACTTCAACAGTAACTGTTTTTCTTTTTGTCCTTAAACACACATCCTCCCAGTTTCACACACTGAATGCTGGCTACCAAGGTCTTTTTCATCACCTTCAGAATTTCAGTGTATTGCAAGACTAAGCTAATGCTAAAAGCTAAAAGCTAACAGCTAACGTGTACTAATGTGTCAGCTTGCTTCATATTAGCTTGTAAAGTGGTGACACCGCTAAAAAGACCGAGGAACCTCCAACCTATGTTTAAGGGAATTTAATAGTTTTGAAGGTGTTTTAATTAAAATGATGCATATTATTATTCTGTTGTAATTTTACTCAGTTGTATATTTTATTTGATTCTATTCTGTACAGTTGTGTACAGTATATTATTCTTATTGTATTCTAATTTTTGCTATATAACTTTACACTGTCCACTTTCTGCTGTGACAAAACAAATTTCCCACATGTGGGACTAATAAAAGGTTATCTTATCTTATACTCATGGGTGTAGAGACAACGGTTACAGCGTTAGATAGTGATGGAAACAATAAGAGAGGATTTTCAGACAGGATGTGGGGTTATAAAGCTACATCATTTTTGTACTTCAAAACTATTCTTTGTGCAATGAAAATAGGAAATGAGACCATGATGATCTCAGAAAGCACGACCACACTGAAACACACTTGATGCGTATAATGCTTCTGCTTTCATTTTTGTATCAATAAGGCTTTGAAGTAGCCTCTATGCTGCTCATTGTTCTTCAGCAGGCCAAACTACTTCCTATTGTTTTTATAACACTTGCATGCACCTATACCTCACACACACACTGCCTTACATCACACCATCTGTACCCCCGAACCCTATCGGTTTCCTGTGTCTTACTGGAAATGCACACCTCGCAGTTTACAATTTTATGGTATACATTTTCCATATTTAAAAAAGAACACAATTTCCTGCCTTTTTGAGTTAAAGCCATATGGGTACAGAATGCTTCGAATGCAGGAGACAGAAAAATAAACCCTGGAAAATGTCCAATTAAAAGTGTAAACTGCACATTCAACAGAAGAATAGGCTTTAAAATCTATTCTAGTCTGACTTGAAGAGGGAGAAAACGTGTACCAAAAGGGTATTCTTGACCACACGCCAGTCATGATCCTCAGTGGTTGAGGTTGCAGGCTGAAAATGGAACTCCACACCCCACATAAAGCTCAAAATAAGACCTTGAAGAGCCCTTGGTCACAGTATTGTGTATGTCACGAATCTTAATATGGCACAACTAAAAATGCCTTACTGTTTGTCAACTAAAGTAAATGTGTGGGTGCAACAGGGCAATAAACTGTTGTTCTATGAATGTTTTTCTTTTAGATTTTTAATGGCTATGAATTTATTTATTTGGTGGGAATATTGTTTTTTTTGGGGTAATATTCTCTAACACACCTTTGCTGTGATAAACACATAAACCTTGGAAGCTCACAGGAAACTAACTGGACTGTAGGCATTTCCTCTTTGATACTACAGCATGCCTGACTGTCGTCCACACCAGGAGAATTTGTCAATACAGTCAGCTTTGGACTTCCTAATATTCAGCATACCGCTGTTTATTATACACTAGAGACACAATATGAATGAGCGGGGTCTCCGTACTGCTGAACGCTGACGTACTATTTCAAGGTCAGCAAAAAAACCAAACTAACACTGTAGTGAAATCAATTCAGAAATGAATGCATTTTCCTTTGCTTCCCCATGAATTAGACAGCGCTTCAGCCTGAAAGTCCCTCTTTGTCTGATAAATGCATCTGTGTGCGATCGTGTTAACTTACCGATGAACTCGTGCAGGAAGACGAGCGAGGCGATATAAGAAGCCAGGCTCAGGAGCTCGGCAACTATCATGAGCCAGTGCCATGTCTGAATGGTCAGAGCCACCATCAGTAGCTCAGTCAGGATAAGAGAGGTGAACGAAATGGCAACGATATGGACAAATTCGGACTCGAAGAGCAGCATTGCTCCATACATGATGATGCTCCCTGTGGAGGAAAAAGAGGCCTTAATGTAACTAAAGCTTAAAAATGTGATCATTTAACTTGATCCACCTCCTCAGCTCATCCACAGTTTGAAATAAGCTGTTTAACATTACACTGATCCAATTTCGTTTTATTAAAATAATGACAATGAAGATATTAAACATTTATGGTAATCTCATCATATAACAATGACAATAATGAAACTTCTGCTTTGAGTAAAAGGAAAACTGAGGTGCTTAGTTCAAACTGAGAATCCAAATGGGGGTGTCTGCATGTTTGTGTGGCTACAGTGACTTTGAATGTGCACCATTGTTTGTTACAGAAGGGCTGGTCTGAGTATTTCAGAAACTGCTGATCTACTGGGATTTTCCCAAACAACCACCTCTATGGTTTACGGAGAATCACCCGAAAAAGAGAAAATATCCAGCGAATGGTAGCTTTCTAGGATAAAATGCAATGTTGGTGTCAGAGAAGAATGGCCAGACTGCTTCGAGTGACAATAAGGGAAGAGCAACACAAACAAGCACTCGTTACAACCAAGATATGCAAAAGAGCATCTCTGAATGTACAACACGCTGACATGCTAAGAACAGACACGCTTTGATACCAACTAAACTTCATTTACATGTCACTGCCTAGCTGGGTACTGACGATAACACCAGTGTATCATCCTCTACATTGTGGAGGACTATAAATACCTTGGAGTATACATAGACAATAAACTGGACTGGGTTAAAAACACCACTGCACTTTACAAGAAGGGCCAGAGTCGTCTCTATTTGCTGAGGCGGCCGAAGTCCTTCGACATCTGCCGGGCAATGCTCAGGATTTCCCATCAGCCTGTTTTGGCCAGTGCAATCCTCTATGCTGTTGCATGCTGGGGCAGCAGGTTGAGGATTGCAGACGCCAACAGACTCAAACTGATCCGTAAGGCCAGTAATGTTGTGGGGATGGAGCTGGCTTCCCTTAAGGTGGTGTCGGAGAGGCGAATGTTGTCCAAGATAAAGACAATGTTGGATAACACCTCCCACCCACTCCACGACATGCTGGCTAGCCACAGGAGCACGTTCAGTGAGAGACTGAGATTACCAAAAAGCACCACTGAACAACACAGAAAATCATTCCTGCCTGTGGCCATCTCTCTGTACAAGTCCTCCATCTAACACACAGTAAACACTGCAATAGTTACAGCCTTTTTGCACATGCTCTTTCCTACTATGTAAAATTCCTGTCAACATTCTTGATTTATAATCAGAGGTGTTCATAAGTGGTCTGCAGGTGTGCATGCGCTTTCAAAATAAAACACGCGCACCAGATAAGAAGTTGCAACGCACGTTCACGTACATATAAAAGGCACTGTTTTTGTCTGCTAGAGTGGGACTTTCACGGCATATTCTGCACCACATCTCTGTGCGTTCATCATTTATTTGAAGCCAGCTCATCTCCCGCAACCACTTTTCCCAATATACGCGCTTCTTTTGCAGTTCCGACTCCTTCTGACATTTCTTTGAAGGTAATTGCTTAAAGGAGCTTCTTCAACATCTTTAAGAGTTCTAAACAAATGTCTGTCCTCCTCCAGAAAATCTTATGTACGCAAACGCGCGTTGTAACTTCTTATCTGGTGCGCGTCTTTTATTTTGACAGCGAATGCGCACCTGCGGACCACTTATGTGCAGCCCTGTTTATAATTACAATCACCTCTGTCAATCCTTGATATTAATTATTGAGTGATTTGTATATATTGTGCTATTTCTTAAATTATCTGTAACATATTGTATTGTTAAATAGTCTAGTCTGTTTCTGTTATTTATACTGGAGCAACTGTAACCACATAATTTCCTTGGGGATTAATAAAGTATGCTGATTCTGATGCTAGATAACACACCATCATGTCACAAAGCTCAAATACTGTGAACATCGCAACGTGTTCACTGTACTCAGATGGTCTCCAAAGTCAGCAGAGATCAATCTAATAGAGAACCTTTGCAATGTGGAGAAATGGGAGATTCAGCAACTGTTTATTTACTTCATGTTGTCTTGTCAATATGTACCAAAAATCTCAGAGTAAACTTTTCAGCGCCTCGTTGAATCATCGCAGTAAAGAATTAAGGTAGGCTGACAAGGTGTACCTAATAAAGTGGCCAATGTGTTTGGCTTATTACAGAGACTAAAAAAAACAAATTAATCAAAATATTAATTTAAAAGAGAAAACTTAGCTCTTATATAAGAAGAACAAAGCCCACTTCATTACCTCTTTAAAACACCCTTACATTTAAGCATTTCCTGCATATTATGGTTGTTATGAGAGATTTTCCAAAGTAATCTTTGGCCAGTAACAGTAGCACTCTTCTATCTAATAGAATCGTGCCTCCTTTAACATACAAGCATGAATAGGACCGAGAAGAATGATACAAACACACAGAAGTGGTTTGCAAAAAACGCCCTTACCACTGCTTGGATATACAGCGTTTCGACAGAAATAGACAAAAAAGGTTTCGGGGTGTAGTTTCGAATGCCCGCGTAAACAGCTTTCATTGCAACGGTCCATGTCGGAAAGTTACCTCAAGTTTTTCTTTAACAAAGTCCCTAAAGAAAAGAAGAAAGTGTGTGGGCTTTTCGAGAGTGATAAGTCATGAACCTAAGCAATATATCTTGTTTGTTTGACGGGGAGTGACTCATCAGTCTGCCAGTGTAGACGTCTTGTACAGATACAAACATTTAAACAAACATATGACCTGAAATACAGCTTAGATGCTGTAAAGTACTTAGAAATTAAGTATATTTAGAATTACTGACTCATTGCCAGCAGTTTGCACAAACTCTCTCTTACCTTGATATATACTTATTAAAACCCATATTAGGAACGTCTTGAAAGATAGTGGTCGACCCTGTGAAAAGAAGACAGTGCGTTCATATTCACCGATTCAAACTTACGTGCCTGCACAGCAATAGTTAATTTGCGAACATTTACTAGATACCTTCAAAAGATCCTTATACAACTCTGGGTATAGCATGGCAACCTCTGACTTAACATCTTTGTCCAACACCAGGGAGAAGACAGGGAACATGGTGTAGATAGTGGAATAGCTGAAACAGACAAAAATCGAGTGTGATGAATACTTCCCAGATAAAATGTCACGTGTACAAATTGGTTGAAATCTTTCATTGTAAGATTTTGCATATTTCCCCTTTTAAACATTTCAATAGTCTTAACACAGAGGAAATGCCAGGGACACAAGGCAGCTAAATGCTCTCTTGATAAGTCATCTCCATTCAGAGCGTGTATCTTACCCAATAATCAGGAATCCTTGGTAGAGTGGGACTGAAGCAAAGTAGAAAACAGAGGAGAAAACTGCCTAAAGGAACAGAAGAAGAACGAATGAGAAACTCTTATCTGTGATTTTTCTCATTTCAACACCCAAATGATATTATAAGCAGTATTGGAACATTGACACACTGATATTTGAACTCAATGACAGAAAAAACACCATACTTTCATTAAAGGAGGCCTTTTATACTCATTTTTAATCGAGTACTTTTGCATGACTCACAGTTTAAAACTGATTTTTAAACTCCTTACACCTTCCTGTAAGCTTTTGATAGGCTGCCCTCCATTAACAGAAGACTTGAACAGCAGGTATGGTTGTGCTCATAGATATCTATATCTATAACTATGTGAGATTTTAAGGGTAACTGCTTTAGCCTTAATATAACCATCCACCAATTCTAATAACATTTCTATGAAAAAAAAAAAAAGGGAAAGCGTAATACACCCCATTAAAAGAAACCCAGCTTTAACATTAACCTTCTGTGGGAACACAAAAATCAAAAGGTGACCACAAGGACATCATTCTAAATCAAACTACTGCAAATACTCGGACTACAATGGCAAATTCTACAGTTTAAAATGATGAGATGTCAATTAGTCAGACAGCTGCAAACTGGAGAGGTCACAGCTCCAGCTGTGGTTGGTGTTATTGTGAGACATGCGGAGGAAGGCCTCCCCAAAACCCCAAAGTCCACGATACAGTGAGTCATGGGTTGCCCCTCCACCGCGGGGGCTGATGTTGGACTGGGACATGGGAACTAGACAGACTTGTTAGGCCCGGTGGGGGCAGTTTAGAAGGGCACCACAGACTGCCTTCTCTGAGTCATCATGCATCCCGCCCTTCCAAGACCACCCCTGAAACCTCTCCCTGCCTCTCCCCAAACTGATCCTCTCTACATTTAGATTTTAGGTGCTGTGAGTAAGAACAAAAAACACCTCCCTGCATTAACTTTAAGGCTGCATACACTTTTTTTGCAGTGTGGTTTTGGCTACAAACAAGCAGAAAAGGGCCAAACCGATTAGCTAAATTCAAACACTAAACACAGTCCTTTTGCTTTTGCTCATCTCAACCTTTTTTTGACATTATGCAGTTGAGCATGGGAGTAAAGAAAACAAAGAAAAGAGAAGTTTACTGTTTTTAGAAGGTTAAATTTAATTCACAACATACTGAAATAGCTTGACATCCTGATTACCAGCACAATATTTAACACAGAAAAAAGCACCCTATGAAGTGTGTGGTGCATTACCTAAATTGTTACAACTGAAGACTGATAAAGCAGTAAAATATAAAGTAGTGACAGTTTTGCAAACTAAAACAAGAAACTATCCCACAGCAAGTGGAAAATACTTGTAGTTCTAAGTTATTCAGCATGATGTTTACATGACTCATGCACACAAACCAATACGACACTGTGTATTTGTTAGTCTCTACCTGCATGGTGCTGATGCACAGGCTCCTGTGGATGACAAACTGGCTGAGGGCCGCAGACCTTTTGTAGCTGTTCCGCCCATGGACCATGAGGAGACGGCCTAAATGTTTAAACTGAGTCACCGAGAAGTCGGCAGCCAAAGAGGCCTGCTTTCCTTCCTGCCAAACACACAGCAGAGGACACTGAGGACACACTGCGCAAAGACTGACCTGAAAAGCATGCTTTGAGTATTGTGAATTGATTTTGTACAAATAAAACAGCTTTTTGGGAGGGAAAAAAACAGACTGAAGGTAAAATAAGCATAAAGTTCATAATTAGCAATACAAATTCACAAAAAGCAGCATTGCACATAATAAGTCTCCTGTTTAAAAATTGAGCAAATATTCATGTTTGAGATGTTAGAACCAGAGGATTTTCATAGAACTGCAGATTTTCTGTTATTAAACCTTTAGCTTCCTCTCTGACAAGCAGCCCAGGAATAACTGTGTAGCTTTCCACCTTTTATTTACCATCATAAGATTATGTTTGGAACAGACAGAAAAAATGTATTTAAGATGCCAAGTCCATCCTGTGAGTGCACCATCTTCCTTCCAAAATACAAATGGGTTTTCAGCTTTTTATGCACATTAGTCTGAACGAGTTTGTCTATGCAGTATGCATGAAAGGAGAGAGTTTAGATCTGGCAATGATGCCCCCTATCCCAAAGATTGTTGGGATAGGGGGCATCATTGCCAGAATGGTGGTACTGTAGTAAGCAACCATTTCCTCACAGTAAAAGGTTTCTGAGTTCCAGCCTGCTGTTATTTGTTTTCATGTTCTCTTTGTGCCTGCATAGAATCTCCCCTATAATCCAAAATTGAACATGTTAGCTTAGATCAGTGGTTCTCACTGCAGAAAGGACAACGATGCCATGCTAAAAATATGGAGAAAAAGTTGTAGGAAAAACTTGATTGACTGTAGTGTGAACTTTCTCAATTTGGACATATCAGAAGAAAAACTGAGAATCACAGAATCTGCATTGGTGTGGATGTGAGTTTGCATGGTTGCCTCTGATAGCCCTGTCTCGGACTTGTCATCCTTTACCCAGCCTCACACCTCAATATCACCTGGGACAGGCTTCAGCTGTGTGAAACCTTATATGGATAAGCAGTTAAGAAAAGCGATGGACGATAAATACACAGAAGATAGCGGAAAAGATAAATTGTGTACATCAGTGGAGTCGTTTGGTACCGGGCCACGAGAGTTCAGGCCCGGAAGTGAAATTATGGTTTTTATTTTTAACCCGGTTTCCCTGGGTCTTTTCCCGTGTTGTAGTTGTGTGTCTTATTTTGAAAGAAATGTTTACACGTTACCATAGCAACCAAAGAGCATTAAGGGGCAGAGAGGAGGATGTTACTCTCATTGTTGTTGGCGCATTTCAGGAGAACGCCGTTAATAAAGTTACACAATTACACAGTGAATTTGCGTTTATTATTGTATTTACAAAATACCACAGTTTTTGTCTCGGTCGTATCATTTTAATTTGTTGTATTTATCTGCGACACCATAATGGTCGGTCAGTGAAAATATCGCCTGACATTAAACCGTAGCGCAAAAAAGGTTGGGGACCGCTGATGTATGTCAACTACAGCATCTTTTAGTTTGCGACCAGATTTGCAAGTTTGTTTCTCTTCATAATAAAGATAAAATTTATAGTCAACTATTGAGCAGTTTTAAACTTTGAAGGTCAGCTGTACTAAACTCCATATTTTAATATGCTTATTTACTTTATGTTAAAAAGTAAAGAGTAAAGACTAAACCAGGAGCACAGCTGCACCGTCTGCTGCCGGTAATACCACTGTTGTCACAAATATAAGGATCCATGTCTGAGCATACTAACCAACTTGACAGGCAACTTTCAGAGAGAACAATGAGAAGTAGAAGAGACGGGCTGATGGGAGATTCTTACTTTTATGATAAATATACAGTACAAAGCACAAAGCATCCTGTCATTTTGTTTCCTCTATTCACACAATAGTTCCTCAAAAAGAGGAATCATCTGTGTGCATGTCCTTTTACAACTCTCTGAATGTGAGAGATCTTGACAGGAAACAGAAAGCAAAAATCTGTGCGAGTGGCACGTCAATGTGAAGCGATGAGATGGAGAGTCTTACTTTCCCCTCCACTCCCACGCCACAGTCCGCTTCCTGGATCATGCTGACATCGTTTCCTCCATCCCCTAAGAGAAAACAAAAGCCATAGAGGTGTCAGGATTCACATCAGTGACTCACCAATACAAACATTTAGTGAAAGTATTAAGTGCATGTTCACAAGACACTCCCTTAATTTGGCCTGATTAAGAGATCCAAGCTGCTACAAATTCACTGGGCTGCAATTTAGAGTAATTTAGAGTAACGCATATATATATATATATATATATATATATATATATATATATATGTATATATTAGAGATGGCACGATACCACTTTTTTATGTCCGATACCGATACCGATATCATAAATTTGGATATCTGCCGATACCGATATGAATCCGATATAGTGTGTTTTTTAATCAACAAAACGTTTTTTTAATATCTTGCTGCATTTTGTATAAGTTTATACTCAAGTTTAAATAAATAACAACACTAAAGCTATTCTGTTATACCTGTATGTAAAAAATACACTGCGTCCAAAATATGTCATAGTTCAGCAACACTGATCAATCTAATAAAGTTAAACCTGCTCCATCCTCCCTATTCTGGTATTTTAAAGAGTACTTAGCAGAAATATTAAGCAACCTAACTAATAGGATTGCAAACTCCCAGCAAAAAAAAAAAAAAAAATAGGGAACCACCCTCCACCTCATGATGCTTAATCGATGTAATCAAATTTAATTTGATGCAGGGGGAAAATGCACAAAAATAAATTATTTTTCAAGAATAATTAAATAGATTCAACATCTTTCTTCAACAGAATTGCAGACTGCACAGATGGTATCTTCCCAAAGGAAAAAGTAGTATAGCTTACTAGGGTCTTAACAGTTACTATATACAGTAATGGACTTCTATATATTTTACACAAGATTAAAACTTTGGGTGTAAGAGTCAGATAATTATTTATTAAAAACTAGACATTTTAAATGAGAATAAGAAAGAAAAGTATGTCTTTGTGCCCCCTTTTCCCTGTTCATGCCCTATCGGCCCCCCTGGCTAAACTTTGCTAGATCCGCCCCTGCACAATTACCAGCCGTCAGCTACGTAGAAAAGGATCCTGGTCTAGAAAGTAATATTAAATAAATTCTAACAACAGCTTATCAAGCTTAAACGTGCTGCTGTTGTTCAGCCGCTGGTTTCCTCTTTCTGGTGAGAAGTGGGCCAAAAACTAAGAAGAGAGACGGTCTGGCGACAGAAAAGCCGATCAGCTGATCATTAAGCAGTTTCAAGATTGAAGTAGCAGCAGGAGAGAGAGAGAGAGAGGCAGTCGCTCCAGGTATGGTTGTTAAGCTTAACGTGGGAATGCTTTACAGACATTCAGAGATGAATTTACACACTTGCTTTACTTCTCTCTGGGAAAACTTCCTCATAGATGAAATGCTGGTTTGCTAGCAAGGCTACAAATACACACAGCCGCTCTATCACGTGATGCACACTGCTGCTACGTGCTACGGTTATGAGCCGAGTTACGCGTAGCAAGTTTTGTGAGGTGCTTTTTTGATATTTAATGGATCGGATTACATTTTTTATTTCTCGCTGATATCCGATCCAGTAATTTGGGTCAGTATCGGACCGATACCGATACGTAATATCGGATCGGTCCATCTCTAGTATATATATATATATATATATATATTATTAGGGGTGCAACGATACACAAAATTCACGGTTCAGTTCGGTTCAATTCTTTGGTGTCACGGTTCCATATTTTTTCAATACAAAAAAAATGTTTATGCCTTTTTAATTTGTCATTTATTAAAATTATAAATATATATTTTAACTCAAAAGTACAGTTTTTAAATTTAACGTTGCTGAAACAACAAAGTAATAAAAAATAAATCTGATTGAGAAATTACTCATCTTTGGAAAAGAGAGTTTATTACAGAGAAATGGCTCTTTCCAAAATAAAAGCTATACTATACACTTCTTCTGGGGTATATTCTCAGCAGCATATTAAACATATCAGGTCCCCATAAGGAGAATCATGTGCTAACGGCTGTCTAAATGACTGGGTAAAGCTTGTAGCATGCGTGCTTGTTGTTTTTGTCTGCTTCCACTTGTCTTTGCACTAGGATGATGTCGGAGTAAATGTGCAGTCATATTCGTTGTGTTCCCACTAGTGCTGTCAGCGTTAATCTCGTTAAAATGACATTAACGCCATAACGCGGCAAATCTCCGTTAACGACTTACCGCTGATCGTCCTGTGCGTGGGGCTGGACAGCGTCAAAACCTCAACGAGCTAACTGCGCTAACGCACTAGTTCCCACCAATTGAGCATTGCGTGGCTCATCCGACATACTGTTTTACTTTTGTCCATGACACGCTTACCATCAGGTTCATGCTTCACATGAAAACCAAGATAGTTTCAAACGCCAGATCTGAATGAGAGTGGGGGAGGTTCAATTTCGGGTAGCGTTGAGGTAGTTGCCATGTTGCAACGAGCTTAGCTTCTGTCTTGCTAGCTTGCGCTGCCCTCAGTGGATCTGCACTCGACAGTGCAGCCTAGGCGGAGTAGTCGAACGCAGATCCACTGAGCGCTCAACACAGGCAGCATCGTCAGAAGAAAAGTTGATAAAATAAATTTAAAAAATTGTATTGTTCATACATATCCTACCGAACTGAAAGCACTGTATCGAACGGTTCAATATCGATACGAGTATTGTTGCACCCCTAATGTATGTGCATATATATATATATATATATATATATATATATATATATATATATATATATATATATATATATATATGCATAGAGAGAGAGAGGGAGATGTAGATTTATGTAGAGAGATATATAGCTTTTTTCATTATTATTCATTATTATAATAGCATAACAACATTATAAAGTTGGAAACACATATTAAAATTAAAACAAACAAACAAACAACAACAGCAAAAAAACCACAATGAGAAGAAGAACTTTAAACAAATGAAAAACATGCTGGCCCAGTTTAAATTTTCCACTCACCTACTGCACAGGTGAGTTTGCCTGTGCGCTCTTGCAACAGTCGGACTATCTGAGCCTTCTGAGTGGGGGTGCATCGGCAGCAAACCACAGCGGGACACTGGCACGCAAGCTCCATGAACTCATATTCATAATACTTCAGACAAACCTGCAAGAAAACCAGCATAATGGACAGATAAAACACTCAGGCACCCACATTTAACTGCTTTCAGCTGTGGCGCTCGAATACCTCCACTCAACTTACAGTTTAGCTCCTATTGTGGTTGAGATAGTGACTCTAACCACAGACACCACTTCCAGAGTGTTATATTGTGCACGCTTCATGCAGAATATATGTCAAAGTTTCATAAGGAGATATAAGTTAATGGGATGTGGGTTAGACAGTCTGAGTGGCACACTTACCTCAAGCGAGTCCCCCGATATCACCAGAGCGCAGTCATGCTTTCTCCTGAAAGCGTTGAGCTCCAAGTGGGCTTCCCCTCGTGTTGTCACCTATACCAATAGCAACCACATTGTTAAATGCACTTGTATGCCCCAACAAAACACTCTAATGTAGAATTATCACAGGGGAAAATCTGCCAGGCTTTGCATGTTTGTCTCTCTGTTATCAGACAGAAGAAGGGAAGCTTGTCTCTCTCCAACTGCAGCAATGACAAATGTTAGAGCAACCAAACACCTAGCTGACATTCAACCAGCTACATACACTAGAATTCAGTCACACAACTCACACTCGTGAGTTGTATATAAATGCAAATGTTTAATTTATTAAACAGCACCATGTAGCTACTGAATAGCAAGTATAATTCGGCATACAGGTTCCTATCTCTACTTGTGTTTGAAATAAAATTGGAGTGACAATTAAATGTTTCTGTGGAGCCTACAGGCGGATATCAGGTTGATGTAGGGAATAGAAGTAAAGAGCAGGATGAGCCTAAAACTTCACTCAGTTTAAAGCCTTACTGTTTCCAACCGTCAAGTTCCACTTTATATCCACGCCTGTCCATCCTTACAAAATATCTTTAGTTACGATTATTAATTGAGAGGTCAGAATCAAATACTAGTGACACAAATTGAGCATCTGACCACATGTGAAATATTGCTCTACTGGTGAATAACTGCACGATTTCTTTTTCTTGCAGAACAAGATGATGCCACAGTGAAAGTGAGCATTTGGATACAAAATGTGCAGCACAAAGCAGATGAGAAGAGCACAAAGACAGAGGAGGTGCAGCCAAATAATCAACTAAAAGACACCGCACAGACTGAAAATGCAACTGTTAGAAACTTTACCATAAATAGATTGTGAATTCTTGAGTTTAGGCCAATTTTGATCTTGTACCTCAAGTACAGCTACATGTTTTTGCCACATGTAATTACTAAGAACATTACATCAAAGCGACTTTGACCTTTTCCTATGAAAATATAAATAGTTTTTCTCTGAGTCCAAGTGAGTATAATTCAATAAATTCCTCCAAAGGTTTCAAAAGCTATTGCATTTATGAGAATGGGAGTGACACACGACCTGAAAAAGAAGTAACTGAGTCCACAGATGCAGGAAAGGCTGGTACAAAAAACCTTAAAATTGTAATATTAGAAAATATTAGAAATATTAGAAAATTTTAATATCACAAAAACTAGACTGTAAATGACTGAACTGAAAGTCCATAAGATCATTCAGATTAAATTAAAAAGTTAAATTATTGACCTTTTAGCTGAGCACTGTGTCTTAAAGAGGCATGTGTTGACACAAAAAAGGCATAAGGTAATTTCACCCTATTGTAAAAATGGTTTTAAACTTACCACAGAGGAGGTTAAAATGAAAATTATGCATATGCAAATTATTCAGGGTTTGTCCTTACATTTGCACACAACTAGACTGTAGTGTATTGTTGATGTATTACAATGCAAATATTAAAAGGGTGTGTTAAAAGAAAAATGGAAAGGGGAAACGGGATAATATCCTGCATAAAAAAATTGAAAACATAAACAGAATTTCTTTACAGTTGTGTCAGGTTCAAATATAGACTCAAATTCTCCAAAAATTCAGCACTGACAAGGCATGGTGTTAATCTGTCAACAAAAGCCATGCTCTGGAATGAATATCCTTCAACCACTGACAATTCATACGTCAGTCCAGTTCAGGCCATTGGTGGCCACCAGGAAACTAATCCAGATGTATGTGTAGCAGGCCCAGTCAGCACACCCCCGTCCACTGGGACAGAGGTTTTTAAGCACTGCCAACCATTGTTATTCTCTTCCAGTAACCACAGTTGTACGCAAGTTCTAACCTTCCTATATGGCAGACGCTCCTTCTGCTCTGGCATGGATCCAGAGGTTAAGGCAGAAGGGGACTATCAAAGCAGCTACACTGCCTGAAACCTGCAAAACAAATTAGGAAGTGAGCCCTCTGCATGTTCCCTCTGGGAGTGGTTCAGCTGGTTTCTCCTCTGTTTGAGCGAAGGGCTGTTTGTTCTCTTTGACAGTGGCTTGGATGCTTTCGCTGGTGGGAGGTGATTTATTCAGCTGTGGATGCTGGCTCGGCCTGCATGCGTAGTTGTGTTGGGCTGTATGACCACTAGCTAATGGGCCTTGGTCACAGAGCCTGGATGCCCGCGGGGTGACAGATTCAAGAAACTGTCAGGGCAGCTTTGAACTGACATCAGCCCTGGAGTAAAATCAACTATTACCCACTAGATATGTGCACAAGAGAAAGACAGGTCTGTTTCATGGACTTACTGGTCTGAAGATATGAATGTCCTGGTTGCGGGTGATCAGATGGGCGTTCTTAGCAGTGCACGTGGCCGTTTCAAGCTTGTCTCCGGTCAGCATCCAAACCTACACAGGAAACAGAGACAGAAATCCCACTCCGGTGTCTTTAAACCCAGAGATAAGACTTTGAGAATCATCTTGATAATGAAAGCCTGTAAAGATTTTACCATTAAAAACAGTGTTAGTTTAGTTCTTGTGCTTCAAACAAAAATAACACAAGTCATCACACAGACTGGTATCACAGCATCCAAATTCTTTCTCATTAGTATTTTGGATCTTGCATATAAGAGAATTGACATGGCTGATTCATCAATATCACAAAAAAAGTTTGGGGGGATTTTATCCTCAGATCTTGACATTTCTGACTCCACCCAAACACAGCTGAATTTCATTTTAACAAATTACATGAGTGGTAACTTTTAAAAAGCAATGTTCTGTTCGTGTGGTTTATTTATAAAACACACATTTATTTTTTTATTGGATGACTTTTTACAGAAGAAACTTGACTCCGTGTTCAGTAGTTTGTCAAGAGTTTTGGAAAACTGCACAGCCGCTGATTTTTAAAAATGTTTTAAATGCCATGATCCAAAGAAATTTGACTCCATTTCTGTCTGCTGTACTAAAGCAGAGGATGAAAACGGGCTTAGTGGAAAGACTGTAAGTTGAATCGTTAACGTGTTTGTTGCCATGGTCACAATAAACCGGAGAAACTGAGATTTGTTACTTTTTACTGAAGTTTGGTTTAAGAGCCTCTTGTTTACCTTTTGGTGTGAAACATGTGAGCTATGCTTGTGCTTTAGCACCTATGAAGAGCATACTGGGAAAGAGCATCCTTTTCAAAGACTGACGCCGTGTCCACACTAATACGTTTTCGTTTGAAAATCGCATCTTTCCTCTCCGTCCACACTGAGACAGCGTTTTGAAAATGCTCTCCAAAGCAGATACAAAGCTGTTTTGCTGTGATGCAGTCATGTGGCCAATTAAACTTAGATAGCGGAGGGCATTATACAGCAGTTGTTTTGTGACAGCCCTATTAAAGATTAATATCAGTTTGTACATACTTCAGATAACCTTTCTTCAAATTCTTTAATTCTCACTCACTTTTGCAACTTAGTTGTTTTGTGTTACTCGCAGCAACAACTCCACCTCATTGTTAGTCCATTTAAAAAACTCGGTGCTTTTCCTCAATATTTTGCCGCGACGTTTCAAAGAGCCGGAAAGTAAATAAACGGCAGACAGAAATGAGGTAGGTCGAATCGTCGTGCGTTTCACGCAAGCGCAGTACTGGAACGTAAGCGTTTTTGGCCGTTTCAATGTGGACGCACAACTCTGTGAAAACGACTGAAAATGATAGTGTGGACGTGGAACGTTTTCACAAAAACGCCATTTTCAAATCTATCCGGGCTAGTGTGGACGTCGCCTGAATTAAACATCTAAAATCATTAGCAAATAACTAAAGTGTCAGTTTTAAAGTTTAGGGGATGAAAAAAAATGAAGGCTGCATTAAGCTACATACAGCCAATATGAAAAACATATGTGCTTGTCTTCTTAGTTTGTTGCTACTGTGCACTGTAAGGCCATTTACCCACCCCACCCCACAGACCTTGATGCCTGCATTGCGGAGGATCTCCAGAGTGGGCCTGACATCAGTCTGGAGCTGATCCTCCACCCCAGTCAGACACAACAACTCCATCTCCATCTCAAGACTCTCAATCACTGTGGCCACCTTCAGAGAGCGGTCATGGACGCTGAGCTTGGCCTGCACGTACCGCGCCTGGAGAGTCGTAGTGGGAGGATAAGAAAGTTTAAATACTGTGAAATCACTGCAAGAAGTGAAACAGCCAGGAATAAAAGAAGAAAACAGGAATGTGGCTGTCAGCCAGGAGAGTCAAGAAAAACAAATAAGGAGTAAAATGAGCTAGGAATATGTCATGCATTGTGCATAGATAAGGCCAAATTTGCAGTCTACCTACTATATACCATCCTAAATGCACTGATACTTTAAATACAAAAATCTGTGTATAAATGTAAACTGTCAAGCAGCCCTGAAAGCTATAAATATAGCTTTGTTAAACAAAATAGCTATGCATACAGCACACTGTACTTACAGCATACGGGACAGACATAATCAATCAGTTAACGCCCATCTTTAGCATTTCAGCTCGAGGGCAATTTGTGAGTGAGATAAAGCAAAAACAATCTGAGGGTGACTCATACAGGAACATAAACTCTGTGTGTGACTCAGTTGGTGACTCACTGCTGCCCACCAGCTCTGCTCACTCAATTATACACTTCAGTAATAGGCCTGGGGCTAACAACTGCAGGGAAGACAGCCATGCCCTGCTCAAACAATGAGGGGGGCCTGGTGTATGTGAGGCACAGTGGGGTAGAAATACTGAAGGGGGGGTCAGAGGTTAGTCTAATTACCCAAGGACACTCTTTGACATTTAGAAATGCTGAACATGTCTCCTCCAAATATCAATATCATGTGTAATGCTTGTCAGTCGACAGATGCTTAATGTAACTTGAGCATGTTTTACTATCACACTGTTGAAACTGTAATGGCTTTACTAGACAGGGACCAAACAATGCATGCATAACAACGCTCGTAAACCTAAGCACACTTCAACAGCCCCATCTTCTCATACTTGAATCTGAAACCCAACTCTGAGCTCTGTCTTAGATTGCTGTAGGTCAATTTCATGGAGGGCTGTTACCTCAAAATCCTGATACTGCTCCTCTGTCAGCGACTTTTTGGAAACCACGAGGACTCTCAGACCTTCCCTCGCCATGTTCCCACACTAGAAAACACAGACGACATCTGCATGTGATCTAAAAGTATGTGATTTACTATTAACAGGAATAAAATCAGTGTCATCAGGTATGCGCCATGACTCGTGGGAAACATAGAAACATACCTCCTCTTCCAGCCAGTCGTTATACTGGACGATGCCTGACATCACCACATCGGCACCTTTCATGTAGAAAGTGATCTCTCCTGTTGATTCATCCTAGAAAAACATTGATTTGTGCTTTATCATGTGCAAACGGTACATAAAATTGTATTTAATATTCGGTACAACGATTACCCAGCCGTGCTTCTCGCAGGGGGATTTCTACTCAGCGTGCACGAGCCAAAGTGCACGTGCGCCATTCTATTATTTAGTGTTGCCTAGAAATTCACAACTTATTTTGGTATCCACAAGAGACTTAAAAAGTGTTTGAAAATATTATCAGGAGGAAGTCAACTTTAAAAATCCCTGGCTTCCTGAGTAATATCCCAGCCAGCAATAATAAAGTTAGTCATCCGACTTAGTCAGAGGTCACAAGGTGAGGTTTTTCTCAGATTATACACTTTAGCACAAATCTGTTTTTCGTTTGTTTTCCTTGTTAAAGTCAGCACCGAGCAAGAATCAAAATCATAGCAACAACCACTGACCTACATTGACTGTAATTGAAAATAATTTCTAAGCAATGGAGATGTGAGGAAATCAGCAAGATGGACAGCAGCCACTACTAACACTAACAACTAGTAATAATATTAATTTTGGCACTCACTCTGACTATAATCCCCATCCTTTTGCTCTCATAAGTGAAGGGAAATATCTGAAGGATGGTGAAGTTCAGTATTTGGCCAGTAGGGGTCCGCAGCTGCATGGATGACTGGTCTCTTCCTACAAGTGTAAGGCCGACGCTCTCAGTCCACTGCACCAGCGACACCTATCAAAAGCACAGTGTAAAGGCTTTAGTGAGCGGTCATTAAAATGCACAACTGACACTAAATATATACAGAGCACAATAAGAAGGCAAAATTATGTAGCTTTTAGCTAATAACATATATTTCTACCAAATAAAATATTATCATCATTCAAGAACCCATTAAGAGAAAGTGACCTCTGCCTGGCTCATTTTATTATTTTCATGGCAAAAGCATTGTCAATATGATGTTCCATTACTTGAATTACACAGAAAACAGCGAAGGCCACTTTCAAGTAGACTGTCAGAGAACATCAATAGCTCGAGCATTTTCAGCACTTAAGACTATTGATTGAAAAACTGGGAAGATGTCCATTTCTTAACTGAAAATATAGTTTCTGCTTGTTCCTTTCTGAAGGACACAACAGACGACATCCATTAATACAATAGAAGCATGTGTGCGGGGGTGGTGTGTGTGTGTGTGTGTGTGTGTGGGGAGAGAGAACGAGAGGAGATGGCATTGCCCAATAACTTCCAGACTAGAAACCAGATCACATTCCCAATTCATCATCCATCTTCTGCCAGGACGAACAGCAGAGAAGCCAAACAGATGCAGATAAGAGACAACAAGGGAGACTGCTCTGCTCCTACAGCAACTTTAAAATCACTGATTTTGGGATACCAAAATTACTTATTTTGGAAAAATGCACCACATGGCCTAAAAATGTCTGACCAGAAACGCTTTAGCGTCATCAAAGCTCTGACTACTGAAGTGTTTGTCATACAGGTTGGGAAGTATGAAGATTATGCTTAGTCAGAGTCTAGAAATATTCACTGCGGAGGAATTTTGGGATCGGGTGTCTGCCACAACAGCACTACCTTATAATAGAAGCATCTGAGTTAGCGTCCCATTTGTAACTGGATTGAATAATGCTTGACCCAGATGGTTTGACTCACAAACACCACATGGCTGACATGTTCTTTATGTGCCGGAAAGCAAAGTGATTCAGATTTCACTCCTCGTTGAACCAAACCATACAAACAAACATTTATTAAAATTTTAATAAATGTTGAACAAAAAAAAAAAAAAGAAAAAAGAAAAAAAAACTACTTTCATCTCCATGCGGATGGTGGCAAACTGTCAGTTTACATTACAGTAGTAGAAACCATACATTTAACAGTCACTGACATTGCATCTAATGTGCTCACACACAAAACCAGATCTATAAATAAGACTTCCTGAAAGCTGTTGCAAAGCAAACTGAATCTGTCTCGATTGTATCAAACTGACTGAATGCAACTTTCAGGTCTCAGCAACTCAAAGCCAACTGTTTTATCCATTGTGACCTAAAACAATAAAACGGCTCCATTTCCTACCAACAACGCAAACCACCGATGCTAGACTTTTTTCTTTTCTTTTTTCTTTTCTGGTGACCACCACAGTGTACTGGGTGCTATTAAAATGTGCTATCGCAAAAAAAAAAAAAAAAAAAGGAAACTCAGAGAGGCTAAGTGCAATGGGCTGAGGAGCACATTAAGGAAATCCGTATTTACATGGCAGGAAATGGATCGAGTCGAAATCTGCAGCCTTTTTCCTGACGTTCAAAAGAATTCATACTGATCAAGGACATCAGTGTGGACTGCATTTCTGAGAGACTCTCCCTATTCAAGAAATACAGACACTCTGTATTTCTTGAATTTGGCCTTGACCAAAAACACAAACCTACGCATCTTATATGCAGAAATCTGCTTCCCTGTTTTGCTCTTGGTCTTAGGTTTGGGTAGAGTAACAATATTTTAAACATTTCAAACTGAAACATCAAAAAATAAGAGTTCAGCTTTATATATTAACATATATCATCTGATGAATGAATAATGAAGGTCTAATCACACTTTCAACTTCAGCACGTTGATATAAAAACAGTCTTTTAGAGTCATCGTTTGTGTACGGATCAAAGTGAGGTAACAACAACCACAATATACTTATATTAGTTACTAGTTTTACGCCAGGGGTGGGCAACTCCAGGCCGGTGTCCTGCAGGTTTTAGATGTGTTCTTAATCCAACACAGCTGATTCAAATGGCTAAATGACCTCCTCAACATGGCTGTATTCCAATTCAGGGTCTGCAGCCTTAAAGGCTGCATTTTAAGGCCGATTACATCACAGCGACGCGACGAAGGCTGTCCCAATTCAAAGGCTGCTCGAAATGCGGCCCTCAAATGCGTCCTTCATTTCCCTGAATTTTAAGGACGTGGCGGTGTAGACTTCGTGGCCCAACATATCCCAGAATGCATAGCGCGGCGGTGGGTGTGGATAATTTTGCCGAAAAAAAACGGCAGATGAGGGGCGCCCGAAGAGTAAACTTTAAGTAAGTACTGAATATTATGTCACTTATTTATGTGCAAGTGTTTAATAATGAAGAACATTAAAACATTACTGTTGGCCACATGTCGACAAAGTTATGTGACATTAGTGACGTTTGTACTAACTTGGTTTTAAAGCCTTTACTTTAAAATATACGCCGTTCAATAACTGAGCTTAATCTTACAGAGAATGATCAAAGCTCATGTAGAAACAAACAAACAAATGAACAAAAGATTTTCTCCTTCATTTCTGTCAAACAAAGCTGTATGAAACGTTTCCAGCTGTTAGTATCATGGTTGCTAGGCAACCTGGGCAGCGCGACGGAGGCTACATCGTCCCATTTCACAAGCCTCGCACTTCCGGCCTTAGCGGTCTTTGAGTACGCGGTCCTTGAGGATCGTTGAGGCTGCGTACTTTAAGGCTGCAGACTCTGAATTGGGATACAGCCCATGTCTTGAAGTTCTCCAGAGGCTTAGTAATGAACTAATCGTTTGATTCAGGTGTGTTGGCCCAGGGTGAGATCTAAAACCTGCAGTACATCGGCCCTCGAGGGCTGGAGTTGGACACCCCTGTTTTACACAATAATAATGTGCATATCATTATATGCCTTATATGTTCTTATAAAACAGCATTTTCTTGGACTGGATACCTCATCTGGGCTGGATGCCTGGTAGACTCTGCAAGTGTCTTCGTAGTGCTGCTCGGCCTCGGCCTGGTCCGTCACGCCGTTGGACTCGTACACGGGTGTTACGTTGTGCACCAGGGCGATGGCCTTCACAGCCTCGTGAACTCTACTGCTGATGGTTTTTCGAACCTTCGTGGCTGCTGGAGCCCTGGAGGCTGGAAGGTCATGGGTGGGCTGAAGAGAATTAGAGAAGGTACTGTTAGTGCAAGAAGAACAAAGAATATAAACGTTTTAACAGACTTCTTTTATGTGAGTCTTTCACTGTTGCCAGCTGTCAAGAGAGGGGAAGTATTCTAGCCAACAGAGCTAATTATCAGTACTGTCAACTTAAAAAAAAGATCAAAAAACCATGGGCCACTAGTGACTGAGAGTTTGTGAGGAAGCTGCATTAACACTTGAAATGTTTCACAGACTGAGGAACCAGCTTCTTCATTTCAACAGTTTCCATTATCGCTATGTTAGCAGCCTGTAAACATAACCAGATGTGTAGAGTAAATATGAACTATTTGCTTCTGCGTTGTGAATTTGCTATTTTTAGAAGGCTGCATGTTCTCAGGGTTAATGATGGTGTCATTAAAGGAGTCCGGTCAGTGCTTCGCTTGTGGGCTAATCCTGTTTCCTGCTCTACTAACCTCTGGTGTCAAGAGGGATAAAGAATGTCATTTGAGGTCAGGAAGCATTCAGCTGAACAATAATCACAAACTAATACATTTTCTAAAAAAGAGCTTTTTAAATTTGAATCTCCTCTTCTGAATACTGGGACACAGTTTGCTCAATTTAGTAATTTTTCTTCTTAAGATAACACCTTTCACCTGCGTGTAGGCACTGAACACATGGCTCTGTACTTCATCCATTGAGTCCATCCCATATGCCACAGTTCCAAGATGGAGCCGTCTGAACACCATTTCATTTTGGGTAAGAGTTCCTGTTGAAAGTTACATTAAAGACATTTGAACAGTAAAAGTTATCACGCTTGACAGCACAAATTATGATCCTATTGTAAAGATTCAATTATCTAACTAACAAACAACAATCAGTCACCTGTAACAGCCACATATGGTGACCAGAAAAATGCCAGAAGCATTTGACACTACACACAACCTCTGTATCCTCACACTTACTTTAAAAGCATTTCTGCCAGTATATCAAAAAGACTTCAGGGGACTTCCACATACATTAGTGTGACCTGCAGACCCCACTGGCCTTATCGCTCTCTGGATGTGGAAATGGCCGATCATTTTATTAGGCATGAGGGCTGTAAATCTGACGAGTAACACCTCCTGCCTGTGGAAGTTCACTGCTGGAGGTGTTATGCTCTAAAGGTGTGTATAGATGAGAGACTTTGATTTTTTATGATTTAAAGGTCCTGTAAGTAGCTGGTCTCAGGGAGCAAGAAACCCACCGCATAGCAACGCCGCAGGGTAGGAAACAGCTAAACTCTGTCTTACAGAATACCTCCTAGGAAAATCCTCACCACTTTATCCTCTCGTGTTATTGCTCAACTAGATCAACAAAAAACGGTATGCTAGGTTACCCGTTTTGTCAGTCAGCAGGTAGGAGATCCGTCCGAGCTGTTCAGGTATGGTGCTTGCCCTCACCACTGTCCCAGGGATCTTTGAGTCTTTCTTAATCATCCAACTGAAAACCATCTTTCCCATATCCAGATTTACACGCAAACTGCATCAGATAAAACAAGGAAGCACGCAATTTTTCATTCCTCACATGTAAATATAACATAGCACTGCGGATGCCATTAAGAAACAGCGTTAAGTCGGACCTAATGGGCACAATGTGGGAGAAGAGCAGCAGGAAGCGAAAGATTTGCAGGTACCAACGGCCGGCGAAGTGCTGGAGGGCCACCATGACCAGTGACACCACAACCAGGGCTCCAAACAGGATTTTAGTCAAACAGTTCACCTCTAGGTCAAACAAACCAACCTATAAGAGAAGCAAACATAAAGCATCTACTTACTGTAAATATAAAATAAGTGAAGCAACAAATTAATTTATCTGAATAATTAAGTTAAATCCAATCACACATATACTGTATAAAAAAACACATACTAGGAAAAACACCTTCATGCAATTAAATGATCAGACTTCTGTCTTCCAGCTCTGGCTTACACTACTGTACCTTGTGCCTAGGGTTGGAGGTGTTCATGACACTGCGCAGCTCCTTGCCTGTGTAAATCACGACCCCCACCACGGTGCCTGGAGTAAGTGAGGCAGAGACAAAAAAAAGACCAAAAAAAATGGCCTCAGGGCAATATAGTAAAGGTACAACATAAAACACAGCATGTCAGGAAGATGTTTTCCAGACTTATAATCTTGACATGAATAGATTTTTCCAAATGAAGAATGACATTTTGAATGGAGGACGCAGATTTCTAATTGCTTGATGAACAACACATGCTTGAGCCGGTTAAAGTGGATTCACTCTCCCACAGACGAAGCACACTTTCTTTACAATTATAGTTAGCGGTGCCTTTGCGTTTTTAGAAAGGGCTACCTTATTGGTAGTGTAGATTTGATTAGATGCACCATCAAATCAACAGCTATGAAGGATCAGTGCTTTAGTGAACACGCAGGTCCTGGTTACTTGGATATTAACAGCTTTATAGATGCACCACCAGTCAGATATTTACCAGAGGCAATAACAGTGCTCGCCCACAGGGTGTTTTCAATGCTGAGGCTTTCATTAACTGGTGGGTCTCCATCTTCCTGTAACAGTTGATACAACAGACATGCAGAATGATTACTAAGGACAGAAACCAGCTTGTCCCTGCTTCTCCTAATTGAGCCACAGATAACCTATTAATCGGTTTTATCATTCAATGTTTTAGTAGTCAGCTGAGACTGAAGAAGTCACTTGGATGAGTGACGAAACATTTCTCCCACAAAACGCTACGTCGGATGAACAGAATCAACTTTTGGAGATTTACTTACCTGGATGATTGAGCATGCATCAAGACATTCAATGTTTTAGAATATATAACACAGCAAGCGCTAGGAAGTTAAATTTGGACTCTTTTACTTGTTGGGGTGTGCTATATGTTAAGAGTTTTGCAGGATTTCAACTTTTTATCGATGTAGCTGGGTGATTGTTGCGGTGGGGTCCTCAAACACTTTAAGGAAACTGATTTTTAAGTCTGATCTAATATTTATTCAACCATTTATCAAATCCAGGGTTGCTGAAACTGGAGCCTAATCCAGCTATCACTGGGCGACAGGCGAGGTACAATCTGGAGAGGTCACTATTGTATCACAGCTCCTGATCTAAAATAAGACATTCAACAACTTAAAAGTGTCACTTTCACAGTTTTTATAGATGAAACCAATAAATTGTGTTCTATAAGACAACAATTGAGAGCACAAATACACTTCAATGAGCATCTTTCATTCTGCATGCTTCTGTTGCGGGGTATTTAACAACACTGATATCACTGTACTCAGTTCAGACTGTGTGCTGCAAAGTCGAGCGCGGTTTCTGTTACAGCTCGAGCATAAAAGTGACAAAGACTCAGATGTTGGAGATGAGATTAACATGCCTGAAGGGAGATTAGGGTTCAGCGTAACAATGCAACCACTTACCCTGGTAAAGGTTCCGATAAAGTTGTGGATATCAATGTTTGGCTCTTCTGCATACACGTATGATCTGATTTGGAGAAGGTCCTGTGAGAGATTAGACAACATGAATTAAAATTACCCGAAGAAGAAAAGAAAAGGCTTTACAAGACCTACATGGTGCAGAACATTATACATGCAACAATTATTAATGAATTTAATGTTTAGATTGCATACTTAACTTAGCATGTAGTGGCTAAATAAAAGACTTGTTTCTCTCAGTTCAAATTACTCTTGTATTTATTAGTTGTTATAAAAAAAAAAGAAAAAGAGAAACAACAACAGGGCAAACATTCAGTTTCCAGTCGAATCGTTACTGCCAGCCTCCATCTACAGTTTACAACTCACGCCAGCAGTTGGTAGTCTCTGCGTGCAGGCCACTGGGAGGCGTAGTTTCCAGTCCGTCTCTCCATCAAGCTGGTCAGTCCGCAGGAAACAGGAGCCTGGAAAAGAGAGGACAAGAGCTGCTACTGACGCCATATGAAAACAGTCACCTCTAGGGGGCAACAACAGAAAGGTTTTTATTTCAAAGAAGGAAACTCATAAGCTCCATTATTGATCACTTCACTGCCTACAACAGATTATCAACCATACTGAAGGCTAGACTGCGAGTTCATCATATTCTCATCTTTTCTAATAAACATCCATTTTTTTAAGTTAATGTTATGTGTGAATTTATTTTAACATGGGTTCACAGATGAACACTGACTACTGGGAACAGGACGGAGCAGTTTATTGCTGTTGGGATAGAAGTGGAAGCGTCTACCAGAGCCCTTCCCCCCCACTGGCCAGCATGAGTCATCCTGCCCAAAACTCTAAATCCTATCCTAGGCCCTTCATAATTGACCTAATGGCCTCCACATGGAATGGGAGATAGCCGAGCACTATTTCCAGTAAAACAAAGTTGATGTTTTTCTTCCCCCAACAGGAAGACGCAACAACAACAAGCATCTAGCGTTTCTTTCTTAGTCACATTTGGATTTCTAGGCTATAAATAAAACAGCAGCAGCCTGTGCATTTCAGTTTAAACCGCCTTAGTCAATGTTTGGTGTCATCTCTCACAAATGATACACTAATCCATATTTGATTATTCAGATGAGGGATCTTCCCCTCTTGTCTTCTTTTTGTTCTTTGCATTAGATTTTTTTTTTTGCGTCCCTTGATTTTCCTTTTCATTATCTTCTCATTTGAAAGACAAAATTAGTCAGAGACGAAGATGAAAATCAAACAATGTTTTGTCTATGTGGCCGTGGCAACTCGCCACCATAACTTTGACTGATAACTTAGTAGTGGTCGCGGTTCCGATTTATACAATGTAGGACTTCCTGTCGCAGCTCAGGGCTAATCCCTGCACCTCAGCGCCTTTTTAAACAACTCATTTCCCCAGCCGGCCTGTTGTGGATATATGGATGAATGACCGGCAGATGTTTACCATTTCTTTCAGAGGTCCTTAGAAAGATCATGTCAGCAGGAACACGCTGGTTCTACAAAGAAAGGCAGAAAGAAAAAAAAATGGCGTGAACCTTACATCCTGATTCTATACTTTCCTTCTACCTCCTTATGCTCTTGTGACTTTTTTTCACTTCATGTGCCACATTACCAACAGTCAGTCAGTCAAAATATTAAGCCCCTCAGCAAATCATTCTGTCATGGCCCTAAAAGGACCCAAGCCAGCTTTTACACTCAGCCTGACCCAACCATTTCACTCAAGATATTACATATTAAATTCACGTGACCGCTTTAGCAAAATCTAACTGTTTAGATGAGTTCACGTGATTAATAGCAGTTTAACAAAGCAAGTCGCATGGCTTTTCAAAGTGAGACTTATTTGAAAACTTTTGCCATCACCTCCACCGATGACTTTGTGAATTGTAACCCAGATGACTCGGAATCACTCGGTCATATTAGCAAAATGTGTAGGACAACATGTGTGACCTTTCCCTCAACTGCACTTAATGAGTGATTCAGAGAGAAGCCCTCCGCTGGAAACTGAAGACAGAACACGCTTCTCACATTTCATGTACAAAGACCTCAGGGACTCCAGTCTGTCCGCGAGGGGAGCAACACAGCAGATCCAAAACTCACACAGATATCGAACTAGAAACCATAAATGAAATCTCGAGATAAAACTAAAGCGCTTAATTGAATTTGTATTTCAGATCTAATTAAAAGGCATTTCATGTTCACGTATACCACGCGCGCATCGAGTCTGACAGGCCGACACTCGGCATTGATCACAAGATTACAAAATCTTTACTAACTCTTTTCACCTCAGTCACCAGCGGAGCACAGAAGATTAACAACCCCCTCATTACTAGCTGTCATATAAACGGTAACTTGACAGGTCTAAAAAGCAAAACTATTCACAGATGTGGATGAAAAAAAAACTTCAACAAACCTTTTCCACAATTATTAGATCACCGACTTGAATGCCGCTGCTTTTAACCTTCACGGTGCCTGAAATACAGAAGAAAACATAAAGTTAAGTGTTTGGCAAGTTTGAATGTTGATTAAAGTCTCACATACACGTAGCTATTTGAAATTTCAATGTGAGTTGTGTAGTTAAGAATTTAAATGGAATCTAGACCACCCAACATTTAGATTTTTGTCTTAAAAGTTTCCCTAATTATAAGCTAGCGAGAGAATGTGGTATTTTTTCAGCAAATATGTCTTCACAAAACCCAGACCTCTGGGCAAATTGCATGGCTCACTAGTCACCTGAGTGAATCTGGGAAAGTAAGTCTCCATGAAGATTTGAAAGAATGCTGGGGGAGTTGAGCCTTTTCTTTCATTCCACTTGGAATGAACGGCAAAATTGTTTGGAAGAGATCACTGACCCTTGAACTCTGCCGTGACCTCTGAGCTTTGCATATGTAAGACATTAAAGCACATTAATATCGCTATGCATTCGGGTTCATGGAACTTTACTCTACAAATGCATTTTACATTTTACACACAAACACAAAAAAGACTTATTCGGTAACACTTCACACCACAGCTTTTAGCAGAAAAGCATTAAGTGATGAAAGGCTCTAGATGGTTTTGACTGATCATGTGGCAATATCTCATGCACGTGTATTCATAAACATACAACTTAAAGGAACTTAGACAAAACAACTGCAACCAGTACACCGAGTTCTGACACCATAAAGTTTCTATAAACCACAAAATATGCAGAGGGGCTGCTACCATGGAGGCAACCAGTCATTGTGTTTATGGGTAAAACAAGCTGCCACATCAAAGAGGCAAAGTGATGGAAACCACAAGAGGTCCCATGCTTTTTATTGCTGGTAGCACTTTATACCAAGGCCTCTTATGTACACTTTTACATCTCTGCTTTGAATTACCCACCATTTCCCCCAGCCCCAATAAGTTTTAACAGGACCAACCTCCTACAGTTAATAGACATGTTTGCTAAGAAAACAAAAATGCAACACAGAAATCGACACAGGTAAAACCTGCAGATGTTCCTTAAGCTTTCCGTTCTTACCTCTTGTTGAAAGCTTGCTGTAAATCTGAGAGTTCACTTCTTTGTCTCGAAGGTAGCACCTAATTTCTTCAATTGCCTCTCGCATGATGGTAATGATCAAAACAAGACCCTGGAGAGTGACAAGTCACGGTGAAAAAGTAACTAATAAAGTTTATGTGAGTGCTGCAACCGTGGAAGTGAAAAGAAACATCTAAACCTTAATTTTCAGCAAAAGTACATTTTAAAAAAGCATTGAAGAGGAACACAAATAATGGAAAATGAAGCTGATTGACCTTAATGATTAACAGTAAGTGAAATGCCACATACCAGAGGGACCCAGTAGGTGTAGAGAGCACCTAAGCGTAACTCCTCGACAAATTGAGAGCAGGCCAAAAGCAAAAAGTACAAGTTGAAGAAGTACTTGAACTGATTGAACAGCACCTGAGAACAAAAAGGCAAAGGATCAAGAGTGAAATATTCACAGTTTCGCAAAGCAACGAGCATATGGAGGCTGTTGTTGAATATACACGATTTTCAGTTTCTGGCTTTCCGACAAAGAATAATAACCAGGACTGTGATAAACAGAATTCCAAGTATTATTTTAAGTAGGGTTTAGGAGCTTCATGGTGTAGTAGACATTTGCCTAGCAAGCAAAAAATCCCTAGTTGGATTCCGGGAGGAGGCACAAATCCCGCGGGGGCTGCGTTTGGAAGGGCATCTAGTGTAAAAATCTGCTAAAATGCTGCTCAGATATGAGGACCTCTTGTGAATAAGGGAGTAGATAAAAGCAGCTTTCATATTAAATAGGGTTTAATTTACCCAAAAATAACATGTGCTGCCATTTCCCAGAAAAAAAAACAAAACAGGAAAATGCTCACTCACTTCCTCAACCATACATCATCACCCATGTCACAACCTTCCCCCTCAAAAGTCTGTGTTTTTGTTTAGTTTTGTGTAACAAGTATAATATGTCATTTAAAACAAATCAGTTTTCGCTGCAGTTCCTCTAATGACCACTTGAGGCTGGCTACAAAAGCGAGTCAATTCCCATCTTAAGAATTACATTACAAAGTACGTTTACAAGCTTGAACAAAAACTGGTTATGGTCTCAACCAGTAGCTTTTCCTCCATAACAAATGTGTGCTGCATGAATCTTTTAATAACACATCCATATTGGATGCTGCTAAGTCTTAAAATCCCAGCTGTGGAGTCTTTGATTGTCAAGTGTGCCCACACAAGCAGCTATAGCTGATTGCTGTCTCCTCAGCCTCATCTCAGTTAATTCACTGAGCAGAACCTCTCTTCTACTTTAAACAGGATTTTCTAGCAAACACTATGAGCTGCTTTGTCATACAGCTTATCCAGTAAGTTTGTGATTCAGCTTTGTTGAGAGATATCCTTGTATTTTATCGGTCTTCTACTTTTATAAATCATCAGGTATCTGCATCAGTACTTTTTACTCATCCAGTTTACAAATGCAGCACTTAGCACTCCACCCTCTCATGCAAACATGATGATTTTTAGCCTTCCAAAACAACAATGGGCGCATCCAAAACACTAAAAATAAGGCCTCAATTAGGTGACGTCACGGACGCTGGATTCATCTTTCACTATTACTGACATGCAGCACCCAGCAAGACATTGTTCTCTCTAACGGAAATGCTCTCTTGGTTGAGATGACGATGCAATCGGAGTATACCAGGGCATAGGAAGACCACTAGCTGTGAGTTTGCTGGCCTATTATCTTCAGTAGTCTTCCTTTGCCATAAATTGGGACAGTCAGATATCACCTGGATCTTTTCCACATAGCTGGCAGGTTAAAAAGCATTGAATGTCTGAATAAAAATAGCAGTTTAACTGGCAATACTTTAACACGCTAAATTAATAAAGAATGAAAATGATCTGACACTGCAATCGTATCCTTTTGAGTAAATTAAAAATCAAACTTAAAAGATGTTAATCTAGAACTAAAAACACCACAATTAACTGCAACAACGTCCACATTTACACACAATATTCGACAAAACCAACCACAGACGTAGCATTGCAGCAAATCTGGCAGAATCTCTAGGTGTATAATTTCACAGCTCATATAAGCATCTCACGCACCCTTACTAAAGAAGTACACTTTTCAGTTAGGCGTACAAATCTTTTCATGAACCAACAGATATGGAGCAATGTGCAAACACGTATGGCTACTTTTCATCTGCCAGCGTCGGTCTAAAATTCAACACACACACTACAGCTTTGCTCAGTTTCATTACCATCAGCGTGTGAGATTACTACCAGCAAAACTTTTCCTCCAAGAGGAAAGAAAGCACACGAGCAACAAATATGTTTTAAATATGATCTAGAGAAAAGAAGTTCTTCACATGAACCAAAGTAAATAAAAAGCATCTTGATTTGCAATGCAAAAAGGCTTTGCTCTTGTCTTTTGCTTTACAAACAAATCTGAGCTACTTTCAACGTCTGACTCCATAAGCAAAAATAAGATCTTAAGACAACTGAATGCCTGGAAAACAAATGAATATGTAAATGTAAATCAAAGGCACATAGCTCGGTAACTGCCTTCCATGCAATATCCAACCAAAGCCACATCTGTCACGCAATATCACGAAAGTGCTTGTATAAGACCTGGTGCTGCACAGGCGCTGGTCAGCTGGAAGCTGAAACTATGATGCATCTCTCATTCATTAGAATATGCAACATTGTACTGTTTTAAAATGGCAAATTATCTCTTTATACTACTTAGATGCAATCGGAATAAAGTAAATAATATTGAATTCACAAAACAAGCCCGTCCTGCATATCAGGGCTAAGACAGCACAAACAGTGCATCTCTCATATCCTCACATGTATCATCTAATGTTTTGGGTTAGGTTTAGTGTAAGCTTAAAGACAGACTACAGTACTCTTATAGGAAACTAAAGAACTAAAAAAAAGCACTTGTCATTCATAAGGATCTGATCTTATCTGGAGATGCATCACTCGGTCACTTTCTTTATAGTCAGCTGTTTTTATAAAACAAAAACTTCACTATTTTCTGCTTTTTTTATTGCTTACTCCTGTAAAAGTGACTTTTGGTTGATTAACAAAACATGACATTAAATACTCACAGTTGGTTATGGTGGATGACCCCAGATTACAGCCTACTCTATTTAGTGTTTTTATTAGTACTGTCATTTTTGAACCAATGCTAAAAATAACTACTAGCTGCAGGCCAAACTAAGCCAAACCTGATACTCTGAAGCAGGATAATTTGAAATGAGCATCAATGCCTTGCATACTTACATTACAAGCAACCAACAGGGAGGATTTAAAAAATATTAATTAAGACAGACATATCCTATGATGCTCTGAAAATGTGCCAATCAAACAGACAGTGAATCATGACCAGGAGGAAAGAGCTGGATGACAGCTTCAGGGGGTTAAACAAAGGGCAGGTGAAGCGGTGACCTTTGACTGGCACTAACCCCAGGCAGGAAGGTGAAGAAGTTGTACTTCTGGTTGTTAATGACATTCCTGGGGTACCTCTGCTCCCTTTTTTCTGGGTGGCCGAGCCACACGGTGCGGGGACGGAAGTCACCCATGCCACAGCATCTCGACCACGGGCAGCACCTGAGAGGAGGAGGAGATGGAAGACACAAGTAACACTTCACATTCAATCCCAGTGTTTGATTCTGTAGTAAGGATGCAAAGACAAAGACTATTATGTGACGAAAAGACAATTAATATTTGAATTCACTCTCCACACCCTGAGAGAGCTGCGTTGAGGTAACCCTAATGAATTTCCTCTCACATCTTCTTGTTAATGTGTTGCTTATTGTAGCCAAATCCCACAGCGCACACTGCACTGAGCTACAGACCCATGACCAAAGGTGTCTGGAAAGATCATGCCGTGAAAAATAAATATTAACTTTATCTTGGAAAAGCTGGTCACTCCCTTCAGACTAAGAAAACAAAGCATTTCGTAAAATCCAACGAACAGCTCAGTGGCTTTGCGATTAATAATTGAACCTAACTGTAAACAACATATTTGACTTTTATGGCAGATGACTCAAGTCTTAGATGCCAACAATATCCTGTCTGCCAGGCCTGACAAATTAAAAGAAAAACATCATAGAACCGTAGCAATAATTCAACAACCCTGCAGTGATGATATTTACGTCACTTAGACCCCCTCATACTTGCAGACATGGAAAGAATGAACATGGAAAGCATAACACAGGCCATTAATCTGACTTTGGTGCAATGGCAATTCAAACCCACCCATCCAGACAATTTAAACTGTATTTGTTACGCAATACTGTGTTTCCTAATTAACTGTTTAGAGTAGTATCAGGCATATATAATGAGCAGTCATTATGCTAACCTGTGAAAAGTAGCTAAAACACCCAAGCTGACATATTCAAAATGTTCTCCCTGATGTTACATGTACGTGTTATCAAAATACAGGTTAGTACTGTATATCAACTGATTATTTTTCTAATGCTTTTTAGTCTTTCTGTAGAATTCTATATTTACATCAACCGTTAGATTGGCTGTTTATTCCCTAATAAATGGGACACCTAAATGTGGACCGTTATCAGCAATGAGATGACCTTTCCTGATGTCGGCTGCCATGTTTATCTGTTGTGCTGGATGAACTATGTGCCGGAACAAAGTTCAAAGATAGCGTGATGAAGAGATGAAAGACATATATTAATTATTTTTTCTCATATTATGTTTTAACCTTTTTTCACAAATGGGGGAAACAAACAATTCGCCCATCCTGAATTTTTAATACAAATTAAATGTGTAAGTGCTTTATACAGAGCTGTGTCTCAGGAGGTCGAGACCCACTCGACCTCCTGAGAGTTTGTTGATATAGTTTGTTGATATCTTTAATTTAAAAAATTACTAAGGAGCTTTACAAAGAAAGTCATGCTCCACCTTTGCTTAAATGCTCTAGATTATTTAGTTAATGGAAAACAACAAAATCTCTTTATGTAACATAATCTCAAAAACACAGAGCTCATAAACAACGAGAAGCAGATAGGTATAATGTTTGGGGCATCCACTGGAATGTGTGTGAATGTTAGACAGAAAGCATGTACTTCTAATTCTCAATCATTTTACTTTATTACACCAAATCCAACTTATACGTGTTTCTTTGATATCATTAAAGACTTATGCAAGGCCCTCAAATGTCTTATTCAAGTGTGCTATACAAATAAACCCTCGCCTTGGCATGCCTCACTCTGTAGGAGGCAAAGAAAGTGCACTGGCTGCACTAATGGTCACTATATATCACACTGCCAGCTAGAAATCATACACCCATCATCCTTGTGTATATGCAGGCCTTTATTTCTGCAACATCATAGCTCGTTCGAGGATCTTGAGTCTTTATAACGGGAGGTGACATCACCGTGGCAGCCTGATCAGTGTGCTGGAAGCATTTCAGCACTGTGTCTCTCCACTTTCTCCATCAATATTTCTTAGGCCTGCCCCTTTTTGTGGTGGTCAAATAACACTACAGAGGATCACTTCGTCCGTATGTAAAAATTAGGGGCAGAATGTATTTAAATCAGGGCAGACAGCCCGAGCTTAATGTCAGGCGAGCAAATATTGACAATGGGCGTTAAATGCACTTGCTACTGCAACCCCGGAACAAGGATGTGCCCGGCTAACATTAGCCGTTTCAAAGCTACAATGAATAGCTACATCATATTTATTAGTACATCTACGGGCTGCTCGTCCTTATGTTTCCCTCCGTACTGTTATATTTTACCCAGAAAGCTGCTTAGCTGGTTTCTGAGACAATGTCGACGCGCTCCTGTAAACACTTTTAACCGCCACAGTGACAGCAGGAGATGCGACGAGCGAAGCACGTAAACAAATGGCTTCACAGTGATAATACCGAGCTGTATAACGCCCTTACCCATTTCTGTGTTTACTGTCGTGTCTCTTCGGTCGCCTCACGGGTTGTAGAGGGATATTGTCGGTCATTCCTGCAGCCCCTTGTCGCGGGTGGAACCTGGAAGGAGTCCGCTTGGCTGTGGAGCTGCTGGGCGGAGGCTTCCCTGAGTGACAGCAGGGAAGCAGTGCTGGGACAGTGCTACACCAAGCAAACCAATCTCCCACTGGAGTACTATACCACACTCATGTCATTAATAATTACTTATTGTATTATTTTTTCAAATAAGGTGTTTTAGTTTTAATAGTATAGTAGTAGTAATAGTATTTTTTTTTTCAATGGGGTGGCACAGGAAAGAACAAAAACGAACGAGACACAGTGAGGAGTACAGGAAATCCAGGACACATTACATCAGAAATAAATACAGTAAAAAAAAAATTTTTTTTAAAGAAAATCGAGAGACAAAAAAAATTTAGCAAACAGTTATCAAGTGAAATTTGGCACTAAAAAATTAAAATAGCTGAATTAAGTGTCATAGATTTTATTTGACATTAAAATAGACAAGCTGTTGAATTTCATACAGTATTTCTGGGCTGTCTTGACTGAGGAGTCTTCTCTTTTAATCAAAATTATTGGCTTTATTATTAACTCTTCCAACCCCTTGTTTTTTCCTTTTTCATTATTTCTGTCATTTTTCTGACATTGTTGATAGGACCATCTCAAGGACTGCTGCTCTGATACTCAGCTGTGCAATATCTTTTACTTGATAAATGTTTATGTTAAATAAAATGCTATCATTTTAATTTCAATGCTACCTGATGGCCGCAAAGCCTGCAGCAAAGCAGCCCCAAACCATGATGTTCTCTCCACTGTACTTTACAGTTGGGGTATGGTTTGGGTGACAGTAAGGCTTTTCTCCAAACACAGGTTTGTGCAGTTTTTATATTATTTGCTAGCACTATTCTTATTCAGCATGGTTCTTAAGACTAGAAAGGAGTGGCATTGATTTATTTTTCACTAATTTCAGCATCTTTCCAAAATACCCACAAACAATCTGAGTAGAAAGTGATGTGATCTGATAGACTGTAATGTGATTAACACATATCGCTCAATCCATCCATCCATCTATGGCAGAAGCCTAAGCCTGGTTCTAAGAGGTTTCTTCCTGTCAAACACGTTTCTCTGTATTATTGTAGGGTCTTTACCTTACAATAAAAACCACCTCGAGGCATCTGTTGTTGTGATTTGGCATTATGTAAATAAAACTGAATTGAACCCATCCATCCTTCCCTCCAGGCGTCCAACATTAAAACACACCCCAGTGTAATGCAGTCAAATGGGCCAGTCATCAGCCTATTGGGGCATTTTTGAGCACATTAGAAGAGATCTCATAAGACTGTGAAAGTGCTTATTTAAAAAGGTTTGAGCAAGGACAAAAGGGTAAACTTAAACGACTGTAGCAAATTGTAAAATTTGTATAATGAGTTTAACCTACAGCAATTAAATTTGCATCCCACAACTTTGACCTCAGGCTGTGACAGAGAAAGAGTCGATTGAAAAAATGATGCGGAAAGGCAGCCACTATGAAAGCATCTATCGTGCACCATGTTTCAGATATACGCATAAAACATTGCACTATCTTTGTATCTTTTTGTTGTCTGTAATGCTGCTTCCTTAACCACGAGGCTTTTCCCAGCAGGTAGCTCTGCATGTTTTGATTTGGCAGATTTTTACACTAGATGTGCTTCCTGACACGTCCCCAAAGGGATTTGTGTCTCCTCAAACTGGGGAGCTTTTGCTTGGTAGGGGGAATGTGTAAACCACAACACTACAGAGCCATCTTTTTGTTAGCCCTTACAAAATCTAAAATGATATTGCATAAAAGGTACTATTAAAATGAGCTGACATGCAAACAACTCTCCTCAACAAAGACATCTGACGGTTATGATTGCCATTCTGTATTTTTGCATTAGAGGTTTCTCTGTATATCTGCTCACTCTGTTTGCCTGGAACTACTTTGTATTCCATAGGGAGACTTATGCAAACTAATGGATCATTTCAAAATTCCTCAGGAAGAGGCCACTGTGCTGCTTACCAAAAATGGACGATTGGACAGCATGCTTCAGTTGGGGATGCAAATAGTTTTTCGTTGAGAATGCAAACTGGCAAAGGATTAATAGCTCCTGTTGGGTAATGAGAATTTAGAAAAAGAAAATAAAAATTGCAGTAGGTGAATTTATGTAAATAAGGGATTTTATGTACATTCAAACAAGCCTGTGTAGCCATAAATATTAGCTTAGAGGTGTGGCTAGTACAAGGCTGTCTAGTCTTTTTAAAAATGCATTTATTTGTTTTATTTTCATCGCTAAAGTTCCATGATCTTTGAAGTAATGACAGGAGGAATGTTGAAAAAGTCACCCTGATTTTATTTTTCAAAAATCAGAAAACATTTACGTGAAGGAAACCTTTGAAAAAAAAATATTTACACTGTAAACAGATCAAACTGGCTCAACATTACTTGAACTGTAGAGACAACTTGAAAGCAGTTTCTGACATGGTTGCTAAAGAAAGGCACAACTTGGCAAATGCATATCAATAAGGAATGTACAGCAGGGACCTACAAAGCACTTGGACCATTCTGAGTTGTGTAAAGTGTCAGACATACATTCATTACTGTTCAACTCAGCAGGTTGAGAGTGAGAAATCTTATCGCATTATCGGAAAAAACAAAAACAAAAAACTAAACAATGTACCCAGAAACGTACAGAGCATTGCATTGAGTGTAGGGGGCATGTGGGGGACAACTAAAATCTAAGCGAGGTAGAACTTACCCCTAAACTCAAGCACTGTGTAATATAAATAAATTAATCATGCTACAAAGTTGTATATTACCGTAAACAGCTGTTTGTTACAGGAAGGAAATACACACACAAATGTTGGCTTGACCTCTTCCCCTTTTAGCCAGTACAATTAAGCAGTGACGTAAATGTATCTATACGATGTAAATGAAACTAAAACCTTAAATAAAGTGCAGGCATGAGAACATTAAGCATGGGATAGCCTTCAGAGCTCAGCCAACAAAATTTGACTCCGTGGTTGTAGAAGTGGACTACGTGGGTGTAAAAAAATGATTTTAGTAAGCTGACAAAGATGTGATATACACGCCATGTCACAACACAATATCTCAAGTCAAACAGCACCTTTGTTACAACCAGGTGGTGCCATGAAATCAGACTAGGCACTTGGAAAAGGGTACAAGTTATTAACTACTGTATCCTGGCGCCAGTGCAACAAAAATGCAGCTATGACTGAACTGTTGCACTTTGAGAGATTTTTGCATTGCCCATTACATTAATCTGATCAGAACGCCTCTTCAATTACAGACAAGCTAATAACATTTACCACTACAAATATGTACAATATCATGTAACCTATGGCACACAACGGGAGGGAAAGTAGTATGGACACATGTGGTCAAATACGTCATTATTTCTGACTCATCAGGCTGGCAAGCTCAGGTTATTTTCCTATTAAAGTCAAAATCCTTCAAAAGTATCAAAGAGACAGTCTTGAATTAAAGCAGTTTCAAGTAAGTTATACATTCAATTTCTGGAGAGACAACAAAACAACTCACCGGGGAAAAAAAGAAAACAAATACCCGCATATATAATTACATGAAATAAAATACAACTACAGTAGTTTTTAGGGATGCACCAACTGGAATCATGGGCTTGGGATATTGTCATTTACCTCCCCTTCTGTACCAGGGAATCAGAGAAATCTTTTTATAACTAAATTACTAAAGTTTTTCAGCGCTTCACCATGCCATCGAAGTTTATGCAACAATAGACAGACATTAATCATAAAGATCAGCAAGTCTTCTTTGTCAATGTCCTTCAAAAAAAATAAGCTGTTGTATTGATGCATCCCTAGCAGTTATACAGATTTGACTAGTAATAACACTTAAGAATCACTGAGATCAGGAGGAAAAGAGCTGCAATAAAGTTAATTGGACATTTTTAACCAATTTAACAGCAAATCAACAACGATTTCTCAGAATATTGATTGTACCTCAATAAAGAAGAGAGACATTCACAAAAGCGAATGTGTTTATTACCTGATGGATAAAAAAAAGAAAGAAAAGGGAAACTAATTAACTGCTATTTTGCCCTCTTCCATGAAATGTGGAAACTGTGATTTTGGCACACTGTCTGAGCCATTTTTCTCAATTTCAGCCATAGTGGCAGGCAAGCCTGAGTGGGATCCATCAATCTTCATGAGGCCTCCAGTGGAGCCAATCAGGGGCCCACCAGCAGGGCTCCCAGGGAGTGGGATGCCACCTCCCTGGATGACAGAAATTTCGTTGGTCTTCATGGTCAGGCCACTACTGAAGGAAGCAGTCGCATACTGGTTCCACAGAGATGGGTCAAAGTTCATCGGATGAGCGACCAGCTCTTTGGGGGCCTGCATCATTTCTGGCATCATCTTTGCATCTGGGGTCATTGCAATCAACGCCATGGGATTATCTAGAGACAGACGCTGGCCACGCCTTGATGAGTTGTTCCACATGTGGGTGCCAATATGAACCTTAAAAAAAACAAAACGCTTATTTTTCAGTACATCATCTATATACATGAACTCTAATGCCTAATTTAACCATTTCTCAGACAAGCGATGACTCACCTTTAGATTTCCCTTCGTTGTGAAAGCCCTGCCGCAAATGTGGCAGGCGAAAGGCTTCTCCCCTGTATGTGTGCGCTCATGGATCTGCAGGGCACTGGCAGATGAGAAGTTCTTGCCACAGACATGGCACACATGTGGTTTGGCTGATCGTCGTGGCGCAGGGGAGACTGAGGAGGGCATGGCTGTTCCCTGAGGCACATGGGAGCTGAACAACCCGTGAGGGCCCAGAGGATTCTCTGGGGGAATCTTCATCTCTAGACTGGCCAACGTTGGTGGTATCCTCATGAAAGGCATGTTACTGGAAGCTACTAATACAGAAAGATTGAAGATTACGTCTACACATTCAAGATGACAGCATCTAACACACTTCGCTCAACTTGTAAACTTACCATAGTCTCCATTTGAAAATGACATGCCAGGCTCTTCCTTAATTGCTTTTGGGGTGAAGCTGCTGGAAGCTGTGAGGTCAAGTGCGCCACTTGATTCATCTTTAGCGTCTTCTGACTCTGGTTTTGACCCACTCTGGGGAAATTCATCAAGAGCAGGCTGAGGAGATTTGCCGTTAATGTTGTTAACTGGAGAAGAGGAGCGAAATGACGCAGCCGAGTCTGAGATTGAGGGACTACGGCCGTTTTGATACTCCTGCTCTCTCTGAGCTGGTAGGGACTCTTTGGATGTTCCTTCACTTTCTGAAGTAGTGCTATTTTGTCGTCTCAGTGCAAGAGCATTGGAGAGATTCTTCAAAACATCTAGGCTGGATAACATTGCAGGGGCTGCAAGCTTCTGTGGTTGCTCCTCAGCGGCAGATGGCAGGGAACTGGAGGAGTCATTTGCTGTCTTGTTCAGCTCTGGCTCTTGATCTTCCATGCTGGCTTCAAATCCGTTGGCGTCGATAGACTTCTCTTCTGGGAGAGAAGGCACAATTGCTTCTGCTGGTTCAAACTGGTTTTCTGGCATGGGGGTGTTGGGGATCTGCCCACCCATGTGCATGCGAATGTGCTGCTGTAGAACCACTGCATTTGTGAACTTTTTCTGGCAGATTGGGCATGAGTGTTGCATTTTAAGAGGAGTGCTAGCCCTGTGCACACCATAATGAGCCTTGAGGTTACCCTTTGTGGTAAATGCGCGGCCACAGATTTTGCACTTGTACGGCCTTTCGCCAGTGTGTGTGCGATAATGCATTTTGAGTGAGCTCTGACAACTCAGTACCCTATGGCAGATCACACACTCATTGGGATCACCGGTCTTCTTCTCCAGTCCATCCACCATCTGCTGAAGTTTGGCTGTTCCAGAGCTTTGCTCCCCTAGGAGAGAATTACCATTCATGTGGTGCAATGCTCCAAGCAGCTCTTTAGCATCTTTCTGGTTGGGCTCCAGGCCCGCCTCTTGGCCGTACACTGACGAAACATTTGGGGAGCCATTACTTGTTGATGGCGAGGGTCTCTGGGAAAATGGATCACCCCCAAAGCCATCAAATGTTTTGAACCCTGGCATGGATGATGGGCTGAAAACAGCCGCTGGGTGACTTAGCACAGGCTTCATTTCGGTTATGTTTGACTCATCCATGGGTACGGACATACCAAAGGGAATCCCACTGGTGGTCGGAATATTGTCAAGGTGCTCGGGTACAGGATGAGGATTCATGCTGATGTTAGGATATTTGTCTTTATGCCGCTGGAAATGCACTTTGAGGTTTCCCTTGGTTGTGAAACGGTTTCCGCAGATGTTACACTTGAAAGGCCTCTCCCCGGTGTGAGAACGCAAATGAATCTGGAGGGCACTGTCATTGCCAAAAGTCTTTCCACAGTATTTGCACTTGTGCTTGTATAGTGAGTCCCCACTCTTTGATTCCGGTGGGATGTTCAGCATCTTTGGCTTCACTTTTTTGGAGGCATCGATCCCTGCCTGGACTCCACTAAACACGCTAGGGAAACCCAGAACACCTGAAGACTGTGGCATGAGTACTGGTAAACGTCCGGCTAGATCTGGAGCACCCTTTAAAGGGTCTGTGTTTGATGTCATCGAGCCCATTCCTGCATTCAGAGCAGGAGACATGCCAGTGGGTAGAGGTAGTTTACCTTGCTTTAGTTTCTCCATGGAAAGGCTCTGACTGCCGGTTCTTTTTCCTATCAGTGCTGCTGCAGCAGACAGTTGCTGAGAGAGATGTGCACCAAGGGCTCTCAGAGGATCCATTGTTGACTCTACTGATGATTGGAGACTCTGTGGGACCATCATGGCTATTTGGATTCTGATCTGTTCGGTGAGCTGGATTTGCTGTAGCTGTTGCTGCTGGAGGCACACTAGCTGTTCCAGGATTACTGGAATGGCCTGCATGGCATCCTGTGAAGTCTGAGAAGTGTTTGAAGGAATTTGGGAAACGGCCACTTTAGTGTCAGCCATGGTTTCAAGAGTAACATTTGAATCTTGCCTTTTCGGGGAGGGTTGGAAAGTCATCTCAGGACTAGCAGACATCTCTCCCCGATCCTGGTGTCTGGAATCATCTGCATTTGCACTGGACTCCTCCTCCAATCTTTCCAGCTGGTCTGTGTTGGCATGCGATGGAGAATGACTGCTGGAGTGGCTGTCTTCGTGATCACTGGCAAGGCCTTCAGAAGAACCCTGTGAATATTTCTCAGGCTCGTCACTGCCGTCTCCATCTTTCATGATGACCACTTGCTGACTTTTTGTGCAATTTTTCTCATGTTCAAGAAATTCTTCTTCGTCGAAGAATTCAGCACAGCACTTGGTGCACACTCTGGTTTCATCCATTCTGAACCTCTTTACTTCATTTCCAATCTCCTCAGCGGAATCACCTTGATGAATCCCTTCAACGAGAGAATAAAGTATTTACATGAATACTTCTCATACGATTACAACCATGTTCGTCAAATCAAATAATGTCATTCCTGTAACACATTAAAGGCTACAATGTTTTGTTTAATTTTCAAGATCTGAGATTTTGCTGATTTGGTGTATTTATTCACTGGCTCACACCATCACATCTAAAAGGGTCCCCCCTGTTTTGTCCACTCTCTCTAGGTAACTGCACCAGGCTGTAAAAATTGTGAATTGCTCTATTGTCCAAAGGGCCTGTAGAGGGCAATCATTTATCTTTGGCTACCTAGAACAATGTCCACAGAAACAAAGAGCTACAGATTGAGTATCAAGTTACACTCAAGTTAGATTCTGAAAAACAAAAAACAAAAAAACAACAATAATAAAAAAAAAATAAAATAAAAAAAACACCAAAAAAGAAAAAAAAGAAACACCTTACACTAAACTAACCCCAGTTAAAGATCGATCTTATTTCCACAGTAAACAAAATATGAACAATTTCTCTAAACTGCAGGTTTTATATTGTATAAATGAGAATGGCTCAAACACAAGACAGCTTTACATTTATTAAAAAAAAACTTCCCAAGCATTTTTCAGTCTTTTGAAAGATTGATAAGTGCTCCAAGTGAGCATTTTAATTTGTGTGCTAACCAAGAGACCATTTCACAACTGGGTGTATTGTTAAATGCTAATGCCTGGAAGAATGGGGGGTAGACCACCTGTTTGCATTTGCCCAAGGAATCTGCTGGACTTGTTAATTGCTCACCAGGCGGCACTCAGGCGGTGTCACGAAAACAGCATTACATTCTGAACCATGAGGAAGCGCTAACTATGGCTCTGCAACACTGTTAACGTGGACTGGAAAAGAACCCATGATGCAGCTTAGCAGCATTTAAAACTAAAAAAAAAAAAAAAAAGTCCTCATCAGAGCGGATCCATCATTAGATAACTACAGGACGCAGCACACTCGCTCGCCACTTGACGGCGCATGAGCCTCCTGTGATCACCTTTGGTGGACAACATGAGGAGGTCAGAGATAACCGCTCAACTTAAGCGGGCTGAATAAGATTCATGCATAACCTTTTGGCATTTTATGCTCTACAGTTCGTGAAAAAAGGGAAAACTTGTCATCCCAAGTTTTCTAATTATGAGGGGCTACAGCGGCGCTGAAGTTTGCTTATGGCAACACCAAAACGCACCCCCACCCAGTCTCCACAAAAAGGCCACTGCTCCATCCCCCACCTCTCCACATATGTACGAAAGGAAACAGTCATGCATTAAACTGGGGGATTTATTGCCTTTAGGTCGGCTTACTACAGAGTCATATTTCATACAGTTTTGGGTACCTTTGTCTGAAACTTCCAACTGAGGCGCAGATTTGCAAATAAACTCTCGCCAGATTACACAATTATTAATTACAAGGGGCAGAAAGTACGGATAATTATAATTACAGCAGAATAAACTGTAACGATACCTATGGGAATCCGGCACAAAGAGTCAAAGGTACTGCGCAAAATCTAAAAAAGCCGATTCAAATTTAACAGTAAAACCAGCTGGCAATACGTGACTGAAATAAAGTTACACACGACAGGCATCCTGACCAAATTAGGTAATTATTCTAAATTAAAAAAGCGTAAACAATCCAAAATGTAGCAACGTGCCCTTCAATGAATCAACAAAAAGTTCAAAGGACTTTACCGTCTTTAATTTAGTCCGCGAAACAACCTCAATTCATTAGAATCAAACCGTCAATATAAACAACGAAACAAGACAAAACACAGCCAAGAATAAACGATGTTTTTGGCAAAATCGAAAAAAGAGAGCGACAGAAAGCTTACAATGTTTCAATTTAAAAGAGCCCCTCGTGGAGCACCTGATTTCTAAATGTGTCGCTTCTCAACTGACCAGGGCTAAAACTTCGGTCGAGAGGGACAGCAACAGGTCAAAGTGCGAGGAGGACAATGTAAAAGCAGCCCCCCTCCACACTTTTAAATAAAATATCGATACTGTGTCATTCCTACATGTTATTTTTTCTTGCCAACAAGCTCATCTTTCTGCGTAAACTTACCATTTTCCATCGATCCGGGCTCGTCGGAGTTGATGTGCTGCGGTTTGGCTTGCTTGCGCCGCGACATGGTGCGACCATCAGGAGCAAAGAGTTACAGACAAATTTCCTCCCCTTCTTCAACAGATTCTTCGGCTCGGAAAATTAACCCCTGAAGTAGAAATGCGCATGTCAACGTAATTATTATTATCAATAATGCATTGCGATTTATCACGGTCCCCTGACAGCTGATTGGCTCTGATCCAAGCGCTCACACATTATTTAAATGCGCTCCCTATTGATGAGCGGAGCGGAGTGCCAGAAGGGGGCGGGAGGAGCCATGCTAGTGGATGGCGCTCTGGATGGAGGCAGGGTTAATAACACCCAACTTATAGTACTTTTCCTTGTTCAGGAAAACTATATTTTGCCTGCCACAGAAAGACGAGGGCGACCGAGAGTTCAGCCAAATATTGTTTCCTTGACTTTAAACTCAAAGCAGCGGAATTTAATGATCCGATCCTTCTTTATGCCATTTATTTTCATTAAAGCAACTTATTGTTTATGGGTTTTTGGCCATCCCTTTCCAGGAAACTCCACATATTTTACATACAGAGTTTTGTATCCAATAGCATCACTGTAGGCTAAGTAGGATGTTCCTACAGGGAAATATGGCAAAATAGTTCTACAGAAAGTCCGTTTATGCTCATCAAAACATAGGCTATAACCATGTACATGCACATATGTGCCCTGCCTTTAATCTTTTTAAAAAATAATATTGTGTACTAGTAAATGTTGATCTCCTAAATATGAAACGTTAGAGCAGTTTTGTCTCAAGGATGTACACTAATGGAGGGAACACAGTCATCTAAGGATACCGTTGAGCCATAACAGGAAACAGAGTCAAACATGAAATGAAAACAACATCTTGTTGGTTATATTTGAATGAATGAGAAAGCCAAACGGTCAAGCCCCAACACTACGCAACTCCTTTTTCAAAATAGCTCAAAATGTGTGGATTTGCATTGAAGGAGCTGGTCAATAAATCATTGTGATGCTAGGTGATGTCCCTAACTGCCGTGAGTGGTTAACCATTTGCAGTGGTGTATTATTTATTAAAGAGGCTGAATCTGTCACTGTATTTCCTGCTGCTGTACTCGCCATAATATTGTTGTTTTGTCAGGGGGGAAAAATCAAAATAAAGAAAAAAAACAAAACAAGGGTTCTGTTATGGGATCAGGATGATGCTGGAATGACTCTGTTGGTCCTGCTTCACATTAGCATTCACATTGTTGGCACAGTCGGTGTGCCGAAAAAACATTCCAGGAAGTTCACTACACATCACAAAGGAGAATTTACAAAGGGGGAACCTTTATTAATGCGGAGCACAGTGATCACCTCCTGCATGTTTATTGCTCACCACACAACAGCAGTCACCCACAGATTTCTAAAGGGTGCTATATGTTCCGGTGGAAACACACAGTCTTGCTGCAGACTGCGTGTGGGGCAAAGTATAGGAATAACACAATATGGTTGTAGTGTAACCTTGGAGTTCTATTTGTAGGTCTTTTTCGCAGATTAACTCAAGCAGACATTAATTGGTATACCAAGGGCATACTAAACTGTTGCTTTCATAGAGGACAGTGAAGGTCACTGTAGTTTGACAAAAGTGTATTTCGGGTAAAATTATGCATGTTGACAGGAAAAGAAGCAACAGGCATAGAGATATAAAGCTTGTAAAGGGATTAAACTGTTCGTGGAAGCACAATTGACACATAAATGCAGATCTTGTAGTCTATTAGGCAAGTTAGGGCAAGTGTGTTCATGCTTCATAGATTGAGGCTTGAATGTTAAAGTTTTAAGAAAAGCAAAAAACAAAAGTATAAATCACAACATTGTAGTTAAGGCTGGTTTTCATGCAACTTCCTATGTGAAAATCAGATCAGCTTGCACTGTATCCTTTCACATTTTTTTTGTATTTATACAAAACATGTTTTTGACCCTGCTAAGTTCAGGAAACATTTTTAATTTGGATTTTCCTTTTAACAAGTAGCTCCATGCATGAAAGAGTGATTCATACTAGGAGAAAGCGCTGATATTCATTTAAGAAAATATCATTTAAATGACCTACAGACAGGAGTATGCAAAGTTTCAGTAACTCTTGGTGATACTGGCCTTTCTACCATTCTCTATCACTCAAATGCCTCAGTGAGTGTTATATAATGCCACAGCTGATAAGTGTGAGACAAAGACACGGCATTATATTCAAATAAACAAATGTCCTTTAAGGGACTTGCTGAAGGTGAAAAAGAGGGGAGTGTTGTCTAGACAGTTTATAGCCCCAATAAGAAACCATACTTCAATACGCTGCTTCTTCAACCTTCAATCTATACAACTTAAACTGTGCACAGTTGTAAAATTTGGAAAAATGGCTGACTGCTTGGGAAAAAAGTCCCATAAGTAAATAATCATAATTAAATATACCAGTGAATTAAACTAAAAACTGTTTTCTATTTGACACACATTCTTGCTTTGTATAATGTAATACACCATCGAGACATATAGAATCAATGGCCCTGTGTTGTTGAGGTTACATGCATTTGTTGGTGCCTGAAATCTATAGTGATCATTTTGCACTGTTCAGTTTCAGTTATGTAATTTTTGAGAAAAGAGAAACGGCAGTAGAAGAGGCAGCGAACGCAGAAAGCAAACCTAATACTGTGTCCTTGACCAGGTCATGTATCTGACAATAGTATATCTACACTGGTGACAGAAAGTCTCATAAATGGCCAACAAGGCAGCTTGAAAACAGCCTCAGGACAGTAACTACTGAGTTATTATTTTCTATATCCTGGCCTAATTTTCCTCCCCTCCTTGTCTTTTCACAAGAGAGTGCTGTGGGATAGAGAGACTTTAAGTTTCTCAGATGTGTCACTCGATGAGCTTTACGACGACCTTGCAGCGGACAAACAATAACAGCCTGACACTTGCTCAGGAATTGTGAATTGAACATGTGTTTTTTAGGACTCAGTAAAAGATGAAAGGCACAGACCAATCGGGGAAGGGTGAGCTATTTCACCTCAGTGTGACAATCAGTGCTGCTGTCAAAACAAGCAATTTGTTTTTTAGCTTTATTTCTGGAAAACCTTTACTCTTCCTTGCTGTCAAATAAAGTGATATAAACAGAAGCTTGCAGAGTTTGAAGAAAACACACCACGTTTGACTTTTTTCTATATATTCAAGTCTAAAATAAAAGTAGAGGTTATATTATTTTGTAAAATTGTGCATTCTTGTGATAAAACCTAAAGGCTCATAGCACATAAAAGCTACTACGCAGTATCATTAGCTATGAATCTCTTTGACATGACCCTCATTAACACTCTTGATGACATTTGAGTGTCATTCCCGAGCTCCTTGATTAAATCACAGACATTACACGTGTTAGATTGCAAATAATTAACTGTCTACTGGAGAAGCAAAAGGGAAAAATGGCATTTTTGTTCTATGTAAAGACCTAAAAAAAAACACCATGCCAGGCTGTCTGACCCTTTTAGATGTTTTCTCACTAGCAGGACACCACAAATAGTCTTTTAATGGTTGACTAGCTTCTTGCTCACTGACATCAGGATTTCTTATGAGTGTATTTCCCAGATCCTGTTTTATTATTTTATCCTTTGATGGCTTTCTTCAGGTGCCCCTTAAAACATTTCCTCCCTTGTAGTCATAAATAACGTCATTAAATTTACACAAAGGACAAAGGGGAATAGTTTTTCTTTTCATGCAAGACTTGAGTCCCATGGAAAGGGTAAGCAATGCTGAGGATAGGAAAAGAAAATGAAAACAGTTTGGGTGACCTTTTTTGTTACTTAGGTCCAGTGATTTCCCCCTTCATATTTGTCATATCAGAACGTGAGCGCTGCTTGAAGGCAATCAATGTGCCTTTTCTTAAGACTATACAGTCATTTTCCCTGCCACTGTTGATTTTCAATCACCTAAACATGGCATTATCTAGAAAATACAAGTATAGTGGCTCTCTGCAATTACTATAGTGTCCGACTGTTTTCGTTATTGATCAGCAAACACCCTTTGCAATGTCCTCCTTTTCATGAACATGTGTATTTTGTTCTTTTGTTTGGTAGCATCGGCCTAGAATAGAGGCTGAGGGCACTGAGGTGAAAGGCATTGGATGTTTGCTGGCTGTTCCAATATTGTTTTTTTCCCGGTGAATGTTTCTGTTTATGTAAAGCCTATTAGATAAACCAGCTGGCTAATTTTCTCCATAGATGTAGATGGGTTGTCTCTAATAATTTCTTTCTTTTTTTTTAAACAACAACTTGTCTCTCTATTCAAAAATGGACTGCACGTTTTGTTACCCTTCTTGGAAATTTGACCTTCACTGTGCAGAACGTTGTACGTGCAGAGCTGGACGCTAAAAGGCTCTTTTGACATTTGTTTGCTGAAGGGGGGAATTTTTCTCTGTCATTGTCGTAAATGTGAAGTTAAGTCCAGGTTCAGTCCAGGTCCAACATGCAGCCTGCAGTGTGGAAACCTGACATTTCCAGTGGACATGTGAACCTTTCAGAGAAACAGGATCCATCTGTGTGCATTTAGTGCAATAAAAGCAGTTAAGCTTTTTAAACAAAAAATGTTTACTTCTTTGTGCATTCTGCATTCTTCATGGGCCACTGAGTGTGAGTCTAGCTGTTTTTTCTAAGAGGTGTCTTAATTATTTTGGGATATATAAAATATATCATTTAAAATAAATATTCAAATATATACCATTTCAAGTAAATATATAAAAAAAAACATTTCATCGAGGGTACTTGATTAAAAATGTTAAAATTTAACAAACGTGTTTCCATGTAAAGAGTTTTACCGGAAATTGTTATGACACCTGGGTGGAACAGGAAGTATAAAAAACTCTTTAAACTAGATCTGGGTCTTCAGAGATAGCGAGATGAGTGCTTATTTGTCTCACACCACTGACTGAGAGGATGGGGGGTAGGGGCCTGAGGAGATTATGTGCTACAGCATTCCACAAACAACTTCTACTCTGCTCGTGAAATCTTTGATTTTAGCTTTTGGGTGTAGTTTCTACCCAAACTGAAGTAACTGTTTCGGTACACAATTTTAAACAATTTCAGGCGCTGACGTCACAAAATGAGTCAGTGTTGGTTTTATTTGTTAAGTCCTGGTCTACAGTGATGGCAACAGTTTAATATCCAGCTCAACTCTGAGTGTGGGATCTGTGTGAATGTGTGTGTCTGTGGCACAGGGGCTAGCGGGTGAGGGGAGAGATCAGTGGCCCACACATGGCTGTAATTTAATGGAGAATTGCCCAGTGGTTCCTGTGCAGATGTAAACACAGCAATAGTCAGGCTTTTGTTATTGCATGACTATGACAACTGCCTTCATCAATAAACAATAGAGTGTTGGGGGAAACAAGGGCTCACTGTATGAATAGAACCCCACTGTGTCCACTTCTCACTCTCGTTTTTTTTAGTTAGAGCCACAATAAAGAAATCTGCGCAATAAGAAGATTCGATACCTGAAGTTACACATTAAAGAAGTTAATGCACAACCACAGATATATCATTTTTAAGACGCTGTTTAAGAAAATAAAGATGTCAGGGAGAAAAGCATTACAATAAAGCACTCTTAATTTACAAATCTTGATGGGATTATCTAAAGGAATTATAGTTTGGGGGAAGAGGAGGTCAAACTTAAAGAATCTGCGACACAATAAACAAAGAGATAGGGAGAGCTGGGCAGTCCACATCAAGCTGTGAGTCAACAGGGGGCCAATCATTCAAATCTGAGATGCAATCTGGGTCAGAGCCATAAAGATTTACAGGGTGGGAAGTGGTGAGCAGAGGGGCTGCAGGATATCAGTCCTCTCGCACTTCTAATTAGCTTATGAGAATATAATGGTTATGCAGCAGTACAGCGCGCCATCCAAATTTGGTTATATATGTTCATTTAAGTTAATGAATAATCACTCTCAAGCGGCGGGATGAAGGGGAAAACTATGTACAAATAATTTAATTGTAACATTTCTCTTATTGTGTTCTTTTGGAAGATCACATTGTTTTCAGTGTCACCTGAAGACGAAACTAACTCAGCTGGTTCATGGGGGATGAGAACATGTATGGTATGGCGCCAATGAAGCATTAATGACTGTAACACGTCTTTGTGTGTCAGCAATGATATCATGCGGACACACATGCTCAGTTTTTGCAAAAAAGCAGAAAGTCTATGGAATTTCTTATTGAACATATCATATTAACCTAAAACTGCTTAAATATGAGAAGACAAAACTGAGTGTTGCCATAATGCTGACATTGTCAGACATGGATTTTTTAAAAATATCTGTGAATAAACCTTTCATTTTTGCATTACTAGTGGCAACGCAACCAGATCTAAAAAAAATAATAAGTAAATTATTAAATGCAAATCTAAGTGGTAGATTTACCATCAGCTGAAAGCACTCTAAAGGGCCCTTGGGAAGCGAATGGGTAAATCTTTTCTAAATACAAAAGAAACTGACAGCCTATAGCACTTGACAGTGAATGTGGTGGCCCACAGACTTTAAAACACCTGGTGGGCTTTGAGTCTCTGGGTGGAGGTTTACAGTGGCTGCAGACAAAGACAGCCGTGGACCTGACGTACCACATATACTGATGGCTTTTTGTGAGCACTGAATGAAACTGTTTATCCCCTCGGCTTCTGCCTATTGTGTTCAATAGTATTTACTTGGGGGCACTTTAAAAAAAATCTATTCGCATTTCCTGTAAGATGAGCAGCCTAAATATCATAGTTCTTATTACTGTGTGCTCATAAAAACTTATTAGAAGTATCTTCCTCTTGTCCCATGCAGGCTTACATGTTGAATAGCACTCTGATTAAAAAATTATAATAAAAAATAATTGAATAAGACTGCTAATTCTTATTCTTGTGAATACAGTTTAAAAAAATCAGATCTCATACTACCACAAGTACTGCACAGGAACATGGATAAGAGTGCATTATGGTTGTTATAGCAACCACAGAAATGGCTTTTCTGCTGAACAATAGTCAGATGGGTCTTTGGGGAGGCCCAGTGGCAACTCCCCCCCTCCACACCCACATCTGCCGCCCTCACATAGAGACTTATGGGATGTTCTGCTGATTATTTTCTGTCCTGCTTCCCCCTTTCAAAACTGACAGGCTGAGAGAAAGAGAATAAAATTAGGAATTCTGCCAACATCTGTGGAGGGGCTGTGGTGTGGTAAGCTCTGCTGTGACAGTTTAGATAGAAAGTTTGAAAAAAAAAAAAAAAGAAACATTTGGAGAGTGTGCTGAATTCATTCGAGTCAGTGGAGTTGAAAGGTGTGTGACAAATGGTCTTATGAGCTTTGCAGGGTTTATAATGGCAAACAATTTAGAGGAAGAGTCAGTAACAGGCATCTGAAAAGGGCTGTGAATAATAACTTTGCATAGGATCCAGGATAAAATGCAGGACATAGGTCACGGTATCTATTATTCTCAGACTGAATGTATACATTTTATGGTACAATTACTTTTTAATGTTTCCTCTAGCAAAAACAATGAATTCGAGGGATGTAAACAGCCTCACTCTCTCCTGTAATATAAGGAATTGTTTGAAGTATAGAGAGAAAAGGGGTGGGGTTACTCTTTAACAAGCAACACTGTAAATTAAAAGCTGGATAAAAAGGAGAAAACCCTATAGTGCCTTTGTCTTTTGATTTCTAGACAGCAGCCTTGGAAGAATTGGATCGAAGCCACCTGCGTGTCTGCAAAGACACCATGCAGACTGAATACAGAAGAGACACTCTTTATTTTTAATGACTGTGCTTAGTAGAGTCACATAAAAGATCCCAAAGCTGGTGACTCCTAATATAAATAAAACTCCCAAATCTAAAAACAGGATTTATTATTAACAGGGCTTATTAAGCTCTGGACATCAGTTTTATTTATTTTTTCCACAAATTATTGACAAAATTTTCTCAAGCTGCATTCCAACCTTTGCTGCATATCGCACTAATTACTTTATTGATTCATGCAAATACAACTTAAAAGGAGGGGAAAACGATAAAATTCAGCTAGAGCACATGAAAGTGGATTTTTCTTTCAGAACAAACATTCAATAGATGTTTTAAAAAGAAGTACTCAAACTTGTATTGCTTGTTTGAATCCCTGCCCTATCCAGTTAACTACTGATAAATAAGTGCCTTCTCTCAGGTATGCTTCTATTTAGCATTTACATGCACACACACACACATGCAAGCACAGATAAATAGAAAGTAATCTTGTCGTCATAGGTAGTGACCAATGATGCATTTACAGGCAGGAAAAGAAGGCAAAAGAAAGACTTTAGACTTCCCCCGCATCCATATTGATTAAACAAATTTGCCACAAATCATTTTACAAATGCCCAGCGGGGGGCTATAGAAGTTGGTGGAAATACCCCATTCATGCTCCGTCCTCCCCGCAGGGCTGGAACCTCGACTCTTGGCTCGTTTAAGCGTGCTGACAGTCTCTGATCCTCTGGCCATCTGCGGGGTGGGCTGGTCAGCGCCGAGGGGTCTTTGTGTTCTAAACTTTAGGAGATTTAACAGTGAAACTAGGAGAAAAAAAAACCTCTTAAGGTGAAGGATCCCCCCCATAAATCTGGTTTCTAGCTCATTTGCAAGACACACAAATCAAACTGTGAAGTCAAAATGGCGAAGAGCTAAACTGAAAAGGACGCCTAAGTGAAAAACGTCTGTATGGTGAACAGTTTCAGTCAAACTTTAAGTGATTTTTTTCCCACTTTAGCTGGAAAACAAGTGGCATTCTCTGCAGCACATGGCACATGCCTGTTGTGCTCTTTCAGTGACTCATACAAATTTGGAAAAAGATTAGCCCCGCCCCCCTACCCCCCACCACCACGCTTCTCTTTGTGAATGAAAATGGGAGGAGACAGCTTATGTGGAATCTATGTAAGAATGACTATTTCTGAATGCAGGTGGGTGTGTACATGTGCTGAGTTGTTGTCTGACAGAGGAAAATAACCAAAACTGCTTCGATTTCCTTCTGTTTGCAGCGGCTGCTTTTCAGCTGTTGTCACTGTTATTGACTACTCGATTTTAGCTTTTTGATAATGCAAAATTAACACAAAGAGGCAGGATACAATGCAAAGTAATGCAGCACTGTGATTTGACCTGCCTGATGGAAACCCTTTAAAGAAACTTTTATCATTCACACTCTCCAGGTCCTCCAAATGTTGAAGTAAACATCAGCAGCCCTCAGTGTGGCTGTTCTGTGTAAAGAGGCCATTCCTCCTCTTCTTATAACCTCAAACACATGGTAAGCTCCTATTATTTTAACTGCTTCCAGTTACTTTAGATCTCACTCGACCCCTGAGTGCAATCAAGGGAAGGTATGGCCACATTAAAACAACCAGGCAAACCACAGCTTAGGTTACCCTTGTTATAAAAATTGATAACATAAATGATTCATTAGTGATGTTGATTCATAAATAATTCGTCTTGAATCTGGGAACAATTGTGAATGCTTATATATAAATCCTTCAAATTATATTTTAATTGAATATACATGACTAATCTGGTCTCAGATCTATTTTAAAACTCCTGTTTTTTCTCATACTAATCATTAGATACATGTGTCTACTTTCTTTGTGCCTCCGTCTACACAGAAGTCCAAAGATGATGATGAGTGGGCTCAGAGGGAACAGCTGAGTTTGTTTCTGTAGAGAACAACAAACTGGTAACGCTTACAACAGCTGTGCGACCCGAGCGTATAAGAAGGCGCTACTGAGTGGGGTTTTCACCTGTGTAACTATACACATAAAGTAGCTTTGTTATGATTAGCTCATAACACATTCTTAAAGTCCGATTCGTGCACGTACAAGCACGTGCTCCGGATTATGCACGGCTCACGTCCCGTCAAACATTTACTGGAATCTTGAATCTATTCCTGTATTGTGCAGCTCATAGACGGGCCCTAAATGCTTCCCCAGAAACTCAATCCAACAAAACAGGCCATCGCTCATAAAGATGCCGCATGAGTGATGTGAGCAGAGCAAGTTATAGTGACCCTGGGACACACAACTCTTCCCTTCCCCGAACATGCAAATTCCCCTGCTTTCTACACATTTTTGATCTTTAGTAAACAACACATCGGATTCATTACAACATGTGTCCATACACAAGTTTTGCATTACTTGTAAAAAGTTTCAGAAGAGCAGCAGCTTCTTTCAACAACAGGCTGTTCATTTCATTCTGCTGCAGGTCGCTATTTGACAGCAGGTTGTTTGAGCTGCTGAGTCGTTTTTCCTTGCTTGCTGCTGCTGTTTGCATTGGACTGGATGACTGAGTAAACAAGAAATTACTAATAATAAATTTTAGAGCAGACAGTTAAATATCTTGCAAACACATCGCACTGTATAGTTGGATGCTGTGTGCATGAATATGTTTTTCAGATAAATATAAAAGTATGTCTAATGAACCAACTCCAGTGGCTTAAAACATGAGAATGGAGGTCATGTTCAATAATTACAAATTCATATTTTGTATGCTCATGGATAGTGCGTAGGTTCCCACGTGCACACTCTGCTATGTAACTGGTCTTCAACTCTTTCTACCCGATCTAGTCGGAAGTTACAGAGGCTTGGTCCTCCAGACAATGAGATAAATATACTACTCCACCCTTGCCTGCAGATTTTTCTCATAAAAAAACCCTTTGATAGTTTAGCCATCTGGCTGAGCCAAAAAAGTCCTCATAAAAGAGGCCCAAATAAGGTCAGGGGTCACTCCCTCCCTAGGTCAGGGGCCCTGGAAGGTTGTTATAGTGGACTTTACTAAAGTTGTCAGCTCAGATCCCCTTGACAAATTAAAGCACATTCTTCTGTTTTTTACTAGTATTCCATTACAGTCAGACTTCCCTAAAGGAAATGTTTTTCAGGACAGATGAGAGGTCGGTTACACTGATATGAAATATGAACTCACCTGGGTAGTGTAGGTTGGGACATGAATCATTCGTTTTTCATCAATATTTGATGATCAAAATCCAGTTATTTATCAGTGTTGACCTTTTTCTTTTCAAAACCATTATCTATGTGCGGATGAGAAAACGGCCTTTACTCAACACATAGTACATTAAAGGTGCACTGACAGCCTGTCATTAACCCTGACCTGTCTGAGCCTCCGTCCAAATGTCCAGAGGATGAAAGGCTCGGACTGGAGTTATCTCGCAGACGCATTTCACTGACTGCTTTCTGTGTGTCAGCACACAGAAACTGCCTGCTAACACGACGCAGACACCGGGAAGTTTGATACATAGACTGCAGAGATTTCAAGCTACTGTTTCCCATTTGCAAACGTAAAATTGGACACATTTTGATTTCTTGCTCAACTATTGCATGTTTGACTCATGTTTGTAAGGTTAATATGAGGCTACGGCATAAATCATAGCTTAGCATGAAGACAAAGAAAGAAATATGTTTGGCTGAGTCTCTCCAACGGTTAAAGCAAAGCAAACAAACAAACTGCATACAAAAGATGGCATTTAGCCACTGGGATATCACTGAATAATTGGGGAAGTTGGGGTCGTAACCAGGGTTAGCACCTGTAATCTAATGACCAGTAGAATGACCAGCTACACTTCCAGACCATATTAACCTCACAGCTGTTTTTAAAGCCTGTATTTTGGTGGCTGACAGTGGGGAAGAAATAGTAAAACTGTGAGAAAGACCAGGGAAAAACACAGCAGATTGGCCTTGGTATGGAGTTGAACCCGGGTACCTCAGACTTATAGCATATGCTCAACCTAATGAGCTAAACAAGCACCCTCAAATACTGTTTTAAAGCCCTTTGGGGGCATTTTGGCCACTACGAAATGCCCAAAAGGAAGCCACTACATTTTTGTTTTTCTTTTTGAAGACATTAGTGACCCATTTAGATGGTTGTCAGCTAACGCTAGCAAAATTAATTAAAACTAGCAAGGTATATTTAAAAAAAACCTCCAAACATTTAAAGCTTTTATATATTATAGATCCTAACTCTTGATTTTCATTTTTATCATTAAATGAAATTTAATTTGCGTTCATTTCGCATGTCACGTTCAATAGCTGTCACTGCTAAATAAAGAATTGAGATTATGAAAGAACGGCTGATTTTCCCTAACAATAAAAAAATATTCTAAATAAATACCTGGAGGAATTACCAAGATGGCTGCTTAGTGGTGAGGCTTTCAGATGGGCTTAGGTTCAACCAAGGAACAATGAGGTCACATACAAAGACACATTGTTTTTCTCCTACAGATCTGAACCAAGCTAGCAATTTAGCATATGGATACAAAGCACTATTATTTACGAATGTACTACTGTCATCTAACTCTGTAAGGATGAATGTAAATATACTGCTTTATCAGCCATAAATATAAGACAGATGGGAGGAAACATCTGTGGCTATATGACAAAAAAGGCGATTCTTCTTAAACAGGCACTAAATCAGAGATGAGGTGGGAGAATAGGAACTGAGCATTCATACGTCTGTCTTTATACCCTGCGACTTTCACACATCTAAGGATGTGTTTGGTTTCACCCCACATGCATTCAAAAACCCATTAAAAAAAGTTGAGCAAATGCTGAGCATATGACAGCCCCTATGCGACTGTGGGAAGGACTACACAAAGGCAAGTGTTTTCCACCACACAGCTGCTCAGTTGGAAATTTGTCTTGTTCCTATTGTCTTACTCTTTAAAAGAAGTGCTAAAGCTCTCACTCCATGCTCCAGTCACTTCCTAAGAAAGGTGCTATTGGATGATACATGTGGCAGAGTGTCCAGTTTCAGGGGAAATGGTGAGAGAATTAGTAGGGGACGATGAGCTCCATTAAACACTGAAGAAGTGGACCTGGAAAGGGTGTTTGGAGTAATCAGCGGTGCACAATCTACAGGTGGGTTATGGGAAAAGAACCCCCACAAAGTGTATAATTTTTATTATATCTTCTTAAAGAATTAACAGCATTGTTATTATAAATAAAACAATAATAAACTACAAAAGCAAACATTGCTTTGAGGTGTTAAAAATGATTTATCATAGAAAAATGCTGTTTTTTTCTTATATTTTCTGTAAAATAAAGTTTAAAATTGACAGAAACAGAAAAATAAAGCCTTCAAATTCCAAACAGACAGATCGGCAAACCTTTACAAAACACATCTCTTTTGACACTGCGACTGAAAATGAGAAAATTTTTCTCACAGAACTTTTGCCTGAGGGTCTGAGTATGGGGGGGGGGGCTCCATCACAGCACACTGTTATTAATCTTAGTTAATTGTAGGCTCCTCCATTCAAACACCACGCAGCTGTATTTTTCATCATTAAGCCTGTGTTTATAGTTGGAGGAAATTGGCCTACAATGTAAGTGGTAGATAATCAAATCTCAAGAAAACTAACAGCTTGTGGTCAGCTACCACAAACCACACACTGTTTATCCAAGCATTCATCCTCTGAACATGGGAGAATCTATTGAAATATGCTTTAAACATGAATGAATCAGTTACAAAGCAATCTGAGCCATTGTAACTGTTTCCTAATTTACAGACTGTTGTTGTCTATACAGAAGTTTTATTTTGTTTAGGTATTATCCATATGATTGATTTTCACTCAAATGTCACTATTTGATCTATTTTACACTTGTTTTTGCAGTGTGAAAACATCTCACTTTTTAGTCGACCATATTGGTTAAAAGGAACTGTAGTTACTTGTAACAAACATTTTAGTTGTGCTCCATCTTAACCAATCATAATTGATTGATTGATTGATTGATTGATATTTATTTTGCTAACATATCACATCATCCCGACTGAGGAGATTCTGCATAATAAATACTACTTAACTTCAAGTAATGTCTTTTGTTTTACATGTTTTGTTCTGTTTTTATATTGTGGTCCTAATAAATTTATAGAATGCTTCAACTTATATAGTTTTTTTTTTAAACACCTGATTTAATGTTTTCTTTCATGTACTTTTCTGTGAGTTGGATGTGGCATTCCTTCACTTGCCATAACACAGCTTGCATTCCATTTGTTGCACGGTGATGGCATCCTCTTTTGAAAAGGAATGCATCATGGTGGAATAATTGCCCTACTGCTCTCAGTCCACTTAGTTAAAAGGGATTCAGATGGTTTGGGATCTCTGTCTCTCTTCCCCCTCCACCATCTCTCCTCTCATGGGGCAAGGAGAAGAGGAGAGTCTGAGGGGGATGGGTGTTTGACTTGGGAGAGCAGAAACTGGGAGGGGGGTTGAGTATTTACATAAATGGCCAATCTAAGTTTTTCAACCTCCATTTTAATCTACAGAAACTAAAGGCAACCTTTGCCCTAAAATGACGACCCCGTCTTCTCCTTATCGATATCTAAAGTTAACACGTAGGCTGGCATTCCACAAAGATTCCGCGCATTAACTTTCCAACAGAAAGTGACGCGCACAACTAACAGACATGGATATTGGATTATTGCGGCATTTTAGAGGTCACATGATCCTCTCGGATCATGCTCACCTCTCGTCGGCTGCTGGGAGGTCCACAGAGTCTCGGTGGTGGAACAAGTGATCGCATGAGGCTGTGGCTTATCTCAGCCTACACATGCATGTTCACACACACCCCCACATGCATGCATCTACCTACATTGCACTTGTTAATCATGGTTTAGCAAGCATAACAGGTTCTAGAGTTTTAAAGTAATTTGCTTTTTAAAACTTTCTAGTGGGTGTATCGCTCATGAAATACTCATTAATGTGCACTTAAATTAGTCTCTGGCTATTCAACTACAGGACGATACTTCTAATGGAACAATAAATAAATAAAATATACTAAAAGTCATAATTTTTATTAGGAAGAGTAGCTGATTTTAAAATAAGCATAATTAACTATGATTTAAAAAGGCATCGTGTGCTTTGGAAGTTTCAGTTATCCGTAAACATTTAGATGCTTTTATAATATTTGAAGTTGATTCACTGCTGCTTTCACATCACGCACCTTTTCAATTATATCACTGACTGTCATCTGCAATACTGTACTATCATACTTGTGTACTTTTGTCCATCCTACTGTCTCAATCTTATGTTTTCGACTTCTCCCTGCTGTGGGGCTAATTAAAACAATTTCATGGACAAAAGAGGAGAAGCTATTGTATCGCACAACCAGCAGTGCAACAGACATGGTGTCAGAGGCGTGCAGTTGTCAGGGATTAGCTCCCCTTTGCTGGCACAGATGGATACATCAACCACCACCACCAGTGATGAGTGGCTGAGCATGGACAACTGCCTCAAAGGAGCTTCTAGCATGAATTTAGGTCCAAAATCATACAACAACACAACCACATCTGCATTTTAGTAGGATGACACGAAACAAACGGTCAGTTTTGATTAACCTGTCGCACTGCAGATTTGTGGCAACAGACTAAACCGGCTGATCGAGATAAACATAACGCATATTCAGGCATTTGAAGCAGGTTTTGTTAGAAATAAAGCAAGTTGATTGGAACCACCAAATAGTGGCACCACTATTTTGTCCCACATTATGAAATCATTTTATTTATATATTTTATGTAAATTAAATTTAAATTCTCTGTATTATATCAGTTAATAATGGAGCTATAATAACGCAGCTGGCATAGTATTATTAGCTGTTCTTCCCACCCAGAAACTGGCGACTAGTCGCTCCTATTTATGGGAACAAACATTCCCAACACCCAGATCTTTCTTCACATTCCTGAGCTTTGTTGAGCCCACCCCCTTTCTAAAACAGAGAGATCTGATGGTGACAAATCTTCAAACCAACTTCCTCTTTTTCCTTTCAACTCAAGTAATGGCCCAGTGAACTGGATTCTCTGTCCTGACTCACATCCTCCGTGCCATAATATTTATGCTGCCTATTCAAATGGTGGCATGATCAAATTGCCGCATGAATCACACCACAGGCACCAGCTCACTAAATTACATCCTGACTAAGAGTCTGAGTATTAGTCTGGGATAATGTGATATTAGCAACAATGGCTTACTTTCCCTGCATTATTTATTAAGTTAATTTATTGCACCTCTGATGACCGCAGCTGTTTGCCTAACCTGAATTGCGTATGAATCTGGGTGGAAATCTTGCTAACTGTGGCGCTGACAGTCAATGCCTCATCCATGCTTTTAGGGCATTGTTGTTATCTCCGTGGCCAGGTCAGACTTATCTCACAGAAGGAACTGTATGTGAACAGAAACAATAGGCTTGATTGAGTGCATTCCCCACAAGGTGTTAGGTTACGTGAGCCTGGTCTATTTAATAGATGATATCTGTCTGACGGCACTTTGCCACACGATCTTTATCGCAAGCGAAATGGTGCATTATTCATAAACTAATTAATTTTCCGTCATGAAGACGTGATAGCAGGAAACAACCCGAGTCGACTCCATACAATCGAGTTTGAGCCGAGAATTGCAAGAAAAAAAATATGTAACTAATCGATTAGTCATTTTAAAAATCATATCCAATAATGCCAATTATTTAATTTACATGTGAAGAAAATACATCTCATCCATAAGTCCTTGTGCATTCATTCATAGGCTCACGTACCCCCTACTTGATTTTTAAACAGACACAATAATGCAATTAGCTTAACAAAGAAAATGGTAATCCACGAGCCGGTATGAGTGCATGGGTGGGGTGCATCTGTAACGACCCGAGAATGACTCTGAGAATGCTTCTGAGGAATTTTCACACCAATAAGCTGCAGGAGAGCCAGACTGAAACAGCAAAGTGGTGCAACTGAGAAAACGGGGGAAAAAACCCCAACTTCCATTCAAAAAAAGCATGAATTTCACAAAGCCTGCCTCCTATGCTTTAGTCAGGGGTTCAAATGTAAATGTATAAACATTATTATGAAAATAAAGCCATTAATTAAACGGCGCAAAAAACGCAAACCAGTCATCCTAGTCTGTATTTACATTTATCAGTAACAGTAAGATCCATTATCAGACCACCAGCAGATACATAGCTGGGGGTAGATTCACATATGCTAATAAAGCAGATGTCCAGAGTCCTCAACACATTCCAGGCAGCCTATAAAAACAAAGTGTCTTTCTTCCCCTAGGAGCAGTGCCCCATCCCTGACTGTCTCCAACAGTCACAAAGATTCATATAAACACTCGGTGTTATAACCTGATGATCCCAGCCGTGCTCAGGCTCTCCCTGCCGCTGTCCCTAAAACAACCACAGCATTTTGATCTCTTCAGACTACAGCTCCCCTCATTTTGGGAGTACTCTGCATGTTTGGCCAAGGTGTTGGTCATTGTTTGAAACATTTCCATGACACTGGAAGTTTCGGCCAACGTCTCTGTGTCACTGCCGTCCAGTGTGCTGGACTCCAGCTAAATTCATCAGCCATTGTTTTCTCTGCGCAGGCATTTATGATGTCACTGCAAACATAAGCTTTGTCCTCAGATGAAGGATCAGCCAAGGTTCGCGCCCTTATGGGGTCAAACAAACATCAAATATGGACAGGCTATGACTTTCCATGGGGTTGGGTGGACATTATGGTGGCACAAAGACAACTTTATTTAAAGGTTAAAAAAAGGCTGGCCATCCCCAGTTCACCAAAGCTTTTTCACTAGTAACAGTAAAACTGGAAATGTCTTCTTCTCTATCGTATTAAGTTTAATATTAATACTAATAAAGAGTCTAAATCTTCACCATTCCATTCCTGAGCATCTCAAACATTTCTATGGGTCTGCCAACAATGATTATTATACAAACAAGATACACTGAAGAAATTATAGGTAGGATGCAATAAATGTATGTAGGGCCACCACAACAGATTTAGACATATAAAAGTATTTCTGCAGTTCTTTAAAAAGAAAATGTTTTAATTAAGTAAAAATACATCAAACACACAAAAAGAATAAAAACTGGAGAGATTTATGACGGGGATGCAGTTTTAAAAAAACCCACATTTCTCAGGTGAAGTGTTTCAGATCCACCAAAGGCTTCAGTGTTTCCCATTGTGTAAGAATTATTGAGGCAGCAGTATCTGTGCGCATTAAGCACTCTGAAAGCACACACGGTAAACAAAGACTTAAGCGCATACACAAGCATGTGCGCGCACACGCACACACAACAATGGCTTGTATGTCAAAAGATTAGATTTCCATCGTGTTTGTTGGTTTAGGATAAGGCATGCGTGAACAGAGAAAATATTTTGCTTGCTCATAGGCATCTGCTGAAAACCAATGGAATTTCTAAAATTGTAAATAGGTTTGTTTGCTTACGCAACACTTTTGTTCCTTCTTTGAGGACAATATTCACAGTTAACACATAAGTATTGATTCAAAAGCCACATGTGTAAAAAGCAACTCCTACCACGGACTAACAACCAGTGTGTCCTTATAATAAACACATCAGTAATTGTACAAATACTCTTATTATCAAACTTACTATGACTGCAATTATGGAATGCTTAACAACAATCAAATCACCGTATAAAGGCAGTCTGATGAAAACAAATGTTGAAGCGCACAAAAACTGACTGTGCTGCTCTGCAAACTATGAGACTATGCGGACAGAGAACACACAAAGCAACATGCTGACATATGAGAATGATCAAAGGTTGTCGCAAAACCGAGCATAAAAAAACAAATCCCATATCTGCGCAGAGCCAAACCTGATGGCCCAAGACTAACACTTGGCTCGGGTTCCCAGCAAAACCTGCATCCGACCATATATGGAATAAAAGAAAACAACTGAGTGCTTGTTTCCCTTTGAATATATGGCACTGATGTGCACGGCCAAAATCATTAAAACATGCATTTGTATAGGGTTAGCGGCACAGAAACAAGACAGGAAAACAATAGCTAAATGTCTTTGTTCCTGAATCACAAAAGCTGATAGCCGGTTATTTGCATTCACAAGATTATGTGCAGCTATCGCTGCAAAACGGTGAAGCCCACATTGTCACAGAAGAATAAAAGACATTATTTTAAAAGGCACTGGCTCTGTGTTGAAGAGCAGGAGATACTGTAGCATTCTTTTGTCCACTAAAGGACTTTTATGGGCTCTTGTGCTCCCACTGCAGCCATGCCTATTGGCTCAAAATTATACTTATTTTGCTGCCCCCACCCCGAGGACTGGTTTTAAACTCTGCTTTCAATCTTAAAGTAACAACAACAAAAGGGCCTGTCAGAGTAATGCTTCCTGACAGCCCAAGATAGACGACAAAAGACAAAAACAACACCCCAAACACTCAAATGCTAAATAAATACCACAAAATAGTGTCAAAGCTCTGAGAGAGTGTGAAAAACTCAAGAATCACAGGAACAAATTTGAGCAGCTTTGAATTGTGCCCGAGTTCATTAAAGAAGAACAAACATGCAGCGTGAAATATACAACCACCCACAGAGGCAAAGTCATTTTAAATCCAGAGTTTGCCCTAAAGTGATACTATCGATTCCTCTCGTAGACGCTACAATAGCCTAATAATGTCTCAGCAAATAATCACATTGCATTCAGAAGAGCAAATTGAGGTGTCTTTTTGTCCCTCGGCTGATCACATACCGCTTTCATCATGAATTTCTATCAGAAAGACAAAAAGAATTGAACACAGACAAGATAAAAGCCTCCAGTGCACTAAGAAATCAAAATTCACTTAAGATGTCAATAGTGTCACAGCCAAAAGATGCCTGCATCGGAAAAACAAATCCATATCAATACTTCGCCAATCAGTTAATTTCATTAAGGCATTCAATGCCATTTACTGATGGGATTGCAAATTGTGTGCAAACAACCCAAAGGTCAGAGATGCACTGTTGAACAGAGGGACAGATTGTATCTGAAGGAATGAAAAACTGTTTGGACTCGCTGATTTATAGCTACCTCTGATGACAGAAATGAACAAACTCAATTCATTTAGGTTTATTTTACTACCTTGTGACATTTTCACACTATTTAGAGCACCGGCAGTTTTTTGCCAAAGTGTCATCTTGCTCTGGTTATTGTCCATCTTTCCATCACCTGGTCCTTTCTGGATCTATTTATGTCCAGAAGGAATGCATCACAAGTTACGATTTCTTTAAGCAGCTGTGAGTGGAAATTGCTTTTTGGGGAAGCCATTTATGGCCCCCATTCAAAGGCTGGCATCTCAAACACAGGAAGGAAGGAACACAGAAGTGCTATACAGTATGAAGAGCTTCATTTTAAACTCATCCTACCATTTATCAAAAAAAGAAAAGCAAGCAAAGCTTTAGGATTTGCCAACAGAATGCACTCTAGTTAGCTTTGAAATATAAAAACAAGCTTACAGACCAAATTGGGTATGATTTATACTGTAACCAAACCACTATTTTTCCAAAAAATGTAAACAGAATAAAATAAATAAATATAACATCAACTCTCTTCAAACCTTCTCCCCAAGTGGGGCTCTTAAGACATTGTAACCCATAGAAAAGGCACTTAACCCAGCTATGACGTCACATGTGGAAGAGGAGAAGGGGGAAAGAAAGGGTCTGTCCTCCTCAAGGGTGCTTAGGATTATGGCCTGGAAGTCTGTTAGATAATAGATCAAAGAGATACATCAGAGTGCTTTGTGGTTTTCCCACATAACACTCATCTTCATGCATAATGGAATTTCAGGATTTTTTTCCCCCCTAGTTCCACCTGAAGAAGAGGTGACACAGAGAGGTTTGAAAAATCTGAGTTTGAGTGCAGGCACTCATAATGCAACCCAAGTGCAGAACTGATGCAGATTTAGTGTTTGCATGCTGCTCTGGCTTTATGTTCCTCAAATCATACAAGAAACAGAACCAAACTTCAGATTTTCCCTTCCATTTAGGAGCAAAATGAGTATTTTGATCTGACTTTTAATTTCAAGGTAGAAAATAGAGAAATAGTAGAAAAAGCACAGCAAACAATCTAAAGAGCTTGCTTAAGTTACATAAATACACAAACAAAAAACAAACATGGTAACAACCATCAACGAATAAGATTTTAGTAGTAGTAGTTCCTGTGGCGGTGGTGGCGTCATATTTATTAAAAGTTAGCATTGTTATCCATGGAAGCTTTTTTCTGTCACTGGAAATAATTGAAGTTGAAATTTTAAGTTATCCTAAAACGCATACAATGGGTTTTATTTCAGACGATTAGATTTCTACCATGTTTGTTGTTTGAGGACCTGCGTGAACAGAAAATGTAGCATTTTAATTTGATAGGTCAAATACTGCATTCACACGTAAAACAATTATTAGCAAATGTGGGCTACAGCTAGCACTCTAACCAATCATCACACAATTAGCATAGTTTGGATACACCCAAGTCTCTAAAACAATACGCCTAACCCTTTCATAAGGATGTCTCAAATTAGCACCCTAAATTTTCAGTTCAAAACAGAATTCACAAAATAAGTAACTACGCTTTCTTACCCAGCTAGGCTAGCTGTTTTCCATATCCAGTGTTTATGCTAAGGCAGCTGTCTCCTACTCCTAGCTTCACATTTAATGACAGGCACAGTAGTCATTTCATATCAAACAATTCTTGGCTAGCACTTTCAAAAAGACACAACCTTCAAGTGAGTAGCAGTCGTATCTTATAGAAACACAATGGTATAAAAAAGTGCAGCATTTCTCAAGAAAATTAGTAATATGGGGATATTATAGAAAAGCCATCCTTCATATACTTTCAGTGTTAAAGCACACACACTACAGTAATACCCTTACTAGCTAGAGTCCCCTGTCTAAAACAGACACCAACTCCCTCAACCTACAGTTGCTGGCAAACATGTTTTTTTAAACCATCAAACCACTTCATCTGAGTTTGTGGCCATGCTGAGCGAGAAAATATAAGAGTCTGCTTCAGCAGAGCCATTAGTGCTCAGAGACCAGAAAGAAATCAATGGTCAAGTGTTTACACAGGAGAATCCTATTCAGGTGCAGCATCCGCTCTCTGCAAATACTAAGTGCTTAAGTCTGAATGTAAAAATAGGAAGAATAATAGAAAGCAGCAAGCAAAAAACTGGCTCTTTATTGAAAAATCTATCGGGAATGCGAGTCGCCTTTTAGAAGCTAAGACCTTGATATGCAGCCTAATGCTTTCTACAATTGACATCTACTTTTTCAGATTCGTTATGAGGGCTTGAAAAAAATATTTATTTTTAACAAAAGTTATACATACAGAACATGTATAATCAATACTACGGGGCAGCAGTACACTTACAGTCTGAAAACTCCATAAAGCAGAGCAAGTTTCATTATATACTCTCATCACTCTGCTGCCACCTAATGGACAAACATAAAAAATACATCATACAAATACATTCAGTCACTTTCACATTTTGTTAATTTGCGGTATTATTCGTTTATTTTTTTGATGTTGCTTTAAATTAAACCTGATTTCAATTAAATATTGTAACTGAAATATGGTTTAATTTCAATTTTTGATGCCTGCAAATATAACACTTGATAATACAGTGCATGAAACAATGTTAAAATTGATGTTTTATTCTAAAATGTGAATACTAAACAAACTACACCTCCAACGCCAACAGTTTTGCTATTTTAGTGGTTACCGTTAGACTACAAGTTACTATCAGCAGGGAAATAGCTTATGATGCAGTTACTGTCTTTTCACTTTCAGAAACACACAACGCTGTTCACTGTGGGATGCTTTCGAGTGTGTGTGAATTGGAATAGAGTGCATGAGGGGAGAGCTGATCCACCGTGGTCTGCTGAGGCTGAGGAGACACTATAAGTGGAACGCCGTGGATGACCACATTCTGACTGCCCAGGCTGATGTTTGGCACCAGTAATGCACTTTCCTCACAGGGTAAGGCACTCTCCTCAACCGTCACCGTCTCTGCTGGCTTGGACATGTCCACATCGGGCAGAGGTGCTGTGGTCACCAAAGCAGAGTTTCCTTCCGTAACCACTGTAATTTCTGTGCCACCTTCCTGGATCAAAGCATTGAGCCCCTCCAGTTCAGAGCAGGTGGTGATGAACGTCTGTGTGCTGCTGCTCGAGTCCTGAGCGGTTATGGCCGTTTGCATCAGGGCCTGGTGGAGCGGGTTGCTGGCATCGTCGGTGCTGAGTTGAGTCAGGAGGACAGTCTGGGGTTCAAGAGTGGCTTCTGTGGTTTGGGATGAACCGAGTGGTTGTACAGGCGCCAGCAGGTTGACCTGCTGGATCATGGAGTTAACTACCATGTCCTGGTTTTCTGGGCTAAGCAAGACCATGTTGCTCTTATTCTGGCCATCCCCACCAGTTGAGAGCAAGGGGTTATCCTGGCCTAACGGGTGAGATACAATGATTTTAAGCTGTGTATTACTATAAGGAGGCATTGGGTTGCACGGGATAGGAACTTCGAGCTCAGAGCTGGTTTGTGACATGGTAACGGGAATCAAGTTAACTGCTTCTGCTGGGGTAGAGAGCTGGAGTTGCAACACACTCCGAGTGTCCCGATGCTGCTTCTTGTGGCTCCGCAGGGAGTCCTCCCTCACAAACGAAGCGTCACACGAGTCGCAGCAAAAGGCTCGAGCTGCATCTAGTTTGGCTCGGTACCGAGAGCTGACAGGCTTCGGAGAGTCGGAGCCTAAATTTTTGCCTCCACCTCTGCCTCCTTTCCCACCGCTGCCTTTTTCAAGCTTATCCGAGTGACACTTCTTCTTGTGAATGACGAGATTGCTGCGCTGCTTAGAGGCAAAGTTGCAGAAGTCACATTTGAAAGGGCGGTCTTCGGAGTGGATCCGCTCGTGGACCTTGAGCGCCCCCTTGCTGGAGCAGGAGTAAGTGCACTTGGAACACTGAATGGGCTGAGTGGGTTGGTGTTCTCTCAAGTGTTGTCGCAGAGCAGTCTTGTTGGCACACTTGAAATCACAGTGCACGCACTGAAAGGAGTTCTCCGTACCATGTTTGATCTGAATGTGCGATTTCAGGTTTCCTTTCATGGCGCAGCAGTACTCACAAAAGTCACATTTGTAAGGCTTTTCGCCGGAGTGAATCCGGATGTGCCTCTTCAGGTCTGAGTTTATTTTGAACTTTGCATCGCATTGTTGGCACTGAAAAGGTGCATCCCCTTAGAAAATAAATACATAAACAAAATAAAACCAGTTTTAATACCAGTCTCTAAGCTACAACTGTCACACAGCTGCTGACAATTTTGGATTTTTTGGCTACCTACCTGTGTGAGAGCGGAGATGCACGGTAAGCTGGCTGGAGTTGCGGCTGGCGTAAGGACAGATCTGGCATTTGAATGGCCGTTCATCATAGTGGATGCGCAGGTGCTTCTTCAGGCTGCTGCTGTCTGCTGCTGCATAGGGACAGTGTTTACATTTGTGCGGCTTCTCACCTGTGTGCGAACGGCTGTGCATGTTCAGCTTGTCCCGCCGACTGAAGCGTTTGTGGCACAGTTCACATTCAAATGGCTTCTCACCTGGATAGCAGACAGAAAAACAACTGGGCTTAAACCTTACTCTAAAGGGGTTTTTGCAACTGAAGAACATATTTTGAAACCATTGGCGTACCGGTGTGAGTTTTAAGATGCCGCTCCATGTCTTTTTGGCCATACTGTGTCTTGAAAGTGCAACCTGTAGATTGTAAAAAAAAACCCAAAACAAACATTTTCTTAAATTGTGTGCAGCCTCTGCATTTGTGAAAAGTCCAATCAACACTGTACTAAATAAATACAGTGCTGTGAAAAAGTTCCCGATTTTTTTTCCCATTTGTCACTCTGTTGATGCTTTGTGCCCATAAATTTGTGGGGGTGCGTTTATAAAACTCTATTATGGTTGTTTTTACTTGTGTCCTTTTGTACATTTTAGTTCTACTTTATTGCCTCTCTTTTCAATTTTTTGCTGATGCACAGCATTTTGTGTCAGCGGTGGCTGTTTTACAGCACTTTCCAAAACTGGAATGGAATTTTGAACTTGCCAATGTGTTTTTGGGATTATTGTCCTGCTGCATAAGCCAAACTGAGCAGAATTCATGGTTCTTTGAATTATAGCTAGTCATCCAGGTCCTGAAGGAGTAAAGCAGCCCAAGACCATCACAATACCACCATGTTTGACTGTTGGTATGATGTTGTTTATGAAATGCTGTGACAGGATGCAAACCTGCCAAAAAGTTAAACTTTTGTCTTGTCAGTCCACAGAATATTTTCCTAAAGTCAATTTCTTATTATTATTGTTGAATAATGATCACTAGCTTTAACTGAGGTAAGTAAGGCTTAGAGTTCCTTAGATGGGTTATTTTGTGACCTCCTGGATGCTCCATCGATGCACTCTTGGGTGTAATTTTGTTATTTATGGATTACTTTGCTTGATTATCTTTTCACACAGGGCAGCTTTGGATAGCTTCTTTTATTCTAATAAATAATAAATGAAATTAGCATTTAAAAACTGTATTTTGTATATACTTGGGTTTTCTTTGTATTTTACTTAATAAAGTTTGTTTGATGATATGGAACAGGAAAGTGAAGGAGGCAAATACTTTTTACAGCACTGGAAATATTAATGATATGGGGCTTGAGTGGCAGGAAGTGCAGTTCTTCCTGTTAGAGATTGAAGATCTGCGTCCATCAGCAGCAAGAGGCACCAACCTGAGAAACAGCAGCTGTGTCTCTTTGAAGTCAGGGCAGGTTTTAGTTTTTTGGAAGGTGTCTTTGGGGCTTTGGTCATCTTTTTGACACCTCTCACAACACAGGTCTGGTAGGTCTCCTCAAAAATAAACTCAGTGCTGGAGTCTGAAAATAATTTGACAGGCAAAGTCAATTTTTCATTTAAATTATGGACAGCAAAAGCAGAAAGAGGAGTATGTTACCTGTGAGAGAGGATGTGGCAGTAGTGGTTGGGGTGTCAGGTGTGGACAGGAAACATTCATTTTGCTTATGGGCGAGAAAGACCTTATAATTATTGTACTGCTTTTTGCAGGAGCCACAGATGTGGATATCTGGGCTCACCTCCACCACCACAGAATGACCTGCAGCCACTTCGGATGGCAGAGAACACAAAACAGGAAATAATGACTTCATAGGACGTTGCATAATGTACATCTGTGAAAGTGATTACAAGATAGCTACAATAATTTGGAGCTAAATCGTGATATCATAGATTTGTCTTCCAGTTATGAATTTTAGCAACTGTTTTGTTTTACCTTCAGCGGTGTATGCAGCCATTTTCGAGGTGGTTTTGCTGGAGATCAGCTCATTTTCTGTGTCCTCGCTGCGTCCATTGTAGTTTTAAAACATGCCGACTGGGGTCAAAAAGTAGCCAATGAAACATCACTACCTATTTCCAACTGCGAAATCTGCCACGGTTTGCATATCAATAGAACTAGCACTTCACTTCTCTGCCGACTCCACTTTTCACGACATTCTGCGTTGGGTTTACGGCAACCGCACAAGGCTTTGCTGGTGTCGTCATATGCTGCTTTGAGAAACGTGGGAAAATCAAACTACAAAGTCTGATCACCCAAATCAACTTATAAGTCAATAAATAATACTATTAATAAAGCTATCTGACTTAGTGTTTGACTGTCCTATTTAGAATAAACCAATCTCTATTTAACACTGTGTTAATTCTTTTGCAAACCGGGATTTTAAAAGCTGAAATTGCGTAATTATGAGCACTTGAACGCAACATCATTGTGTGGTTGGTGCCCCCGGGCCATTCGAGGTCTTCAGGCTCTGCTTTCCAGATGCTGAACAAAACTAAATCTGATTTCAAAATTTAAAATTCTTTAAAAACAGAAAGTATATTATTTAAAGGTTTAACGAGTAGCTGCATTAGTTGACTTGGAGAGGATAGTAGCTATTAGCTTACCTCTTTGTTCCTAGAAACCCACCAAAACGGTTAGTACTTATTAGAAATGCCACAAAGAGAGGCAACGATGGCTTTTACATGCATGTTGAAACTATTTGTTGGGCCATATAAATGTCAAATTCTAACTTACGTAGGCACGGAAATCAGCAGTTAGCTTTATTGTTTACTCTAGGCAGCAGAATATTGCCTTAACGCTTACTGTGGTGCCTGCAGCGACTTAATAGAGTATTGCTCGTGTGCAAGGTAAGCTTTCAGATGGTAGGCTACTTAAATATACATGCTCTACCATTTTCAAGTAAGGGCAATTTGCTTGGTTGTTGGTGTGAGTGAATGAGAATGCCTCTTTTTTTTTTATGCCAGAGCAGTTGTGCTAGTGTGAATAAGCCATGAAAGTGACTGACATACAGCTCCATTTTCAGTGGCAGGTCCTTAACTGCCTGATTGCCACTGTGAAGCTCAGGAATTTCCTTACGCTGACTTTCCTGCATGGCAAAGGCATAGGACTGATTCCTTCCCTGCTGAAACAGCAAATCCTTGAGACAGACAGGAGGTACACACACATATTTAAGTACACTAGACACATGAATACACACACTTAGACTTGCAAGGCCTTTCATAGCCTACCCACATGAATGTGACTAGTTGATTATCACCCTATTTGACTTATGATTTGTCACGTATAATCCATAAATGTTCAGTTAGTAATATGGTAAATGCATTGATGATATTATTAACAAAGTACTGTTTTCTTAGCAGTTTGAAATTTGATGACACAGCTCAGAAGGAGACATGGAGACATGAAAATGAGCTAATTAAATAAATAATTGCATCTGACTAAAGAGTGTGCAAATTGCATTCACATAAATCCCCCCCTCCCTCGCAAATTCAGTATACTTAAATGTACATCAAAAGACCACATTTACATGTGACACCCAAATGATTTAGTGGTGGTGTAATTAAAAAAAAAAGACTTATGTCCCTCCGCCCTTCTCCCAGCAGTGAAGAACTGGCCAAAATGCTCCCTACTTTGATCTAAAACTGTAAATCTGTTTTTTTTTTTTTCACTTTTCACACTCGAGGCTTAGGATTCTTCTTTCTCTCGTGTGATTGAGCAGTTTGGTCACTTCGTTAAGTTCAGAAACACTGCAATAACCGCAGTGAAAATATTCCCAAACAACAATTGTAGTCATTTATTATTTGGGCAGATCGTTTTTCCACTTAATGATTTGAAATATCAGAAAGTAACAAGAAGTGCTCATCACAGTTTTTCCCAGTTTATATGTTTCAGTTTCTGCTCAAAATAATTTAAGATCCAGATATATTAAATTTCAGTGATATGAAGAAGAAAAATGTAACAAGTTGAAACCAATGAAAATTTGTTGTTTTACATTCCCCCAAAAAACCCCAAAACAAAAGAAAAAAAATCCATAAACTTTGAATTATCTAATTGTTGTCATTGTTTTCACTTGAACTAATCAATCAGTTCACTATTTGATTAATTTCCAATAGCTCCTGATTGAGCGCACTGCATAGTCTCGATTGTGTTTCCCCTAGGCTTCCATCTCTTGTTAGAAAACAATAAAAGCACTTTCAGTTTTTGCATTCAGAAACAAACTATCATTTGGACATCCAGCTGTGCCACTCCTAATTTGTAGACATGCCCCTTTCCCATTCATTGAGACACCCGTGTATTTGGTGAGTGATGTAATGTCCCTCTTTTCCCCAATGAGACAAGGGCAACAATAGGGGGGAGTGCCTCTGTCACATTATTTTCCCCCACCGAGGCACGCCAGCTGCTTACAGTTGCTTAATGGCTACGAGCTGTCACAAGGCATCACAGCCCACTGCCACACAGGAGCGGCAGATGCTTTAATTGCACAATGACTTGTAGGTTGTCAACAGCAATTATACCAGGCTTCCACCTGAGGGCACCCAAAGAACACCGTCGACTCACTTCACAGACACAAGCCTCAAAAGCCGACTGCTGCACGCAAACCCCATCTCTCTCGCATCCAGACAAGAGCAGCCGATGGATTCCAAGTCTCCTCTAAGCTTAATGGTTTACCCATGTTCTGCAAGGATAAGGGCAGCATTGTCAGACAGAAGACTCAGGACCCCAAAATCATATTTAGACATAAAATATTTACCCAGCGTTGTCACCTTAGGGCCCACTGCCCACCGTGCTGCGGCAGGTTGTGGTGTGCAGAGTTTGAGTAATTTTGCTCATTATTAATTCATGCAATTTTTTTTTTTCAGGCGAAGCTCATTTGCTGCCGCCAGTCCTAAGATTATCATCATTAAGAGGAGGCAAATAAATCGGTGAGTTCAGAGCTGTGCTGCAACCTGCTTCAACCCGCATTTGCTCTTATATGTTAAAGATTTGTTATTTGTACAGTTCCAAGAAAATAACTGCGTAATGTGTTTAGATTTGTCGTCCGTTCTATTTCTAGACGGTCCTGAACTCAGGAAACCAAAACACACACGGCGACCTTTGGTTTGTGTCGTGTCAAATTGAATGGCTAAAAGATGTCCCATGTCCCGAGTTTGTTTTGAGCCATAAGACAAATTATACACACATGTATGAATTCCTTTGGTCAACAGCTGCCATCTCAGCATCAGATAAAACAGAGCCAAAGTCTGGGAACCATCAGATGCCTCCGACACTCCCACTTTATCATATAAGAAAAAAAAAAAAGACACTGTACACAAGCGTGCACACAAACACACACATTTGCACAGCGAGCAAGTGCAGCCGTGCTACACACAAAAGGCGCACATGCTCACACGCAAATCAGTGCTATGCTCTTTGTATCTGCCAAGTGATGCAGATGATAGGGCTGCATATGAGTGCATGCAAACCAGAGAGGAGAAGGGTACATGTGGCTTCATAGACAATAGCAGGCCATAGCCCTGGGAGGAGTGTGTGCAATCCCAAGGAACATGCTGGGATATAAATTAAGACAAAAATGCACCCCTCCCACCCCCCCACTTTAAAAAAAATGTAGTTTAGAATTGTCTGTATTGTCAAGTATTAAGATCTAGCGTGGTAGCATGCATTAATGCAAATGTGGCCGTAGTAGCAAATAAAGAATTAGGTTTCTTCTCTCCATCTTTAAGGTGCACGTCTCTTAAAATAGATGATATTTTTGTCATCTGTTCTGTCACGTTTATCAGTGCAGTCTGCTTTGGAAAGAAGGTTCTGTAGGTTGTGTTTCACTTTAGTGTCAGCAGGGGGTGTCCAAAAGCAGTCCAGAGAAAGAGACCCTTGTGCTTGTTTGAAGCAGCTTACAAGGCACTGCTCCAGTTTGTAGTAGCTGACATTTTGGAACCAGTGGGTCAGCAAAATGGAGAAACCATGGAGATGTATCAAAACCAGTGAGACTTTTGATCACAGGATTGTTGCGTGTAATTTATTACGGGCCTTTTGGTTATTCTTTATCGCGAGTCCTAATTATTTTTTGGGTGGGAAGTGACCGTTACTGTGAGCGCACGAGTAGTTTTCAGGTGTTGCTTTCTTCTTCCAAGTAGAGCAGAGGAGGAAATGAGGCCATGGGCCGAATGTTTCAGGTTTAGGCCGATCTATGCTAAATCTAAACAAAAGGCATGTGCACGCTGTGTGCGCGCGTGTCCGTGCTCGTGATATGTGAGTGTGAGTGCGCGCGCATGCATTTTTTTTTTGTGTGAAATTGTCAATGATGTCACAATGGAAGAGAGAATCTTGATAGTTAGACAGATAACAATGAGGGCGGCTTATTCGTGCCCTCCGCACACACATACGCACGTGCACGCACACACCTATAGTCACACACACAGCATCATCATCGTCACAGGGGGAGCAAGGCTCATAATTGGACAGAGGTGTCTGTAGATAATGAAGCCAGACCTCACACCTGCCAAACCTTGGGGATTTCTCTTGACTGGCCACTTAAATCTTCCTCACTCTGTGGGTCTGGAGGGCAAGAGAGTGAGTAAGGAACTAATGGAAAAAAAGCATGCGCTACAGGGAGGATCCCTGTCAGCACGAATGTAGTGCGGACCCCCACCCCCCCACCCCGGCTAACGCAGCCCCCACAGCTCGTTCCATACAGCACCCACCTCACTTCACTTCACTGTAAATCCTCTGGTGTCAAGGATTTCAGACGGAAATGGGGAAATGCTGCACCAGCTATTTTGTTTCAAACTCTCAAAACACTCGCTTCTCCCAAGTTGTCTTTGGTGACAGCGTTGTGTGCGGGAAGCGTATTGTGCCAGCTTTTAGCGGGGTGTCATTCGAGGTGCTGAAAGGGAAATCAGATAGACGCTTCAACGGAGAAATACTTCTATATAGAAAGTTTACCTGACAGTCATCAGTGACGGCGTGACACTATATCACTGGTAGCAAAAAGCTACACCAATTAGGGCTCGAGTTTACTCCGGCAAAATCTTAACAATTTAAGGGCAACAAAATGGGATTTCGCTCCGTCTTTCTTCACGACTCGATCCGTAAATGAGGGTTGGAAATCATTGTCATTCAGTATACAGATTAGGCACGGGTATAAAAGCAGTGGAGAGATTTCTGCTTATATGTTATTCTTTTGTTTTTGTTGTTCCATAAAACCACAGACAGCAATAAGACACCAGGGGGTTATCACTCTTTGTTAGCTTGTCATGAAGTCAGCCATGCCAGTTTTAACATATGAGCTTGTGTCTGCTGTCAAAGGGTTGTAGTGGTAAATGGCGAGAATCAATAACTTTGTAGTGCTAACAGACACAAATAGAGACTGGTAGCTTTGCTTGTTTAGCCGTATCCAGATGGCCTGAGTATATTTGTCATATTTTATTCTTTATCCTGCAGATATTGGATAAAAAGGATAAACACGCACCTGTCAAACTCTGCTGTTTTGTGGAAGTTGTTTTGTGCTTCTTATGCTACCCGACGCCAAGTCATGCATTAATGCTTTGACTTTAGGGCTGGAACAAGGTTACAGAGGGAGCTTCAATCATTTTTCTCTGTTTTCAGGAGGAATTTTCATACAGAGACTGTAGCGGTTCTCCTGATGGAGATTTGCATGCACATCTAAATAGACAACAGCGTTACACGGAAAGAAACAGGATAATGTTCACAGCAGGATAATGTGCACCATTTGATTGGGTGCAATGAATGAAGGAAATCATCACCTTTTCAATGAGGCTTTTATTCGGAATGAAACGGGTCAGAAAACTTCTCTTATCTTGGATACTTTCGGGTCATTTTTCCAATGTCCAGGGCAAGTTGGGGAGGTAAGTGAGCCCAGGTGGCTTTCCTGGACGGTGATACCCAGGAGGGAAATCTTGTAATCGACGGCAACAAAACCAAGCTTCCACGGTGATGGATAGTCTTGCATGTCCACCTAGTGTCTGCGCTCGGAGTGCTCGGCATACGTGGGCGATAGCTCACCTCATCCTCCCGCGTGATAGATGGATATGGATAGACAAAAAGCTGTGTGAGTGCAGCCAGTTTTGGGAAATTCGCTGTAACCGTAGACCCCGAGTCATCATCGTCCCATCTTTTACCAGCTTTAGACACTTTTAGTCGTCGGGCAACATTCGCTAATGTGGATCTTCTTTCCCAATTGCGATGATAAGCAACGCTGAAATGTGCCCTGAAATGAAATCACACGGAAACCGAAAGCTTATCAAGATGAAACTGTGCAATAATACAAGAATTATCCATCACCATCCATCATGTATTTGTTTGCAGGAAACAGATTACATGGATCTTAATTGAAATATTATTTTACCTTCATTTGAATTATTTATGCGTTTGCTGACTAGATTCATACCTCAGAGAAAAACATGAACACATTATGTGATGCAAGAATGCGAGTGTGTATTTGTGAGTATTTCTCATATATTATTCAAAGTGTAGAGTCAGAATATGGTCTTACGTAGCTATATGAAGGATATCAAAGGGCCCATCTTTGATACAATTTATTTGAGATCCACTGGCCAGAGCCGAGCTGTCCATTGGCCTTACATCGCTAATGAGATCGGGGGTAAAATTGAGAGTGGTGGGCTGGCTGTCATCCGCTAGGTGATGGTTTTAAGACTAAGCAGTGATACTTCATTAATTAACCTTCACATTCTATGTAGATCTGCTCATCAAGATGCAGTTAATTAAAGAAAGGTCATTCCAAGGGCTGCTGGGAAGCGGCATTATTACAATGGAGGGATGGCACTGCTTTGAGCGAGATAACACGGGGGAGGGGGCAGGGAGGAGGCGATCACCCAGTCATCACTGAAATGGCAGAGCGGCTAGCCAAAGCCAGTTTCTGAACTCCTGATGTGGACCGCCATGGTTCAAGAAAAAGGAAAAAAATGTATTTTTTAGTTGTTTGTGTTTTCATTTCTTAGTTTCCCTCCTCTTTTTATATAGAAATACACTGTTGAAAGGCTCTAATGGAGAAAACCTCACTAAAATATTCATTACACTCAATCGACAGCATCTATCTTTTAGCATCTCACTATAGTTTTTCTGCTTTCTTTTTGCAGCCCCGTGTCTTTCCTGCCAATTCCTCGGATGAATTTTACTTACTCTGACCTTGCTCGGTGTTCAGAAAAAAAAAAGCCATCTTGAAATAAATAAAAGGCCAGGAGCTCAGCGACATATAAAATAGTTATGTGTCATCTGTAAGTGAAATCCACTTCAGGTTAGTGACTTATTCATTTCAATTTCCTGCTGTCTGTCTATATAAATATATATATATATATATATATATATGTATCTATCTTTGTCACTGTCTACTAAAGCACAGCTCAAAATATGTAGTCTTGTTTCAGAAAGTGGATCAAATAGGTTCTGTGTTTTGTTCTAAAAGTCACTGGTATATGTCAATATGCCTCTGAGGCTTTTATCAGTCACAAAGTGATTGTTTTCGTGCCGGCCTACATGCCAACCTAAGGACAGCAGCAGTTGGAGCGTACTATGAAATAACGCGTCTATACAATTGCCTCTTGGCCAATCGCACAAGTGAGATCAGACTTAGTGTTACAAATGGCTTTCTGTAATGTTTTTGCCAAGTTTTATTTTTTGATAATGGCACCCCCCCCTCCCCTCGGCGTTGTCTTGTTTGGAACCTTGGTGTCAGTTTTTCAAAATGTTGCTCTGCTGCAAAATTGCAGCGAGACATCGGCACCTCCCCTGTGTCCACTCAGTCCTCCTGTAGTCATCCCTGAGTGTCTTTTGGCATTGCTTCCTATGGCAGGTGTAGAGACAAACGAGAAACAGTGCTCAAACCTGCACGCGCTTGCATTCAAGGATGTGTGTGTGTGTGTCTCTCTCTATATATATGTGTGTGCGTGCATGCGCGTGCATGTGTGTATATCCCTCCTACTCTGCAACGATACAGTAACTGCTGACCCCGGACACAGTGCCATTATGGCAGACGAGCAGGGCTCCCCTGGCAGCGGCTGGAGCGGCTGGTTGCTAGGTGGAGAGACATTACCGCGGGCCTCTGCAATAATTTATCCTAAGAGCGCGGCGAGCCGTCATGTAGCCCCTGACAGAGAGCTGCAGTACTTTATCTGCCTGCCTGTAAATCAGCCATGTGTGGGTGCAGACGGCAACATTGTTTGATCTCTTTCAGACACTCTAATAATCTGCTCCCCTCTGATTGATACCTTCACACAACAAAGCACATTACACCAGCACACCACAGCAGCCATCAGTGTGTGCGCGTATGTGTGAGTGTGTACGTGCATGCGCCGACGTCTAGCTGTATGAAAAGTGTTCACGCTTGCGTGTGTGTGCGCGTCTTTCTGGTGGTCATCAGTATTGCCAGTGGCCAAGGGAGGGAGGAAAGGGGATGAATTAGTCTTCTGCAGAAACAGAGAGTCATTTGGAGTCTCTAAACCAATGACAGGGTAAAGGGTTCACAAAACGATCACCGGATAAAAGGAGGGGCAGGAAGCGAGAGGAAGTGCCATAAAACTAAAAACAAAATACAGCAAAGAGGATAGCAGAAACAGTTATTCTTCTATTAAAGGGTTACCGCTTTCACAAGTGCTGTTTTTTAAGGAGTAGAGCCTGCTGTTGATGTAGATGCATGCAATCAGAAGCAGCTTATGTATGAAAATATTTAATTAAGGCTTTTATAATTGCAGACTCTACAATGTATTTTCTTGCAAGGAAAAAAATCTATTTGGATGAAAAACGTTGCCCTCTTTGGTTTTCAATACAGCAAACATGTTTGAAAATGAATGTTTGGCCTAGGCTTTAACAAACATAGAACTACACAGCTGAATGCTCCGATTTTTTTCCCTTAAAATGCTGATATCTTTTCATGCCATCCATGGCCTTCTTTCAGCTCAAAGTGAATTGCATCCTTTCCAAATTGCCTTCCAACTCCTTGCTTGATATGGCTCATATACAAAGGAGAGCAATGTCCCGTCCAACAATACCCATACCATTTGTGCTGCTCAGCTTCAGAATGTCATTGGTTTGAGTGTGACAATAAAACATAACTCCACCTTTTTCTGTGGGTTGCATTGGAACATAGCTTCCAATTATTCAGCCCCAAATTCAATAGCAATTTTCTGCTCAATGAAATAGTGGTTTCAATCTCTAGAGTAATGTCACTTTAGAGAGATTTTCAAAATGGCATGTCTGTGAGTGAATAGATGGACGCAGGAGGATTCATTTTGCTTGAGGAAATGATACTTGTCTGCTGAAGCTTGTCATTTATTGATGAAGAGAATTCCTCCTCACATACTATAGAATCGACAGTATATGTACAGACGTGGTGGGGGGGTTTTTTCCGGGCAGATTTTTAGTTTTTAGTAAGTGTTTCTAAAAAGGATAAAAGATGCCAGCCAGATGCATAACGTTACGGTTGTGTTTGGTCAGATGGAGCCCATTTTGCTTCAGTGCAGCATTAAAAGTAGCACTGAACAATAAAAAAATGCAATTATAAGTGTGTTTGTGTGTAATGTATCAGTAGCCCATCCAGGGCCCCATAATGAATGCAATGCAACGTGCGATCACTGAGCCGTGCGTATGCCCCGCTCAATGCATCTCTGAAAATAAACAGAGCAATGGAAATGGTTCTCATTAGTGTTGTTTTCATATTAAGTCCCTCAGACAAGGTTGACAAACCCAGCTCCCTGTGCCAGGCTCCTCGGGGACCATCGCTTCAATACAGCTAGGGCAAACAACACCAGCCGATACCAACACCATTACCACCTCCTATAGTTACTTATCCTCCCCTCCCTCCCTGCGGAGTGCTCTGTCTACACAGACCAGAGGAAAATGCATTAAGATCTTCCAGCAGCATAGAGAAAGAGTCCTGCTTTCATTTATCACTATTGCTATTGGCCCTAAAAGGGACAAATGTCTGTTCTCCATCTCTGAGCAATTGGAATTGGAGAAATGTGTGCTGTGTGTGTGAGATGGAAGCTATTTTGTGCTCCAGAGACGATCCACTGCGAGGCTGTTTAGCAGGAAGGGAACAGGTGTGCTGAGCTTCTGGCTTCCACCATGTGTTCCAGTTGTTTCATCTGCACCTGTTTCCCCGAGTCCTGTATATGATGATCAAAACACTTTATTAACCATAAAGTGCTCTCGCTCATATGCCACAATGTCACTGCCTGTATCAGGCACATATCATTAGAAATAATTAAGTCGTGCGGCCGGCGCGTATTATTGTGTCAAAAGTTACATTAACAAGGAAAACATGTCCAACCTAAACTTGAATATGCTACTTTTGCAGATTAATAAATAATGATTTAAACTACGGTAGAAATAGCTCGTGCAAGAATACAGTCGGCAGCAGCAGTAAGGAGACGCAGGCTCCATGGCATTGTGATCTGTTTATATTAAAGTACGGCTTTCTAAACGATAACAGTGGCATTGTCGTAAAGAACCGAAAGAAGTTGTGCTGTGTCGGTTACACGTATTTCTCGAATACATGAAAGCACTGTTTCATCTATATGTGGCTGCATGTAACAAGTTTGATTGTAATTGTGATCAAAGCCATGCTGAGATGTGATATTTGCAGCAGATAAACAAATTTGAAAATCTAAAATTTGTCTAATAAGATAAAAATGAAGTGTGAAACTTGTGATGGTCTTGACACACTCATGATTTTAACAGAGAAGTTATTTGTTCAAGGCAGACAAAACGAAATGAAGTGAAAATATGCCATCGCTGCTTAACTTTAGGTGCCTTGAGACTACTATTGTTGTGAACTGGCTCCATATGTACATAAAAGCCAATCAGTCATGTTGTTCATACATAAAGTTAGAGAGATACAAGTTAAATCTGGATTTATGTTTTGTGTAATTTGCCGGTAGGAAAGAACTACAAAATTAAACAGGTGCATAGCTGCAACTTTGAAGTCAGCTGATAAGTACACTATGCATGCTGATTGTGTAGTGTAACACTACCCCAACACATGTTCTCACGTAACCATTAAAATATATAAAAAAAAACTTCTTATAAACTGGACTGTAAGTGTTTTTCCTCCAAAATTGGTTAATATCTTCATTATGTTTTTTAATTAAAAGATGATGAAAAATACCAACTTTATAGGGCAAAAATGACACCTGTGGACTTGCTGAGTTCAACCAAAAATAAAGAACATAATGGTTATCACTCTACTTTCATGTAACATAATCAGAAGCTTGAACTTTGACACCTATGACTGTTTTTAGGTTGTACAGAAATGTGTCTTTCTTGAATGCCTGAAGATAATCTTTTCCAACCTTGCTCAAATATTCACTCAAACTCAAGCATGAACTCAAATCTCAGGGTCGCTGATATCTCATCATGGCAGCATTCTTGTAAAGTCAAAGGAAAAAAAACTGTTTTGCAAAAACATGAACTTCGGCTGAAGGATGAACTGCTTGGAATTTGGTATTTGAAGGTCAAGATCACCTCGACAAAATGTTTTTTTTGGCTATAACTCAGTAATCTTCTAACAATGGTGGTACCATTTTACCAAATAACTCACCAAATATTATAATAAATAATAAATAATGATGTTTGGTGGTTTAAAAATTTATATAAAAATTTGATATCCTGACAAATCACTATTTTTTTCCCTGACATTTTTTATTTATAATTATTTATTTGCTCATTTATGTTTTGACTCTTCTCAGATTCTCAGTGTTTGTAGCATTTTAAACACCTGTTGTCAACCGGGATGCTACAGAGTGCCCACTGGTGGACAAAGCATGTAACAGCCACACTTATGCTTGAAGGGTGTTTCTCCTGTCTCCCCTGTACTTTCACATTTTAATATATTGGTAGTTATAAATGCTGATACTGATAGATCAGCAAATAGCTAATATTCACCAGTAATACTCGTCTGCCTGAATAAATCAGTCGTGTAATCTACATTTTACACTCAAAATGTTAAAGGTCAGTTCACCGTTACGTCAGAATATTGTGCAAGAATACTTATTCATAACCATTACTTATTAAAAGAAGGATAGGTTGTGAATTTATTTCACATTTTATCATATACTGAATTAATATCAATAACCTCAGGTGCCCACCTAGGTGATTTTGGCTTTACAGTGTTGCTCTATTAAAGATGTGTATGAAGCATCCATGTTTTAGAATTTGTAGCATCCTTGCATCAACACTCACTTTTGTTGCATTGTTTACTGTCATGGCTTCAACTTTAGGCTCTGTCAGAATCAGCTTAATTGGCCAGTGATGAATATACTTAACACATTTCTTGACTACATATGAGCCTTAGCCCTGTGAGCTTAGAAAAGCATACAGAAAAGGGTGAAAAATGCTAATTTACTGGTCTAGGAAGGCATACAGAGTTACAGATGCGAGGAGGCAATTCTAATTTATTTAAAAATAAATTAATTCTTGCTGTTTTGATTTCTGTTGATCAACTAATCTGCTAATTGAGTAATTGTTTTGGTTGTAATCCATGCTTAATCTTCTGTAGGTTTTCCAAAAATGTTACTGACCAGTCTTGTGAGCTGAGCTCAGCTTGATAATACACTATGTTGAATGACTATAAAAACCAAATACTTAAAATGTCTATCTATCTATCTATCTATCTATCTATCTATCTATCTATCTATCTATCTATCTATCTATCTATCTATCTATCTATCTATCTATCTATCTATCTATCTATCTATCTATCTATCTATCTATCTATCTATCTATCTATCTGCTTAAAAAATTGTGTTAATTAACCTAATACAACTGTCTGGTTATTGCCACATAAACCTTGGCATCCTTGAGGAAATTCACTGTCTTAACTTGAAGTATATGACTGTTTGTAAAAGCACAGGTGTTACCTATAACAAAGCGATGGCTCTTTTTTGTTCCAGTGAGCCATGACAGATCATCAGTGAGGCAGTGTGCACGATACAAGGAGCCTGAAACTAAAGTAGCTAAATGGAATTCAGACATCATTAATTTTGGTATTTATAACCATGCTTGTCCTACACTTGCACGTTACAGGAGACAATCGAAAACAGGAGAAAATCAAAATGATACTTAAACCTTAGTTGCTCGTCTTCGCAGACAATTATATGAATTGCTTTTAAACACACCGATATGAGAGCGATCTTTAAAAAATGCATCTTGCCAGTGCGTCTAACATACTCGCATCCTCCCACCTAGCACAAAGAAGTTACTTGGCCCACCTGAGCTGTGATTTGGCAGGACACATCACACTGCTGCAGGCTACTGTAAATATCACCTTTCTTGTTATCTCCAAGACCTGCTTTTCCAGTAAATAGGGGAACATGTAATTCAATACACTGTCGGCCCCTGTGCTTTCAGAGGACATCTAGGTGACATGACTTAGTGGCCCCGGAATGAACATAAAGATTAATAAGTAATGGCCACATAAAGATGATATTTGCACTCAGATATCGCCTTTTTTTAGATTAATGCTTTTGATCACAGGGAAAGTGGTAATACAAAACGAGCAGACAGCAGAAGGTATGACATCTCAACACAATCTGGTGCATTAGGATTCTGGAGTACTTTTCATGCTTGGCCCAAACAAAACTTTTTTTTCCCCCCCTTTTATTATTCCCAGTGCTTCTGCTGCTCTTGCATGATATTTTTGACAACGCACAATTGCGAATTATCAAAGATACCGCATGCTTTGATATGTGAGACAGGCAGTGATAACTCAAACTAGCTTGCATGCTACAATTTATTGACAATAACGATAATATTGAACCGCATGTCCCACACTCTAAAATGAAATGGTATTTGGCTGTCCTCTGTAATACTGTTGTCGGTCCCCCTGGTATTTTGTAATTTGTTGCAGTGTTTGTGTTCTCTTTCACACTTTAATATCACAGTATTGCTTCAATTTAAGCTCCAAGATAAAGTTCTATTTCATTTTGTGGGATTAACTTACTGTGTAGCACACGTCTCAAGGTATTTGTTGTGTTTTGTTTTATCTATGAATTATTTAGGAGCTTCAAAAATCGAGAATGGGTTAGAAGACTGTGTGTTCTGTCTCTCTCAGCAATCTCAGTCAGATGTTTAATTTGGTCTGCTAGCGTAGAATAGCGCTCAACACGACTGGGATTAGGTGGTTGGCTATGTAATTTCCCTGAAGGAGGAGCATGTTGAATTGGAGAATAATGATAAAAGAGGTACTGAACATTTGAAGCAAGGAAATATTAACTCATGATTGCTACGTGTGCTTGAAGGTATCACGGATCTTAGCTTTCATATTAAAGACGCTGCAAAAATAGAGAGAGTTTTAGGAAATATAGTCACACGAACCGCACAGCTCATGCTAGTAAGATGTTGCTTTAAAGTCTGCGGCAATGCTGTAGCCATCCTTTATCGGCTGATTCTACATAATTTACCCAACATGCTAAAGTTCACTAGGTCTATTAATGAAAGATTCCCTGTTTTGCTTTATACTCTGTAGCACTTTTTAAAAATGCTAATGGACTCCAACAAGCACCTGAGCAAGGATGAAAGTGCCCTAATTCCTGCTCAAAAGGTCACAGAGATGAGTTATAGTGGTATAAGCACCTGAAAGCTATTCCCTTGTTAGATTTGACAAAGGGAGGCTGCCATTTCCCACCTTAAAAATAGTGTTGGGTAATAAATGATCATTTGTGGAATGCAGTTGCTATCGGCAGTGACTTTTCTTCTGACATAACTTTACTGTTGGCTGATTTACATACGGAAAGTTGTCCCCAAAATATTTAAAATGGGCATTTTATTCATGATGCACAGCAGACTGTAGTGACACACACAAGAGCTCTTATTGTTCTTCTTAGGGGAAATAGCTAATTAGTTGGCCATGAAAAATGCCTGCGTCCTTGTTTTACTGTCATCCTCTGTTTGACTCGACAACATTGTAGGCTTTTGTGGAGATTTGCAGTTCTACATCCAGAATCAGCACAAAATAAAATATCTGCATGCCCACACTTTGCTTTTACCCCACTGAGTTACTGACACATGCACGCTACTATCAATTATGAAGCATACTGGTCTCTGGATAAGCGCTGCCGTCTGTACAGTAGCTGCCGTGTGCACCGCGGCATATGTGATCGTCCTTCTCAGCAGCCCTTTACAGGTCCCGGGAAGGTGCTCCTGGTGTGGATGCAGGGCTGTAGAGCAGGGATCACAATGACAGTTTCAGGTAGAGGAGTCTATTAATAGTTTACCTCTCAGCCAAAGCATTTCATCATTTTTGGTGTCTGTGGGCTTCCTGCTTAAAAAGGGGGGTGAAGTTATGCATCTCAATCTACCCCTTCATCTTTCATGTTGTTGAGGATTATAAATAAAAGGACAGACTTTGACCTGGGCTATTAGTTACCCGGGATCCTGTGGCTAGATGGTGCTTTGTCTTCTGTCAGATTGTGGTGTTTTTCCTTCACAAGGCAACAGGATTACAATCAGAGTCTTTGGGAATACCACATGAGATATGATACCTGCTACCTAGAAGTGAAAAGGAGGAAGACGGATCAACAAAAGACAAAACAAAACCAATCAGTCAAAATCAGCCAAAAGGGAGCAGCAGAACAGAAGAAGGTGGAGAATTTGACAGTAGGTCAAGCTATGGGTCAGTGTGAAGTACCACTCTGTTGATTGCTGTTTTTCCCCTTGTGTAACTTTCTTGTTTTGACCACACAAACTGCCCCGATGTCCCCAGAGATGTGCCCCTCTGACAGAGCGATGAAGAAAACAGAAACCTCTCGCTCTCTCACCTTCCCCGTGGTCCAATAGAAAGGCCCGACATATGCCAAAGCAGCCTGTCAGTGCTGCTTGTTGTTGGACAGACCTTTGATCTTGAACAAATAGAGAGTCTCAGAGCACCTGCCTTGGGGCATGAAGAAATATGGGCACCGCAAAGGGTCAAATTCTAGAAGAAGGCAGTAAAATTAAAACCTTTATTGCCATCTTTATGGCCTCATTCGGTATGGCAATTACATTATCTATGGAAAATGACAGAGCTTTGTTCCCATTATCAGGGAAATCTCTGGCAAGGAGTGTCTGATGTGCTGAAAATGAAAGTGATGTATGTCAGTCTGAATAGATCACAGCGAGTGTGGACTTACCGCGCTACAGTATGTCAAGGTGGTTGTATTCAGCAGTTTAACGTGCTGAAATTTGATTACAATTTGCAAGTAAACACAAGTGCTCAGACATGCAAGTAATCAATAAATAACACACAAAAAAGTTTTTTCAGCTCAGAGTGTTTCTGTCAAATCTAGATTGACAGCCCTCACTTGGAATTAATGATTTTGCTTTTCTGCGACCACTCAGACGCTAACCACCCGAAACCCCACACATTGACTTTTCTCCACAGATTGCAACTCATCCATTTTTTAATTGTGTTCATTTTTACCTGGGTCCCACCGGACTCGGTGCAGCGGTGGTCGTTGTCATCCGTCTGCTCTGACAGGAAGGGAGAGTGAGAGAGTGGCGCCACACCACTTTCCACCCCAAGCTGATGTGTCAGGCTTATCACACAGCCGAGCGATCCTGAGGTGACATCCTCCACTGAATCAGTGACATTTCACGGACGGTGCAAATCTATCCATCTTTGTCAAGCATCCGCCTCGATTTTAGCATTCCCAGAGTTAGCATATTGATCACTGAGAAACGCATGAGTGAGGACTTCTTGTTTTCTGCTCCTTAAAATGGGCATTGTGAGTCCACGGGACTCTTCTGTCAAACTCTACTGCAGTGGGCCTTAATCTGCCCTCCTCAAAGTTGCATAAAAGATGCAGGGCTCTTGTCATTCAGGACCAAGAGACACACCAAAGACTTTCTTTAGTTTATGTCAAAAACTTTAGTAGGGTGAAGTTTCTACAAAATGAACTCTTTCAGTATAGTGTTGTTTTCATTAGTTTTCTTTAGTTGTTTTACTCTCATTAGTTTTCACTTTCTTTTTTTCCTATTTAGATTTAACAACTTAAATAGAGACTGTTACAATTTTTTATTTTTATTTTTAGTTGTCTATGATAAGATTGGACATCCCTGGAAAACAGCCCTGACTTAGTCCCACACACCTTTGGTTCAAACCTTCTGTTTGCAAAAGGTACCCAATGTCTTATAGGCAGGGGGGAGGACTTAAAACAGCTTGTTTCAGGTAGCAGACGAACAGAGGATCTGCAAAAAGCCCCAGTTTTGGTAAAATAAAGAGTAGCTAATGTGGAAATGAGAATAATAGGTCTTCATTGATTATAAAACAAACAGCTGATGAGGAAATCAATTGGGGAGGCTATAGCTCAGGAGGTAGATCAGGTCATTTACTAATCACAAAGTTCCCTGGCTTCTGCTCTGGTTTCCATGCCAAATATCGTCAGGCAAGCTACTAACATCAAGTTGCTCTCTGATCCATCCATCGGTGTGTGAATGTTAGATAGAAGGCCCTTAAGCATAGGTCAAAAAGTATTTGTTTTAGAAAGTGTAAAAAGCACTGTATAAGAAACAGTTCGTTTAACATGAAATAATGTTTGATAACTTGCCAAAATGCTGTTGAAGTTTAGTCACATTTGTGTTTGATAAACCGACTGCTTATGCTTTAGATCAGCGGTCCCCAACCCCCGGGCCTCGGACCGGTACCGGTCCGTGAGTCGTTTGGTACCGGGCCGCGAGAGTTGAGGCTTAGGTGTGAAATGTTTGGTTTTCAGGGTTTTTATCGGTTTTCAGCGTTATTTTGTTATCGTTTTGATCGTTAACTCGGTTTTCCTGGGTCGTTTCACGTGTGTTATGAATAAATCTTCTTTTTTTCGGTACCGGTACTAGTTTTATTTTGTTGCATTTATCCGCGACACCTTAAAGGCCGGTCCGTGAAGATATTGTCGGGCATAAACCGGTCCGTGGCGCAAAAAAGGTTGGCGACCGCTGCTTTAGATTACAGCTTTGCTTTTGTAATTTCAATTGCTGTGATGCATATTGAAACAAACAGGAAGGAGCCCAGTTTATAATGGTCAATATCCTAACCACCTGGGCCCAGCGGTGTGTAAACCGTAGCAGCTTCTGTTATTTGTGTTGGGGAGCGGGTGGGGGTACGGGGTTGGGGTGGGGGCGCAATGTAATAATTGATTAATAATGCAAAGCTTTAGGGAAAACTATAACCCCTAAAATGAGGGCGATGATTGTGCTTGCGCCGAAGCAAATCAACAGCGACAGAATAGCACCAGGGATTACAACATCTGCAGTCTGCGGTGTCGAGGTTAACTTGTCCTGTGATTACAAAACGCATTTACCGGGAGCAGGTGTTACATTGACACTGTTGCGAGCATGTATGTGCAAAGGATGGTGCAAACCGACGCACGCACACACGCACACACACACAATGTGAAGCACCCAATCATACAAAGGGCGTAAGAGAGCAGAAAGGAGAGAATGGCTGCTTTCCTAACTATATGCCTTTGGCCGCTCTGCCTGTGAGACCCGTGTGAAAACATGAATGAGCAGCCTGCAAATCGATAGGGACAAGAGATCTAGTGTCTAGCAAATCCAGTGCAGACTGACATGTTCTCCATGTAATCTCCTGCATTGTGCTACGAGGGGAAAGATTATCCTTCTCTGACTGGCTGGTAAAAGGTTGCTTTGCTGTAGTTCATGACTGTGTGAAGGGAGGGAGCATATGCCTCTCTGTAAACGATGCTGGCTCCCCCTCCTCCTCTGTCAGAGGCTGGATTATGTCCAACATTATCCACCACCACCCCCCCCAAGCACACACACCCGACTCTCCAATAAAGGGCTTTCTCTCTCCTCTTCTCCTTTCAAAAATCATCGGATTTATGACAGTGGATTTCGGAAAAGTTCTTCGCCAATTTTGATGCCTGCTAAGTACCCCGCCAGGATTAGAAGAGGCCTCTTGATGTGTGCACTCCACGGTGTCGAGCAATGCATTGTGGTCAGGGTGATCAACTGAGGAAAAAAGGGGGAGCAGTACAGTGTGCATAATGATAAGGCTCGTTGTACACATCAAGCGCTAAAAGCAGAGAGTGAGAAAAGGCCTGTGTTTGTTTAGAATCAATAGAATACACTATCGCATTTAATTTGTCTTGTGCTGCCTTTCCTACCTCTTTGCGTTGCGTTCATAAACAGCAGATTGGAGGAGACGGTTAGCTCCACTGTAGCAGTGCCATTATGGCAGATGCAAGGGAAACAGAATAGGAGCTGCTTGAATGAAATGACCGCTTACACTGACAGTAAATTGAAACTTAACACTGCAGCACAATTTACAAAGGCATAATAAAAGGCAGAGACTATCTCGGGATAGACTTATAAAAATGCAGTATACATGTTGTAAATTGTAATGAAATACAGCAATGACTTTCCTCTGATCTAGAAATAAACAGGAAAAAGTTGTGCGATATCTGATGCAAGATTTATTGTGCCACGCTTGTATTGGCATATGTGTGTGTGTGTGTGTGCTCTTCAAGTCTAGACACAGGAGGCAGACAGTCACCTTCACAGCCAGCTATCCCTCCCACCGGTAGGCCTGTGTGTCTCTCTGCGATGATGCTAGGTGGCCTGTATGTGCAGCTGTGTATTCCGACTCACTGAAGCGGTTTTGACTGCCTGCCTGCGATATGACTGACAGAAGGTCTGGCTTTGGGCAGGTGTGAGACGAGGAAGAGCCAGCTTAGACTCAGTTAATAAAGCTTCAACTAGTTCCTCAGTCTGCCCTTGGAGATCGCTTACATCAAAGCACCAATCAAAAACTGGTGCAGATATAATTTGTCATCAGGGATTTCCTGGTGGAGAATTATAGAGAAGATACAGGCCGATCAATACTATGGATTTTCACTGCAGTGGCTGATTGTCCAATTGCCGTGAAACATGTACCGAGATAAAAGGGCACGCCTGCCATTTTGTAACAGACTGCCGAGTCAGCATAGGGCTTGTCAGATACTTATAGGCTGCTGTGATAGAAAATTATCATGCTGCAGTGTCCAAGTACTATTTAACACATTTTCTCTCCATGGGACGTGATTCATCTCAGATTTCCTCTTTCTCTGCTTTTGAGGGGGCATCACTCTGCGTCATTGTCAAGTGGGGCTCTGGCCACACATGGATGGTGCTTAAAAAGGAGCAGACACACACGGATGCCAGTGCAATGCAATCCCTCCGCGGGAAGATGTCAACTAGAATTAAGAAAGACGTTGGAGGAATATGTTAAATCCCTGGAACACTCCACAACACTGACCACTTAAATCACTTAATACTGACTTCAAATAATTCCTAATCATTTCAGATTAACTTCCCCAAAACATTATTTGAACATGAACATTTTTAAGAGGCTATCTTTTGGAAGACTTGTTGAACACGCTGGCATTTACCTCCAGTCACACCACACAAAAACTACCTGTAAACATATATTAAACCGCTGCTCTCAACAAAGTCGAGCCTTTGTCTGGTGTACCATCTGCCTGAAAAGCCTCTGTCATTCAGGCCTGGAGACCGGTTGGCAACAACTACTTGTTAGGAAGGTATATTCCCCAAGTTGTTGGCAAGTGTTTGCTGAAGGCTCTTGGCTTATGCTAAGTGCAGTTGGTTTTAAAGGGTGTGGCTCACCAAAAACCTTCTTGCAATATTATTGGTTACCAACAGATTGGCATGGTTGCCGGTAGTTTGCATGGGAAATGTGAACTTGTCTACACTCGCCAACTACTTACCAAGCAGTAGCAAAACTTTTAAAAGGGCAGCAGAATCTAAATACAGGGAATGTTGGCCTTCAAAGTAGACGTTTCCATGCCTTACCACTGCAGCCAACATGTTTCAGAAGGACAAGGTTTTACTTTGAAGGTGAATGGTCTTTGTTTGACTGCCAGTAACCTCCAACATCTGCTCACCAACCAGTCAGCTACCAGTGCTTGCCACAGGGTTGCACACTGGTCTTCAGGCCTTCGATGGGCTGCCAGTAATAACTAGTTGTTGCAAACCCCCTCCAAAAGACAGGAGACTGTCATAGTAATCAAAATTCATTATCTTCCTATCCTATTAACTGAAAGATGCAACCATTTTATGCTTTATAACATAAATTGATAAAGCACAAACAGCATAAACAAGGTCAAGATGTCCAGTGAATGGAATTTGCAGAGGTGACACTTAGCAGCCAGCTGCCTATGTGGGCACAACTGTCAATCAAAACAGCCTTGCCCTTAACTTTAAGCCTCATCAATATTCATGTGGAAGAGTTGGACAGTTATCGTGAAGGGTGGAAATGATTCATGCAGGTCCAATCTGTAAAAATTATTGTTTAAAAACATTGAAACTGGTGATCGACTTGCTGTGAAGCAAACCCCATCTGGCCAATAGAGGAATTGCAGTTTATGGCACCACTGCGTTGATTTCATTTTTTTAGCCCCTGCGGTTGCAGGTGGGCGCTAGAGTGTAGCTGGTTATGTGTTATGAAGCAGAAGCTGGGGTTACTTCTATGGGAAGAAAACAGATTATACAGGCACCAGCATTAGTGGTTAGATCAGGCACTGGCACCACTTTGGTGGAAAAATATTTGCTGTCAATTTTAATTAAAGAAGAGTAATATCCAAAAGCATTATGAATACCAGTACCTATTCATTAGTATGTTTTGAACAAATTCTGTGTATGACAGATTTGTTATAGTGATTACACTTTGGCTCTGTGTTCTTAATCCTGATCTGGTCTGAAGCTGATCCTAAAAGCTGATAGACCAAACTCAAATTACAGCCATGTGGGGTGACGTAGAAGAGTGAATAGTGTCATGCCAGGTTTGTGCAAGCAGTGAGCTCAGCAAAGTCTCATTTGTCTTCTTCGGGAATGAGAACCACAAGCAAGCACATAAAGGCTGCTTTTTCTGGGTAATCTTCACCCCACAGTGACTTTCTTTAGCCACGCTTAATGGCTCTGCGTATGGAAATGTCACTTGGCTGTTGGTTAACTGGTTTACCACACTGTTCAAGACTTAAATATCTTAACTGTGTTTCATCTGGGATGCAGATCCCTTTCTGTGTCCTGCTCATGATGAATTGTAATAAATATAGCAATCCCTTAACTTTACATCTGGTGTAATCATCAGGTCAAATGTCATCCCTTTGGTTTATGATGTTCCCAACACCCGAAGCTTTAGATCTAATTAGAAAATGTTAGCATGCTACAACAGTAAATGAAGATGTGAACATGGTCGCTTATTTATCTCAAGGCGCGGCAGTCCCTACAGTCTCAGAGCTACTTGTAAAGGCTGTATACTCTTAATTGGCTTTTAAAAAAAATTATATGTAAGGGAAAGTTTTCAGATTAGTTGCTAGATAGCTTAAAAGTACAGACTGAAAGATACAAACTTCATTAACAAGTTAATGTTTCTTCTGCTTTTCTTTTCTTCCTTCTTTTTGGGGAAATTCTTGCCAGATGGACAATACCGTTGCACATGTCATCAAGGGAAAACAAGCACTTCAGAGTGGGTGGGCCTTGTACCATGGAGCACTGAATTGTGTCCAGAAATGTCTGTCTTTGTTGTATATGCAAAGGCAGTCTCCAGACTGAGGGCAGTGACTTATAGGGCTGATGCCAGGCTGGGAAAATGAGCTACCGCAGCTCAGTGACAGAAGCACTGACCCTCAACGCAGCCATCTTTTACTGTTTACGGATGTACTGTTGCTGTAATGACCTACTTTTAAAGCTACATTATAATTTGATGTATTAAGGGAGAGTTTGGTGCATTCCTTTTAGGGGTGACTGAAGGCCACAAGAGTCAAAGGAGATAAAATTCATAAAGAAATCGAATATTACATGAGTTTTGGTTTGGTATACGTCTCTTTGAGAAAAAAAAAAAAGGAAAATACTAATTCGGAAATGTTTTTCAGTGGAATACTTAAACCCTTTCCCTCCAAGAAAACTAAATGTTGTTGTTAACAAGCCGAGTTCACACTATTTGTTTTGGATCTATGATATTGCTTAACTGAGCCGTACTTCTTCTTTTCAATGAATCTGAGTCTGTGCCACAAATGAATGGGACTTTTATTCTGAAACACTCTCTCCACGTAATCCTGCTTATGCCCCTTTTACTCTAAAACACACAGCGTAGCACTGAGTTACAAATGTTATTAGATCGCATTCACATATTTGTCTGTTTGGGGTAGATTGTGCTTCGATCCTAAAATCCTCACCACACCACCTGTTTTAGTGCAAATTGCACTGCCAAGAGCCTGAAAATTTTGCTGTTCATCTCAGCATGAATACAACTGCAGTTGTTGGCATGCTGCAGAGATGCTGAAATAAAGACTCATGTTATAATTAGTTCAACAGCAATAAGATCTTCTCCACAAACGGGAAAATCTGTGTCACCGAACAGCCGGCAGCCTTAATTTCACCATATTTTCCTTAAACCATTAATCTTCCTGGATTGGTAGCTAGAACAGGACCCCACCCTGTAAATGCAGGACAATTTGAGTAGCCAAAATGAATCAGAGGCAGGTCTGGCAGGACTAATCCTGCTTAAAGTTAATGGTCAACCATAACAAAGTTTACCATTTTGTTTTCCATCCTGTGTTGTCCTTCCCGTTGCCCGTCTCAGCTGACGGGTGTGGACATAAGCGTTTTGGGAAATATGCACAGCAAAATGAATTCATACTGTAAGGTAATGAGGACTTGCATGAGCTGTAATTGTTATTATTGCCAGACACAAATTGAAAAGCATAACCTGTCTGACACCAGCTATCAGTTGTCATTATGTGGGAAAACATGCCCTCGTTGCAGATAGCTGTCTGTTGACACCCAAAGTAATTGAGGAGGTAGTCGAGCTGTTGAAGGCTCTCAAAGGGGAGGACGAACACTTGATCAGAGCTTTTTTATGTCTTCTGAGATGATTTGATTTCACATAATGTCTATTTTACAGCCAGATATGCCATTAATTTGCATGATAGCGAGCCAAAATGTGACATTTTTATTTAGACGTCCCCACAATGTTTGGAGAACAATTGGGTGGTGTTTTTTCTTCTGTCAGTCTTTCAGCGCGGTGGCGTCTCATTATATCATATCTAACAGAGCAGTGAATAGCTGCCTCTCTCCTCACATTGCTGTGTCAGGTCAATGTGCCATTTTTTAAGTGGTGACGGGAGAGAGGCGGTGGGGGTATATTGTTGACAGCGAGATGATGATTTCACATTTAACTCTTCGTTGTTGTTTACCAAAAGCAGAAACTAATAGAAGAAACAAAGTAATTACTTTAGCCTGCATATTGACATCCTATATCATCTGGCTTTAAAAAAAAAGGAAGAAAGGGACATCTCACAAAGAATTCTTGAAATGTGATCCAATTTGAGTGCAGTGCGGTATCTGGAAGTGTATCTGTAAGACATCGTATACCAGTATTTAAGCCTTATAGTCCGATGGTGTCTCTCCTGTTAGCTCCTGCTGGCAAACTGGGCAAGTCTGTGCTCGGTGCCTGAAGCGCTGAAGCGAGAACAAGGGGCTTCTTTCCCATGAACTGGAGCCAAGTGCCAGCACTTAAGGTGAAGGGCCGAGGCGCTGGAGAAGTAATTTAATCTGAGGCTCTGCCCAATTCCCTGGGCGGCTGAGTTTAAGAAAGGTCACACAGAGAAACAGGCACTGGTGACCCCTTCCCAATTACGGGCGCTACAGCAGAACATATCACAGCACCGTCCAAAGTGACAGTCATTTAGCAGCAACTCATCTGAGGGGAGGAAGTGGGAGATGGATGATAAGGAAATAAAAAATGATTTGCCAGGACCTGTTAGCCACTTCTCTACACAGGCCTGCTGCCCCCCCCTCAGCTCCTCCCTGTCTTATTCACACACTCATAGACTCCCTCTCTCTCTCTCTTTCTCTCTCTCACTCCCTCTGCCTCTTCCCACCCCCTGCCACCCCTGCTGCCCATCTCCCTCCTGCTCCACAGACACGTGACGACTCCGCATGATTATTGGCGCAATCACTCATGTAACAGCCTGCCCAGCTTTCTGTGGGGGCTCCAGTATTTGTCACTGTCACTTCCCCAAGTGCTCCGCCATTGTCTTGGAAATTGTATGTGTAAGGCAAGAGATGCCTGTGACCCACTTCGACAAGGGAGCCAGCGATGTGAGGGCGCTCATCACACAAAAAAACAGCAGTTTGATGTGTCCTATTATGTGTCCCAGCAAGAGCCATAAATAATTGTGACAAGTTTTTTGTTGCGCGTGAAAGTCCTTGACTCTGCCTCCTGTTCCAGCACCTCCTCTCTCGTATGGAGACGCTGCCAAGCACCCCCGATGATAGATGGCACGGTGCAGCAAATGACAACGGGATAGATTTTTAGTTTGTGCTTTGGAAGGGATCAGTAATGGTGCTTTGCTGTACAAAGCAATAAAAGAGAAGGACAAGAGACAGAGGGGGGAGAAGGAGGGAAAAACAAAAAAAGATGCTTCGACGCTGAAAAGGGAAAAATGATGGCCAGTGACGCATGAATTTTGGACATTTTAGCACTTAGATAAATGAAATCAGGGTTTGTCAGAATGGACAAGTGCTGTGGTACTGGGCCACTCGCTGCAAAAAAAAACCCCCCAATATATATATATATATATATATATATATATATATATATAAATGCATGGAATACATTTCACAGTATTAAACTGTCCACTATAACCGAAAAAAATAGTCTTTTCCTCGCAATAAAAGAATAAACTGATAGAGCTCTGTACAACTGCATCGTTTTTGCAGTTTGTCTTCACCTTAGAAAAACAGAAGCTCTATGCAGTTGTTCAAGTATTCATTTGAGTAAATGTTTTTGCTCTTTGTTCCTTGCCAAGCTGTGATTTCGGACTGCTTAGCTGCAAAAAATTTCTGTGAAAAATTGACATGGACATTAGATAAAGTACCACCTGCAGGTCCTGGGTGCCAGGCGGGCAGGATACTGGAAGACAGTATGATCAGTCATGGTAATGAGCACAAGGCAGACATACATGCTTTGAATTATATGACTTTGAGGCCTGGGCACCCTCAAAGCAGGCCTCAGCCATTAGTTTAACCACTCTTTCCTTATCTCAGAGTCAAGCTGTGAAGTTTTTACAGCACCATCATTCTCCTCTTTCCTCCCTAAATTGTTCCACAGTCGCTGTGTATACTAGTAGACTTATAGCTAAATTAAGATTGTTTGTCTACTCATATCGTGTGATCTTCAGTTAAATGAATATGCGGAGCTTCTTTCGGCTGAATTGCTGAGGTCAAAAAGCCCAAGTGTGTTTATTTAAACAACGTGAAATGACGTGTTGATATCTGCAGTTTACGTGGCAAAAAAAACACGCGAGCATGCACGTTTTTATCTTCGTTAGTTGACCGCAGATGCATTTGCTAATTGTATTCCGCTTCCTCTATCACAATTATTAATTTATCTCTTAAGACTACCGCAGCAGTGACGATCATTCATATCGCCGCATCCGATAGTTAAGAAGTGGGCTTCCGTAAAAATCCATCATGTACATCAATGCACATTACCGAGGTAATTAAACAGGAGGTAATACTGCCAGATATCGTAAAATATCAAGGGGTGATCATACGCCCCTTAACACAGTAAAGCCTCGGCACGTGGAAATGATGCAGTAGATGAGGCATCAGCTGCACAGAAATCCAACACACAAATGTAAATGTAATTTGTCTATTTTAGAGCATCTGTACCTTATCCTGTGAAAAATACTAATTATTTGAAATATACTGATTACAGCTAGGCGAGAAAGTGGCATTAAAATAATTACTTGTGAGCCCTCTCAGAGTTTGTACATTTAGCACTGTACCACCATTAGGAATAATCTGTCCAATTAAAGGTTGTGTAATTAATTAAGTGCACATTCTGTGAAGAGGAGAGGGGAGAAAATTTATCAACCTGCTGAAATATGACCTATCTTGTCCAAAAGACTAATATGTTTAAACAAAAGATGAAAATTGATGACAACATTATTTGTAACAAAATGCTCACTGTGCAACTATGATGCATCTGTACTTGGATTTGGCTTCGTAGCATTGTCCTCACAAAAGCTGTGATGTATTACCCCCGGCTGCCTGGCGGTAACTTTCGACGAAGGGCGCTTTGCCTATCTCCTGGAACAGTCTGTTACTTTATCCCACTTCACATCTCGGGCCTTCACTGTAAGCATCGTCTGGTAGATTGAGACACTTTCATGAGCAGAAATGCAAAGATGGATTCTGTCGAGGTCCTACAAATAGACACGTATTGTGACAACATAGGAGGAACTGAGCGTTGGCACCGAACGGACATCCTGATACCACCACCCAAAAGTGTAGCAGAGCAGAAAACATCTTGCTGCGCTAAACCTGTCGGGTCATTTCTGTTATAGCAAGAAAATTTGAGCCAATGTCCTGTGTGTGCCTCCGAGAGTGTGAGAACGATGCCAAGTGCACATTCTTTCACCTGCTATTACAGTTTGTTGCCAGCTCTACATATGGCCTAGATCAACACTTCAGGGAACAGACATCAAAGCCCAACACTTAGTAATGTACAAATACAAACACGTGTCTTCTGCTAACATGACCAAGATATATACTGTATATGTACGTACATCCACCGTGGGGAGTGCATTACTACTGCAGTGACACATTTATTTAGGAACTGAGTCAAGCACTCAGGAAGCAAGTATTTCAAGAGTATAATGGGTAGTGTAATAATTAAAACAGTACTTAAGAAATAGGCACTTAGTGGTAGGTGTTATAAATTGTCTTTATTAGTAAACATCTTCAGTGATACGTCTCATAATCAGAATACTGTTAAGGAAAAGTGGGGAGTCATAAGCTAATGCTAGCACTCGCTAAGCAGGGTTTGTAATAGGGTACATCAGTTTGCTGTGATTTTAAATTGAAAGCATTTCCCTAAAACCTGTATATACCTTGTGTCCATGTACATATTTCTGTACAAATTTCAAATTTTGATTTGTCTGATCCCAATTTTCCACTTTGCACCAATCCATCGTGTTCACAGATGTGTGCTTCGTTGCATGATAACACTTTAACTTGCATATGTGAATGAGATGGTGATTTCTGGAAGTGTTCCTGAGCCCATGTCTGAGTTTTCCATGGTGCAATCATATCTGTTTTTAATGCAGCGCTGCCCGTAGTTCAGTGGCATCCAAATTTATTGACAACCTTATCCCTTGTGAGTTTTAGCCATCCTTTAATGACGTTATGTACAGTAGATGATGTGATACTAGAAGTTGAGGAGCATAATTTTAAATTGCTCCATAATTTGTATATGCAGCAAACACCTTAAGATAGGGTGAAATTTCAACAATAGGTCTCGGGTCGTTGAGTCTGCTATCATTAAAAAACACCATGGTTATAATTCCAAGAAACTCATTGGCAAACTGACAATTGATTTCTCATTGGCTGATATGAAAATAACAGTGAGGAGAACTTCCTCCTTCTCTGCATATTTTTACAAAACAAGAGTGCCATGCTGAACGTTTTGGCAGCTCAAGCTAACTTTTTGAAGTCCAGCCTAAGTGGCCATTTGAGGAATTGTAGTTTTTGGCACATCAGTTCTCCAGTCATTTTCCATTCCTAAGATCTGCCATTTGGAGGCACCCTCATCAGGGTTTTTTTGATCTTATCATTTCGATTAGACCTTAGCCTTGTGAAGTCTTGTTGCGAAGCCTCAACCTCAGCATTTTGGCCTTCACCATCTCACTTAAACCAGACGAGACAAGCGAGCGGTCGATCTGACTGATAAACCGAGGAACATTGCACGCATATGCCATAGAGACTTGTCAATTGCAAGAAAGGTCCACATCAAAGTGTACTTTTATTTTCTTTTTTGTCTGTAATGGGGGCAATAACCTGCAAAACAAGTGTCATCTCGTATTCAGTAAAACTTTAAAACTCACAATTGACACCATAAACTTCTCGAGAAAGTGTTTACTGAGGTCGTAGATCAAAAGAACTGAGGGCAGTTTTCCTGTTGTCTTTGGTGCTATCAGACTTTTTTTTGTCCCTTGCATGCCATTAGAAAGAATTCAAGTTTAAGGCACTTCTGCACTTCAGTTCAAAACATACCTGCACGATCTGTTAGCAAGGAAAATAACAGCGGCAGAAAATGTTGAGAATAAGCGTTACTTCAGAGATTTATTATTTTATGATGCCTCATATTTGTGTGATAATTTTCCACATGCAAATGTGCGCCTTTTGCATGCATTTAACATGACTGTATGGCTAAATATATGTATTCGTAATCGACAAATTGGATAGCTCCAGGAAAGCGAATATTTCTCCAGATAGTTTGCACATCATATTCACACTAATATTATTTCTGCACAGAAAAAACAAACTGTGATGCAGCAGGGTTCTAGTGCAGTGTAATATCATCTGCTGGAGCACACCATTGGTTTATCACATATGTGCAAGCCCACAGTTTGGCTAGATGACTGACAGAAAAAAAGAAAAACATTACCAGCAGAGTAACTTTCCAGAGTTATAAAATCCAGTCTTGGAGTATTATAAACTGCAGCGCAGTGTTTTGACATCCGATAAGCCTTGAAATTTATTGATGTTTTACTTCAGCTTGACTTCCTTGAATGTATCTTATCATCTCAGCAGTACATGGGAAAAAAAGCCAGAATGCCTCCTTAGGTTCAGTGTTACATGTGCTGGTTGTTCATATTTTGTAGATTTAAATAATTACAATCATTCGTTCATTTGTCAAGCCTTAAAAGGTAGCATTTGATCTTAAATAGATTTGTATGTACAGCTTATGTAAGTATATTTATTATAATTTAACGCGCCATTGTTGGATCTCTCAGCAGTCTAGAGTTGTTGATTGACTTTCTAAGGTTTCAGTTCCCACATTATACTTTTATTTTTTAATCCAGCCTCCAAATTTATTCCAAAATGGAAAAGTGTTTCATGTTCTCTACTGAAGCACCAGCTGACACCTTCTGTAAAAACATAACAGGCAAGGATAGGGCCACATAATGTCCATATTTTCTGTTGTATAAGCAAGATATACTTTGAGCTCTATGAGCCTTGTGGCCCTGGTATGTGCACCTTCCCAAACTGCCATCCAGCCGACAGCTCAGCCAGGCAAGAGAGGAAGAGAGGCTGATAGGAGAGGGAGACATAAATCCTATGTCCTATATAAAAAGAAATACTATCCGTGTCAAGGAAAGGTGGGATGCCCTAAAATGAATGATAACAGACTCATTAAAAATAACGGCCGCCTAAATGATAAATAGCTCGCCTTCTGAAAAGAGCTCAGGACAATGACTTTAACAAATTAAGACTGCAGTGCTCTGCCTAAAGCTGCTATTGCCTCTATGCTCCCTCACCAAAAAAACAACAATATGTACAATTCACCATTATGATCATCCTACTCCATTATGTATAATTTTATCCATTAAATACCACCCATCATTTACTTTGTTGTCTCCAAAAATCCACAAAAGAGATTTTTTAAATTTTTTTTTGTGTAGCGGGAGGAAGAACTTGCTGAGAAAGTTATCCACGTGTGAAATAAAAAAATAAAACAAAAAAACAAACCATAAGCCACCCAATTTATTCCACATCAGCTGGCATTTGCAAACGAGAGCCTAACAAGGACGCTGCTGGATTTGGCACTACAAACAGACCACGATTAAACATGTAAACCTGGCACCATGCTTAAAAGCAATAACTGGTGTCTGAGACAGATCTCACATTCCTAATGATGACAGTAAATTAAGCTAAACTATTTCCACACATTCAAAAACCGTGCACATCTTTTCGGACTGTAAAAACTCAGCCAGTGTTCATCAAGTATAAACATTTACATCTGTGTGACATAAACAGATTCCACCGCTGTAAATACTGCAGAGAAGAGACAGAGCCCGGGCCTGTCAGAGGGAATTAAATGAAGAATGGGTGACTCGTGCAAGTCGCTGACTTCTGAACTGATAGACGTCCACTCCCGAGCGGGCTCGATGAGGGCAGACGCGTCCATGTGTGCGCCCTCTCCCTGTCTCTTCTGTAAACACGGACATTCCACGCACATGAGAACATCATCTGGAAAAAGCTTTGTCAAGAATTCAAAGACCTGCGATGACAAGACTTATGTGGCTCACCCAGAATGCTGTGTTTTATGTTGTTATCAATCATGAAAACTTCTCTGTTTGGAATACATGTAGTCGGATTGTCGGGCGGCGTAGCAACACGGACTCCGAGGTTACGTTCTGTGTCGCGTGGTCGCGGGGAACGTGGTCACGACTGCTTCTAAAGTAAATAATTTTGCTGTCATCCAGCTTCCAAATACATTAGACGATACGTTTGTGGCATTTTAATTCCAGACTTTGTTGTAGCGGTGCCCAGTGCAGCTGAGCTCTCTTATCTGTGTGTACAAACTTGCACTTAGGACAGATACAGGAAACAAGGCTTTGATCCCACTGACAGCACGTCCCAAAACTATATCTGGTCTGGTAAAAACAAACCACATACCAAGTACTTGTGTTAATGTCAACACAGTTTTTGTTTTAATTTTATAGCAAATTCTCAAAGAAGCGTACACTGATCTTCTGGCTTGGTTGATTTGTTTGGTTGCCTGCGCTTTGATATTGAACATAACATTTAGACGCTGATACCTAACAGCAAATCTAATCCATCCTTTAGGGATTTAACCAGTGTGTTTTCAGACAGAGGAGTGGACTGAGGGACTTTTCACTAAAGCAAACAACAAATAAAAATCCAGCTGAAGTAGGTCATCACTGCTGAGCTCTGAACAACTGTTATGTGTGCAGCACATGTGCATAGAGAGCATACATATATTTGACTTGAATGTATATTAAGTGCTTCTTGATGCGTAAGTACGCCGGATTGCTTCCTACATGTGCTTATTGCTTCTAGTTAATTGCATTTCTTACACTGGAACCCACCCCTAAATTTACACGGGAATGCTATCATCTCAATCCCATATTATCTACTGTACTGTGTGCATTAAAATGTGCTTGCTTAACTTACAAACAATGGCCCTTTAATCTCTCTAGTGATTTTAAACAAAAGCTATTTAAGGAAAATGGTAGTTTGAGTGAAGTTGTGGACAAGAGTTGCAAGGGAGGATGATGGGGGTTTCTAGGCAATTCAAGCACTTGTACTGCTTGATTATACATAGCAACGCTGTGATAAGGCTTCATTGAAATTTACAACAAGCAATCTCTACCATATGGACTCACCAAATGGAGATCACAGACTGGCAAAAGCAATCAGCTTTTTAATTAACAGAATTAACAGTGCGATGTTAAACCATAATGACAGCAATAAAAACAGTTGATGTGACAATCAAAGTGCACCAAAAACATTCATAACCATTATTTTCATTAGTCGGAGGGAAAGACAATAGCAGCGAGCGGGGTTATATTGGAGAGGGATCTCAGACCCCCCCTGTAATCACACTTGAATTAGCTGCAGATAGTGCAACTACTCCAATAGACTATAAAACACGAGGTCACAGAGAATACTCGTTTGGGTTTATCTTGGACACTTCATTTGATGTTGGCCCATTCTCTGAAGGAGCGAGTGTTGTCAGAAGCAATAAACATCGTCCATTTCTGAATGTGAGACGAGGCCCAAATCTACAAAGTTGGCTGATCTGCAGAGATTCATCTTCCAAACTGCTATTGGAACATTATGAGCAGAGATCTGACCAGCAGCTGAAAGACTTTGGCAGAAAATAGCTGTTTATTGACCATAAAACATGTGCGTGCACACATGAAAGCACAAATGCACGCCCCTGCACTTACACAAGTGCAAGTGCACACACGCAAACACCTACACATACAGAGATAAACCATAGTGCCAAAGCAAGGGCCATACCCCCGGCAACAGCACACAAAAGAAAGTCAAATTATTAGAAATAATGAAAAGCCATCAATAAGAATTCTGCAGAGAGTCATTTCATTCTGTTTTCAACAGCGCTTTTCAGCCCATTATTTTCTGTAAATGTTAACATCGCCAAGCCTGCCTATTGATTCTATTATTTTTGACCTTGCATTAGTGTCGGCTAATCTCGCATGCTATAAAATTTCATTTCATAGTGAAAAATACTCCAAGGCCCTAAGGGTGAGTTATACACAGGTTGCGGCACCCTTGGGATTCATAAGTGCACATGCGGGTAAACAAACCGTACATTTAATGTTTCTTAGATGAGTGAGCAGCGCTGGGGGTTTCATTTCTTCCTAAACCTCAAGATTTTTTTCTTTCTTTTCTGTGAGGTGGCTAAAAGTGAGGCTTAGGTTGAGAGACTCATTCTAAGATGAATGCAAGCATCTTCCAAAACGATATTGTATTTTCACTCCCGTACACATGCCTGAGAAGAATGCTGATCCACAGAAGCCAAATAGCTTTTTTTTTTGTTGTTTTCAGTGCATGTATGAGGCATCACTGAGGACGGAGCATTTTTCAGATCACATTCAGGAATGACCTGAACTTGGCCCGGACGGAAAAACAATGAAGCGGCACCTGCTGTACACCAGATATTATACAATAGACACAAATGGCCTCATATTTTGGAGGCGTAGTTAACTGCAGCGATTACCATTGTATAGTTCCTCTATCTGGTGATTGTGTTAATCTATAAAACAAATGATTGCGACTTTTAGTTGTCATGTAAAGCAGCGGTCCCCAATCCCCGGGCCTCGGACCGGTACCGGTCCGTGAGTCGTTTGGTACCGGGCCGCGAGAGTTGAGGCTCAGGTGTGAAGTATAGTTTTTAGGGTTTTTATCGGTTTTCAGCGTTATTTTGTTATTGTTTTTATCGTTTACTCGGTTTTCCTTGGTCTTTTCATGTGTGTTATGAATAAATCTTATTTTTTTTGGTACCGGTACTAGTTTTATTTTGTTGTATTTATCCGCGACACCTAAAAGGCCGGTCCATGAAAATATTGTCGGGCATAAACCGGTCCGTGGCGCAAAAAAGGTTGGAGACCGCTGATGTAAAGCAAACAAGTTAAAGTTTATTACTTTGCTTTGTTTAAGTTTAAAAATAAATAAATAATAAAAATCATGTTATGATCGGTTGCATTTTACTCATCGCCATGAAAGTTATCCGGTTGATTAAGTATGTAAAGATTAGAATTTTTAAGATGCAAATGAGACATCTCTATAAATTTGGGCTAATTCATTGACTTTTTCAGAATATTGAATATTGGATAAAACCAGGTTTGTAATCCTTGATTCATTTAGTTTCATTTGAGTCAAAAGTGTTTACAGATGGATTTTGGATAACAGAAAAAATCAGTTGATTCATTTTTTCCCCCTGTAAATCAAGCTCTGTTTCATGGCCTATATAAACAAAATCTTCTGCAAAAACCTTTAAAAATTAGACAGCAATAAACTGGAATGTCTGATCTATGTTTACATGCTGCTGGGAACTTCTCGCTCCGAGTGTCATTTTAAGAAAATAGCCTGTATTTAATTGTATGAATTTTAATAAACCAATATTACAGTGAAATGTCTTTCAATGATAACCTTAATTTAAACTTATTTTTTTGTAAAATTTCAAGTTGCTATTGTTTTATGTTAAAATAAGGAAATTGTGCGCATCAGATTTAAAGTTTTGCTAGTCTGAAAGAAGAAATGTTACAGAAACAATTTGCGCACGGCAAGAACTGTTATTTCTTTGTTTCTTTCACTTTCTTTTTCTTTATATTTTTACAAAAACAGTTTTATAAGTAAAGTGAAAGAAATGTTTTGTCATAACTCTCCTCCACCACCCTGATATTTAAGAGATTGAAGCAATTTTTCATAAACAGAAACAATATTGCATGTTTGATTACCGATGAATAACAAAGCAATATCAAATAGCCAAAAAGTACTTTCTTAATTCGTAATTAAATAATTCTTAATTCTCTGTCAGTATACAGAGTCAGATATCTGGCCTTCATTTCATATTCTAAATACTGGTCACATCTATTACTAGTCTAATTTAGGGAGCGAGGAGGCTGGAGCCTGTCCCAGCTATCATAGGGTGAAAGGCGGGATAAACCTTGGACAAGTCACCAGTCTATCAGAGGGATGACACAGAAAGACAGACAACCATCCGATCTTACATTTACATCTACGGCTAATTTAGAATCACAAAACCAGCGTGTCTTTGGACGATGGAAGGATGCTGGAGTAACTCTATGGGACCACATACAGAAAGGCCACAGCTGACTGCTGAATTCAAACCAGAGGCCTTCTTGCTACGAGGTGACAGTGATCACCATTGCACCACTGTGCTGCTCTATAGTGAAGGGCTTCACAAACAAAGGAAGAATTATCCCACACAAAAGCATTGGCTGCCTTTAATGGCAGCTGCAATGATAAATAAAAATGACATAAACAAAACAAAAACATATAAAATCAGGTTCAGCACCAACTATTGATCAAATTGCAGTTTCAAACATTCACATCTGCCCAAAATTACGCTGTTGGTGCATCTTTAACATTCATATTGTCTTATTTTGGAGGTTAGCACGCACATGTTATTTGACTTTTTTTTCCTCTTGTTTGTTATGTTTAAATTGGTCTCCAGTTACCACTATTGTACCATTTGTGAAAACTGTGCTGCCCATTAAGAATAAAAGTGTTTATCAAGAATTCCTGGAGGAACAGTAACTGATAACAATTAGCATTAAGCCTCTCTACATAAAATTATACTAAAATATTTGTACCCCCGCAACATCAAGGCTACTTGGAGTGCAAATAAAGTAGAAGAAGGAACAACTTTGTGCTGCCTTATAGCTGCAACGATCATTACAGCATCTTCACACCATTTCACCGTTCATTCTGTAACCAAAGTTTGAACGAACAACATCCAGAGAACAACAAAGACACAAAAGGCATCGCGGTAATGATAATGAATAAAATATTTCTATTCAAGTGTAACACCTGAAGGCACCTAACCTGTGCCGATGTGAACTCATGATACATCACTTAAATTACATTAAGAGGCAAGTGGGAGGTAAAGTTGTGAAATTCAATGCACAGAACTATAAAAGTTCTAAACTGAATACATTTATCAGCTATCCCCGATGCTTCACCACCACTTAAATGACCCCATATCTTGTATTTTAGGTGAATAATTAGTAAACAAACACTGTTAAAATCAAAGAAACTGTTCAGCATTATCATAGCGTTTATTATTATGAATAGAAAAGTGTTAGACATTCCCAAATATCATTGTCAGCTCAGGTACTAATGTATATTGTGTATATGTTCTCCTAACCTGATGCATTGTCTGTTTAAATAGAAAGCAGACCTATTGAGTTAATGTTTCTGAATAATTTAGTCATAGCAGAGTCATTTCAGGACATCAGTCTATTGGACCGATGACAGATCCAATCTCCCCTGTTTTTCTCGAATCACTTGATAAGCAGGGATATGATCCTCATCCCACCTTGTTCATTGTTTTTTTCCCCCTCAGATTAGTCCAGAGATGTGTGTTTATCTATTTTTAATGTTGCTCCTACCTTATCACACTTTTCAATTTGGAACTTTTGACACAAACACGCTGGAGCACTTTGCTGCAGCTCCAAAATTAGAGAGCCAGAAAGCAAACGGCAGAGGGAAAAGGAGAGAAAGACAGAGAGAGAGAGAGAGAGAGAGACCCAGTGATTTTCCAACTGTGGATGCCTGTGTTCTGGGTGTCACTTTGTTTAATAATCTCCTACCAATCCTTCAACTTGGGTGCACGTTCAGGACGCTTCAAACCATGAAAACAGCTGGCTTTGTGCAGCCCAACTGTCAGAGTCTCCTTTGCTGTCGATGATGGAAATATCAAACCAGTGAGCCGTGAGTGGACATCTCAATCTGAATCTCTTCAGCTCAGCTAAACCACAGCCGTCCTCCCACTGATAATTCATGCAACATACACTTTCATTAGCAACACACTGAACCATCCCTGCACACTTCTCTCCTTTCTCTGGTAGTTGTTCACAGGCGGCATCAAGCCCAGTAATTCTGTTAAACTTGAAATGAAATGGATTTTTGTCATTTCTTAGACTTGGCCATCACTTTGATATACAGTTGTCCAATGAACATCAATTCAATCCATTCAGGGCCCGGCACAGGCTCTTTTCAAATATTGAACAAAATAGCGCATTTAATGAAAAAGCCCGAGTTCAGTGATATATAAGAGAAAGCATTTTCTCACAAAGTACATAGTTCCAGAAATGATCTCCATTCTGAGAATGAGCAGTTTCTCCTTGATACCATCAAGTGAACACCACATCAGTCCCTTTCAGCTGTTTCTATATTATCATGCTGCTATCAATTGCTTTGCCTGCGTGCACTCATCCTCCCCATTTATTTTAATCATTGCAGCGAGCTAAAAAACAAGGCGCGGTGTTCCATGAGAAGCACAATCAACATCGATGTCTAAACATTTCCAAGTCGTTCATCACGTAAAAACAAAGAATGTCTGGGTCTCTATTTGGAGTGCCTGCATTTTAGATTTATTAACAAGTAGATAGGGTGGAAATTAAAACATAGTAGTGGAGTCATTTTGCACTGAGAGCAGATTGCTGTCGGATGTTCGGAGGAGAGGCGGAAGGAATGCCGTGTTTGTTTTTTCTTCTTCAGACCACCGTTATGTGTTTTCAGTAGATGCGAGTCGTAGATAGAATTATAAAGTCCCTGGGGCTCATCCAAGTTTAACAAAGCACCAAGGACAGACAACCTTAAGCCCACACAGTGTTATAATGCTCCTCTCATGGAGAATGTAATAAATAAATTAGCAGATGAGTTTGGTTCTGACAAGTGAGGGACATGGCGCTCCCTGTGCATTTTTGATAGTGATCTAATTCATCTGGCAGGCGTGGATGTTGATTAAATCAGAATGTCAGCCACTTGACAAGACAAGACACAAGCCGGCGTGGAACCTGTTTGAACAGCGTGAGCCGTGCAAGATGGCCAGGGAGATTTGCAGCGCTGCGTGGCCGCTGAACTCCACGCACATCCCTGTTATCATCTCTTCCCCGTAACATGTCCGGAGAGACAGAAAGACAGACGTGGAGGAATTCACCAAGGCCCGCCTCTTCTGTTCTCTCCCAGGGTGACATCAGCCCTCTGACACTCGGGGTAAACACAAGGGTGTGATGGCGCGACCGTGTTCCCCTTCACTCACACGTGCTTGATACCTCCATCAAATCTCCTTGACAATCACAGAGCTCGAGGCAAGACAGACGTTCGTGCTGAAATCACATTCCCTGTAATTATAGGGAACAAAGCCTCTCTGAGCAGACTCACTATATGAAAGACCATCAATGGAAAATCAGAGCAAAGAATGCTTAGGGTTTGTCTGTCTCCAGCAGCACACAATAGGTGTATGATAAGGGGGGAGTTTCGGAGACAGAAATTGTTGAGGCAGGTTGCTATTTAACTGATGAGTGCCTCTCCAGAATCACTATATCTGTGGAAAACTATTGCTTTCCCCCAAATTCAACACAATATCCAAACCCCGTCTGCCAAAATATGACAACAGACTGATGTAAATACGCTTGGGAAACTTGGGAAATGATACACATCTTTTCAGATTCGCTAGATACAGAAGAAATCTAACTGACGCGTCGTCAAAAGTGTTTTTTATGTGATATCTTGCTCAGAAAATACATTTCATTCGTCAACAAATCAATTAGCAGTTCATCTCAAATGTGGATTTTTGGCGAAGCGCACAGAAGTGGATCCCTGGGCGTCTCCTCTGCTGCCTTCTCTTTCACCTTCCTGCATGCACAGCTCCAAGGAGGTCAAAGTTACATGTACAAAGTCACTCTACTAATCTCCTTTGTCACTCATAAAATTTACACAACATCTCCCTCATGGAGGCCTGTCAGTTTGCTGCTGCCTGTGGCTGTCAGAGAACACAGATAATTACTTGCAAGGATCGGAGAAGGCCTTGATTATTTATAGGGCTGAATGTCTGAAGAGAAAAAAATATACATGCTAGTTTAAATGATTTCCTGTTGCTAAAAGATCATATTATTGCAAAAAAAACCCTCCAAAAAACAGGGATTCCAATACGTAGTTTTCTCTTTCTGAAATGTGTGAGATTAAATAATCGGAATCGTAAAAGTTGCTTTTGTTCGTAACACTCATGTAAGTGAGACTTTCTGCCAGCGTATTATATGCCAGGCCTTGACATGACATGCTGGACATGAGTTACGCATGTGAGTGAGCCCGGTCAGGAAGGACTTCTGGATTGTCAGCATTGTTTCATGGTGCTTTTGTTCGCCTTGTTTTTGTGGCTTCACCTGCTGTTTGTGTGTAATTCTCTCCCATGTTTGCAACATGAAAAGCCCGTGAATTATACGAAGCTTTGTTGGAGAGAAAAGAGAAAAACAAGCATCCCTTCAAGAGAATAATGATCACGTTATTGTGACTAGTGCTTTTGATTCACCTTACCCTCTGATCATGATCAGCTTATTTTACTTTTCAAAAAAAAAAAGAAAAAAAAAAACAACCCAAAAAACAACAAGATAGAGTGTCAGGTTTTAATGTCCCAGTAGGGAGGATTTAAAACCTCTGAAAACTTGGTTTCAAGTCTTAAATATCTTTCAATAAAAAAGAAAATTAATTATTTAATAAACATCAATTAAATCACAGAAATCAAAATGACTTGAGGTTAGCAAAACAACAAAAATATATATATTTTAGCATTTACAATCTTTAAAACAGCACGGTGGCACGGTGGTTAGCACTGTTGCCGCACAGCAAGAAGGTCCTGAGTTCAATTCCAACATCAGGCCGGGGTCTTTCTGTGTGGAGTTTGCATGTTCTCTCCGTGTTTGCGTGGGTTCCCTCCGGGTACTCCGGCTTCCTCCCACCGTCCCAAGACATGCAGCTTGTGGGGATAGGTTAATTGGATAATCCAAATTGTCACTAGGTGTGAATGTGCGAATGAATGTGAGTGTGAATGGTTGTCTGTCCCTGTGTGTTAGCCCTGCGACAGACTGGCGACCTGTCCAGGGTGTACCCCGCCTCTCGCCCTATGACAGCTGGGATAGGCTCCAGCGCCCCCCGCGACCCTGAAAAAGGATAAGCGGAAGCGAATGGATGGATGGAATCTTTAAAACAAGGCCTGTTATATGTATGTAAAACACCAGTTCACAACAACTTCTTTTGTAAAGAAGCAGTTGGCAATAAATAAACATGAACTAATATACTGGGAGCTTTTAATCCTTTTTAACTATTACCGTTGGTTTTATTTGGTTACACTTCATGTTCATGTTCAGCTTTCTTTAAAGGTGATTTAATAGAAAAAGGAATCTTGTACTCATAAATATATGTTGATTAGTGTGTATTTTCTCTTCAAATTCAAGAAATTGATGCATTCTCGTAACTACATAGGAAGGTCTGTGGAAGCCGCCATGTTGTTCCAACATTGTGAATACGGTGGCCGAGGTGGACGTTGTTGTTTCACCTGATTTTATGTATTTGGCAAAACGTTGGCCATCGTACAATGAGCTAGCTAAACAACAACAGCTGGTTATAAGACTTAAAAATTATACTTTCCCTATGATAAGCTGTTTGATTATATTCTCACATGTTATGGGAGTTTATTCACTAAGTGTTTGAGTCCAGTATCATCTGAACCTGTCGTTCACTTCAGTGAAAGTTTCACTAACCCTGGCTAACAGTGTCAAAAAGGAAATTGCTTAACTTACCAGCATAAAGCTCAAGAACCATCCTCAACAATTTGGTGAAATATAGCGAGGTCAAAAATGTTGAACTCAACACAAACAGTAGTAGAAACATGCTGGCCAGCTGCAGCTGTTATGGGGGAAACAAAAAGCAACGGCCGCAGCCGTTATGTGGCGCAGTCTAAACATGAACCACCCCCCGCCAAAAAAAATGCTTTTGATCTCTCTTGACTGACTTAAACATGTTAAGTGCTCCAGTGGCCAACATAGCTACGATTATGCACATATATTGATTGCAATATTATGACATCCGGAGTTGAGGTTTTACATACTGTACCTTTAAAGGAAGAAGAAACTAGCTTTATCTGGACTTTTGCAATTGGCAGAATTTTAGTGAAGCAATGAGTGAATCTAATTTCTGAATAATTTCCCTACAGTGGACCTCAGAGTTTGCAGTAATGGTAATAGTTTATGACTTTTACAGTATTGTGCAGAGTTACATTTTTTTTCTGCAGGTACCCTAATCCACTAACATTGCACTGTAAAACATGTGTAACCATGGTTGTTTTATGCAAAAAATGGGCACAGTTGTAGTGTAAAAAATGAAAGAGACAAGAATCAAAAAGGCTGTGCTATACCTAAATTGAGATTAACACACAATACATAAAACCAACTAAAAAGTAAGAGTACAAGATCAACTCTGCTTAATGTAATATTTATTTAGAGATATGGATTTCAAAATCTGTCAGCTCTCCTTACGCCAATCCTTATTCAAACAATTCTACATAGGAGCTAGTCAAAGGAGCTTGCAAAGAAAGCATCTGGACTTCTTTAAGTTGCTTGAAGATGTTTCACCTCTCATCCGAGAAGCTTCTTCAGTTCTAAGGTCAATAGGAGCTAGCACCTGAATTTACTGAGGGTGAAACGATTCTCCAAATCTGTAGATTCTAACAATAAAAAAGAAGGAAAAATAATTTCAAAACAAGGTTCATTCATTACCTGAATGATCCTTAAACGTTCTAGCTTTAAGCATTACAGACTAGTATGTTTCATGGTGGCATTACAACTCCACGTTGCTAGCAAGCATAAAAGCTAATCATAAAAGCTAATCACTATATAGCCATCCGTCCATTTTCTTACGCTTATCTAAATTAGTTCAGGCTTGTTCCGGGGGGGGGGGGGGGGGGGGGGGGGTCTAGCTTAGCTGTCATACAGCAAGAGGGAAGGCACACCCTGGACAGGTCAGCAGTCTGTCACAGGGCTAACACATAGAGCCATTCACACTCACACCTATGGCCAATTTGGACCCACCAATTAACCAAACCACATGCATGTGTTTGGGCTGTGGCAGGAAGCCAGAGTACCCAAAGAGAACTCCATTCGAATAGAGAATATCCAATATCACTACAAAGCGTGTAATGGACCACTGTGTCCCTTTTGCACTTTGGAGCGGCAAAGCAAAACAAAGAAGTTGCAGTAAGCTGCAGTACCAGCAAAGCTAAATACTTTATTTCAAGCCAACATGAAAATAATGACAGGAAAGTGTTTAAAAAGACATTATTTACACATTTACATGTAAATGCATGTTAGCAACCTAGCTTAAGAAGGACCCAGGAATGTACTTCATCCCTTCCTTGGTCCCTAGCGACTTCTTGGCTTTAAATATATTATCTCCCCCTGCTGGTAATGTAACTTCTATATGCATGTCCATTGCACACGTTGGAGAGGCACAGCGTGAAATGGACACAGTGGACCAGCGTGTCTGTTACACGCTTTGACGTGATATCAGTTTGCATGCAGACATGGGAGGAACGTGCAAACTCCACACAGAGGCCCTAGTTTGGATTTGAACCAGGACCCACTGTTCGGCCCCCGGTAGAGCTAGACTTAAAAATTTACCAAAGCTCATTTTGAATGCTTTCATGCATCCTATATAGAGACAATGCTGTTTAGACCAAAACAAAATAAAGTGTGCTCGTCATTAAAAAAAGTGTATTTCACTACAAATTTTGACTAATGTGCTAGTAGTGTCCCTGCAGTGCAACGATGCAGTGTTGTGGTTGTCATCTAATCATCCTGACGTTTCTTCTGTGACATAATCCTGGTTTGTCTGTGTTTACATTTGTGCACTGAGTTACTTTTACAGCCTCTTGATGTCAGAGAGATCAGAGTCTCTATTAGTAACATGATAAGAGGTCAGTGGAGGAACTCAAACACACATCACAGTAAATATTTGTATGGCAAATTCGGTGTCTGTTTCAGAACCACCCACCAGAAGTCATGAAGTCAGAAGTCAGCTCAGAGTACTAAAGGAAAATCAGGATCTTTTTGTGTTAATTAAGCAAAAAATGTTGCAACATACATAAAAATATTGTTTTAACATACATGAAGGAATCACTGAAAGTAAAAGAAGTCAAGAAAATGGGATTAAGGAAGCTTTAACGTGCCCGTTTAAACCTCTAGTCTAACTGTGTGAGTGACCAGCACGTGGCTAGTCATACCTCCAGACACATATGCCTTTTTAAATCTTGTACACTGCTTAAATGCCAGCTTAATAAGAGATGACAACTCCATGTGCAAATCAATTTAATATCTACGGGGACTGAAAAGTGCACATCACACATTACGAGCCAGGATCAAGCTGGGGGCAGGTGCCTCTCTTCTCAGAATTACAAGGAGAGTTTGCAGACAGATATGAATTTACAATTAGTCTCATCCTGGCGACTTCTTAAGGTTTGTGACAGTGTCTGGGGCTCCACTAAAGGCCATGTGTGTGAAGCCATGAATTTCTTGCGACAGGCTATGATACCAGAGAGGCTATATTTAGGGAGGATAACTAGTACTGCACGGTATAATCTGACATTTGTACCACAAGGGAGTCATACTGCATTGCTCACAAATGACAGTGTCACTGTTGGTTTGTGTCCCTGGTGGAATAGGTTAAAGAGAACAAAACATGTTTTTGCAGTGGAGTGCCGCTCTGCAAGACAGATCTAATAAAACTGTATTTGATTGTGGGGGTATGATCTGACTGCGGCTGTCACTGGTGAGTGAGCCCCCTGAGCGCGGAGACAGCAGCAGTCTGGTTGAAAAGGAACAAAGAGTCCCTGGGAGCAGTCTCAGTAGACTCTGAAACAGGAGTCTGTATGACTGGCCTGCTTTTGATGGCTGACTTCAGCAGGGCACTTCAACTTCCCCTACTTCTCTGGCCCTCAAACCAAGGACAAAGAGAACAAGCAAAGTGCACTGCTGTTCTGGGGTTAGTAGCTGCAGTTTTTCTTTTCCCTGAAAACATAAACATTATCAAGTACTGTGCATCGCTTATATCAGCTGTTCATGAATAAACATCCTGCATATCCAGGACCGTAACATTTGATCAATCTACAGTAACGTTTTCTTTCTGTTCCCTCATGCAGCGTGTCGCAGCTTAAATTATAACGTCAGCCAGCATATTTGAGTACCTGTCAAATCCTTTTAAAGAAAACAAGCATGATGTAATTCTGTTCAACCAGGCAATTCATTAGCCCAAGTCAAACACTCGTCCTTCTGCACCTAGCTGCTGTTGTCCTCCCTGCAGACTTGGTGAAGCCACTTAGGTCCACATTCACCAAGGTGATCAAACCTGCGTCAGCCCACACCTGCCTCCCCTCTCAGGAGAAACCAGGACAGGCAGCACAACAAAGCTGTGGCGGCACACTTGGGGAGTTCGGCTAACTGCATCTTCAATCACCGCATCTCAGAGCCAACCAAGGATTGCGGGCAGCAGTGTGCATGGAGGAGTTTGTTTAGGATGCATACGGCGCGAGGAATAGTCCAGCCACTTAGCCACTGTAGTGGTGTGGCAGTTATATGACGCCTTGCATTTCCTATACAGCGCTTGCACGTTCTTCCCTAGTAACCTCCAGAAGAAGGAGAAACTGTGCCGCTAATAAATAGACATATGGAATATGAGCGTTGAAGACATCTTTACTAGAAGACAGTAAAGCTACGTTAGCAGAGAGGCGGCAGAATATTATACTCTCTGGATGCTGAGTGGAGATTTGGGGATCAGCAATGTGCAGGCTGTTTTTTTCAATGATATGTTTGAATTATTTCTTATGGGTGTGCATAATGGCAGTATAAATCTTTCTGGGTGTGCAATTACAAAGACTGGCATGGTCTATTCCCCGCTGGGTGATCGCCTGCGAACAATGACATATTACCGGCTGGCCAGCAGTGGTCATTAAGAACTGATATGGGATTTATGGCCAGTCTTTAAACATGAGATGGCATTAAAGAGATTTGAATACAGTCAAAATGGTACAAAGAATCCTGCCTGAGCAAGATGGAGCTAATGAACTGTGGTTGGAAAGCACAGGGATATAAAGTTATTTTGGGTAAAGCCAATTTCTCATCAAGCAAAATGAGTCTGATTTTAATCACGGGTTGTCAGAGTCCATAACAAGCTCACTGTGCTATTATGGAATTGTATTGGCAAGGCTTTATATGGCTGTAATGAGCAAAGTTGAGCAATTAATGTATTAACACATGGCTGAATTTGCAACGCCAACTGGATGCACGTGCAAAAGCGGACGACAGTATATGAGATCTTAACGTGAAGTACGATATGCTAGAATTCAAAATGATGCAGATCTTGAGAGACGGCACACAATCATCAGTGTTTCTGCACGACAACAAAGCGCCCTATGTAACTGTGCTACTAATTTCCAGTGGCAATTAAGGAGTCTTACATTCCACATGATACCTGCTGAGTGAGTATAAGGAGCTTAAACATCAGATGTGTTCATTGGAAAGTGAGAAATAAAGACTTTGCCTCATCATATTAGTGCCAGCCCTTAAAGTGACTGTTTATCATGAGGTAGTGCTCAAGGTTTTAATGAGCTCCCTGCCTGTTCTAGTATAATTCCAATTAGTCCCTCTGTCTCATATAATGGCATGATTACCTTGTGAAGCCTCCATTGTTTTCTGTACAAGTCTTGAAAGGAACCCTGACTATTTTAATCTGTTTCCCTGTGGCAGCACACCTGCCAAGCCAGTTACACCTCCTGCAGAATGATCACAGGTATTGGTTCATTAATACAGAGAATGGCAGTGTATGAATTCCCCCGGTCACACCGAGCGGATAGATAAAAAAAATGCAAAAAAACGAATGTTATAATCTGATTTTGACTGCATTTCTCTTTCAGTAGCAAATTCACAGCATTCAAAATTACATCCAGTAAGGAGAAGGAGGAGTTTAGGAAAACTGAAATTCCCAAAAAGCCAACACTGTTCATTTCTAGATTTGGCTGTACTCACGCTACATGTGCATATGAGTCATTATTTCATGAAAGTCTCAGCTGACTTGTTAAAAAGTGAGACTGATCTCAGTCAAAGTGATAACAAATCCTGCAGCTGTGCCAGAGTCTAAAGTAAGGGCCATTACCTCAATTTTGCTCGCTGGCGAGAGAGAGAGAGAGAGAGAGAGAGAGGAGAAGGAGCTATTTTTGATCAAAACCCAGGGAAGAGGAGAATTAGTCATTATCAGTCGCCGTTCGCAGTGTCATGTTGTTTGGACAGCCTGTGGCTTCCACTTGAAGACAGTTGCGGCTCTAAAGGAAATGCACCTGCCTCGTCCCTCGCAGCCTCAGCCTCCTCTGCAGAGATGATTCGCCGAGAAACTCACGGCGCAATCGAAATGACTTATTACTTATAGCGTTTGTCAAAAGGGCATGTTGTAAAAATGTGTAACGAGAAGAAAAATGCGCGGTAACTTCCTGCGAACTAATAACCGAGCTGAAGCTGTTGATTCAATAACTTCGGCTACTGCGAGGGCAGCCCGCTCTGACCGCACCGTATTGTTGCCAGTATCTCAGTAATTGATTCGGAGCTCTGAGGACACCATCATGCCCAAGAAAATATTTTATTCAAATCATAATTTAACAGGGTATCAGCAACAATGAGCACAATAGGAGAAGACGGTAATAGCCAGAACCTAAAACTGAATTTAGATTTTCTCTCAGATTTGACACTCGTGCGGAAAAAGAGACAGGAGGGAAGAAATGGTAATCTGCAAGAAAACCCTTAAAAGAATCAATTTGGCAAGGTGTCTAAGAATGTGACTTTATCCGGCACTGTGATTCCGACTGTCTCCTGTAAGAGTGGGATGACTGTCTTTCTTCCCCGCTGACAGGCAGACCCAGGCCAAATTGACAGTTCTTTAAAGCGCCTGACAGAAAGCCGCATTAATTAAGTCATTGCTGGACTTTAATTGTGTTAAGAAGTTGAAAAAAAAAATCTAATATGAGAAAAGGTTACCAAGTCCTCTGTGGTGTCAGATTTTCTACTTTCTATGAATATTAATGTGCCTAATGAAGACAATCTTCGCTTCATCTCCCCATTGTTCTGTATTCAGGTGCCAAGCTTTCACAGCCATTGATTTGTTGTTAAAGAACAAATATGTCATGGGAGAAAATGACTGCCACGTCTTTTATCTTAAATTTATCAAGAAAAACGCCTCTCTTTTCAGTTGAAGTGAGGATTTTTTTTTTGTTATTCTAAAAGGATTTTAGCTGAGTGAGTGTCATGCAAAAGTTGTCAAGGTGTGTTTGGGTGTTAATTAGATGTGGTAAGCCAATTTTGCCGTTCTGCTGCTAAGAGGGAACAAAAGGAAATTCGGATTTCGGAAGAGGTGGTGGTGGACAACAAATAAATATAAATCCAGCAAAATAAACCAAGTCTTTGTCTTTTGCTGGCGGTATAAAATCATTTTGCTTTTAGCCCCCAGTGCTTGCTTGAGAATAACCATTCAGAATTATATTTGTTCATAAAGCCAGACCATATTGAATGCTATCAGGATAGAAGAGAGAAAACACATTTGGGAACTCGTGATTTCTACAAGGTGGAAATCTGCTGAGGTGAGACTGTCTGCCATTGCTGGCAGATAAAAGTCATGTGATAAGATATTTGATGGCAACTTACAAGTTCTTTGTGGCTGCCACTGAGCCTGGGGGAGAACAACACCGAGCACTCCCCAAACTTCAATATTAAGCGGGCATCATGATTGCCAGGCATATTGAAGAGACAGAAATTCAAATGAACCTCTCTCCCCGTGATAAGACGACCTGAGTCCTTGTGAAAGATGAGCTATGGCTATTTCTGGAGAACGAAGTGCTCGGTCTCGCCACAGGGCAAACCCTGAATAGCCGGGGTTGGAATTACTTGAAAAGAAGGCCTGGCTGATGTACTTGGCACTTGTCATTGAAGGAGTGTCTTTTGTTCACAACGCCATAGATCTCCATCTGAGGAAATTGTACAAAAGGACTCATGTATTTGTGAATCCTTTTGTGAAAAATTAACAGACTCGTTTTACCGAGGGGAAAAGGATAGTGTCAGAAAATTAATTTTACAAGATCTCGTCGGAATTTACTGTTTGCATTTTGGGAAAGCTGGCTAGCAACGCGTCCTTAGCGCTCATCTTTTTTCTTGTTTTTTCCACCCAAATGTCCCCGTGTTGGACAGGTGTTGAAAGGAGAGTAGTCGCTGTAGCTAATTTATGTGGTGGGTTGGGTGTAAACAAAGCGTGAAGGATGGGGAACTATGCGCATGTGGACTCTTGCTTTTATTGCATGTGACAGAGATGACTTCTTTCTGAAGTCATCCCTCTGCACATGTGGGAGTCTGTGAAGTTCCCATTGTTTCCCACAAGAGGAGATGCACGTGCGCGCACACATGCACACACAGGAGGAATCAGTCAAAGCTGTGCTGAGTTCAAGTCTCCAACATCATCAACTTAATGCTTCCTTCAAGGGGAAATGTGGGTTTTATGTGTTAAGAGTCTATGGAAATTTCCCACAAGATAATCTTTATCAGTGAATGTGATTTGTTAGTAAGTGCATTCTTAAGTCTTCAACTGTAGTGTACTTTTTGGCATCCAAAGAGCCAATCTATTATCAATATGTACGACTGTTTAATTTTTACTCTTGTTAAAGGTTAGTTGACATCAGTATTTCTGGGTAAAAGAGCAGGGAAACATGTATGATGAGGTTATTTTTAATCTATAAATCAAAGCATTTATTTATGAGAATATACTTAACATTTATACGGGGGGGAAGAAAAGATGGATTGTGGCTTTAATGTTCCTCCCTCAGAACAATTTATGTTGTATAAAGCAGATTTCTCAAAGGTAACTCAGCTGGGGGAAAGGTCTTGCTCAGATTTTGTTCCCATGTGCGAAGAACCAGACTTGCTTTTATTTATGGGCAAAGTTTAACTTCTGGCTTTATGCTACAATGATTATGGCTCGGTGTCAAAATTCGAAATGAATCAAATCCGGCGGTCGTGCGCAGTTGATGTAACTCTCCCCTTTTTTTAATTATTATAATGCAAATAATTATTTATTAATATTTCTTTGTCGGCGTCATTGATCGCGACTAGACTGACCCAAAAAAGACACGGGAGAACAAATGAAGAGCAGCATCAGAGGGAAAGTAATGAAACGTCTTTCAACAACACTTTGTCTCCGCTCCTTTGGCCAAGTCTGGGATACCTATTAACACTCCCTTTAAATTATTCATTCTGATGGATAAAACACCTCCACAATTAATTGCATGTGAGCCACCCAACCCCCTTAAATCTCTTGAAGAGGCTGAAATTCATAGCGTGCGCTTGTTACATGTATCATTTCCGTGCACGGGACTTTTAAATATAGAGTTAAATGTGAAAATAATAACTTCTAGGTAAATACAGTCAAAGACGGATGCTGATTAATGGGCGTGAGATGAAATATCGCTCCCTTTGTCGCTGCACGCCCACCCTTCCCCACCTTTTGTGGCATGCCAGAGGAGAAGGAAAATAAAAGAGAGACGCCCTTCTGATAGGAAACTTTTCCCATCCTTTGTACATTCTGTTTCATGGACATCACTTCAGAGAAAATGAGCACCCCGCGTCTCGCTCACTCATGTAAATTCAGAATCCCAACCTTGCACCATTCACTGTGAAAACGACATTCAGGGTTATATATTAATCATAGACATCACCAATGTATGCAGTATTAATTGTCCTACTTTCTTAAGATGAAAGAAAACTTGGGTATCGTGTTCTGCTGTGGGGAGGTCTGCTGAGTCTGAGTTGTTAATTTGTAGATAATGTGTAACATGATTTTGTTTACTAGCTGCTTATTTATATTTGATTTTGTCCTAAGTCTTGCTTTACACTATTAGCTTGCTGGAACTGTACTGTTGGATCCATCTGGAGAGGAATGGATATCACATTTGTGTCTCACATTCAAGGATTAAGTGGGCAGAAAGTGCAGTATTGATGTGGGATATAAACATAAAGGAAGACTGATGGCTGCTACTAAACTGATGTTAGTGTCAGTATTGACGTTTTTGTAAAATGCCGTTTTAAAAATGCAAACTCAGAAGCTAGAAGAAAAAAGAAGAAGAAGTTATATTAAAAAAAAGTAATGGTGTAAGCAAAGAGGGGAAATAAGCATTGTGTTTTTGTAAAAGAAGCTCATCCAGGAAGAAGAGTGTGCTGCCCAGCTATTTATTGCTGTGCTGCTGAATGCATCGCCAGCTCAAAAGGCTTCAAATCATTGGGGAGATTGTTAGGCTTCTGTGAAAATTACGGAAATGCAGGGGAAATGGATGAGCAACACTTCATAACAATTAATCAGAGGCCGCTGATTAATAAAGTTCATTTTTTATTCCCGATGATTCAGGGGATTATCAAAAGGACACTGTCCTTGTCATTTTGATTAACAAACCCATCCTCGCTCTGGAAGAGGACGCGCTGAAGGGAGACGCTCTCTTTCGCCCATAAAATAAATATTGAATGAGAATATTAACTCGTTAACCTTGACAAGTATTTGTAATTTTCATAAGGGGGTAAACTAGCAGATTCAGCACAAAAAATGCTGTGGGGGCTCGAGAAAAGGCACAGGAACAGGGGCGGGGGGAACGACAACGCACAACAAATTAGAGAGAATGAAGAATGCTACTGCATGAATCCTGTCATTTTTATGGGCTGCAATGATTAATTTGTTTGTTCAAATTCTCAATTAAGCCAGGAGGAACTGGCAGAATTAGAAAAGGAGAGCGGTGCAGTGCTGTCTTGGCTTTGCAAGCACCCTGGGGAGATATAGCCCTACCTGATCTCAGGTCATCAGGCTATTCTGCAGACAGCTCACACAGCCAGGAGCAGGGGTGCGGTATATGTCTTCACTATTCATGTCGAACAGCACGGAAAAAACGTAAGTCAAAATATTTCAGCAGCCCCCCCCCCTCCGATAAATCATTCTGCCTTTTTCTTTCATTTGTCCAGGTCGCCTTGTCAAGGGTAATGCCCTTAAAATGTCAATTGTCAGTGTGAGCATGCATTGCATTAGATATAAAGTACAGTTCACCGCACACAAAAACAGCAGTCAGTCGCAGTGCTATACAAAAAGAAATAAAATATGGAGCTTGCACTTCCCTTTTCCCTGGAGGCCCTGTGCACTTATTATTTGTCAGAGTGACAGATGTTTTTCAAATGATGGTGTCTCATGTGTGCTGAACTTCTACCAAAGCCCAACCGTGAGAGACTGCGGGATGCTATACACCATCTGATGGAAACCTCTGCGGACTCGATCCCTGCGCTCCGAGGCTTTTCTTCGGGGAAGTCGAACACAGAGGAAGAGGTTGTCTGGGTGGTCTGCTGAGGTGATTGCAGCAATTTGCTAAGTAACATGCTCGGACCCGGACCCGACGGGAGCAAATATACAGCCCAGGAGTGCAGAGCGGAGTCGCTCATTAGAGTTGAATTTTCAGAGTGCTGCGAATTTGTTTTGGTGGCTGCAACAAATATTATTTACAGCAAAGACATGCATATTTATATAGATAGAAAAACACATTTGCAAGTAAATCTGCAACCGCTCAGTTCCACCAACTGAGCAAAAAGAAAGAGGTCATTTAGTGGTGTGCATTTTTAACTCTGTGTGGGAGGAAAACACTCAGGTACCGTCGTGGAGCTAAAATACTTTTTAGTGGTTGGTTGTTGAAATATGAAGTGTCTGCCAGCACAAAGAAGGTCAATGAGGTCTTCTTGTTCTACTTTCTTTCTCGGTTTTAGAGTAAAGGGCCGTAAAGGACGAGCCAACAGCAAGCTGCGCGTGAATTTTATTACAGGCGTTTGTGAGATTCTTAGCCACTGTTAATATGTGTCACATCTTTTAACAATATAAACCTCAGATATGCGAGGCCACTCGTGCTCTCAAATACATAACTTGGGGATATCCCTCAGCAAATGTACTATTTTTACTCACCTACATTTATGAAACATCTGCAGCGCATCATAAAGATGCACTCTGTAAACGAGCATTCCTAACATACAATGCCCCAGTTAAAGAGAGAGGAATCGCAGCATCCGTTCGAAGCTGACCCATTAATGTGTGGACAGAGTGTCCTTTTTTCTTTTTCACACAATGCATTCAAAATCAAGTGCCACCCTATTTTATCTTTAATGCACCGCCTTCTGTTTGCTCAGGAAGATATCGGTTTACCACTATAGCCACTGCGTTATGCTGAAATCAAACAAAGGGAAACATCTTGTGCGTTCAAGTGTAACTTGTCACAGAAAGAAAGCGCTGTATCTGTTCTACATACGCTGCAAATTCCCCGAGTAAAATTGCAACTTTTTTATTGTGTTTACGACCATTATATGATTTTTGTAATGAAATCACAGTGTGTTTTCCGGACCAGTGGGTGCTTTTAATAGTGTTGGCCACCTTTCTTTCTTTTTTTTTCCAATTCAAGGTGTCCTCTATACCGTATGTATATTCGTAGCAGCAGCATTGACTAGAGCCAGCACTTGTGAAACGAAAATGCTTATTAGTCAAACAGTCCCCATCGGAATAATGCCACGGTCAGCCAGTGGTGAGGGATAACTCTGCCTGGATGACACTCTGGATCCTATTCTGTAGGGGATCTGCTTTAGCACAGCCCGCACAAACATGATGTATGGAAACACAAGCAGAGAAGCATCATGGGACCACACAATGGAAGAGCTGCAGATGAGATACTGTAGCAAGAGCTGGGCTTGCACCAAATGTGCTCTTCAAAACAATGACAGTATGTTCCAGTTTCTGTTTAATGATCCATTTGCCCCTGAATCCTTGATCCAAACCGACAGGCAAAAAGAGCGCAGTTAAAAATGAAGATCGAATGATTACGGGCGGTGTTAAAACTTGTGTCCTTCGTAGAATCGATTAACTCTGAACAAAAACTTAAGACACATTTTTAGGCTAGTGACTTCAGATCCGGCTATATAGAATATATACAAAAGGTGGGCTTTTCAGTTGTATGCATAATCGCTTTAAGCCTGCTTTCTTTCTAATGGCCAGCAGGGGGCGACTCATAAGGTCACAAAATAAATCAGGTTGTTTCAAAGTATAGGAAAGTGATCATAATAGATTTATGACGTGTCAATTATTAGTTTCAAGTGTATTTTGACACGTTTTACATTTTTATGCTTTTTAAAGTTAATTATAGAATGATAGATAATATAATAAAGAATGACAGGTAGCCTATGGTCCAGAGCGGGTCTGCTTTCTCGTTGTTACTCTTTGTGTGCGTTGTGTTCAAATTCTCAGCAGAATCTGCTCTTTGCTCATAAGGCCCAGTTAAATAGTGAGGTTCCAAAACTCAAAGCTTTAAAACAGAACTGACAAATCCATGGTTGACGTAATGGTAGCCATGAATTCATCTTTTCCTCTGGCAGGGCTTCTCAAAGCTCTGACTGAGTGCCAATTTATGAAACCGGCATATGATTGAGGGCTGCACAGGAAGAATCAATCCATCAAACAAAATAACTGCAAATTCAATGATTTATCTCTTTTTTTAATTTCTTTACATTTTTTTTTAAAGTTATTTTTAAATTACTTACTTTTCAAAAGAAAAACCTTTCTGGTAGTACAGGACAACCTGGAGAAAGGTCACAAAATTCCTGACCTGACACGTGTGTTGGGGGCGGAGTTTTGGGCAAATGTTACTTTTAGCTAATGTTTGAAGTTTGTCTGTTGCGGCTGTTTCTTCATTCTGTGAGAACCTTAAGAAAGTTTAGGCAAAGATTTTGTGTTGCTGGGCTAACAGCTAATCCACTACCAGTTTTTAATTGAAACTGTAAATTATTTATATTATTTTTACATTGAACTAGAGTGAAGAAAACAAATTTAGTAACATAACGAGAACTCGTTTGATATTATGGATTAGGCTAAATATTATAAAATTGTTTTTGAAATTTAGCAAACTCTCCAGGATATTTTGTATCCACATACTAGACAAAATACTAGACATGATTCCTTTTGTATTGTTAAAAAAAGATTAAAGGTGGTCAAACATGAATGATGGAACTGTAAGTACTGCATTTATTGAAGAGCTACCAAAAGGGGGAAAAGATCAGAGCTAGCAAACCCAACTTATCTGTCAGTTAATAGGCTCGTTAGCTTTGTTGCTAACCAGGCACGCAGTTTATACAATTACACCATCTTGTTTTATGACCACACACACTATGTTTGGCACTTTATCCCCTAGACAGTCTTTATTTGAGCATTTCAAGCTAAAGTAGATTCAGCCACACCTGTTTAAAGCTGGATTCCTTTATTTTGAAATCTGTAACTCTTTCTACCTTAAAGTGAGGATGGTGTTTCCTGGTCAGTTGGTTTCACTCCTTCCTTTGTGTAAATGTTTATACCGATTATAATGATGCAAAAGTATGCTGCTGTGGCTGGGCCCTAACAGAGTTATATTTAGTCTGACTTTCATTGCCAGGATCCTTCACGTTTAATGTGAGGAGGTTTGTCAAAGCATCATATATTTATGTGGAACATTTGCTGCGTATGGGGAAGGGGAAAATCAATTTCCCACCCCTCTTGATAAATTTTTTTTTCAGAGTGTACTGGAAAAATGTCATAGCAGGTCTATTATTTTTTGAATGGTGGTCAGGCAGCTGTCCGTCTATATATTTACCATATTTTTGAACACATCAATCTGTCAATAAATTCAGGCAATGACAGTGAAAGGTGATGAAAAAAGCAATAGCTAAAATTAAGCGGGGTACTGGCTTGTGTACTCTACTGATTTAATTCCTCCTCTCCACTTAACAGTCTCAGACACCTTGTCATTAGCCAGTAAACCTTCTCAAAATAAATCCAATCCCATAAATCTACCTCTGAAGGAATCTGATACTTTTAAAAAGTGACAGCAACTGACCTTGAGATTTATTTTTGTCACACCAGAAACTGTCTCCCTCAGCAACGAGAGATGTGCCTGTCCAGATGGTTTTGTGTGGCATCGTCTTGCTAATTGTCAGTGATGCCATCAAAGGGATGTAGCAGACCTGACAACTTAGCTGATGAGCAATAAGATGAGTATGAGGGGGGAAATTAGAGCCAAAAACATGTGACAGTTATTTCGCGCAGCCTACCAATGCTTTTAAGCACTTTAAGTCGTTTGGCTTCTTTTGTTTCCTGCAGACTAGAATAGAGTAGAAAGCAAAGCTATTATTATTAAACTGGGGGTTCAAAATAGTCATTACTGTGTAATTATAATGTCTAATTGCATTTTGCAGGCTATAAATATCTCTGAAGGTATAATAACGCTGAAGGAATAGGCCCATAATAGTATGCTGCACTGGGCCTCTGAATACTGTCTCTATGGTAATAATATGTTACATGTTTTTTGAAGCTATCACCTGTCTAAGTTCACTTTAAAGTTGAATAGGCTGCAGCGCAGCAGCACAGCGGTGCGTCCCTGGTGACTGTAAAACATGCAAGACAAAACATATGACACAGGGGATAATCCTGACCCGAGACTGACATGTGCTAAAGTACATTATAGTCATTGCCAGGATAAAGGTCACATTGACTTCTGTTATAAATTGGAGAGGACAGCTCCAGCATACATGGAGTGTCAAGTGTGAGGAGGTCTGAAAGGAAATCTCTCGGATGTTTCAGGACACACACGCAGGCGGACAGACGGATAAAAGTGTCTACGTCTCGCTCTCACTTGTGATTAGCACACTTAATCATCGCATTAAAAGAGAAGTCCAAGCTAAGTTCATCACATAATGGAGATGCACTCGTGGGTTTTCGCTGCCTTTACTTCCAAACCTGGTGGTGGTCATTAAAATAACAGATAAAGGTGGGATAACAGCGAAAGTTGGAGTTTATTATTGTTACTGTTTATACTTAATGAGTAAATTCAGGGTCTCGACTATTCTGCGGCAGGGGGAAAAAAAGTGCATTTACATATTCATTTGAGGCATGATAGTCTTTTGACTAAGAATACCCTGCTTGAAACGACAGTGAGCTCAAGAGCAGACTTTTGCTCTGAGATACAAAGGGAAATGACTTGAAAGGAAATAAGCAAATGAATGCAATGCCTCATTAGGCGGGTTTTATTTGACCGTAGCCAATTAGAGAGCATCTGTAATTTAAAACAGTCAGCCTAAAAAAAGACTCAACGAAGAACACATTTCTCTCATGGGACTGAATCCTTTGCCTTGTTTTCATTCAAATTATTTTTTACCAGTGACATTTTCTGTTTGAGTAAAAATAAATAATACACAGAGGACACTGGAGTTCAGAAATATGCAGATAGGCAGACTGCGATATGAGTTTACAAATTTAGATTTTAAACAATGCCCGGTCCGAGGGACTTCGCAGAGGTCAAGGTTGCTCGGCCTCGCTCTCGGCTGGCTGCGCTGAATTGTTTCGCCGTTGCTTTGTGATCAATATCCCTCCCTCTGTCTTAATCAGCGACCTGCTGAGGTATTTGCGGGCTGTTACCTTAATGACACAAAGGTGCGCTTTGAAAACGGAGCTGCAGTCGAGGCAAGACTGACAGCTGGTTTAGCCATGAATCACACCTGAGTGCAGATTAACGCGGCGCTTCGCGCAAACAGAGACAGCACTGAAATATTGATAGGGAGAAGTCGTTTCTGGGGCTTGTGCGAGTGATCCGCAAAGATATGACCAAAACACGATCCCAACTGCTTACTTTGCAGGGAGAGCCTCGTGAAAAATAGTAACACCTGTATTGCTTATACTGGTTGTTAAGCATTGGAATAAAATTTTGTGCAATATGCATAACCAAATGCTGGAATAATGAGCCATCTGTATGTGTGGTCCCTTCCTTGGAGATGCCAAGAACGGCACCATCTGTGATGCAGCTACCAGCTGTTTTCCTTCTTATTACATGTTTATTAAAAGCTGAAGTTGTCCTCTTCAAGAAGAGGAAAAGAGAGCATGGGTGGCAGTGTTGGTTATCTGATTGCCTCCATCTCCATTAGAAACAGACTTGAGCTCTATTCCTGGTCCTATAAAAATACACTTACTGTTTCAACAGAACAGAGGGAGCGCTAATTAAATACTCCTTCTTTTTCATCAGCAACTCGAAGGAAATTAAGAGAACAAACACGAGATTGACTGGCAGCAAAGCAACAAACATAAAAGAGGATGAATGAATCGAATCCACAAGGGCCGTAAATAAATAAATAAATGGATGTCACTTACCCCACCTTCGCTTAGCCTTTTGGGTTTGTATTTCAAAATCCCTCAGCAGGGTTTGCGCATCTTTTCTATTTGCATTGTTTTCAATTTTCAAAACCTATTAGCAAGATATCGATCGACCACAATTGAGCATTTATGCACAGCAGGCAACCTACATCCCTCAAGTCAGAATCAGATCACATCTCCCGTAATTGAGGGTGGCAGAACTGCAGACCACCCTCTGCAACTGTCAACAAATTTCAGGAGCTCAAACTAAGATGCGTCAGGGATGCATCCCGCACCGAGTGATGGACACCGAGAAGGAGAACTGGAAATGTCCATCAGCGTCCTCTGCCATGAGCTGAACAAGACAGGTCAGGTCTGAATAGACACTGACAAACCCAGAGTGGACACACTGTCGACGCAGACTAAAGCAATACCAAGGGACAAGTGACAGGCTGTTCTGATGCCTTACCTAACTGCAGCACACGCACGCTGGGAGGCAAAAATAGTGTGTGGCTGATCGGACACCCGCATCCACTCTAGTCTTTACGGACAGATGGGCCTCACACCCTGGAAAAGGATATTTAATGAACTACAGCGCGTGGCTCAATTCAAAAAAGTCCGAATGCTGAAGTTGGCACTCTATGTTAATATGTGTGATAAGAGTTACAGAATGCAGTCGAAAGCAGCAAATTAATATTTCTGACAGTGCATCCATTTCTGAGGTTAGTATGTTCACTCTGCTCAATGCTCAATAAAACAAACAAAATGCCCTCTCTTTCTCTATAAACAATTACCTGCCATAGATTGTAACCTTATTGGATCGAGTGAAATGTTTGAAATAAATCATTAAAGGCACTGACAGGGCATTTATCTTCACTCTTGCTTTAATGCTCTGTGCACAACACACTGGATGAAGTCAGTCAAGGGTGTTCTTCTTCTTTTTCTTTTTTTTGTTCGAGTAAGCCGGGCCCCAGAGTGCCTCAGTGTGTGCGCTTGTAAGAGCACTGTTGCGTGTGTCAATCCTCCTGTGGAGCCATGTTCTCAAAGCTCTTCATTTTGAAATCAAGCATGAATAATTAAGCTATTTCACAAGGCTGCTTTAACGATATATTACACGAGAAGAAATGGGTCAAGCAGCAGTGTAAGAAAGATTGTTTGTATGGCTTTTATTGGGTTAAAAAGACGGTGTACAATGCTCCCCTCCCTTCTCGGCCCGCGTGCTGTACTTACTCTGCAGGATGACTGACGGCCCCAGATTCAGACTCATTTTCCTACACATAAGAAAACCTTTAATGACGAGTCATTCGTTTGTTAGGGTTAGATTTAGGTCATGGTGCCATTCCACCTGAGGTAACAGGTCAACTTTAACCTTACCTAACCTTAATAATTTTACTTTTTAAGAGGTCTATCTGAATGTTTTGCTATTGTTTTTAACAGACTCTATTTTTATAAAGAATGAGTCCTTTATCATAAAGCATTTTTTAAAATTATACACAATGTAAAGAAATATCTTCTGGGCGTGGCATGGATAATAATTAATTATGACAACATCTAAGAGACTATCCAAGGTATTGTATTTACTTAAAGGTTTCCTGTTGTGTATTATAGTGAAGCCCCGTCATAAAGAGGCCCTAAATTCCCCCAGGAAATCTGGACTCATAACTATATGGTTGTAGGTTATTTCCTTTAACCTTCCATCGTGTGAGAGGCGGGGTACATCCTGGAAAACGAATCAAACACAAAAACTCCCAAAGAGTTTGTAAATTATGGTGATTGCCACCTACCCAGCCTCACAATGCAGTCTTTGCTGCTCTTAAAAAGAGCAACTTGTGGTCCAGCGCATTGCCACGACTGGAGAACTGACACCAAAATACTCCTTGTGCTTAATTAGTGACACCAGCAGCATTTGACAGAATCATGGGATGAGAATGTGTTGATTTTACAACTAGTTGCTAGCTTGCTCTGCCTGTTGTAAAGGGCTGTGTCTGTCGTATGGGTGTATTTTATTTTTGCAAAAAACAAAACATCTGCTTGCTTTTAAAATTAAGTTCAAGTGAAACGAAGAGCTGGAAAATGATCTGTAGAGCAAATGCAAACTGCAGAGCCAGATTTTATTTTCAGTCTGTTTATCACCAAACACGACTCGTTTACACATCAGATCCACTTTACCTATATGTCTAAAAAAGGCTTTAAGGAGTCTGATCTTTGACACTGTGTCATAACCCACAACATTTGTTTTTCAGTATTTCTCTGGCCAGAAAAAATGTCTCTAAATCCTTTAGTTTTCTCTGTTTTGACAAGAGTTTATGACATGTCCCTGTTTTTGTGTCCACAGCTCTGTTTACATTATGGCGCTTACAGTTCTCAGATGTTTTTGTAATCATGTTCCAAAATGAAATCTGACGGCTTGTAAAATCTTTGTTAGAGTCTATCCTGTAAATCAGCACTACATAAACAAGATGAGGTGGCATGGTGATGCAGTGTTAGCACTGTGGCCAGCAGCAACAAACTCCTGGGTTTGAATCCACCGGCCAGCTTTGGCCTTTCTGCGTAGAGCTTACATGTTCTCTCTGTGCCTTTGTAGGTTCTCTCCTGGTACTCTGGCTTTCCCCTACAGTCCAAAGACTTGCTTGTTAGGCTAACTAGTGACTAGTAACTGCCTGTAGGTAGATTAGATTAGATTAGATGGAACTTTATTAATCCCTCGGGTGGGTTCCTCCGGGAAATTCAGTTTCCAGTAGCAAAGCACCGAAAGAAGTTGCATGTTACAGATACATTAAGGGGAATGAGAGTAAGGATATAAGCATAAATACACATTCAGGTGTGAATGTGAGCATCAGTGGTCGGCTGGCTGTCTCTGTCCAGGGTGTCTGTTGTCCCAGAATAGTTGGAACAAGGTTTCAGAACCACCAGGACCCTGCTTGGTGACAGTGGTGAGGAAAAAACCTCCAGCAGAGCCAAGCTCAGAGAGGGGCATACATCAGCCATCACTGTTTAAGGAGGGGAGGAAGTCGGGACAAAAAAAACACACTGTGGAAGAGAGCCAGAGGTTAATATTAGCTGAATAAATGCACAGCAATGGCAGTTTATTCTTCTGCACATACAATTTCTGATGTGCAAAAAGCTTTAGACAATACAGAATCAAAAGTAGTCGCCAAAATAACAGGAGAAGGAGTGTGAGGCATTAACACCTGTCAAAGAAAAGAACAACAAGTACCCACTTGTCAAGTACCAACCTTAGTTCAACAATATCAGAATGGTGTCTGAGTCTCTACGGAGTGCTGTAAAATTGTGAAAAGGAGTAAGTTCTGACTAATGTGAAAAAAAGCTCCAACGATCTCTGTCATCTGTTACGCCGAGCCCCGAGGACAAACACGCCGAGTCCCGCAAAGCTCCTTTAAATGCGCTTTCAACAACAACACACACATCAGCTTGTTCACCTACTTTTAACAAAACGCTTTTCTTCTCACACAGGACGGGCCCACATACCGTCGCGTGTGTATATAACCACGGGTAGCCTTTTCCTTCTCTCTGTGTTTAGATTAACTCTTTCATTGCAAACATTATTTATAACTCACGCTATTCATCGAGACGTCTTAATGTCACCATCAAAAATCCACAAGCGCGGCGTCATTTGAAAAATGTTAGATGATGTTTGTATCTGTTTATATGATCACAGATTACTCCTTTTTCATGTGTGCGTGTGTGTTATTTTTTTTATCCCTCAGTCTTGACATAAGTTCATATTAAGCGTGCATCATTAAATTGCTGAAATGTAGTCCTGCTCTCAGAAATTTTATTTTTAACCACTTGTCAATCACGCAACTGGAAACTTCAGTTACTTCCACAGAAAATGTAATAGCTCTTTGTTTTTTTAAGGCTTTGGTAAGTTTTCACAAGCATTACAAGAATTACATCTTAAAATCAAGCAGCTGCTTTTGACTGTATGCATATGTTGTTGCGCTGCTTTGAAAACAGTGAAACCAGACTTCAATCAGAGGCTGTCCATTGTACATGAAATTTCATCTTTTGATTAAAGACAGGTTTGGATTTTCAGACCATCCTCCTTTTATCATGACTAGAACATTATAATTAGATTCCCTATTGTGGAAAGACTGTAACTAAATAGTTCAGCCACAAAATCTGAACGCACTCAGTCTCGTGATATTGGAAACATTCTTAGGTTGAGCCCAGATTTCACTCGAATGGATAATTGACCAGTGCGGCTCCACGAAAAGCTCGGGTGTTTTTAAATGTTCCACGTTCGCAGGCGGTAGCTTGTCAATCTCGTAACGTGAGCGGATCTGTGAAGTCTCGACGACGGTGCTTGTTTGGGTTCACTTTGAACTCGCTCTGTTCTCGTGCATCGCTGTCTGTCAGATATTTTCTGAGTCTGTTGCATTGTCTTAACAATTATGAAATAATTTGAAAGATTCCCCCTGGATTGTGTTTGCATGGCAAAGCTTTAGAGGAACTGTGTCGAAATTGTTTTCCACATTTCCTGTTCTGACCTGGGAAAAAGTGTCCATAAATCTTCTTGGAGAGTTTATAATGTCTATGATGATCAAACAGGAAAAGATGCTATAATTCCTGTATAAAAACACTGGAAAATCTTGACACATTTCACACTCAGATTTTTTAAACCGCACTTTTAAGTGCTGGTGAACTGTGTGAGCTCATATGCAGCCAATTAGATAAATCTGAAATGCTAGAGAGTGGGAGAAGACGGACACAAATGTCAAAGATGGGGGAAAAAAAAGAAATAAAATGTCTTAATTGCAGTATTGTCCTCTATCTCGCTGCACTGGCTCAAACCAAAGAGTTGCGATTCATTTTCTTTAAAGGCCATTAGTTTCACAAAGAAACAAATCAGGGAATTTGAAAGACATCCATTCATTTTCTGGGCATATTAAACATAACAAATAGGGTCACTTTGGGTCAGCAAAACAAGCTGTAAAAACACAGTCAACATATGTATATTATGAGATTTAGGAAACAGTTGCGTCTTTACGCGCTCAGGATAAACGATGTAGCATTAACGTTGTGTATTCGCTATCCTTTAAGCCCTTGTCTGGCCTATATCATCTCCTGTGGGAAATATGTGCCTTTTTAGCTTTCAGGGCTTTACTGTGCTGTCCAAGCAGTTACTTTGTCTCTGCTATTTGCTTCCTTTGTACAGTGTGTTTATTGAGATGCATATGATGAGGCGAGACCAAAATAACACGCTGAAAGATGTGAAAGTGTTCCAGTTGGCTAGGAGAAACTGAAAATCCACTTCAAGCTATATATTCTGCTTAAATTAGTAGCTTGTGAAGTATTACTGACTTTTATTTATTTTAGCTGTTTAGATCCATATCGGGAGTCACGGTTATCGTATAATGTTCTTTTTGAAAAAAATGAGAACTGTTTTTTCAGACACAGATATCAAACATGTGAAACTCCTAACAGCTGTCTGTTATGCAGTTTTATTTCAGTTTACAACACCGACTGTATGTGAGGCACACCGTTCAAGGTTAACCTCTAACTTCACTCCAAAAGCTGTGTTTGACAAGCTCTGAATGGTCCAAAATAGACTGCGAAGATGCTTCAAACCCTCTCAAAGTAAAAACTATGAGAGGTCAGAACTTTGGCTGCAGTCAAAAGACACTTTGTTGAGCCTCTTTGTTGACAATAAATAAAAGACTGATTTTTGTTGACACTCCAAAAAAACAGTGCTATGGGTGACTTCCAAGGAATGTGGGCACATTTTTGGTTTCGGAGCTGACTGGTCGGGATTTACATGGGTGTCAAAGCTGAAACAAAAATTTCAAGAATGCAAAAACTCTGTTTTTTGTTCTTTGTCGGAGACGCAGCCTCGCTTCGTGATGAGATATGAGGCGAAAGATTTACTGAATTAAGATCCGATTTCCAGCTTGGGAAACATCTGCTTGTGTAACTGGGAAGAATTTCAATTAGTTTTGTAGATTTGTTTTTTTCAGCAGTAAATTTGATATATGATTTTAATTCCACTTACGGTTTATAAGCCTGTCGTCGAAAACTAGTCAAGTTTTTTTTTTTTCCCTTTTTTTGATGTCTAGTTTCTCAGCATGCGTGCTCTATATTAACTTCACTGTAATGAGAGCCACAGGTGGCTGTGAAAAAGCACTAACAAGATATATGTTTGTCAGATGCGGTTACAGTGGCGGATCACACTTAAGTGAAATCTGTTGAAGTTGTATCCTGGAAAATCCTCGGGTATCCAGGCATAAAAACTGCAAACACGAGAAGAAGAAAAAAGCTCATCAAGACTTAAAGGATGGCAGATTCGACCATCTGCATGTGTGCGCTACTGACGCATGAACGGTAGGTAAAAAGTTGTAAACACAAGCGCTGATCAGAAACTTTTTTTTTAACCCGCCAGTCATGCTCCAGCACCAGATCCACATGCATGGACGGTGTGTAAAAAGCTGTAAACACAAGCGCTGATCAGAAACTTTTTTGTTTTTACAGCTCGGTGAATGAAGGTGTGGAGATACAGGATTCGGTAGGTGCAGGCGGCAGCGGAGCGAGGCCATTCTGGGAGAGATAAGGCGAGTTTGTGGTGGGCGCTGGTGTAACGGCTGTCACCGCACATGCATGCTTTGTGTACACACAGGGTGTTAAGAGCTGTCAGACAGGTACGGCTCAGGCTTGATCTGAGACGTGATTGATCGCACGGGTTCAGGTAGAGTTCACGGGAGGTCTCTGGTATCATTGGCGAAATGAGTGACAGACACAAAATAGGGTGATGGAATATTATCAGGAAGCCATTTGTAATGCGGGGAGAGCCTGGATCTCAGAGGGGTGTTGTCTCTCTGAAATGAAGTCATCCATCAACTCAACTTCATATTTGATTAGGTCACGAGTTGCTTTTAAAGAGAAAGAGAGTCTTTACTATTATGCTCCTTAGTAATAGAGGATTAAGGCAAAGAAATGTTCGGTTTAAAGTGAATAAAGTTAAAAATGCCTTCTGAGATTGTCTCAGAAAAATCTGGCAACATACAAACCTCCTTCCTGGAAGTAGAGCAGAGCTACTAATATTTTTTTTCCTACCACTTTGTCACTTTTAGAGAATGGGATCAAATTAGACGTAGAATAAAATGTCATGTTAGCAGTGGTGATGATTTTCTTTGTTTTATTCAGACAGTAAAGTTTGTAGTATTTTGGAGTGTTGGTCAAAGAAAATAAGCCATGTGATTACATCAGTGTGAGCATTTTTTTCTTTACTCTTTTCCCTCACAGTTTGCAGACTACACTCAAACAAAAAGTCTGTGTCACTGTAGCTTTGCTGCTTTTACTTTCATCATACACTTTATCAAGAAAATAATGGGCAGATTAATTTCTAGTGAAAATATTCGTAGGTTGTAATTCTCAATTAAATAGTTGGTCATGTTTTCACTTGGATTGATGCCTCTTATTTGTAGCCATAATGAGAAGATTAATCAGAGATACAGGAGGGACTAGAGAGCTAAGAGGAAGGAACTAAGTCTAATGTGATCTTTATGTAAACAGTGTCCTGAAATGTCAGCTTTTACTGTGTGTTTTGTAATTATCGATTCAGGACCCTTTTGTAATTTGAGTATCCACAGTGCCATCGACATGGCCATACATAATCTCAGACCAATTACACGTTCATGGGGACTTTATGAAGCATTTACAACGCACATAAAGCATTTTTACATCAGGCCTCCAGAACTGCATTCAGCTTGGAAAGTATTAACCGAAACAAAAACAAAACAATTTTGTGCATTTTGATACTCCTGCAAAGAGCGGACTGTTTTTGGAAGCAGCCTGTTCAGATAAGTAGGTTTATTCCAACATTCAGCGAGTTACTCGGTCAAACCCACACAATAACCGTGTGTCTGCGGCAGTTCATTCATATCTGCTGGAGATCTTACAAACTTGTCTTTCATCCAGCGAGCAAAGCGGAAGCTGCAGGAAAGGCTCTAAAAACAAGAAAAGCTGCATGAAAAGGCGCCGAGCACAGAGTGATAGAAAGCAGCAGCACACAGCCTGTGCTCCCGTCTCTTTTCTCTGGCCTCTGTTCCTTTAATAAACTCATGGTTATCTAGTGTAACAAATGTCTCGCTGCCATCATCAAGTCCAGGCGAGGAGGGAGGAGTTTTTAATGTTCAGTTTGTTCTATGGATCGATGTCTGCTGGCATCGCCTCTCCCCTCGCCTGCACCGTGCGTAATATACTGTACCATTACCAAACGCTTTTTACGCGCATTCCTAACACATTTTAGCCACCGAAAACAGCCTGCGGGACTGACTGACACGCGTCGATCAACATATGTGGCACTGATGGACACAAACGGATCGTGAAAGAAGAAGATTCGCAGCCCGTAGGAGGAAGAAGAAGGTGAAAGAACGATCCCGATTTAACATCTGTTTCCCCCCTCCACCGCTCTCTCTCAAAACGATTCCTAACTGGATTTTTCTTTATAGAGTGAGAGAGACTGAAGTAGTCGGAGAGCCACAATAAAGACTCACACACACTCTCTGTCTATGCATGGACTATCGTAGACCGCATTCAGTTTTCACCTGGGCACAGTAGTGAACTGCGACTCCAGAAAAAAATGCCACGGAGGAAACAGCAGGCACCCAAACGGGCTGCGGGTAAGAGATTTTTTTTTTTGTCAAAAAAGAACCTGTTTTTAATATGAGTGTGAGATTTGTCGATATTTGTTTTACGATTCTGCGAATATAGCGTGTCTACAACACAGGGTTTCCCTTTCAAACTTTTATCATGTGGGACCCCCGAAGAGATACGAATCAGATCCTTCCGTTTAGTAAGAGATTGTCCCGAGGAGCCCATCAAAGCAGGTTTTCTATAAATGTACATGTGGCTATGGGTTACTATGTCCTGTAGAGAAGAACGTGAACGCAGATAAAGTGAATTTAATAATACGGAAATGAAACTAATTCTCATTTCACTCGGGACCTTCTAGAAGCCCAGTGAGGGGGATTCATCAGGGACCTCAGACACCAGTTTTTGGTATCAATTACTGTAAAAAGTCAAATGTTATAAAACAGTAGAGGAAGACTTGCAGCTTTAAGAGCACTTCTGGGATGATTAATTAGATTAATAATGGAAAACACTGGAAAGGGGGGGAAAGGAAGGACAATAAAGCCTTCTAGGTGCCCCCCACCCCTCCAAAAAAAGAAAAAAAATACTCATACCATGTCAAGGGGCATTTATTCATTCATTGATCAGAAACTTTCTTTGCCCATACTTTTTTTTTTTAACCCTCTCTCACTGCATTTGCTTTGACCCGCATGAAGTGTGGAGAGGGGCTGAAAGATGTGGAGCTGCTGGATCCGTAGCAGATGAACTCTGTATGAACTCTTCATAATCTTATGGACAAATGGAGAATGGGTTACACTCACTCACACACACTCTCTCTCTCTCTCTTACACACACACACACACACACAGAGGCACCCATATACACTCCATCCTTGCTGCTGGCAGGCAAAACAGGATGTGCACACTTCCACAACACACACATTTTTACTTTTTGTGAAGCGGGGTAATCTAGTCAAATGCTTATGTACATTCTGCTGTTTGTTAAAGCACACAAACGGCGCTATATGGAGGCCCGTGCGGTGTGTGCTGGAGGCCAGCATGTTAGTTGTGAAACGCTTTTGTAAATGTTTGTGTTTACAGCTTCTCTTTTTTAACGCAGCACTGTAGGCAAGCTGAATCTCAGCGTTTCTATCCCAAAGGACCCCCCTCAAAAAATACCACTAAACTTAATTTTCGCTTATGATATTTAAAAAAAAAAATCTAAACTACACAAAAAGGTCACAAATGACCTTTGACCACTTTTTAAGCAGCGTTAGCAATTGTGCTATTTAATGTAAATTATAATGTTCCCAAAAAGGCTGCCTCATTACGATCGAGCCGGTGCATTAAAACTAGATTGATCAAGGGTATTTCAGCGTTTGAGGATGCAATTACTTGGTTGTGGTGTGCTGAGAAGTTATCAGTCTTTATTATGGTTGCGGATGTAGCAACCAGATGGTGATTGTTCGCTGCCAATAATAGCGTCTCTTTATACCCGCTTAAGATACTGAGACCCTTATCTGCCCGGCACACTCTCAGTTTACACACACACACACACAGACACTCGGTGCCATACAGTCGCACACTAAATATTTTTCCCACATTTCAGTCGCCAAAAGCCCTCTTTTCTTAAAAACAATGCCCCCAGTTTTATTCAGAGAACTTTTGAGTAGATGCCTAAGTGATCCCTTTACACGCTCTCAGCTGCCTCGCCTGTACTCTGGTAAATGTGTCAGCCCTATAGAGAAATAAGCCTTCCAGAAGAGTTTCTTCATTGTTGAGGTAATTGTCTCCTCTTTGACAGGCACATTCATCAGTGGCTTAATGGTCAATCAAAAGTTGGCAGGCAGAGTGTTTTCATTCTTTCCTATCCACTACATTAGGAATACTTAATCAAAATGTCTCCCGGTAATGGCTGTGAAGAGTTCATGACTGACTGATCCGTTGTCTGTGCCGATAGAAAATTAACAGCTCGGCACTGGAGAGATGTGGGCCTGCAGATAAACAAATTGTGCATTAATATTTCATCTTCAAGACCTGGGATGTGCTATCAAGCGGTGGAATATTCCTGGGCTGTGTTGTCATTTTTCTCGCATTTCTTTTTCTTTTTTTTTTTTCCTCCTGTATTCTTGAAGGCTCTTTGCAGCTGTAACTCATTTCACTTGATGACTTTACTGGGGTTACAGAGAGTGACGACAAATTGATTACCTGGCAGAGCAAGAATGGAGCGAAGAGAGGCGCAGGCTGACAGTCATGTTATAATAATATGTTTAATGATGTGTGGAGGGGGAACAAGGAGAGAGGAGTATTGAAATAAGAGCATGGAAGATGCAAAGGAATAGGTTTCATTTTTTTGTAGGGCTCTTAAAGACGCAGTATCCCCCCCTTGGTAGGAAATAGTGCTTTGCAAGGTGTTGTGAGGGGGTAAAAAAAAAATCGCAATTTCCAGCTCGAGCATTTATTCAAAGGACACGCCGCACTCAGGGCTCTTGCATTCTCTACTGGGGATTGTATTATTAATAGGCGTATTTGTAAATGTGAGACCACAGTTGTATCTGATTTACTTCCTTTACATACAGGGTTTGTGTGGTAATTTAAAACGCCAATTACTCACCAGTCCGGGATAGGATGCACTAAACCTTTACTTTATTACTGAGAAAACATCACTAAGGCCGAGGCTATCAGGCTGCAGATTCCAGGATAAAATTTGTGTATCGGCTTTATATATGGTGTAAACGTAAAGCCCTATAAGTGCACGGGATGCATTTTTGAGTGAAGGGAGCCATATGTTATTTTGCGGCCGTGGGAGTATTCCTCTTTCTGTTTTTTACAATAGCGCTCTGCCTCAAACTGTTAGCCCAATTTGCTGTTAACAAGATAAATTGGAGAACAGACAAAGGCATTAAGTGTTGCAGTGCCAGCTAGTGACTGACAGCAGCTTGTGGGAATTGGCTAGCAGAAATTCCTCCTAAGTGGTTTGTTCAGAAAACATCCTACGATCAAGGCAGATGTTGTTTATCCAGTTTAGGTAGAAAAAGGAAGTCCATTTTGTATGACAAAAACTGCGAGGAAAATGGCAGCAAGTACAAGAGTGTCTTATTGTATTTTTTTAAAACCCCATTACTGCTCTCGTTCCTCTGTATTCACTCGCTTTTGTCTAAAGCCTCTTTTTCTGTGATTTTTCTTACATTTATTTGACTAATTAAGATTTAAAAGGGACGATGGTCTTGCTAGATTGAAGTTTTTTCGATAATTTAACTGATCTCGTGTATGTCTGCTTTTGAATATTTATCCTGTGACCATGACTCTAGAGTACAGATTTGACTTTTTGCAAACAATGCTTTTTGACATACTGAGCTTCTCCCCATACTTGATACGGTTGCATCATCAGGCTACAAGTTAGGAATCCATGCATGGCTCAACATATGGTGACTGCCCGACCCTTTTACAGAGTACACCCCATAATCTTACATGGTTTTCCAGAGGAAAGACACAGTGCATGGCAACAATGAGGCAAACCATCTTCTTGGCCTTGGAAATCATGTGATTGTTACTGCTAAAAAAAAAAAAAAGCCTCCATGTGCCTTTTTTGCCATTTTGATACAGAAGATAATGAAAGTTTTTGCAGAATAAGATCAAAAACATCCCCTTATAATAAAAAATATGTAGTAGTCATTTTGTAACAGTGCTCATTCGGAGTGCAAAACTCTTGTTTGAATAGTTACCAAAGGATATTATCATTAGCACTCATTAAATCAGTGTGTTTTTATGCACCATATCTCTGTGAATTTCTTTCAGCAGGGCAAATATTTTGTTTTGATCAAATCCAGCCTTGAAATTTTGTTTTCTTACGAGCAAACCCGACTCTATGTGCACACTTTGTTGCAAAGCTTGCAATTCTCTAACTTGCAGCCGCTCCCCATAGAGATATCCTTTAATAACTTTCTCCTCATCAGCTAGTTTTCTTGCTGTATATTCTCGCCAAGGTGGGGGGAAAAAAAGGGAAGGGGGGTTAGGATCAAGTCAGGTGGTTCCAGCGTGATCTCGTTGCATTTTCTCCTGTGTGCTAGTTAGTTGACAGGTGTAGATGGCTAATAGTTTGGGAAGGCTTTTGTTTGCGTGAGAGGCAGACAGTGTGGTGCACTGTCTAGGTGATAAGAACCAAGACTCCTGTGCCCTCCAGCACAGTGATCTCTCTCCTCCGCGCCGCGCTCTCCTGTGTGGAAAAAACAGCCTGTTATGATTGGTCTCAAGGCAAGTGCCTGTGCAGTGTTGCACCTCTCTACAGCAACTGCTCATTCACCTTGCCTTCCCTCAGAGACCTGCACTAGTTTCCAGGCAAATGACACAATTTGATATGCCGTTGGGGTGATTCATGTGGATAATGTTTCCATGTGATCATCACTGCAGAAAAGAGACTATTTCTTGTTATGTTTTTTTTTTTTTTTCCTCATTAAGTCTGACAATAACTGGAATATTGGGAGAGTTTATTGCAAGGAGGCTAAAACTCATTATTTCTGCTAGACATTCCAAGTACAAAAGAAATTATGTTATGGTATTTTGTCCAGGTCCCTAAAGATGTAATGATTTACAGAGGAAAATAGGGAGGAGACTTTATAGCTTTGGTTGTTCATTTATGTGGATTTAGAGGATAAGAATGCAATACAGTAGCACTGAGGACCTGGTATTGATTACACAGAGGAGGTATGGTGTGTCTTATATGGTTTATGGTAAAGCGGACTGCAGCTCATATGCTTCGTATTATTGTAATGATATACATTCCTACCATAGTTTATGCCGCTTTGTCAGGACATCGTCTGTGTCCACGCAGAGTCGAGAAGATGTAAGTGAAGAAATCCATCTTGTAGTTGTTGACCTACATGTGTAGTCAGTCAGAGAGCATACGTGTTGGCCATATGGTTAGGAGGTTTTTATATACAATCACAGCCGGATCAGGTTAACCTAACCTGAGAGGCTTTTCAAAGCTCTTAACATATTATGTTTCTTAAAAAGAGGTCCTCTCCAGATTTAAAAATCACATCTGCTCAGGTTTCAGGGGTGGGGACCATCTGGGGTTCCTGCGCTGCTTTAGCTCAGCAGCAACGTGGCTGATCGTTTCAAGTAGAGAAAGATCCCCATTTAGATGTTTTTCACCGGTTCCTGCGTTAAAAGTTTACTTTAACTTATATCATTTATCTTACAGTGATGTAAAATGCCCAGTAATGAATGAATATGACATTTCACTTCAATATGCAAGCGTCAAAAAAAAAGCGAAAGCATTAATCTTAAGTTATCCGCGGTGTACCTGATTTGCTTCTTATCAAATCCTTAATGAGCTTCAATTAAGATTTATTATGCAAATTAACCCTCGGCTGCTACTGACTGCAGGAGCAGGAGCTATGACAATATTGTGCTAATGGTGTGATCTGTAACAATTACAAAGGTAAGCTGCCTTCACAGTGCATGCTCCACGAGCCTCTGAGAGGTCAGACCACTAAATATGCGTTCAGGTGTTCTGGAGGTTTGGAAAATTGTTTATCAAGTCTTTATTAATTAGTCTTTTCGATAGCAGTAGATAGAGATGTGATTGTTTCCCTGATATGCGACGTGTTCGCAAGCATCGCTGCTGCTTATAGCTGCTTGTTTTTTTATATAGTGTTTGCCAGTATATGTATTTATTTAGCTAAACGTAAACAAAGGAAGGCAAAGGTTAAGGAAATCTGAGACTGTAAACCAAAATAAGTTGGCAGAGCTTAAAAAATAGGCAGCCAGCTGTATTTATTAAAAATGAAATATTTTTTAAAATAAAAAAAATATTCGGCTGTTTGATTCCAGCTAAAATCAAATGCTCATTAACTGAAACTATTTCAGTGACTATTTCTCTCTCTCCGTCTCTTAAACACAAAAATAAACGCGCAGCATTGTTATTCCAACACTTAAGGCCCGGACAGGTAATGTGTCTAATTATCTCATCAAGTTAATTAGTGGAATTAATATTCATTACTTTTTGCTCTTGCGTTAGGAGCTTTCTTTTCACGTCGAAACGAATGTCAAAATGTACACGTGCTGGTCATCAACTCAGCAACTTCACCCGTGCTTTTACAAGTTAGCTGTTCCGACTCAAAGATAATCAAATCGTAAGCTAGACACTAAATATCCCGTGGGGAGAAAAACAAAGAGCTCGGAATGACAGAACATCGTTAATGTCCATAATCTGCTCTGCAAACCCAGAACCTTATCAAGAGGCCCGCTCTGGACCTTGCAGCATTCATCCACAGTGTAGAGCATACCACCCACAAACACACACCAAATAAGTACAGTGATGCATACTTCTAAGTGGTAATTACCTCATTAACTCAAAAAAAGATGAAAATGTCACAAGAAAATCTACATATTTATGTTAGTTGGGTTTTTTGTTTGTTTGTTTTCATTTTTATTTAATTACTTTGAGTGGCTGGGTTTACCTTCACCTTTACTGAGCTACACATCACAAGCAAAATTCAAAAATACTGGCATACAGCCAGGCTCAGTGGGCATGGGTTTCATTTGAACTCTGGATGGGACACATTAGTCAAGGTCCTGGTGGTCCTGCCACAGGAAATTTCAAACAGTCCGTATTTTGCATTCCAGCAAATCTTTATGTACAAAATTTTCCATTTTCTGCATTCATGTAAAGGGATTTTTCCTTTATTTATATAAACAAAATACATATTTTAACAACTATACCAAATAAATTGCAATTATTTGTCATCGTTTAAATAATCCTGAATCCTAAGACACTCCAAATACAGGCCTGATTCACTCTTCTGTCCTTTTTGGTGTATTTTGTTGGGGGAATCAAATAGTTTTAACGTGCATGTGGCACCTGTTCATATTTCATGATTATCTATTCATGAGCAAAATTTCTGCTCATGTTAAAAATCTCTGCACGATTAAAACATGTGGCACATATGTATCTTTGTTTTGTGATCCTCTTTGTGGACTCTCAGTAGCATTACATGTATTTTTTCAAAGTAAAAGTCTGTGCAAATGCATTTCTTCAAAATAGAGGATGCACCTTTTGTGCCTCCCCCCCTGACTGAAATCCACACCTGTGCCACAGCCTTTGAGGTTATGACCAGAGGAATTGCTGCTGGACACTTTACTCTAGCACTGCATGAAGTTGTGAACCTTGCACCTCGTGTAACTTCATTTACCACGAGGCTGATGGCTTCCTGACAGCTTTACAGCCTACGTGTTTTATGAGTCGTCATGCAGCACAATTACATAGGAGCTAATTTGATGAATCAAGTCAATGTTCTGCCGGCTCTGTTGACCTTGGTGGCCTGTGATCGTCCGTCTCTCTTCGGGGGTCATGCAGAGGCTTTCGCATTTTGTACTATTCGGTTACTGTTAGGCAGACAAAGAAAAATAGAATTAACTCACACTTCTTATTATTGCCAATCAAGATTTGTAATGAGAAATTTTCTTGCCTCGTTTTAAATGTCTTTGGTAAACTTTCAAATGAATCAGTTAATTAGCCTATTTTCTATTCCATCGTATTGGAATGCAAAATGATTCCTGTGTTTCTGATCTTTTTCGTTTTAATACACATTATATAGACTCGGTTGTGGAAAACAAGCTGAAATGTCATTTGGAGGTATTTTGTAATCTTCATTCTATAATTAACTGCATTTAAACACCTTAAATTGTCTAATTTATACCGATGTGTTTCAGTGGCATGACCGCAGGGACCGAATGCCCAAAAAGCAATAAAAGACCTGGCCACAGTTAAGATGGAATAATATAATTTGAATTTTTGTGGATTTTTGTGGATTTTATAAACGATCAAAACATCCCAAAATAATCTGCTGTCGTCAAACTGTTTTATATTTGAGTAACCACACACTGGTTAGACTATCAGACGGTTTAACGAGATTTAATCAAATGATTTTAATGGTCATCTTACGTATTACTTGTTACAGATGCAGAAAGCTTAAATTATAAATTAAACACATAATGTAAAGTGGTGAAATAATAACTCATATTAGTCCCACTGAATTAGAAACCAGACAGCACTCTCGTGATTCTGTGTTCTTAGTGCTTTCAGTGACGTTATCTAACAAACTCTTCTCGCACTAGAAACACTGATTTAGGGGAGTAGAAACTTCAGCTTGCTAATTAGCACAGCTTTCAAATGCCGAATGGCTCATTTGACAATTTTTGTTAGCAGTAGACGCGTTTTAATGTCAAACTGAATGTAAAGTGACAGGAATAAAGAGTTTGTTTTTTCTTCGTGGCGGGGGGTCCAGTGGATCATGCACTCTATTAAACACATTACCATTCGGCCCCGTGACACTTTGAGGTGCAGATTGGCTGAAACCTAAACGCGGTCGTGAATAAAGAACGACAGTAAAGTTTCCACTTTACTGTGTAACTAATATTTCGTGTGTTTTTTTTAAATTATTATGGTGATATTTCTATTTTGCGTTATTAAAACGGTCCCCAAACAATATTGTCAAATAAAAACCAATCAGTAAAGCGCTTCATTTTTCTCCACATACATAAAATTTGTCTATTTTTGTCGACTGAGTAATATTAGCCACAGCCTAAGCATCCTGTACATCTTTACAGAGCGCTAAGAAAGAACTTCCTTCTTGAAAGCATCACCATCATCATCACGGGAGACTCCAAAAGTGGAAAAAAATCAGAAAAACACAAGTGTTTAAAAAAAAACCTTGGAAGCAGATACTTTTTACCTGTTTGCCATAAAACTAAGAGACATTGCTTGGTAAAAATACCAAACATTTTCTTTGTTTTAGCTTTACTGCTGTACCTAAACAGTACCTGAGACTTGCACGGCATCGTGTTAAGAACCTTCTCCTTAGGGCTGTGCCTGCCTGTTTGTGTCTACAGTATGTGCTGAGCTAGTCTGTTGAAACAGCTTAATTGATACTCATTAAACAGCAGTGACAGCTTAGGTATCCATGATGAATGTTGAATAATTCTGTTGTACTTACAACTTGATTAAGGAGAAGCACACAACATGTCAGTGTTGTAGCCTATGGCTTGGTCTGTGTGCACTTACCAGCAATGATTTCTTATTGCTACCTGCAGTCTGCCTTTAAGTTAATCTCAAGCATTTGTGTGTGTGTGCCTGAAATAAACAAGTTTTCAAGCGCTACATAAACAAGTATTAGAATTTCGCACGAGGATTAAAAATAGTTTTTACTTCATTTGACTTTGATTTTGATAGATTTTGCCGAGAGTGCAACACCAACCAATATACTTCATCTATAAATGTGAATAATGTTGACTTTTCTTTGTGTTTATTCAGCCACAGTCTGGCATTTTCATACAATAATAAAGTCAATGGATGTCAGGCAGATGAAAAATGTGCATCTTGTATTATTTCTGTTAGAAATTAAAGGCAATTGGAATTGGTTCAAAATTGACTGTCTTTGTAATGAGTGCATGACGAATGGTATAATTTAGAGAAGAAAATGAATGCTAGGGAACCAAAAATATTATTCTGCGGCATTTTATATGCTGTGATATTCCATGAAGATGAACTAATTTCACTAAATACCACATAAAATCTACTCATAATATTTTTCTACAGTATCATAAAACAGTGAGGATCAGGTCACCGGGGCAGATTCTCAAGTTGGTGTGATTTGATTTTTAGCGCTGTCTGTTTGTCTTTCTGTCAGCTGCTTTACGCAAAAACTACCCGCCCGAATTTGATGAAACCTGGGGGAGAGGTGGATTATGGGAGAAGAAACAGCCTATTACTTCTTGGGTTGGATCCACATCACTTTCTTTTAAACTGGGAGACTAGGCACTGGCTTTGGTATCGGTCTGTGCTCTCTAAGTACCCTTCTGAGGTTTTGTTTGTTTGCTTTCTTTGATAGACTTGGATGAATAAAAAAAAAGCTACATTAAAATCCTTATCGTTTTCAGATTTCGAGGCCTGCGCAGCTTCTCAAATTGCTGACATCTGATTAAACATCTGATTAAACCGACGTTCTGTTCCCATAAGAGAAAAGAAGCCATTTTGAGAGTAGATGAAAGAGGGGGAATTTCCGCAGAGGATGGATTTACAACTTTATCCTCACATGATTAATATTACACAGGGAAGTCTTTGTACAGGAAGCAGCATGTCTAATTATGGTCCAACTGTGTCTTGACTGAGAGCAAACAAAGAGGAACTGCACTGACACGTCACACAAACGGTTCATGCGAGTGCGGGGTGATGTCATCGTCACCCAGATTTCATGATGCTAAGCCCGCAACTGATTGAGCAACGGCACAAGTCTGGCTTTCAGTATACTACGTCCAGCTGGCGACTGCCTCCTAGAAACTCTGCGGGCATATGGGTTTAGCTTCAATAAAACCCACGGCCGCCGGTGACGTGCGTTTCCTTCTTTTTCATGTTTTCAAGGTTACGCATTTCCACCAAACGCATAACCTCACCACTTATGACCTCACTGATGATAACTACAGTATGTCCACATTCGCCGTACTGTTAGGAGCAGATGCAGATTCATCACGCTCGCCCCCTCTGCAAGAATTCCAGGGACTCCACGTCCTCCCACGTTTGCCTGTTCATCATATATCTCAGCCCAGACATTCAAGAGGTTGCTAGCCAGGCCAGCCATAAGTCTTCCTGTCCATCAGGTCGGCACCGTGTTTCTCTGCCGGATTTTCAGCTGTTACTTGTAAACCAGAACAGCATTCTTTAGATTAACAGAGTGACAGGGAGGCCTCTAAAAGCAAACTATAATAGTATGATATGTTACAGTCGTATTTTATGGCTTTTAGCGTGTGAGGTCGTGCGTGTGCGTGTGTGTAGACAGATCAGCTTAAGGATCTAATAGGCCTGCATTGCACCTCGGGGAGTGTAGAAAATAATGGCGCTGTGTTACCGCTGTTTATCATTAGGTTGATAATGGTAACACGTGCACAGCGCAGGAAACCTGGCCGCACCTGGTCGTCGTCACAAGTGGACATCACGTGCGAGGTTATTCTTCTCGTTCTTTTAGTTTGTTTTTTTTAATATTGAATAGTTTATTTTTGTCATGAAGTGTGTCTGGCTGAAAAAAAAAGTCAATGATATAGAACTAACTGTCAAAATAAGTTGTGTTCAATCCAAAACCGCTTAAGGTGTCAAGGACACGTTTTCCTCCCTCCCATATCCTGACAAACATTGAGTCAGCAATTGTCTGTTGTATTTTCAGTACTCTCATGCCCCCACCCCCCCAAGCCATTTTAAAGTTGTAGAAAGTGGTCATTTTCTCTGTGTCAGTGGGAGGTCAGTGCTGTGGCAGTCAGCAAAGCTATTCGGTGTGGTGAAACAGAGTCTATTGGGAACCTTAAAGACATTTTGTCCGGTGTAGTCGCCTCTCACTGTGTGTCTTCACGCCTGTCTCTTTGTACTCCTTGTGCTCGTAGAAAGTCTAAAAGAGCTCGAAGCGTTTGTTGGATTGCGTCCAGAGCTCCAAACTTTTATTCTTGACACCTAAGACTACCCAGCTGTCAATTTTAAACCTGCTTATTAAACTGGCGTTTATATGAATCTTGTCGAATATTTTCCATTTGCACGGCTTTGCTCCGTCTGTGTGGTCACTTGTCCTTGTGTCAAAACTACTTCTTGTTATACCCAGCTCCTATTCAATGTGAATACCTACCTGTCCTTGCAGCTCCCTGTGTTGGTGACTGACATGTCCTCTCTGTGCTGCGTACTGTATCCCTGGTAACTGTCGCCCGGGGCCCACTCACTCATCCCTAAAATGTAACAGAGGTCACACACAGATCATTGCTTTAGCCAAAGGCCCTGACTTTAATACAGAGTGACCTGCACAGGACACAGCGGTACAGCAGCTGGTCAGTGATGAATCTGGAAACCTGCTCCATCATCAGTATTATAGAGAGTTTGATTGTGTGGAAACCTGACCTGGATGAGAGTGAAAAGCAATTCAATAGATGAAATACTAACATTAATATAATATTATTTTGATGTCAAAGAAATATTAAAAAAATAAATAAGACATGCCTTTGATTTGGTCACCTATTAGTGAATATTTATTTACTACAAAAAATCTTCCATATTGTACAAACCACGCTGACTTAAAATAGTTATATTACCCTGATTCTGTCCAAAAGTATTTAAAGGTGACCGCTTTGTAGTTGCAGTTGCTCATGGTACTAATGGCACACTAAGTAAGCCATGTCTGATTAATTAACTAATTAAAGCTGAAGATATCAGTTGTCATCTAAGTGATCCTTTTGACAGCTCCCCATCTGCACTATAGCTAAAGAGCTAACATTAGTTAATGTTGTAACTGCATAGATTGTGATGTTAAACGAAGGCTCAGCATTACATGTGTGGAGATCCAGATTAAAAAATGACATTTTTAGGTTTATATCTATTTAAGAATGTCATCGACTGTTTAAATACTGAAAATACACAGTAAGCTCCCATGAGATTTTTTTGTAGTCTTCTCAAACATGAAAATGATGCACTCTCTGTGAAATATTGAGACGGGACTGATTAATTTTCAACACTGATTTGAAAAAAAAAAACAAAGTGTTTAAGGTGGTCCGTCCGGCTGATGCTTACGTGGTTAAAATCTTGGGAAATTCTCCAAACTTTTTAGAAAACTTGACTGTGACTTCTGCTTGTTTTCATAGGTTTGGGGTTTTCAGACCTGATGCGATCTTCCTCGGTCTATTGAAGTGACAGAAATATACGTTTCAAGCATTTTTTAATTTTACACAACTTTTCCTCCCACTTTAATTTCGACATGCCCGCAACAGTCACCGAAGAAAGCCAGCCGGTATTTTCCATATGTGCGAGATCTTCAAGTAATCTATAATCTTTGGTACAGCACTGGCTTGCGGTTTGAGTGGGGTCAACATCACCCTGCCCTTGTTGCTGTCTAATCAGTGTGTGTGTGTAGATGGTGGTGTAGTGGAGGCGAAAGCAGTGAAAAGAGACATCTGCTTCGAAACTTCTTTGAAGAAGTTGTTTTGAGCCTTCTGCACCTCCTTTCTGCATAGCCTCGCCTCTCATACTCCCTTGCTTTCTGCAAACTCCGTCCACATATTCCCTCGCCTCCTGGATGTGACACCATCTGTCCATGTGAGCCAAAAACCTACGCAAGTCCTTTCAAAGTTTGTTAATCATTCGTCTTCTTTCATGTACGTTTGGCTCTCACGTCAGCGCACCGTGATCTTGTTCTTGCCTAACTGCCATTGTGACCACACGGAGTGCAGATAGGGCCCATTTTATCCCACGACATGAATATTTCCTAAACCTAAACAAACAGCGACTGAAAATGGATATAACAATAAAAGAAAACTGGAAAGTAGTTAAGTAAGTACTTCTAGCTGTTAGCAACAGGAAGATGGCGCAAATGACCTTGCATGCTTAAATGGCATTAAACATCCCATAAGTAACCTCATCATTATGAAGAGTTGTTGCAGTACACTTCATCCATATCTTATTTTGTAATTTCATCTTATGAAATGTAGTTTAGCTCAGTCCTTTTACATACTGCATGTACTTTTCCGCCTTGAAATCTGTTCTAATCCCTAACCAGGAATTCCCGTCTCCCTCAGTGAATTAGCTGTTGATGTGGCGGATCAGTTTTACCCAACTTCCAGGGGGCGTCCTGACTCTCCAGCCTCACTGAGGCTAAGTCTGATCTTCGGCTGCTGCCTCAGTGTGTCTAAACACTTCTATTTTTCTAAAGCCTCGCCTGCCACATCCTCACATGGCACAGCGAGGCGAATAGCACTCGTTGGTGCTTTACGACTATTTACAGAGTGTGATAACAAAATGTATCTCTTCATTCTGAGACTTGTGACTGAGGGTGACTTTGTAGTGTTTGCACAGCTACTTTCAGATTGTCCCGCTGAAATATGAGAATTAACCTGAGGTGCCACACGGGACTGTTTTAGTTGGAGCTTATTGACATCTTTGTGTCTTTAAAAAAAACACTCTTTGTATCAGTCGCATTTCTACTCATTGAAATTTAGCTCGCTAAGAGAGAGATGTCGCAAGGGCCTTTAACTCATCAGCCTCTGAGCGCGCAACCTTTTTGTATGTATGCTTTCTTTCTTTGAGTCGTTCCTGGCTTTTTGCATGCGTTACAGTTGTGTTTGCATGTGTTTCTTACATGCTTCGTGGCAGCCCTCACACCCTGGCAGCGACCCAGCTGAAAAGTTCCGGTACTGTCCAGACGCATCCTTTAGGGACCTCATCAGCCCCTGAATTTCCTTCCCCTCACGCCTGAGGGCATCCATATTCATTTCCTCCTCTGATTTGGGGAAAATGATGAAAGGCTGGCTTTTTTCCCATCTCTTATTTCCTGCCAAGGTTGCCTGCATTTTAATGCGACGTAAATCTGCAAAGACCTGCAAACATGCTCCCATTTGGACATGGCCAGTTCCATGTTATTAGTATCATGCCATATCAAAAAAAAGAGGAAGTCCCAGGGTCGTTAATGTTATTGTAATACGATTCCTTAAAACTTTAGTGTGCATCAGTACGACAATCCATTTTGTTATAAATCTAGCTCGTGGTTAGGCTCAATTACTCCAATTTCACTGTAAGCTGTATTTACCTGTCTTTTCCATAGGTCTGTTTCTCATAAAATGAACATTTCATTCACTCCTAAGCTATGAGTGCTTGATGATATCATGGAGATAACTGCACTGGTTTGAAATAAACCTGTGATTAAGCTGGTGGGTGGGTATTTACTCTTACCGGAGACAGGAAATGAATGTTAATGAAAATAACAGTCGCGTACAGTAATAACCCAACTCTGTAATTATTGGCATACTTTGATGATGCCATATATACTCAACACACACATGCGCCTACTTAACTAAACCTCAGGTAGACTATTAGCTCCACTAGCAGGATCCTGCCCTCCGCTATGCACGACAGTGCTCAGGGTGGGGAGGCCCTGCCCAATGAAGGAGCGGGCTTTCAGTTGCCGAGACAACCCTAAACACACATGTACACAAAGGAAAGGTCCCACTGTGAGAGAGGATCATCTCCACCTCTGGCTGGATAAAGAGCGCTCCACACACTGGAATGCACTCCTGCCCTACAGGCGTATGCAGCAGTGTGTATATACAGTTCGCGAGCATCCCACACACCATTCATGGAGTTTATACTTACACCCAGAATGCTGTGTTTGTGTTTCCCTGTATTTAACAGCAAAGCACATTAACAGGTATTAGAAAAACAGCACTGTGTTTTGCTTGAAATACGAGGTGAGATTCTAGCTCCTAATAACAAATCTGAGATTTGTACCAAACACAGGAAGTCGACCGTAATAAATTATTAATCACGAAAAGCTGTTTTCAGACATTTAAAAAAAAAGAAAAAAGAATTATTATTACAAAATTGAATCTGAAGACTTCTCGTTTTGTCTCGTGTCGTCACCGCGACAGCTCAATCTCAAAGATGGCACTTGATGGTTTTCACTAGTGAATTTAGAGCGCTCAGAACTTCATCCGTATTGTTTGGCTTCAAATCTGGGCCACATATGATAACAGAATTATCCCTCTCTACAGCAAGCGTGTGGAAACTCATGCAACGGTCTGTCATCTGAGGTCTGCAAGATGCAAAATAGCTTGTGGCTGTGGGTGTCTGATAGACCTCGGTTTCTTTTATGGTGCAGCTTCAACTCTACGCAGAGAGAGTGTGGGCATGTATCACTCTGACCCAAGCACACTTTTAATGCTGACTGGTGCAGCAAAGTAGTTTGTGTATTGCAGCCGGTGCCTCTTTCACCACGAGTGCAGGTTATATTTTGGTGGACGTGGTGTCACCTGTGCATTTATATAATGCCTTTTCAGAAAGTTAATACACTTTGTGTGGCTGCGGAGGCTGCGCTTTTGTTAGAGTGTTTGAGCGGTCGGAGCCAATTAAACTGTTTTAAATGGGTTAACTTTTTCCACGTTTCTTTATATTAATAAAATTGTTACTCTAGGCTGTGCAGGTCAAGTTGCTCCAGGATTACACACACACACATATATATATATATATATATACATCTATAAAGGAACTTAATGTTAGGCCATCTGGAAAATACAGCTTTTAAAGAGGGTGAGTAAAACTTAAGCGCTGCAAAGGGACACAATTCAGCTAATTGTAAACAGCTGCAGGTGATATCACCCTTCAGACTGCAGACAAAGCAGGGCTAAAAAGTCCTACTGAAAAGCTCCCAATTTAAAAGAACACTGCAATCCTACTGAGGAAAATATAAAGTGTCTGTTTTAACAATAAATGTTACCAATTTACTCTGTCCTCAAGTGACAAATGTTTTTTTTTTTTGCAAACATTCAGGCTTTTGCACTGCAACATCCTACAGGCAGAAACCCCTACTGAAAAGCCCATTAGAATCAAATGAATGTCAAATTCTGCTAAGTGTTTGCACATGACAAACATCTAACATGGCTAATTGCAGATAAGTGTCAGGGTGAAATGTGTTTTGAGCCTAGGATGGTGCAAAACGGCGTCGTGTATTTCTGTTTTAGTATAGTCATGATAAAGCTGAGCTTTGGAGCAAATGTGCCACGAGATTTCCTTTGGAAAAGCAGAGACGTTTGTCTGCATCTTCGGTGTTTGTCAGCGTTGAGTCATTGTGGTTGTTAAGGTCATTTAAGAAAGAGCAAAGTTAAACGCTTCTCATGTCTCATGACCGACATCTGCATTTCTTGTGAAAATAAAAAGAAAGCCACATACTGCACGGACTGTTTGTAACGAGAAAACAAGTCCTGGATTTATTTTCCTTACACATTCGGTGCATTATGAATTAGCGTGTCTGCAGGTTATGAAACAATTTATTCATTTCCCTTAAAAAGGCCTCAGAACCTGTTAAAATTTTGAAATTTTATTTACCAAGATCTTGATTTCTTTTTCTCTTGCCTAAAGGCAACAGAGTTAGTTAATTTTTTTTTATGTGTCAACTGTCAAGTGACATTACACATCCATACACTTCATGTGAGCCTGGTGTGATCGTTGATTGTCTGCACACGAGTGCTTTTGTTTTATTTTGCTGCTGCCAGCTACAATAGCAGCTCATTAACTCATATATATGTAAGTATGTGTCACGTCTTCCAAAACTTCACCAAAGTACTTGGTTAATTGGTTAATCCAGTTAAACATTATCTGAGTGCCAGCTACGCTTAGTGAATAATTATATATAGATGTGAAAATTGGATGTAAAAAGTCAATATGTTTGTTGTTTATTTAAATTAATTACAGACCTTATTAACTCTACTTGGAATTAGTTGGAAAAAAATCATTTTTTTTGCAATTAGTTGATTATTTGATGATCAGAAATAAACTATAATTATATTAATACATTCGTTAAGCAAAACGTTTTAAAAAAAATTCCCCTGCTGTGATTTTCAGCTGTTACTCTAATGCTATTTGAATTTTGAATAATTGATCACTTAACCAAAGCAGTTTAACAAATAGATTCACCGTCGTGCGCAGCCTTAGCTTGTCACAGTTTTTTTTTCGTCTCAGCTGTAATGACTCCCCCTATTTCACATTGTGTTCCCGTGTCTGTTTGTGCTGGAGTTGTAGAGCTTCCAGTGCTGTAGTAGTGCGACTGGGCACCATCTTGTGTCCTGAGCAATAGCAGCAGGCTGTTCCGTGGCAGCACACCAGCTGCCTGTAGTTTAAGGGAAGAGGCACTGGGCTGGCCTATCTCAGATTTGGGTCTCTGAGTTATTGACCCTCGTTGATAAACCCCTCTGAATGACACGGGCATAATTCAGCCTAAAAGTTTGCACTGTCACCGGGATGAGCTCACTGTCTTCGCTGAATATATGGGTGCAATTTTCGAAATAGGTTTATAGCAATTCTTGAGAGAGGAGGGTGAGATAGTGATATTACTGACTTTATCACTGCAGCTGAGCAGCATCTAGCACCTCGGTATCTCTCTATCCCTCCACTGTAGAGCGGCGAGGGATCACAAAGCACATACATTGTCTGTATTACTAAAGCAAAAAGAAAAAAAAATAGAGTCCAGCTCCTAATGGGGGGGCAGGGAAATGATATGTCATTATAACAGTAATGCTCTATTATCCGCTCTTATCATACACTTACATGTTTTTTCCTTCCCTCTGGTTGGGTTTTACATTTACTTTAGTTGTATCCTAACTCAATAAATGTTGCATTGTTTGTCTTCTTGCAAATGGATCTTGCTTAGTGGCTATCTGGATAAGCATGTGGTGTGTGGTGCGTTTTATCAGATGGACAATTTGCTTTGAATTAGTATTCAAGTGCAGTTTCTTATGTTGCCATTAAGGGCTCACTTTACTGATTTCCTTCTCAAGTGATATAATATGTGATCTAATGTGCAATTTAAGGAACGTGATCAAATTTTGTTCAAACTTGTCTGATAGATGGGATTTTCAGCGTTCCGTCTCTGTATTTATCCTAAAAATTACTTCTTGAAGTGAGTGAAATAGAATCACACTGAATGTAATTAAATAATGTGAGACTTGTTAAGCAATAGACAAAATAATGAGTCATTCTGTCTATAAACTGCACCTTTAATCCCATTTAATTTTTCCCCCCACCATCAGGCTGCATTCTTAATGTACTTTGTCAGTGTAATGTGAACAGCTCATTGTTGAAAATTCACCGAATCTCTTTTTCTTCCTTCTTCCTTTTTTCGTTTCACGTGTGGAGACAGAACCTGAACCCATAAGAATCTAATATACTGAGCCCAGTATAGTGCATCCCATAAATTGATTTTGACCCAGCCTTTGAACAAAAGGAACACTGTTGCATTGCCATCCACGGCTGATGCCACTCCCTCTTTGGCTCACGCTGAATACTCTCCTTTAATAGTGTGATGGGTGGTAGCTGACTGAAAAAAAGTGCCTTATTTAGTTGGTTGGGGAGAGGTAGGCAGAGCAGGGATGGGGTTTCTGTGACTGGCACCGATCAATCACTCTGTGAGGGGAAGCTAATGAAGCAGGCTATGGTTTATTAAAGGGTTAGCAGAGAAAAGATTACTGCAGGGCCCAGGCTTCCCAGAAGCCCAGTGAAGGAGGATACAGTGCATCGCTAATGGTTAGGGGCTAGCCGTAAAGCAATCAAGGTGTTTACTATAATCTGGCTCCTATTATGTGATCTATTATGTGGGTGTGAATAAAGACGGTGTTGAAATGTGTCTTTTGGTTGAAGTTGAAGACAAAGCAAACATTACAGCGCTAAAAAATATTGCTGTTTGCGATCAAATTGACACAATCTGGGGATGCCGGATTGCAAATTTATGGTATAGAAAACACAATCTTTCACAACATGTGACCTCTGCCAGTTTGCCGTTGTTTTGGCATTTGAAAATAGAGCCCTGATTTAAGGCAAACACTCGTCGGATGAAGTCAGTAAAATAACCTTATTCTGAAGAAATATGAGCACGGTGAAACCGAGGCACTCTCTCAGATAGTTTGAAAGACAAATGAGTAGCAGGGGAGTGAAAAATGCAAAGCAGATGTTTTTCTCACCGTTTTTAATGGCAGCAAGACATTACTGATGCCATTACAGAGACCTTTTATGGCTTCTTTTAATCCCCTGGCCTGCCTGAGGAAAGGAACCCCTTGTGGTGCAAAGTAGCCTCTTTACTTCGGAACGACAATTTGAACCCATTTCCAACTCACTTCCCTAATCTGCCACAGGGTTTTACATGGCTTCCTCTGTAATTATTCTGCTCTGAAATCAAAGCTAAAGAGGCATTAAAATGCACCTCCTAGGTAAACATATGCTGCTCATCATATAGGGCTTCACTCAAAAGTGTCTTCAGTAACAAATAGTTCCAAAATCCCGCAGCTTGGGCATAGCTTTGCCTCCACGCTGCAACTTATTTCGGTCATTTGGTTCACGTTTTCAAAACAAAGCAATGCCTTATAATGAGATCCGATAACTGGCTTCTAACTCCGGTTGCACATTGGAGGGCTTGATTTACATGGAGTGTAGTGGCCGTTGTCTGCTTCGTGCATCAGGCCCAACCTGTAAAGCTCAGAGGACCACTTACAGGGGTCTGGTTAGGGGCTAAAAATGAGGAGGAGATGAACTATATGGCTCCGTCCCGCAGTCCAGCCGACAGTATATCAGCGGAATCGCAGCTGCATGGGTGTGTATGTGTGAACGCTCTGCCCATAAATATCTCCCCCAACCCCAGCCCCCCCCTTCAACCCACCCCAATGGGGCCTCTCTGATGGTGATGGCGAAAGGATGTCGCTGTCTGGGTGATTGAGTGCTGCTGGTCCTGGCCCTGGGCACATCCCTGCGCTCTGAGCCCAAGTGGGAGGCCTACTGCTGAGTGCTGGCCTGAAGGGACTAGCCTGAAGGCGAGCAGCCGCACAGCAGCAGGATGTGCCTCTCCTTCTGTCTCTGACAGAAGAACACAAACTTGGTGTAACGGCTTCATTCGCTATTACCGGAACAGGCAGTGGAAAGTATTTAATTAGCCTGATGTTTTTAGCTTTAAAGCAATCTATCTATATGATGTATCTTATATTTATATATACATGTACAGCAGCCTTATCTGAACTTGCACCCCATCTCTCTAAGCCGTTGTCATCCTCGCTCACTCAGAAATCTGAAATAATCAAGGCGCACTAATTAGCCTCACTTGCTGTATTGTAATTGGGGGCAGAAGGAGGTTGCTCGTTCTATATTTTTCCCCTCTTTAGTAATTGCAGACTTTAATGTGCCCTCTGTTTAATTTCTATATATGTACACATATATGGAAGCTGGTTCCCATAGATGCCGCTGTTATTTCAATGCCGTGGCTCTTGTGCCTTTCATCAGTCATCAGAAGCTCCAGCGTTTTTGAGAGAGGGGAGAGTTCATTCTGGAAACCCACTGTCTATTCCCTTTTTGGGTTTCAGCGCCGTCAGCCTTCCCACTGCCTCCACCATGAGATCCTTGACACTGTCCAGGTCCGTCCTACTTGGCAAGAGGGAGAGCTACAGAGAAAGGCAGAGTTTATTTCCTGTTCTTGTGAATCATATATCAGTACAATTCCCCTCTGTGCTGTTTGGCAACGGCGGAATGACGGGTGTCATTTATCATACGGACTGAAAGAGGCTGTGGGAAAAGGGATTTGAATTCTTCTGGAAGTGTGTGGACTCTCCTTAGCGGTGAATCATTAAACGGAGGAGTTTTTCAGCAGGGATATGAGTAACTCCTTTGCACAGCTACTTTGTTCCCCTGTTTCACTGGCTGGCTCAGTCATTAAATGTCTCAAAAATAAGATTTACTGGTTTTATATAAATTGTGAAGGGACATGGCATTTAACTTGTAATTGGGGATTTTGTCCTGCTGAATCCATTAAGTCACTCTTCAGTCTTTGGTTTGATGCAGCTTCGTGCTCCCACTTTGCACGAATTATATTTAAGCTCATTTGAATTTACAAATTTGATTAGCACTGCATTTGTCAGCTTCTTGTTGTCCTGCTAAGTGATGACATTTTCATCTTCACCATACGGTTATTTTCTTCCTCCTTCAGGTTCTGTTGACTGGTATTTAAGATTGTGCTTTATAAACATTTTGTGTTCCTTTGGATTTTTCTCTTCACTTGTCAGGGACGGTTACTATTTCCCACATTTTGAGCTGGGTGATCAAAGAAAATGACTTTTGATAAGGCTGTCACCAGCTCTTCAGCTGCACTGGCAGAAATAAACGTGTCAAGCTTTAACTTATCCTCTGAAAAACATACTCCCAACCCCTGCTGCTCTAATTGAGTGTAACTCCCAGAAACCTGTGAACACACATGCAAAACTGAGCAGATCATAAATCAGGCTTCTATAGACAGCCGCTGCCCTCATCCCTCCCCAAAGGAGCTACTGGTTTCCATAAGCTGCCCAGAAATCAACCTCTCCTTTATGATATTTTTGCACCCACCATTCTTGGGTTTTTTTTTTTGTTCTGAAAGTTAGTTGAAGTCCTCATCACATGAAAAGTGTCAATAAGGTATTGTATAGGGAAATGGTTCTTGGTGTGTTTCAGCTGTCAGCAACTGTTAGCTGTCTCTCATGTGCAGATCACAAAGTTAAATGTGCTGTCAGCAAGTCCTCAGCTAGAAATAGACGTGTTGAGGTTAGCCTGAGAAGCACCGCCACCCCCTGCTGCCCAGTAGAATGTGGATCCATCAAACAACGTGAACACATATCAAATCTGAGTGTAGAGGTGTAATGAAGTACATTTTCAGGTTTCGAGGTGTTGGTATCTGCTATAAAACAAAACGGTTCAAAGCTGCCTTTGGTCTGTCTTTGTGTAGGCGAAGATAAACTCCATTGAAAAACACCTCTGATATCGATGCTATTTTGTAATCTTTACCTTTAAAGCTGCAGCTTTATTCGATGCAGAGGTCTGGACTGCCTTCCGCCTTGCGGAGGGTAATATTTTGATGTTTTCTGAACCCAAGCTCTGAGTGCATGACCCCTCCCAGAGGCCCTGAGTCCCGGGCCAATATCTTGACATGTTAGCCTGCCACCGCCTGCTAAAGAAGAGTGTAGATGCCCCTGAGGTAAATGAAAACATTTGGTTCTTGCCAGACCTGTTCACATCTCAGCTGGGCCACATGAGCTGGCAGGTGACGCGTGTACTGAGGAGAATCGGAGACCGCAGCGGTGGCCTACTTCTTTTCTCCCACACAGGCCGTCTAGGCCACAACCCAGAAACACAGATGAATATGTTCTTGGCTCAGAAAACACCCCGGTGAAACTGACAAAGACTGACCCGCATCCAGGTGAAATTCAGGCGCATTCTTAGCCTTTTTATGCTCGGGGATCTCTTTCATTCACCACAGTGGAGCACAGACCAGCACAGCGCTCGTCTGTTTTTGAATCCTTCTCCTGGGTCAGTAGTTCCTCACCGTTGTGTCTCAAGTTGATCAAATCCCCTCGTTAGTGAATTTAGGGGTTTATTTAGTGGCGGTGCGTTCCCGATCATCCTCCTTTTTGTTCGGTAATTTTCAGAAATAGACTTGACATTGTGTCACCATCTCATATCAACAACTGCAATTACCACACAATCCACATGCAGGTCCCATGGGGGAGCGTGATTGCAATTAAAAGCATGGGGCAAATGTTAATTAAGTAAACTACTTCAAACTGGAAACAGCGACAGTTTTAAATGTTTTTACTTTTAACCTTGCACTTCTTTTTCACTCCCGTTTATATTCGGAGCCCGGTGCAAATTAGAAAGGAGACATAATTTCATTTTTTTTTTAGTTTCCTTACATTGCAAGCTCTGAAATATTTCTACATTTTTAATTGCAAATTTAAAATGAAATTAATAGTTTGCCACCTCTGCGAGGCTGCTCGCACTTCCAATTGAAGCTTTTTCCCGACCTGCTGCTGTTGGTTCATGTTGAAATGTTGTTCAGTTGACTTGAAGACTGGTGCTGGATAGCACTGCAGTTCACCGGGTTATTAAATCAGAGGGAATAACAGGCCAAGTTCTGGCCATTCTTGTGATTGATGAGCCAAGCTTTATTTGCTGAGGCGGTGTGTTTGTTCCTGTGTAATTGTCTACCAGATGGCTAAGCTAACTGTTCTTAAATGCCTTCAGACCTGCAGGGGTCCTGGGTCTTAACATTTCCCCTGCTAATGACATTATGCCTGCAAACATCTCATAGTTTTTCTTTTTTTCCCCTTAACTTTTCTGATCTCTAATGTGCAGGATCAAAATGACTTTGCGAGGCATTTAAGCCCAAATTATTTCCTCTGTACAATTCTGTTTTTAATTTCTTCAAAGTAGATGTTTTCTAATCGCTCTGTTGGTAAACTCCTTTGCGAAAATGAGCCCACTCATCTCGAGAGAGAAGGAGAGGGAGACTGAGTGAGAGAGAAGCAGGCCTCCACTTTACCTGTGAGGAGTCAGATTGGAGGAGAAAATGGATCTAGGTGGCAGTGCGAGTCATCAATCACAGCCCCTCAAGGGGAGCTGCAGCTAAAGCTGCTCTGAAGTGCTATCTGTCAGCTGCTCCGATCCAGCCGGGGGACCAGAAAGGGGCCGTATCGCCACCCATCAGCTCATACCCAGCACACAAGCGCCATGTAAACATGTGCAGGTGTGCCTGTCAGAATAACCCTTGTCCCAGTTCACAAGGTCGTGCATATTTTCACAAACGGTCACCGTTAGGACGTATCCTCCTTCTTGGTCATTTTCGAAGAGATCTCCGCATGCTGCGCTTCCTCTAATAGATTTTTGATTGTTAACAGTGGTGGGTGGTTTATTGTAATTTAAAAATGAGCGTGGCGCTTTCCTCCGTCCCTCCCATTCCAATCCCGGATAAAGCCACCAAGCGCTTCTCAGCCGATGTCGAGCCGCGTATGTCGATACCTCTCAAGATGGATAGTTGTTCTGCATGCTTATTGATTCGGCACAGGCCAGAGATATAAGTATCATTTGTCATTTCTGGAATTATTTGGAGTCCTAGTTAAAACCCAGAGTGGGGGGAGATGGTCATGCCTTGGGGGGGTTGGTAGTTGGTGGGGGAGCAGCGAGTTGTCTGGGCTTTGATGAATGACTGCATGGGTTTTTGGTTTTTACTGCGAGCGCCGGGGCCCTTTAGCTGCTATTTGCTTTCACTATGGTCCAAGAAAAACAATGCGATGGGTCCAAGGACTGAGCAGCATCGTCCTGTCATGTAGTATAACGCAGCGAGCAGGGTGGTCCAGGCAGAAGAGTCAGGAGGAGGCTGGGCCTTGGACAGTGCATGCTGCTTTTCCAAAAGACCCAGTAGGTTATAAGCCTTCCCGCTGCTCTCTAGTCCCAGCTGCCGGCCTTGAAACACATGCGATGAATTTGAATATTTACTATTCAGAATTTACAGTGTAATGACAAACAGATCTCAGTCTTTAAAAAAACATACAATGGGGACGAGGAGGGATTTTATGTGGTAACAGTAGCCCCAGCTTATCCCCGGCGACTTTGATTATGTCCCATTTTAGGCAGCAGGCCAGCAGCAGAGCTGGCTCCATTACTGTATGGATCATCTTTTAAGACCGTTTAAGATCAGAGAGAGCTATCGGCCATTAATGACACAGACTCCAAGAAGTTCATTATGCTCAATCCATTTGATTCATTCAGCCGAACAGTCAGTTTTCAGAAAAGTGGAGATTTATTTTCTTTCTTTTGTAAATGTAATGAAATTGTTTCATTTCCATTTCGGAGCGCAACTTGAAAGTTGAGTCAGACTGTTTTGGAGTTTGGTGGAGGGAAAAGTGTTTAACAGAGGAACATGTTTAACAGCAACAAAAGAGGAGAGAAGAGAAACCCCCGACACATGAATGACAAGTAATTATTTCTCTTGTCCATCAAACTGTGTTTTGATGCGGGGATGCGATCAAACATGATATGAACAATCTCAAGCCTTCAAATGAAAATGATTCTCAAATCGTGCGAAGCCGGAGCGCGAGCTTTTGTGTCGAGCCGCCGCATGAATCATTCATAAATGCGCGCACATACGTGAACACGCGCACTCGAGCGCACTGGGCAGGGCACCCTTTTCTGCCGGACCAATATTATTGCCACAGCTTTTCACTGTTAGATGACCATTGTGTATTCATTTCCATTTTGGCTTGCCAAAATGTCTTCTCACAGCAGGACGGGGATAGAGAGGGGAGAGAGTGACAGCTTTGTGTGTCTTTCAGTGTTTGCTGCTGAATATCCCTATATGCACTGGGCTGACCGGCTGCCCCCTGATCTCGGGACGGCGGACTAGGCCAGCCGCGCCGTCTCTTCTCACACTGCCTCAGAAACTCTCGTGATTATTAGCAGCTTTACAATGCGCTAACGTAAACTGGGTTATAACAAGCTTGAATAATTAACGCCGATCGCGGCGTTATGGTGTAGTTGTAAGCATTAATTTGTAGCGGGCACATGCTCGCTACAGTATGTCACGAAAGAGGGTATTTGCATTAGTGGGGCAGTCTTCTCCATTTTGTTTGCAAGAGCAGCGAGAGGACAGACAACAGGGGCCCGGCTTAATCCCTTTGGAGAACTAGTGCATGAATTGATATATCCTCCTCTCTCTCCGTCTCTCGCACTCTCTCTCTCTCTGCCCCCCTCGCTAATGTCTTTCCTAGAACTTGAACAAACAGCCAGTGCGTGTAGAACACATAAGACAGATGTTTAGGATTACTTTCACCTCATTGCTCTATTGTGTGCACTTTAAGGGAGCTCAGCTGATGTGGAATGCCACTCATTCAGGCTCTCTGCTCTTACAGGGCTCCTCCTGCTTATCAAAGTGCCATCTGCACTCAAGACAGAGCTACACAATGTTTAAGAGTGGGATGCTGGGAACATGGAGTCGGTGTTTTTGGGTAATAAGACTTTTATACGCTAAAACCGACACGATAGCAGTGTACGCAATTACTGGTGGTTAGCTTTTGTCCATTTTTGGCTGTTTGGTGGGGGCGCCGGATAAGAACCCTCTTTCTCCCCCCACATCCCCCTCATCTCAGTGTGTGTTTACAGATGTAGAAACAAATGGGCCAGACACATATTGATATTTGTTGAGGGGTGACATTATCTTTTAGCAGAGCACTTATCTAATCTGGCTGCTGTGGGAAGCTGGAGGAAGTGGCTATGGGACGGGGGCCGGGGATGCTGCATCTTTAATTACCATTGATATCGCAATAGAGAAAAGAGGGGTAGAGGAGCATAGCCGGGGGGGGCGAGGCTGGGCGAGGGGGAGCTGAGAGAGGGAGAAGACCCGTGTTCACTTTTTAATTAAGGCTCCGTAGTGTAACTCGTCAATGTACATTATTGGAAGAATGAACGTCAATGCCATTGCTTTTTCTCCCCCTCCTTTATCTCTGTCAATGATTCAAAGACATGATTTATGGTTCGTCTCCGTCTTTCAGGATCATCCATCAAGTGCTGGCTCTGCCGCAGCGCCACCCGTTGTAAATCATTCTGAAAGCCTGTCACTCATTTCCATTAACCGTTCCTCTGTCGCTCTGGTCTCCGCCTCCCTCAACCTCCTTTTTTTTCCTCTCCCCCTTTTCCCACTCCTTTCTCCTCCCCCCTCGGTGCACAACCTACAGCCACGCAGGGTATCAGTTCCGTGCCGCTGCTTCGTCCGCCTACCTTCTTTTCAATAAATTAACCACTTTCTCCCATGCAATGAATAAAAAGGCACCTACTCCTCCTCCATTATAGCCGAACACCTTAGAAATGTCACGCCGCTGACTCGTAGGCTAAATGAGGATATAGCGCGGAGAAAATATTTTTGTTGCACCGACTTTTCCAGTGGCAATATTTGAACAGCTTTGATATGTTTGGAGTGTTTTATCAATGGACGTATTGCGCGCACGTATAGGGCGCTGCGCCCGGCTTTATTATGTTTCCTTCATCGTGGATGCATTTGCCATTTATGCTTTCATTCGGAAAAGTCGAACAGTTAATGGAAACAATATTATGTCTGTAATTATTCCGTGCAGTAAAAGCACCCCTAGTCCAGCTATTAAAATGCTGTTGGTTTTCTGTAAATTCTACCAGTAGCTTAATTCAGACACTCTCACAATGACTGTAGTCTTTAACCAGTTTTTATAGAAACAGGTCTTATGAACAGAAATAATTGGCTCAATGGAGTGACTGTCAATCTCTTACAATGGTTGATGTGCCTGCTCTGGGGAGCCCAATTCACTGGCTTCTTTTTTCATTCTAATCAACATCTAGATATCAACACAGCAGAATACCCACAAACAGCAGAAAGCCTGTTTTGAGGGGAAACTTTCAACTATTGGGTGCCAACACATTTCACTATTTGGGCAGCCATTGTTCTCCGAATGGGCTGTCAAAGTGACAATGCGCACCAGGCAAATCCAGAAGTTTGCACTTTTCAGAAAACAGCGGGCCCTAATCATTTGGTGGAGGACACTTGACAACAAATTTGCCATTAAAATGAATCTGAATAGGAGGGAGCGGGCTGTTTTGAAGCATTTCTGCCTCTCTTACTGCTGCTTGTCTTGTCCCACGGAGCTCCAGGTTTGGCTGCCTTGCTTCTCTCCCTTTATGCTTGCCACGAAGCAGCCTTTGGTCCCACTAGAAACTGACAGTACCATGCTTCAGCTGCGAATTCACTCTGTAGCCTCATTGTATTTAATGAAGGGAAAAAGTGGCAATCTACTATTAATGAACTTGGAATGTAAAAAAATGCCTCCCTTTGCTGAAAACGGCATAAAACTGCTTGTACAAGGAAAGCTTTGGCTGGAGCCCATCCAGGATCTAATGAAAGATCTATACAGGGACAGAGCGGGCGGGAGGAGTTAGTGAAATGCAGATTGTTTTAATAGAATACACACAGTCTCTTCCAGCTGCACTATCAGATTCATCAAGGCCTGACCTTGATGGAGGGCTGTTGCTGTTTGGGAGGGCCGGTGTTTTGGGTTCATGCAAAGTTTATGATGCGGGGACTGTATGCGCTGTATATGCATCTACTGCTCTCGAGGGAGAACGAAATGGAACGGCGTCCAAAAAGACTTGCCACTGGTTTTTGATGCTCTAGTATTACATTATGAAATAACACGTCCCAGATCACAAGGAAATAAAAGTTCAATTCAATAATAAGGATAATTGCATCCTGGATGTCGCCACTCAGATGCAAAATAACAAAATGCTTCTAAAACATCAGAAAATGATTGAATTGGAATTGAAACCCTCTTTATTTAGTCAGGCTAGTGAGCATGAAAAACAAACAGCACGTTAGGTGACTGCAGGCCATCATACCTTTCACTCAGTATCTCATAAAACTCGAACAAAGGCCTTATGTGTTCAAGGCAGTGGTCCTTTAAACGATGGCCCACTTTCCTCCCTGCTGCCACGCAAACATTCCTGACTGACATTCAATCAGGGAAATTTGAACCGAAGCAAGATGGTCTTTTATTAGCACCGCCCTGTTTGCTCGACTGGTCAGCTCCAATATGCGAAGCGGTTTGAGTGGCGTACTGTAAGATGATGGGTTCACTCTCTGATAAGGGTGAATGAGGGGTAAACTGCTATTCTGCAGAAAGGAACCATCAGACCTCATCATGTCGCTCCTGGAGAGCCGTGTCACGGGCTCTTCAGAAACCAAGTGACAGAGCGGCGCGAGGCTGCTCCCCTCCCGCTAGCGGAAAACACACTGGAGCTGAAGCAGACCCGCTTCTGCTCCACCAACTGGAACTTTATCAGTTAGGGCAGAAAAGATCATCCATAATCTGGCAAATATACGCAGAGGCTTTTAAGCCTCTTCAGTTGTAAGCTTATACATGTTCTTGAATTTTTTATATATACCTGTTAGCGAGAGACTGCGGATTCTGGTTGTGCTGCTAGCTACACAAAATACCTCATTACGGTTTATTCGGCAGCCAGTAATTTAAAGCATTAACTCGCTTTTTTTCCCAGCTCTTCTTAATTACAGCTAGCCAAGTAAATGTTATGGATTTTTAAAAATCTGCTCCCTCGTTTTAATGAAATTCAGTCGTTTTAGTGGAGGAAGAACCATTCACATAATTTACTTAAGAAAATGTATCGATGCTGTGCTACAAAATACGACATATGTGAAAAATAGAAAGATTTATATGTTTTTGGATTATTCTTAAATGCTTTTAGATACACAGTATGAGCAGCTGATACTGAACCAGAGACCAGTGGAAAGCTGTGTTAAACAGATTCGGATCAATGCTTATTAGCAGTGCATTAGAACTGGTAATATTGAAGAGGCTGAAAACTATTTCCGAAATTCAGGCTGCCTGACACATTCAAAATTCCAGTTGTTATCATATGCGCATACAGCACCTGGCTTTGTGCCGTCAGTGTTTAAAAAATCCTACGAGACAGGAAGGAAACATTATATGTATAATTGTCTCCTCTGGTGCTGACAGGGGACCCTTTGGTGAGACGCAACACCAGGCAGCGTCATATAACGTGGCGGCTGTGGCACGTTCAAAGCGATGACTTGGGTGCTGGAGTGCAGATTGCAATGCTCTCCCACCGCTCACTTCCAATTAGGCAGCCGGCCGACTGATGCATCTCAGAGCAGAAGCTTCTAGTAGGCATCAAAAGGAGCAGTGACTTCATGTTGAGAAGGGGCTCCTGGAGTTAGACATCGCAATCTGATGTGGCTCAGTAAATACCATGATTAGCATCCATGCAACATGCAGGAACAGACTTTTACTAACTCCCACATTTGTGTCATTACATAAAAATGTCCCATAACTCAAACTAAACATGCTCGAAAGCTGTGCGACTTGTGCGCGCGCGCGAGTGTGTGTGTGTTTATTAGCGATTGTGCATTCCAAAGTTCTCTGTGTTTTTAGTTAACAGAATGTTGGTTGTGAAAACATTTTTGATTAATTGCCATAATTATTGTGATCATTTTTGCCCAAATGAACAGCCAGATGGCAGGATATGGTGTCATATTTGCGATCCTATCATATTAATCTGGCTCCGGGTCCATCTGAGCACATTGTGCCATTTGTTGTGTTCACAATCTGTCCTCAAGTTGTCCGTGTCTTTTTTGAGCTTCCAGTTTTTATTTGATTATATTAGACTATTAAATATTAAAGTTGAGGGTGGATGAAAGCAAGGCATTTATCTGCATGAATAGCTTGTGTTTAGTCAAGTACGTAATGCGCTTTAAGTTACATCTCCTTCATGCATACAAAAATTAACAACAGTGTTTCTGTCTCATGGATTTCTAGACAAAGCCTGAGAAAGATCCAGCAAAACTACTTTGCAGGAACTCGTGGCTGCTTTTAAAGCCACTTCACATTATCTAGTCTTATATTTTTTGCAGTATTCTTAATAACCGTTTGCAGCTAAATACAACACGATAAAGACTCATTCTGTCTGCACAGTTTCCAAGTCTGTTAACTGCATCGTTGGAATCATTTAACACAAAAGTGCTCAAACTAAATAATAGGTCAGACAGGATCTAATGACACATTCTGATTTAAAAGCAACTCAAAAACTGTTTCATTCTGTGATATCAATTAACCTCCAGACAAATTTTGTCAAAGGGAGCAGGCTGCGTGTGATTGTTCTCTCTTTACTCTGCAGTGTCCTTGGGCTCGGGGAGACTGTTTCCTGACAGGGAACAATGAAGAGAGAGGTGTTTACAGATCTTTACAGATGGCTTCGGGGCTCAGAATTAGGTCTTCGCCGTTTCTCATGTGATTCAGTTCAGAATTAACTTCAGATGTGTCATCAGGACTATCATCGGGATGTCTGACAACGTATCGGTTTGATCTTGACGCGCACTTCTCACCGAGTTTGTCAGATATCACTGTCAAATATTAAACCTTGTGGCATGTGCGCGTCTCATTCTAATGATAGCTCACTGAAGAAATCGCATCGTGGTGACTTTTATAAACACATCGTGCTGTTTCCAGCATTGACAAAGAGGAAAAAACTTCACAACTTTGTTTGCAATTACGTTTTTGTACGGCAAGTACTTTCTGAGTGACATTTCCCACCTATTTATAACAACAGATGAGCAGACGGTGACTAAGTGCTGCGCAACGTAAAGCCACAGTTAACTGGGTACATTGCTTAGATGTGAGTGAAAGCACAAAGTGGAAACAGATACATAGTACTACATTTACAGACGACCCGGAGAGAAGCTTCAGTCCTGACCTGCGTTGTTACTGTGTGCTCTGCCGATCCAGCGGGCCTCTCTCTATCTCCTTCTCTCTCTTCCCCTTTTTTTTTCTCTTCACGTGGCATAAATCCGGGAGATGAAAATGTCATGGAGCAGGTTCATTTTGCAAAGAGGTTTTGATTGCCATGCGCGTGTAATTGATTGTTCCAAGGACAGGGGGAAATCTAGAAATGTCATAACAGTCCTGCTTAGGTTGGTCCCACCGCTATGCAATCAATGAGAAGTAAAAAGAGATATTGATTTGCGAGCAGCAAAAACTGTAGCTTGAGACAACCGGGGAGCACTGGGGAAAGTGGCGCAGACGTGCAGACCTGTCACTGGCACCTATGAATTACCCAATCTTCTCTGAAGATAGTGTTACCTCGGATACTCACAAAGTCCTGCGATGGGTATTGCAGCTGTCCATTAGCTAAGCTCCTCGGGCTGCTAACTCTCTGTGGCTTGTCAGATTAATGAAGGAAATGTTGACCTTCCGAGGGATAAATGTTGATGTTCTCACCATTACAAAAGTTTCTCCTGGCATGTTAATATCGGAAACAGAATGCCCTTTTACAGCTGTCACATACATTTCTACAATGACTGACGCATTTTGAATAGACTCACTTCCTCTGGGAGAGGGGATTTTGCTCGATGAAGATACTAATGCTGAAAGTTGAGTTGTAAATATAATCTCATGTACGCTTTTAACACCGGCCCTGTTGGACAGCATGCCACCGTGAAGGTAGCAGTAAATATAATCTATTATTTTCTGTGCAGTTTGCTGTTTTTCTCTGGATGTATGGGGAAAAAGCTTTTGGCTCAGAAACAGGCTGCCGCTTCTGTAAATCCCAGCCTCGCTATGCCAAGAGTCTGTTCTAACGGATAAAGGTTATAAACACTTCAACCGTCTGATTTATGATGGACACCTCAGGTTTTTTGACCTTTGCATATCTCTGTCTGAAGATATAAATTTGTAGTGACACAGATTGGAGGCTTTACAGCAGTTTATGACATGCTAAATCTCAAGCAAGGCATGCCAGCCTCTTGTTTTCTAAGGCTAGCTGGGCTACGAGTCGCCTCGTTCGGACTCCGAGACAACATTTTCAAAGCCAGCATTTCTTATTCTTTCTGATTTATGAAAAACCAAGGAACTAGAAATAGCTGTTCACTATTGTTTTACAAGATGATACACAACTTAGTGCGTATGCTTTGAACAGTGCTGCTTTATGAAGCGTATCACTTGACAAACATGTCACAATACAATGATCACTCTTGTAGGTGTTTGGTTGTTTTCGCATTGTCCTTGACTGTGCTCTTGGATTAAAGAGTAATGCAGCTTGGCATGGCAGCAGTTCTGTGGTAGATCAAGAGCTGGCAAAGCACAGTTACAAATGGTGTGAGAAGCGGAGTTAGACATGTGGGTATCTTGGAATGATCCCCTCTAGAAGGTTAATTGGTGCCTCAGGATGTCTGCTACTCGGGGCATCTGATAGAAAGGCATACAACAGCAGGAAGGGCAGCTGTTAATCTCTGTCAATTTCATCCTCAAATACTAAGATGAGGACAAATATTCACATTAAAGTCGGTACAGCTTTGTCGTATTTCCAGGAACCCGGTATTTATCCCTTCTTTGTCAAATGCACAATTATTTCACTAAGAGGGCAGTAAATTTCTAGGCACAGGAAATGTGCAGAAATTGGCCTGCACTGTAAATTATGGTCTGATCAAGGAGTGAACAATTTTCCTTTAACCTCCACCAGACTGGAAAATACTGTTCTCCCCAGTTTGGTGAACATTCTTACTATACTTTCAGCTTTAGTGATGACTTTGAAGAGAGATGACATCAACTGGCTGCTTGTCAAAGCCATTGGTGTTCTCCTTCACTGTGAATACTATATATAAGACTATAAATAAAACATACCTCTGTGCTCTTGACAACTCTCTCCCTTAGCATCAAGGGTGTTTCGGAGGCCATCACAGACCTCGGCTGGCCAATCAAAACATTTCTCTTGCGGTAGATCAAGGTCACAGCACATAGGGGCTCTTGAGTCTGTGTGTGTGTGTGTGTGTGTACAGGCTCTTGTTCGCCAGGCCCTGTGCTCGATGTTTGTTTTGAAAGTCCGAATCCCATCTCCATCTCCATCCATTAGCTAGCAAGCAGTTCATCTCCCGGGTTTCTCTTGAGGCACTTGTGAAATATTGATAATAAAAAAGTCGTACTTTCAGAAGGCAGAGAAGACGAAGACGTTCTATGGGCTGCCCAGTGTGGGACTTCTGAGTGCTCGGCTTCAGTCATCCCCTCATGGAGTGCCCCTTTATTCAGAACAGAAATATTAACCACATGAAATGCATAAGTGCCTGGACAGGGCTGTTATGTCCTATTCATATTTAACTCGGAGCACATCTGCCGCGTCTCTCCCAAAATGCACATTTTCCAGCACGACTACGAGGCGGAAAATATCTCAGATGTGTGACAACTCTGACAAACTGCATTTACTGCAGGATGTCTTCAACAGATATGCAAACTTTGTTTGCGATATTGTCGGCGTGGGTTGCCGGGTAGTTGGATTTAAAATAATCGGAAACAGTTATTGTCAGAAAGGTTGTAATAATCTTCTGTAGCCGTCTTCATATGCCACGCAGACCCTGCAGCCACGGCTCTGTGCTGAGTCAGAGTTTCCACTAATTGGATGATGGGAAATGTGTCAATTAGAAATACTGTTGTTTAATTATCTGTTAATTGAAGCAATAATGTTTGTGCTCTATGAGTTGAGAGAATGAACAGGTGAATAATGAAAGAAGTAATTGCTGTTTATGAGACTGTCAGGGAAAATATAATGACTTGACAGATTGCCAGTAATCTTTTGAAATTTTTGTATAATTGTCTGGTTTTAGCACTGATAATTGAATCACTTTTTCCACCAGCATGATCAACATTTGCATCGGGACCAGTGTCCGTATTTACAATATACTTTTATTTTTGCTATCAACAAAATCAGTCGCCCGATGTCAAATTACAGGATGCTGAAAGAATATTCCGAATAGTCTCATTTTTCTCAGCTATGGCTTTTAATTTATTTCTAAATCACTGAGGGATGTTATAATATCTCAGTTTATGTTAAGCCATTCCTCACAAGTGGCTTCAGGGAGTCTAAGATGTTATCCAGAACAGCAGGCTTACATTTTCATTGCAGTTTTGAGGCATCTATAATCACCGTGGAATAGGTCATTTGCAATAACACTCAACAAGCCCCAGAAGAATCAATTTCCTTTTGTCACTCAGTGGCCAATGATTGTTGTAAACATCTCAACTTGAGGCCAGGGAAAGCTTGGACACAGCACTAAGTCAATGGCCTGTCGTGAATCAAATGGTGCTGTTACACCAGCAGCAGTCTGTTAGCAGAAACATTATGTCCACCTATACTCAGCCGCCTCCCAAGGCACAAGGCAATCGCCATTATGCTTTCTGGAATGACTTTTGCTTTCACTGTATAGATTGTTTAGAAATTATAAATTAACGAAACTGTTGTTTCACAGTGTGTTTTAATGTTATATCTCTCTTGCTTTTTTAGTGTACGTGCCCGATGAAGATGCCGCTCTTCAGGATTCCATCGCTGAAGAAGACGGAGATAACGACACTCAGACTGAAGAGGAATGCTCGGAGAAGACCAGCCCCAAAGTGTCTGAGGACAGAGAGCTCGACAACAAGAGCACTAACACTTACAGCAACCAGAACTCACCCATTAGTGTCCTTTCCAATCAAGAGGCAGAGTTGGAATCGCGCCTTAGCGACAGCAGTGACAGGCTCTCAGACTTCAAAACCTCATCGCCACCTGAGAGCCAGCGAGACGAAGAAAGCAGCACCTCCAAGCATAAAGAAGAGACGGGCAGCAGCTTAGAGAAAATGAGGGCGGCCTATGCAAACTTTCTCGCGGATTCTTATTGGACGGGGATAGGAATGGACTTGAAAATTGGCAAAAACACCAGCAAAGCCAACTGTGACAGCACCAATGGAAGCGCCAAGAGTGAGTTTGACTGGCACCAGGACGCGCTCTCTAAGACCTTGCAGCAGACACTCTCCCCAAAGCCTGCAACCAAACCCAACCTCTTTAGCTCTGTGCACCTCTACAGGCAAACCACCAAACCCTGTGGCTCGGTGTTCACGGGAGCCAGCCGATTTCGCTGCAAGGACTGCAGCGCCGCTTATGACACTCTGGTTGAGCTGACAGTTCACATGAACAAGAGCGGGCACTACCAAGACAACAACCACAGCAAACAGAGTAATTCCTCTGCCTCGTCCTCCAAATCTAGGAAACGAAATTTGCAAGACATGGAAGGGAAGGAGGACGCGCAGAAAGTTTTGAAGTGCATGTTTTGTGGCCATTCTTTTGACTCGCTCCAGGATTTGAGCGTCCATATGATTAAAACTAAGCATTACCAAAAAGTGCCTTTAAAAGAGCCGATCCCAGTAATCACACCCAAATTACTGCCACCAGCAAAGAAACGGGCTTTCGAAACGAGGCCCTGCTCCCCTGACTCCACGACTGGTGTGTCTGGCTACACTGAGGCGCAACGAGCTGCCAGCATTGCAAACGCCAACAACAATCGATATGGATATCAGAATGGAGCGAGTTACACCTGGCAGTTTGAGACGTGCAAATCTCAGATTCTGAAATGCATGGAGTGTGGAAGCTCCCACGACACCCTTCAGCAACTGACCACACATATGATGGTTACTGGACACTTCATCAAAGTTACAAACTCAGCTTCTAAAAAGGGCAAACAGTTAGCCCTTGACCCCTTGGCCATAGAGAAGATCCAGGGCTTGGCTGAGCCTGCTGTCAGTGACACTGAAGGAGAAAAAGCGTCTCCAAAAAATCAATCCCCAGGGAACGGTGAGAAGGATAGCCAGGGGGAAGGTACTTCAGACAAAATGGAAGAAAGTGATACTAAAGATGACAAGCAAGAGAGTGAGGATCAAAAGGCCGGCAATGGGACTTTTAAGTACCCTTATCTACGTGAGGAGGATCTTGAACAGGACTCAGGTGGAGGAGGGGACATTCTTAAATCTTTAGCCAACACAGTGGCCTCTGCCATAAATAAAGCTCAAACAGGGACACCGAGCTGGAGTGCCTACCCAAGCATTCACGCTGCCTATCAGCTCTCTGGCATCATCAAAAGCGCCCCTCTCTCAGCATCTCCACCTACTCAGCTAAAGCAGACGTTCAACCACAAGCTGAGGCCGATTGCCCCAAAGGGGAAGTTATACCACAGTGCTGTGGGAGTTGAGGCTCCCCAGGGACAGCATCAAACTGTGGACATCAAAAAAGAAAAGGTTGGCATTAGCGATGGTAAAGAAAGTCAGAATATTAAGTTTGATCTGGTGGAGAATGATGACAGCGATTGTCAGGACGATTCCTCTTCCTCTTCAAAGCTTGATACAGACTGTGTGAATGAAGGGAGCGAAGCGATCAAAGGAAAGTTGAGCCCAGATTTCTCCGACAGAGGCAAGACACCGAGCCCCACTGCCAGCAATGGACGCAGCACTGCTTCAGAGCCTCTCAGTGACACTCCGGATATACTTGGCATAAACCCTCTTAGTGCACTGCAGTCAGTTCTGAACAATCATCTGGGGAAAGCAAATAAGCCCAATAACTCAAGAGTAGATAAACTATCGGCTCACACACAGTCTATGTTTGCGGACATTAATCGTAGCATCGAGAAGTCGGCTTTAATGCTCAGAAATCCTGTAAGAAATAAGCCCGATAACACCTTTCTCTTTGTTAACGATGACCAGCCAATAGATCTGACGAAATCTAAACACAACAAGGCGAGCTCCCTGCTAGTGCAGCCCTCCGCACCGATGCCACAGAAATATGCTCTGTCTGATATCGCCGATATGGTTAAAGTGCTTCCGAAAGCCACCACTCCAAAACCATCGATACCATCAAGGATTCCATCTATGAAACTGGAATCGGATGTGAGGCGCTTCGAAGATGTCTCAGCGGAGGTGTACTCCGTCCACAAGCGTAAAGGTAGACAGTCAAACTGGAATCCACGCCATCTTCTCATCCTGCAAGCTCAGTTTGCCTCCAGCCTCTTCCAGACCTCTGAAGGAAAGTATTTGCTCTCGGACCTCGGCCCTCAGGAGCGGATGCACATCTCTAAATTCACTGGCCTGTCCATGACTACCATAAGCCATTGGTTAGCAAATGTAAAGTACCAGCTGCGGAAAACGGGAGGGACCAAATTCCTGAAGAACATGGACACGGGCCACCCAGTCTTCTACTGCAATGACTGCGCTTCCCAGTTTAGGTCACCCACCGCATTCATTTCCCATCTGGAATCCCATCTCGGGTTCCAAATCAAAGACATGTGCAAAATGCCGGTAGAGCATCAGACGAAGGTAGAGGAGCCAGAACTGTCGAAGGCCCTCAGCGTCAGAGCCACAGAGGCTCTAGTCGCGGAGGAGGACATTGACTCAAAATTCAAATGCAAGCTCTGCTGTCGGACATTTGCAAGCAATCATGCAGTCAAACTCCATTTGAGTAAAACTCACAGCAAATCCCCTGACAACCATTCACAATATGTGGAAATGGACAAGGAGTAGTTTTTCATATTACCATCACCTTTTATTTCCCTTTTCTTGCCTTTTTATTTCAATACACGGGTCAGATATTTCAACCATTTTTCAATTATCATTGTGTAGTGTGCATTGTAACGACTTAAAAAAAAAATTAATGGATTACAGCAAAGACACACTGGTTAGAATTTGTGTAAGGAAACACTAAGAGATACTTTTGCACCCTGCTCAAATGCATCACCAGTAATGAAATGTATTACTGCTTGAAGAAACATTATTGCTGATGTTTGCATGCAATAGCCCTGGCTATGACTACTATTTATTTGTATGATATGTCAAGTTTCAATTGTATTTCAAAGACAAAATAATGACTAACTGTACTTTACAACCTCTGTGATACAGTGCAGCCGCACAGACGTGCAGCTGTTGAAGCAGGTAGCCCGATAACGCGACCACACTCATGCAGACCTGTACAGTGTATTGCTATGTAAAGATGTTTCGTGTTGCAACGATAGACGAGGGGGGGAAAAGCACTTTAATAAAAATTTAATCACCAGTTTAGACTCGGATCCTGTACATGACTCAAAAATAAATTAGACGGTTTCAAAATGAGGCTCTTTCACATGTAAATATATTTTAGAAGGAAAAAAAAACGTGTTTCATGCAACAAGGATAACAAAAAGGCAGATGATACCTGTGATACCTGCACCTTTTTTTACTTATTCAAATAAAGAGTTAACATTTGATTGCCTTGTATTTTTTGGCTCCCTTAATTTGATCATTTTCCTACTTTTACACACAATAATCAGCTGATATGATTCACAATAATAGTCTAATTCATTTACAATAAAGCCTTTGGGGTTATTCATACTGTATCAGCTGAATGTGTGGACCTGTAAAATACTGTGAAACATTCACTGAAATCTTTGCAGGCCACACAGAACCTATACACAACAAAGAACAACATCACGACACTATAGAGCCCGCCACACTCATTTGTTACCTTATGACTCTTAGATACACTTCAAAGATCTTGTTGTCAGACTTTATTGCTTTCCTGTGAATGCTGCCGCAAGATGGTATCATAACAATTAAACATATTTCCTCCAGCTCTATTATTTCAAGGCTATTAAAAATAATTGCCTCCTAAATTCATAAACATTTTATGCAATTCATCTTTTTTTTTCAAGCAATCAAGTCCTCAATTACCTCCACCCATCAAATCTCTATTTTATAACAGGCAACTGACATTTGATGGTAAATGGGAAAAAGCACATGGGCACTGTGGTGATTTGAATGCTGTGACACCAACTTGCCCCCTATTGTTGGAAATGAGCAGGCAATCACGTTGTTCATCAGATGACTCCTAATGCAGTTAAAGTATTCAGCTATAATTTCTCCCTGCATTTATAATTACTGTCAAAGACCACACACCTCAGTGAGCAGATTAAAGCTATAAATTATTTAGTGCCTTTCTTCGCCGATGGATCTCTGATTTGTCTGTGGGGCCATTATGTTTTAAAGGAGCAACTTACTTCTTTTTTTTTTTCTTTTTTTTTGAAGCAAGCATTGTCCTTAAGCTGCAGCAGAATGCTCTGCAGAGAAACAATGAGAATACTATTGGGGTTTTTTTTTTTTGTTCATTAAAGCGAGGCTGTGCATTTTGCAGCACATACTTTTTCCATTTTTATCTCAAATGCACGTTGATTTGCCGTAATTCTATCCACAGCAGTTATTCAGAGCATATTTAGTCTACAAGTGCATTTTGAAGAATCAGCACAACCTAGTACAGACTTACCCAAGGCTAACTAAAGAAAAATGCTGTCATCAGTGCAGCCACAGAAGGAAATTAGTTGTCTCTGGCTATAATTTGCCCTAATAAGTCAAAGTCAATGTGGGATTTATTGTTGGTACACAAAAAGCTCGTATGGATGTGCATTTTTTTTAAGGTTAATAAGATTCTTATCGTGAAATCATTTAAAGGTGCAAATCAAAATACATATCCGCTGTTTTCAAATACACATTATTCTTTCTAATGCGTGATTTATTAAATACCTACATTCTTTAGGTACCATAATCATCATAATTAGGTGAAATAACCCCATTATTCTTTGGGTGCTTTATATTCATTTTGAGGGTTTGCATACATTAACGCTGTTAATTGCGTTCTGCATGCAACATGTCATGGCTAATTACTGAACACAGACACACCCACAGACACATGCACGGGGAGAAAAAAACAAAAAACCTGGTTGTCATACGTATCAGTGACGCTAACGCGCTCATACGTGGACCTAATATAAACACAATATAAGCTTTTATTTGTTGCAGTTCCACATTAGCGCTGGGTAGATGGCCCAGTGATGAAGCATGACTCCGTTCATGTTGCTCTTAATGAAAAAAGAAATAGAATTAAAAAAACATGTAGTAAACAGTGGATGCGGTCACACCTCGCCCTAAATGGAAAGAAGCCAATTTATTATGTTATTTTCACTATTAATAACATTGATTTTTTTTACAAAAGTTCAGCTGTGAAATTGTTTTGAAATGTTTTAAGGCTTTGCAAATGTCTCAATGTCGGACTCAAAATGGCAAAAGTGCTTCTATTATTCCCTCCTTGAAGATACTTTCTAAAATAGTCCTAATGGCTTGGCTGAAAAATCAAATTATGCACATAAGTATACTTGCGTCGCAGATGCAGCGAAAAGCGACCTTAGCAAAATCGACGCCAGCTCGCATCTGCGAATCCTTTGTCAATCTGTCATTAAACATGCTATCAAATAATGATAAGTGTGCGCTCCTTGCTTGCACTGGCGTGCGTCTCTCTGATGCTGATGTGCCGTAATAGGGCAAATGTGCATCAGAATTTGCCTGCTTGGATACACACAAAACATTTACACTGTGCTTGACTTTGCTTCGCCCTGTGCCAGACAAGCATGGATTCACTTGCATCATCTGGCCTGTAAACCGGAGGTGGCGGGGAGGGAGGAGGGTTCAAAATGTTCATCACACAGCAGCAGCAGCAGCAGCAGCGTAATGACGAGCTCATGTGTTTAATGAAGGGCTTTAGAACTTATAGCTATAATGACCCACATCCTAACTCCCTTTACTCCCATTTATTCTCCCCAAAGTCCTCAGGTTATTGCGTCCCTCGGAGAAATCTCCAACAAAGAGCGTCGCATTGCTCTATTCCTATCACATATTACATATCAGAACATTTTATTGCCCTACAATGTACTATCGAAGACACGGTGACATGATATTAGCTTTAAATATGGCGAAGAACATACTCTAAATATAAAAGTAGTAGAGGGATAAAAACAACGTATCCTAATGCTACACCCCTGCCTTCCATCTTTATTTCCTCCTTTTTGTGGTTAATAATAAGCTCTAAAATCTGCCTTCTAATGAATTCTACCTCCTGAGAATATGAGCACTGCAAGACAAAGAGTTATGCACGTATGTCTGCTCCCTTACATACATCATATCTTCCAAATAGCCCATAGTCCTCCACTGTTAATGGTGTTGCTTCAAATATGCTAATTAAGCAAAAATAAGTGATGAATGGAATACATTTGATCAATCAAGTAGGCCTAAGCCCCTGGTGCTGCATATTCATTGTACATCATGAATATGAAACCAAAGTCATTTATCAAATATCAGTTGCACATTTGTATCTTATTAATCATACATGCTGAAACTTCTGTCTTGTCAAAAAAGCTGAAGGTTGATGAAGCACTTGCAAAAAGGATTAAACTCAGGGAACTCAGGGTGGTGCTTCAGTTATAATGCATGAGATATTCTGAAACTTTCAGAATCTTAAACAGTCGGTCCAGCCACGCTCCTGATAATGCTCAAGCGATCTTAAATCTTTGCACATTTGGCTTTTTAATTATTTCTCCCCCCTTTTCCCCCCTCTGTCTTTTAGACACCACTACTGCCAGTGCTCCGAAAAGGATGGGTGACTAACGTTGTTATGTTTGAGTCATTGTCAGTGAGACGGGCTTCATTCAGGATATTTAGGGCTGTACTTTAGCATGTTTTTACATTTGTATTCCAATACAAATGTACTTTACCTAAAAACACAATTAGAATTTATAAGTAAACATTTAATAGAATTTTATAACAGCGGGGATAGTCATAATAATATAAATGTGGACGACAAAAATGGCAAAAATGAACCAGCAAATGTTTGCATGTTGCTTGCGAACGCTGAACAGGGCGGCTTAAAGTTGCCAAATTGGGGTAGTTGTGGGAGCACGAGAAGCCTTTGGCAAAAGTGTAAATAGATGACTGAACAAAAGATTATTAAATACATTAAATTCCCTTCATTTTAAACTGAAATGTATTATAATAAACAAAATGATGCCATCAGTATTTTGCCAAGCCGCTGTGTAACAACGTGTGGAGGTTTTCACTGCCATCATATAGTGGATGAGAGAACTAACACTTGATTGCCAGCAGTTCATCAGCGCATCCTTCATATTTTTCACCCAGCCTGCCTCAAGGCAGCGTGCTAGCTCAAATTGAAGCTGACATCTTCCAAATATGAAAGCAACAAATCACACATTTTTATTGGGCTTAATCTCCAGCCTAGCCCCTTGCAGACGTCAGCACAATCACGGACGCTGCTCTAATTCTTGCCGACTGGCTGCTTGTGCCTCCCAAGCATCTCTGGACTCGCAGAGAAAAGGAAGAAAGTGGCCAGACACCAGAGACAGGGGTGACACCTAGGCTTATTAGGAGGCTTTAATATGGCGGTAGGAACGTGTGCAACTCATCTAACTGGATTGTGCTTTGAGTAATCTGTGGTTCAGCCGTAAATAGAAATTATATCTGGAAACACGTCATATTGATTCTTGTGACAAATGAAAAGGGAATGTCCAAATTTGACTCAGTGGATTATTCAGTTGTGTAAAATAAAAAAAAAATGGTTACAGGGAATGCAGCTACAAAAAAAAAAAAAAAAAGGACGACTGGAAGTAAAACCAGGGCATTGATAATAAAATTAATGTCAATGCAGCAAAATTTTTGGAGGAAAAAATTGTCTAGTCTGGGATTTTAACAGCAGGTGCCTTTTTCTGCACCCACATAAAAGTGTAACTAAAAGCAATATAAAAATCCAGATGTTGATGATGAAAAATGTGTTTCTTTCTGTTAATAATGATACAGAAACAGGTCTGATGCACTCTTTTAAGACTATGAATCCCAAATGTTTTTGTGTTTTGTGTTACACTTCAGTGTAACCTCATTAATGATTTACACCATGCAAAGACATTTGTGAATGGACTTTGAAGGTTCCTCATTTGAACACTGCATAGACTGTACATAAATGATGGATACAACCATTTATTTTGAATGTTGCCATCTTGGTGTTTTGAAAAGACTACATGCTCATGTGTCTGCTTTGGCCCCGCCCTAAAGCAGAGCCTTTTTCACTCTAACAAGGACCTCAGTTTACAAAATAAATACCATATTGCAGCGGTCCCCAACCTTTTTTGCGCAACGGGCCGGCTTACCCATATGGAAAAGATATATATAAATCTTATAAAGTTTGTATCTGTCTTGTGTGAAACTTGTATGAAAAGCATACAAGAGTAAAAACAGATATAAGATCCCTTGAAAAATTATATAATGAAACTTGTATGTTTTGGATACTTACTAAAACAATATATGAAAGTAATGAGAAAGTGGCCACTTTCATGAGTAAATCATGTAAGCCTTATATGACTTAACTCATGAAAGTGGCCACTTTCATGAGTTAAGTCATATAAGTTTTTACTATTTCTTTTCCATATGTCCAACAATATTTTCACGGACCGGCCTTTAAGGTATCGCAGATAAATATAACAAAATAAAACCAGTACTGGTACCAATAAAAAGATTTATTCATAACACACGGGAGAAGACCCAGGGAAACCGAGTTAACGCTAAAAAAAAGAAAGATAAAAACCGATTGAAAACCCTGAAAACCTTCAATTTCACACCTGAGTCTCAACTATCGTGGCCCAGTATCAAACGACTCATGGACCAGTACCGGTCCATGGCCCGGGGGTTGGGGACTGCTGTCATATAGTAATCAACACAATATGAAACTAGCAACTGAGACTATACACAAACTGAACAGTGTTCACTGTACAGATGTCATAGCTCAAGTCCACATAGACTTCTCAGTCCCTTTACGCTCCCACTTTTGCAGCAGAAACAAATGTAACTTTTTGATTTTTGAGGCTGTACAGGGAGTGAATTTCTTTCTTATTCACCCATTTAAATTGCACTAAGGATCAGTGTATTCATTACCAGGGGAATGGGCACTTTAAGTGACAGGCGGGTGCTGACAAGCCCACTGGTAGGTGTTGCATTAACTAACTGAGGTTATTGAACCATATCTTTGCACCTTACTAACCAAGCTTGCTAGCATTAGCTGATAACTGAACTATATCTTGTCTAAATATAGTCCCATCTGGATCCATCAAAAACAATGACTGTGGCTACAATGTTAAAAACTTCAAGGCTTCAATTTTCTTAAATCAACATAGTAAGTTGGTGGCAGCTTCTATCTTCTATTTACAGTCTTTGGTGTGACCTGAGAGAGAGGTCGAGTTGTGCCCACTGATTCTGTCACTTAAATCAGCTTAAAATCGGACTTTAAGCTAGAATATTTGTAAGAAATCTCTGAGTGTGGATACAAAAGAAGTCAGCTTATCAGATATTTATAGCAGGTCCTCATGTCTGCTTAGGAATTGTAGGCAGCCATTTATATAACAACAGTAATGAACTGCTTGGTACAGTTTATCTCTATTGTGTTGCATCAGCTGTGGTCTTAAAACTTAAAACTGCCCAACCCATTTCTTAAATTCATGTGCATTAGGTGCAGTGCTTAAACTGTAAAGCAAAGTTTTAAGCTTATTCAGATCAAATCTTAATGTTGTCAAATAAAAATGCATGAAACTACAAGTTAATGAAGATAAATGGTTACCGGGTCCAGAGATGTGAAACTTCCGAAGTACATCCTGAGCTTTAATGCAGATAACAGACACTCAGGTTAAGAACAAAACATATTCTAGCAGGAGATATGAAGATTTCGCTGGGAGCAAGCAGAAATTCAGTCACTTTTTGTCACATTCCAGCCAACAGAAACCTTTTCTTTTTTTTTGTAAGGCTCTGATACCAGAGAGTGCTAGTGTGTGTGACAAGGGGATTTCAAAGATAAACTGAACTAAACAGTCAGTGCCAGAAGGAGAAAGATTACAAATGACTACAGCTTCCTGTAGCACTAAGCACCCACAGATGTATTGTTGCAGTAATTTCCAGCTTGATGTTAGCTACAGTGAAAAAACAGCAGCTTATATGACGACTCACACCTGTAAACAGCCCAGAGCCTGCTGTCAACCAGGCAGACTTTGACTTTTACTGTAACTTACCCATCAATGCATGAGATATTTGTTATGATATGGTAAAAGTATTCAGAAAATAAAGCAGCTCCTTTGGTAGAAAATTAGCTAGTTTGTTGCGCTAGCTGTTGTGGTTGTGTGAGGAAAGTCGAGACTTCACTGATTTGTCTGCTTAGGGACGATGCAAAAAGTCTTAAACTTGGTGCAATCATAAAAATGAAAAACATACCTGAGATAAATTTGGCTGGTCTTCACTTGAAGGCTCTTTGGGCAGCTCTGCCCCACTTTAGCTGCTATTTTTAGATTGCTACTTGGAGGTCTTGTGGACTTGTGCATCCCTGATGCGTGCAGTTCACGTCTACTATTTTACGGTGGCCTTTCAGCAAGGATTTAAATCAGGTGAGCATGGTGGACGGTAAGAAAAGGTTATGTTGGTGTGGCCATCAAGCAAACATGGTTGAAATGACAATTTTACTTCGGTCAAAATTGATCTAAAACAAAACCAGAACCACATAAATTGATTGACAGCTTATTTGGTTAATAAACGGTGCTGCACCGACAGCCATGTAGTGGCCAGGAGTATTATTGGACCTCCTGTTATAATTATTAACAACATATCTATGATACTTATTCTTATCTATCAGTTAATTATGTCTCGTTTATTGCCTGGTGAACTTACTACCATCTAATATCAGCATTTTCAACCAATGGTGTGAGTGAAGTAGCATACAGATTCTTTATCTTATTGGTTAAAAAGACTGACTGTGGGTGGCAAGTTTGAGTTTTGGCATAATTGACATTTTTCTTCTCTCCATTTGTTGTTTTGTTGATTTAATTATCTTCTAAGAAATAAAAGGATATAATAAAACAGTTCCTGTACACAGATGTCATCTTGCTAAAAATCCAAACAAATGTGTTGAGTTCACTTTTAACAAGACTAAACTTTGAGAAAAGGCGTTCAGCCGATAGTTGAACAACATCTTGCGCTGTGATGACGTGACAGTGTGCCTTACAGATGAAGTTGCTTCTACTGAATTTTCACTGAATGACAGCAACACTCTGCACTGACAGTCTGACTGTGGGAGATGAATTCACAGTGCACAGCCGTTCTCCTGGTTATACTCTTGACCCGATGCTCCGCCTAAAGCCCAAAACTCCTGTTTGGGCTCTGGATGATAGCCGGAGTTCATCCACCAGGGATGATTCTCGACCTGAAAGTCGAACCCATTTCACACAGAAGTCGATGTTTGCTCTCTGCTCATATTTGAGGCGTGTAGCGAAACTGCAGCCGAGCACATGCGAGAGGTCAGAGCTGCGTTTCCAAGGAGAGCTCTAAAAACAGAAGCTAGGCTGGATGTGGTCCAAACATCCACAAAGACATAACTTTGGAGGGGCCAGGCAGTTCATTTATTTTTATTATTTTATAGTTGGAAGTGCAGGACTTTAGGATCACACCTTGTTATCATTTCCCTATAAAGCTGATAAGGCGCATTTGTGAACAAGCAGTTGCCTATTTGCACATCCAGGAGACGACAGCTGCATTTGTTCAAGGTTATAAGCTTGTGGGAATAAGTTATCAGGATCTTTAGATGCCAAGGTTCACCAGTTTGTTGCTGATATGAGCTACAGCAACTGCTTGCAGCTTTAAATAAATTTGATGGAAACAGAGAAAACCAAAACAGAAAGCACAATGAGCTGATGGACACTAAAATGCTCTGCTGGCCTGACAGTAACTTGGGGCCAGGGTGAAGATGCTCTTTTAAATACGTTAAAGGTAAGTTTAATGCAACATAAGAGTCGCGAAGCCACTTCTTTTCATATCGAGCTAAATCTTGAAAATGATGAAACTAACAGCTGTGTTTTTAGATTTTCCGAATTGCACATATGAGCCCAATAGAAACAACGCAACATCTGTTTGCTCATTTATGTGTCAGACACAAAACATCAGACATGACTGATCTCACTTTGACAAAATGTGGAAAATGATTCATATCGCCGCTGCTTTTCGGCAATCAGAATTACACTGATTGGTCCGAGGGGAAATTACATTTCAAAACAAAGTGACACATTTGTTGCTGATTGGTCCAGATGGGGACATTTTGGGTGCGAAATTACTATTACTTATTTTTACTAATATCAATTTTTTCGAAAGCTGATTTTTTTAATCCGACATTATAGAATATTGCTGCTTTTAATCGTTTCAGTTTATCGACTTTCAGCTGCAAGCGATTTAATGCAGTTTTTTGTAACGTCGTGACACAGCGAGATGTAACATTTGTAAAAATCCAAGGAAACAGCCTGGAAAGAATTTGACTGTCAGCAACGTGCAAGGTCGTCCTCGCTGTAAACTAACAACCGGAATTGGAGGGGATTGGATTCGGGCCCCTCAGACGCTGTCAGGAGAATTCGGGGTTTGTTGGCTCTGCTGCAACCAGCCGTCAACAAGGGCACATGCATGCTTACGTTTTGCCACTGCACATTTGTAGGCGAGCAGGAGCATTTTCATTCCCTCTCTCTTCTTGTCCACATTTTTCACTAGGAGCATATAGTGTTCACACCTTTCTATTAATGGACCGCTTCCTGACTTGCAGCCTTGTTAGTCCTGAAGCCACAAACACTTATTCCTCACGTGTATTTGGCTACAATGTAATTTCTGCTGCTACGACCGCATAATGTAACTACAATGACCTTTTTGATTGACAAGCAATTTTAAAATCTGGTGATTTGTACGTGTGCTGTAACATTACGGAGTCTAACTCTACCCAGATGCACTATAGTCTTGGTAGAAGTGACACTTAAAAAGTAAAACAACGAATCTGTAACAAGTTACTTCAACATCTGACATAGCTGTATTATTTTAACAAGTGAATGCTCTCATTTCCCCTTGTCTATCAGTAAGCTTGAATGGATAGTGCCCAAGAGGGGGATGGGTTGATGGATAGATGGAGAGCTGGGTGGGGGGGGGTTGCACACAGAGCTCTCCACCTTTTGCCCTCCTCTGCTGTCATCTGTTGCCCCACAGCAGGCCAGAGGTTGTTGGCGTTTTGCTCACTTGTAATCCGTCTCACTGTCTGGCTGCCGGCTCTCGGGTCACCTGCCACTCAATTTGACATGAATCAGCATTGACGCCAGCAGATTTAAGCTATTTCTCTCAGCCTGTAAACACAGCCTGGGTCCATGGGCCTCAAGCAAAGTTTGAAAATAATAAATAAAACACCCTTCACCACCTATCCAAAAACTACTGAATGTTGTCTAATGACCCATAAGAGCATGAGAGAGCATGCATAAGAATATGGTTAGACGTGTTTTGGTTTATTTTCTGTCATATAACTCCAATTAAATGTGATGTGACAATCAGCTTGTGTTAATGTGACGTGACGTGCTGCTGCAACTCACTTTTCCTGGCCCAGATTAGGGCACAGTTTCAGACTGAGAAAACACATTGTTGTAGCAGTAAATCTCCCATCAACCCGACACGCTGCGGTTTGATAATGTATGGCAGATTTCTTCAAAATGAAATGTTTTTAGTGAGTTTCTTTTGAGATACTGAGTCAGATGTAAAGCACATGTTAATGCTTCTCTGGTTTTAGTCTTTTTAAAACAATGGAGATTACGGCCATGAAATTAAACGATCCTGTAAACAAATAACACATTAAATGAATAAAATAATAAACAAATAAACAGTCAACGACGAGTTTTTTCGTAAAAAGTATTTGTGAAGTTTCCAGAAAATGATCCGAAAGAGAGAAATTGCCTAGTGACCGGCAGTTCTTTGGATAAAAATACCTTGTTAGTGCTGGTCAGAGGAGGAAAATAAAGAGACTTCTGCACAGAGACTTATGGGTTCTTCCGGCAGGATAATGTGCCGTGCCATAAATCTCAAATCATCTCAAGCTGTTTTTTTAACATGACAACGAGATCAGTGTAGTCAAATAAACCACAGCCAGTAGATTTTAATCCAGTCGAACACCTTTGGGATGTGCTGGAACAGGAGAGTCATATCATGGATGTGCAGCCAACCAATTTGCAGCAACTGTGTGACACTCCTAGTCAATATGGACACCTTGTTGAATCTATGACCTGAAGAAATAAGGCAGCTCTGAAGGCAAAGCGCGGTCCAACACAGGTGCACCTAATTAAGCGGTGGTGAGTGTATATATGACCATGATAGTAGCTACATTTTATGACATTTGAGCTCGTGTAAAACATTATAATGTAGTATAATCTGTTGATATAACTTAAGTCTTACTATTCTAACACTAATCAAACAAGTCAGTTTGACTTGTTTTATTAGTCAAACTGACTTGTTTGTGGATGATTATTGTTAAGATCAGTGGTCCCCAACCCCCGGGCCACGGACCAGAGTCATTTGGTACTGGGCCATGAGAATTGAGACTGGGGTGTGAAATGTATGGTTTTCAAGGTTTTTATAGTTATTTTTTATTGTTAGCTCAGTTTCCCTGGGTCTTTTCCCAGACGTTATGAATAAATCTTTTTTTTGGTATCAGTACTGGTTTTATTTTGTTGTATTTATCCGCGACACCTTATAGGCTGGTCCGTGAAAATATTGTTGGACATAAACCGGTCCGTGGCGGAAAAGAGGTTGGGGACAGCTGGTTTAGATAACTGCTGCCTGTCTGATATAACTGACACTTTTTACAGTTCACATAATACAAAATCCAGATTTCTTTCAGTGATAATGTAACATTTCTTGCAAATAGTGGGGTTGTTTTGTTTGGGACAGGTTTAGACGTTAGGGGTCTTTCAGAAAATTGTATGTCAGCCCACCAGTGAATGTATCTGAATGTAAACCTGACTAGCTTTAGTCTTAAAGCTAGTATTAATTTCGGCTATTTATTAAGAAAAGCTAAGGAAGTAGTAGTATGCTATTGGTTTGGTTCAAACACCCAGTTATTATTTATCTGACTTGATCATTATTACTGTTTGTTTTATGTAACTTGTCAGCAACTGGTCACTTTTTGAACAAGCTTATCTGACTGGTTTTCTGTTTTTCCTTTTGCCTGCAGGTATATGATATTCTAATTGATTTATGCACATTGTCAATTCATTCATTTTGCAAGAAGCCAGCTTTTCCAAGTAGTGTCAGTTAATCAAATTAGAGTTCCTATCACAGTACTGTCATTGTAATTCGCATCCTCAAAGTAAGGAATAATTGGTAGCTTGTCGTGATGCATGCTCAATAATCAAGGTCAGGACATTAGTAGGTTGCAAAACTATGCTTTCAGAGTAAATTTCCTATCGCTATATAAAAAATCGGTACTCTGCAAATTACTAACAGTGCAGTGTATTTCTAGCTATCTCTGAAATGCAATGTGGGTTTATTATTTCCTAGCTTCTGGGCTTATTACTTTTTTTGTTGACCTAACCAACATTCTCACACGGGTCATTGCTGTAAACCTTTTTTTTTACTGTCTAATGTAGGAAAATCAGATTGTCAAAAATATCACGTATATGATGGAACATTGGCTGGCAGGTCACACGTTGTGTGACACTTCATGGCGTTTACAAGTGAAGTGAATATTTTTGCAAGAAAAACTGTGAACGTGCAACACACTTTGTTGCTTCCACTGGCATAAAAACCACCTTAGATTTGGTTGTGGACACACAGCAGTATTGCATCAAATAAAGTATTTAAATAATCTTACTTTACATTTATTTAAGCGAGTCAGCCGTTTTAAGAATATCCTCCTTTCTCTGCATTTTTGAAGTATGCAAACTAATCCCACTGCTAACTAATATCATAACAGTTTCTGAGTCAATGAAGAAGACGCCTTACCAAGCGTGAATGGCATGCACTGTGGTGATCAGTTGAAAACACTGCGAGATGTATGTCTCAAACAGCCTGCAACATATCAAATATGCACTGAGATTAATTTAAATCTAACAATGCAAATGTAAGAAGCAGGGATACAATGAGGTGCAGAGAGACAGCTGTCACTGTAGTCCAGATTCAGACATGCACATGTGCAGTCTTAAAAACCCAGCCGCTGTGCAGACAGGGAAATCAATACAGCATTTTGTTATCTATCTCTATCTTACAACTTAAAAGAGAAGGATTATATGTCATAGAGTAAGCCCAGGCAGACTTAGGCATAGATCTATCATTGTAGAGAGTCACAGGCCTTTTCCTGTGTAAATCATGTGTCACATGGGCAGCAAGTTCATTCTCCGGCCATGGAATACATTTAGGCCTTGGACACAGTCCTCCATTTTTCACGTTTGATTGAGTGCTTCCCTCCAGTGCTGGACCCGTAAGTAGATTATTTTCCAACATGACGCTTTCATTGTTCGTTTTGTTATTGCTGCCTATATCGGATCAAACTCGTGAAAAATAGCTCGGCGAGCTAAAACAAGTGATTGATCCATTTTAATTACTCCACTTCTCTTAGGAGCGCGACCGTCAGAGCTGCCGAGGTTTTAACGTGACGAACGGTTGACAGCGAGACAAGAAAGGCAAATGACACACCTGTGGCAAAGTTGTGAACAAACTAAATTTCTCCCACCTGAGCAGTCAGTCCCGCTCATGTCAGAGCCTTCAGTGCAACCGCAGGATCCCCATAAACCAAAACCTGAAACGGAGCCGAGACAGTGAATGATCGGACTTCATCGTTTACAGGACCCTCATCCTTGTGGATTTCTCCGAACCATCTCTCATCTGGAACGTAATGCTGACCGTGCGAGGTGGATAAAGTGAAAAGTAGCCACAGGAAATATGAACAGCCTTGCAGTGTAATACATCCTTTCAGGCAAAGATAAAGGACTCTGAAGAAGATGCTCTACTTGTTAAAGTCCTTGATGGAAAATGAAATCTTGATATTAAACTACAATATCAAACCAGTGATTGATTTTATATTAATGACTCTTATGCAGCAACCCATAAAAACGTAAATAAATGAATCCCCTCCACCCCTCCTTAACCCTCCAGTGGTGGGCAAAGGAAGGTAATCTTGTGGCGTAGTTAGTCAGGTGGGAGCTGTATTCTACAGGTATTGTATATTCTCAGTTATGGGTACAAAGATAGACCAGCAGGTAGTCACTCATTCAAGACATCTATATTACATCTGCGAGATAGGGTCTTCCAGAGACAATCATTCCTACGATTCACTTCCAACACACAAGAATCATCTTATGTGATGAAAGTATGTGAGCGCTGAAATTGTCAGACAGCTCCCACTTCTGGCTTTCATCATCTCTTCCCAAAGCATTTCGATTTAATTTAAGTGTGCCGGGAAGTGCTTTCATTTTGTTTTAATGAAGTTTTAAAACTTGGCTGATCTGTAATGTAAGCTGCTGCTACGATCCAACTCTCACTTACCTATCATCTGTTCTCCGCGTGATTGCCACAGAATACAATATGATGACCTGTCAACCGTTACACCGTGTGTGGGATATTCCCGAGTTCACTCAGAAGTTAATCACTAGTGCGGAGAAATAAGTCTGTCCTGGAGTTTCTTTGCTATGATGAAGAGCCATATTGGTATCGGGCTGTAAGTGCCCACCTCTTCTTTCTATTTATTAAAAATAATACTGCGTCCATGTACCTATGTTAATCAAAAGAGTAAAGCGTGACCATACAGGATGACATAAACTAAAACCGTACACGGTATTTATATTGGGACTGCAGCTACGCAATTTAATGTCAACATAGTGAGTGCTTTAATTCAAAGGCTTCCCTGAATGTCCTAATTATGAGCTCGCTGTGTGGGAATTTGGCTCTTCAAGTCTCGCATTGCTGAAAGTGACCCGAGATTACGCGAAACAAAGACGCGGTAAATGGCGTCATCCACACAAAGACAATGAGATGTTACGTCCAATGTCGCGGCATTATGTTGGAGAATTTCAACAAAGAACTGAACCACAGACAATATCTGCGTGGAAATAGAGAAGGGTCTTAGCTGCCACATCAAAATGGCGAGAAAAAAAAAACGCAGCATAGCATTTGAAAGCCTAAAGGCTTAAACTAATACAAAAAGTCTAATCAGACTAGCAATCCCTGATGTTAATGAAGGTGTCACACATTGCACAAAGAAAGTTGTGCCTGGCAATCTTCCATTTTTCGGCTGCCTACACCAGTGACATTTCATCTCACATTCAAAGAGCGCTGAGGCCCCTTAATGAAATGCATAATTAACATATTCTAATTGTGCTGAGCACAGTGATGGTTTTGACAGAGCTCACTTTCCATGTCTAATTCAATGCTAATTTAATCTGTTCTTTTCCCGCCGACATGACCTTTCTTGATTGAGTTTCACCGCAAAGAATTTTTTGATGGATTGATTTATCAACCTCTCGGAATGCAACAAAAGTGCCAGTTTTAGACAGACGAGAGGGGAAAATGACGAAGACGATGGCAGGCGAAATCAGGTGACTGTGGAGGAAAACAATTTGATATTTTAAAATTAAATGAAGCCAGGCGAGCTATATGGAATTATGTCCGATGATACATTGCGATATTAAAGCGCTCCTGCACAAAACATAGCATTTTGAATCCTGCAGGTCTAATGGCATCATTTCTCAGTCTCAAGCAGAACATTGCTTAAGCCATTCGGCTGGCGTACCTTTAACACGAGGATTAAGAGGAATCTAAAGGCGTCTTTATGACAGAAAGAGCAAAAGATACCGCCGCTATTCATGGATCTTTTTAATCTGAGTATTTACCAAAGGTTGATGCTGAGTAGGCAGCTGAGAGTATCTCGGCCCACTCGGCTGTTGAAATTCCCATTGTTTTGTAATGGGAAAAGGAAAATTATATTCAATAGAGGGGAAGACACTGACATAACATATAGGAGACTTTGCTTAGCTTGGAGCTCTGGGTCACAAATTTTAGGGAAATTGTTGTTAGCGATAATTTACTTTCGGAATACGGGCGCCTTTTCCTTACAGATGTCAGATAATACATTTTTAGGCGCTATTCTAAATGGAAATGGAAAACGACAGAAATTCCCTCCAACGTCTGGTTCCGTGTCCCAGTGTGAGAAAAAACCAAGGTGGTGAAATTAGGGGAGAAAGCTGGGGATGAGGAGGAATGTGGAGCTGTCAGTCAGTCAGTCAGTGGGAAGGGGGATTATGCAGAGCTCAGAGCAGTAATTGAACACCGTCGGGCCCGCCCTCATTTACATCTCAGCCTTCTGCTGGCTTTGATTGGCAGCTGTACATGAAATGCCACATCAGTTGAAAGTATGTTGTGAGCTGGCACTAACAATCCTGTGGCTCCAGGGAGACCTGCCATATTGTAATTTGGTTATCAGGCATGAAGGAAATAATTCCAAGTGCCAGGAAATGTGAGGCAGAATAAATGCTTCATTGCTGCAAGTTGCCCAGGGTGACAGTTCTTATTTAATGTACAAGAGCGTCCCGTTGCCTGTAGATTTGGGGAGTAGCAAAGGGAAGGGAGATAGAACTAGGAGGTACAGAATTCACAGGGTGTGGGTAAATCGAGCCCCACAGTGGAAAAATAGAGATAATCAATAATGAAATCAATTTAAATCATTTTGGGGTAAAAAATTTTCAGATTCAAGTGGCAACATGAAACACTATTCAAACTCTGTGTTTAGGCTCCTACGTGTAATTTCCAGACAAAAGGCACAAGCACAGAAGTAATGCAGATTTGTGCGTGCCGTTGCATCATTTGGTTGACATGCAGCGAAAATGGGGCCCGAACGCAGCCACTTCTCTTAAGTGGCTCGGGCCTTATTTGTTTTGATGCACTGTTTTTGCATGGGGAGTCTTTTCTCTTGAGATGGAGCTGTCACATTGTAAAAAGAAGCCCCTGATGCTGGCAGCAGCCCTCGGGCAAAATGAAAACAAGTAAGTGGCATAGATAAATCATGCCAGCCAACGTCTTGTTGATGAATCAGATAAGACCAGAGCATCTCAGGAACACTGGGCTTAATGGAGGTCCCAGTGGCAGCTGTGGGTGGGTTTATAATGACTGTTGAGTGTTTCTTTTGTTTACTTGCAATTATAACACAAATTCAGACATAGATAGATAGATAGATAGATAGATAGATAGATAGATAGATAGATAGATAGATAGATAGATTGACTGATTCTGTATTTTTCAATGTATTTCATAATTGTAATTCACAAATACACAGAATTGTTTATTTATAAACAATATATAGAAAGTTGTTTAGGAATAAAAGAGAAAAAACTAAAGTATACATTAAACATGGGAAAGGTGCACACTTATTTAATCCCACTGCTTTTCTATTAGTTGTCAGTTAATATATATCCAACTTCCTTATTGACAACAATAAATATATTTCTAATAACACAGAATATATAAGCTATGTAAAATACTAGTTATTATCATATTATTTTGTTTTTACAGCTCCAAGCTACTCCAGATAGCAGACATTTGATTATGTACTTATTTAATGTCCTTAAAAGTCAAAGGTTAAGCATTTGTTTTGTTTGCTTGCCGTTATAAAAGCAATCCAAGGTGACACAGGTAAGCAATGGAGTTGTTTGGTTGGGTGGTCAATTATATAATATATAAATTATAAATATGGGGGAATCTGTATGTAATGACAATGATTTTTGATTTCTTCTTGTAGACTGCTTGAGCAGGTTTTGGTTTCACTGGCGCCTGTCTACACTGAGTGTACTTTTTATTAGCACCATTGTACTGAAATTGGTTGGAAGTCAAAGGGGAGTCGTCAAATTTGTCCTCAATGAATACTAGTGAATGGAGATAAATGGCTATTGGCTACTAATAGTCTAATAATGGATAATAAAAATACAAAATGATTTTGGCTACACCTGCTTCTGCACAAAAAGCCCAAGTTTTTAATCATACTTTTTGCAAATTTAGCATGCCATACTCATACCGTTGTTTTTGTTATAGGGAAACCCTTTTTGTTCAACGTGACGTACTGCGTCAGTGGCACCTGTTCCCAGCTATAACTGCAGCAGATGTTAGTTAAATAAAGGAGAAACTTGCATGTGTGTACAAGAAGCAGCTGGGTGACTGTTGTGGCTGCTGTTCGTCACTCCCTGCTGCTTCTTGTTTGATGTGTGAAATCAAAATGGCGAATGCCGTAAGGTGAGTTGCGGTGCTGTAACACACCTGATACTCACAGCTTGGTATTTTATAACAAACAAAATCCCCTATAAATCAAAAATGAAATTGCAGCTATGTATTTTCTGGAAAAACAGAAAAACATGACCTCGAGAGGATTCCAGTCACCTGTTTTTTGTTTTATTAGTGGTCATTGGTGAGCAATGACCAGGTTGTGGAGCACATATCTGCTGGCTACACATGAAATATAAGGGGATCTGTTCCCAGATTGGTTGGTAGCATAGACTGTATAGAAAAAAGGATGTCACCTATTAGTGAGGCCTCATTGTAAAATCTTAAACTGGGTGTTTTTACTGTTGGCATCTTGGTTCTTTGAAACTGGAACTGACAAAGTGAATCTGACTGAAAAGCCATTTGGTTGTGACTTAAGAATCACAAGGTAGGCCCACCCTAAAGCATACCCTGCTTTTATCATCTTTTTCAGCTCTAATGTGGATTTTACAATTTACAAAATGTGCTTCAACACAGCCTGAACTCTCTTAGGCGAGCTTTTCTTGTCATTTCTTCAGGAATAGTTCTCCAGACTTGTTGAAGGACATTTTAAAGCTATTCTTTGGATGTTGGCTGCCTTTTCTTCCGTTCTCTGTCAAGATGATCCCTCACCGCATCAATAAAGTTGAGGTCCGAACTCTGGGGAGTCCGATCTATGACTGATAGGATCTATGACTGTGTGTTTTTCCATCCATGTGTGCTTTTATGGCACTGTAATTGGGATCTTCGTCATATTGAAGTTTATGCAGTGGTGTTGGAATCTCCACTGTTTTTTACAGTCGCTGTATGTCTCATCCATACATGTTGATGACAATTTGAATGAAAAATTTCAATCCATCACTCCATATGACCTACTGCTGGAATTTCAGTCCAGTACTTGTGTGACTAGACATACCTTTTCATCCTGTTTCCCTATGATTGGCTTCTTGACAGCCACACTTCCATTGAGGCAATTTCTGATGAGACTTTAGAGAACAGTAGATCAAATGAAGGACCAGATGCATCTCTCAGGTCCTGTGCCAGGTCTTCTTTTTTCCGATTTCTTAAGGACGTGACTTTCAGATGCTGTTCCTCGGGTGTAGTTAGTTTTTAGGACTGTCATTTCTTCTTTTGTCCTCCACCTGTCCTGTTTCCTCAATTTTTTTAAGGACACGAGCACACTGTGCCAAGATATGGCAAGTTTTCAACTAACAGCTCTTTGGCAATCACCTTGTTGGTCCAAAAAATGCTATTTTATGTTAACTGTCTTTTCTTTGACATTTTTCATAGATTCGGCTAAATAAATGGGAACAAATTACATGTTTTTGTGACAGGCTGCTTCTAACAAAGTGCCTAACAATACAATTTAAATGGAGTTCTTTGCTAAGTTGTCTGGTATGTAGACACAACACTGGTTGATCAACTCTTGAGTTATGTGCCTTTTTATTCTTGAATAATTCATAGGTCAGTGTAAAGTGGCTTAACAAACAAAAACTTAAAAGTAGCGTAAATGCAGCCAATGTCCAAAGAGAAATATAGATAGATAGATAGATAGATAGATAGATAGATAGATAGATAGATAGATAGATAGATAGATAGATAGATAGATAGATAGATAGATTCCCCATTTGCTGCTGTAATGACGCTAATTATTCATAAATTAATAGGGTTAAGAAAAAGTGCCCTCTGCCATCATCTCTCATGCGAACAGACTGACTGAAAGATGTGATGGCTGACATCCCCTGGCAGAGTGCGGATCATTTGTCCGCAGGAACAGGGGCTGCTCAGTTCCAAATGCCATGGTGTGTGGTGCCCAGACAATGGGCTCAATGCTGGGCTATTATCCCCTGTGTCAGCAGGGATTGGCCTCCCATTTGAAGAGGTCCACTCGTCTGCATCCATGCCACTTTGAGGAGCATCATTAGGTGGACCTGTCAATTTCCAACCTAGTGTTATCTGGATGCTATAAATACTGTGCATCATTGCTGCTTATATTTGCCTTCATACCATCCATGCAGCTGCCTGCAGTCCTGAGTTGATGGTCTGTTCTGTGCAAATTGATCCGTGCCATTTGTTTTTAATCAAAACGGGTCGTATAGATAAGTCGGCTGCTAATGATAGCACCATCACATCATTTTTTTATTTTTTTATTTTTTGCAGGAAAGGTTTGCATATTGCACATCAGCAATATGCCATCACCTTGTTTGGATGTTTATCACTCTGTTTCTCACTCTGCTAATTTTAGCACATTCTCCAGTGTGGATGATGACAGGTGACCAGCGCTGTACCGTAAAGATGATGTACATCAGTGGAAATAACTCTTATGTTGATCAACTGCCAGACTCACGGCAGTATTCAAGCAGGTAAATACTGCTGAATGTATAGTGAACTTCACATAACACTGGATTTCTACTACCTGATCAAAAGGGCCTGTGAAGGGCCAAGACAGGCTTGGACCATCATTAGTCCATGGTGAGGTTGCAGACTACTAGTAGGTATCGCAGCTCATGGCCAAATTGGCTGGATGTCAATCTGTCTGTGTCTTGTGAGGTGTTAAGAAGCCTAATGATGTCTGGTCTTGCCTGTTCCATTGTTTGGATGCTGATCTTCTTCTGTAGGTGAGGAAGGTGACTGAATTTACCTGGACTTAATCCAACGCGAAGCAAATATAAGCATTTTAAAAAAAAAGAAATCTGTGTTAAACGACTTTCTGGTGCACATATGGCCGCGCCTCGGTGGATGAATGCAACATGGGAAATCAAACACATGGGATTTACAGCCTGAAAAATTCTCATTAACGCTTAAATTTCCTAATTTAGAGAAATGAGCCAGTGGAAGAGAAGGAAGGTAAAAGAGGATTTAATATTGTAATGTTTTGTTTGCAGAGATTTATACGTGATGTTGTTTTCTGACATGTCTCTTAGTCATTCTTTTGGCTCGTCTTTAAACCTCCCTTTGGCATTGCCAGACTAAGTTATGTGGATTGCCTGTGAAGATGTGATATCTTGGAAGCACTCAGACTGCCCCCAGAGAATTGGCCTGTAAACCATCATTAGCGAGTAGAGAAGTGTAAGTCTTTAAAATGTTAGATCCAGCTGACGTGCCATATAACCCTTTTTAATCCCAGTGACAAACCAAACCATCTAAAATCATGTATAATTACGCTGCTGCAAATCCAATTTACCCCCTTTGGAATGTTTTTTTCCCTCTAAATAAATGATTTACAGATACAGAAACATAAAGAATCTGCAGGATTTCACATACAATATCACTGGATTTTAATCTTAACGTGTGCCATGCAAATAAGAGATTACATTATAAGTGATTTGTTTGGAGGATTTCACATGTGATCTATTTTGTCCAGTAGAAATAGCAAAGCAGTGAGATTTGTACCATCTCTTTCATATATATGGACTTAAAAAAAAGGAAAAAGTCCTGACTTTTGATGCAGTCAGGGCAAGACGGAATTTCATATTTAGCTTTGACATCTTTGACAATTGGGGAGAGAGAGTCAACCTTCACAACTTTCAAGCGCACATAAAACTTAGATCAGTTGTATTTTTAAAGGTGCTAAGGGAAGTCACCATACTCAACTGAATCAACATTTCAAAGTCTTCATGGAGCCCTTGACTTTTGTGGCAGATCACAGAGGAGTGGATTGGCAAGGCTCATTTACATTGTTCAGAAATGTGTGGCTGGTCTGTCTTGAAAAGAAAAATACCCTTTACATGGCTTAAATGTAACCTTTTGTCTTTTACTCCACCGGGGGAAAAAGTTTGAACGAAAAAAAGGAGTTGGCGGCATATAAAGCAATCATAAATAAGGTGTTACGTACATACGCGTACAAAGAAAACAAGAATAGGACAGATGGAGGTGTTAATTCTCCCTTTCCCTCCTCCCTTTATTAATGTCGTTTAAAAGTGTGCAAGCACTTAAAATGGAAAAAAAAGGAAAAGAAATCTGAGTGACTCTTTGAGCAAGCCAGATCTGTGGACCTGTCAGTTGATTAGTCCTCTTGATTACCATTTATAAGAGGCCCCAGCGCTCTATTATTTGCATTCCTATTTAGCCGTGATTTTGCAGAGGGCACATCGTGATTAAACTTGTCAAGAGGCCTGATTGACAGGGTCAAATCTTCACATTCCATTCTGCTGAAATGAGAAAAAAGAAAGTAAAATAGACACTGGATGTGTCAGCTTCCCTTCCCTTTCCCTTCCTTTTCTTTTCCTCTCCCAAGCTCAGCAAACTCCCCTGTTCTCTCCCTCCCTTTCGCTCATTTTTCCTGCCTCCCTCGCTTTCCCCTTTACAATCTCGGTCAGGAATGTTTTAATTTTAGGGATAGATTCTGCCTGTCAAGCGAGGCTGGATGGCCTGTAGTTCAGATGATGAGATGTGATGGGTGTAAAACAATAAAAAAAAAGGAGAGCGGAGATGTGAGAGAACAAAGAGGAAAAGAGCTCACTTTATTGGACAGATTTAATTACACTGAATAGAGATTAAGGCAGGCAATCCACTGAGGTGTGAAATTAACCCTTGATTACTGATGAAGCTCTGAACAGAGGCTGAAAACAACATTTAAAAAAGATTGACCACTCAGTAGCAATAATTATTTCAGATATCACTGTTTCAATTTTTTTTTTTAAAAACCCAACAACATCTGGTTATGTAAAGCTTATGTGCATACATAAATTAGGATAGGAAACTACATTATTAACAGGGATAAAAAAAAAAAAAAGCTCACTAACAGATCTGAAATCCAGCAGCTTTACAACAAAGATTACTAACCTTTCTGTTCGACAGGACTCTTTCCCTGCAGGGGAATGGGACCATGGCAGGGGGAAAAAGAAGAAAAAAAAAACAATTAAAAATGCAAAAATGAGTTGATGCAATCTGCTCACTCTAAACGACATTGCAGACTTATTCTGCTGAAATCTCCAACGCATCGCTGCATCAACCGTATTCAGAGAACGGACAGTTGTGATTTGCACATAACTGAAAGAAAGGATTTTCCAAAATAAATTACCGTAAGCAGCTTAAAATATTTAGCTCACTCAAATATCTCCAATAATTCTCACTTCTTTGCTGTAATTCGCGGAACGTGTGTTTAAAAACAAACCCTTATCTCACGCAGCGCATTTCAAAACAAGGACTAAAAATGTTCATATTAGGAAACAAGTGCTTTCCTCCTGCACTGAATACCAGCCAGGTGCTCTCCCTTAGTGCTATCAATATTCCCTAGAACACAGTCAAGAAAAAGGGAGCACTTCATGCTCCATATTTTGATAAACAAGGTTAGACAATTCTGTACAAAAAAGAAAAGAAAAAGGCAAAAGAAGAGCAAAAACATCATTCAGATAAACACAGTTAGGCCAGTAAAGCAACACGAGACTCGCTTATGAATGCAGCCTGATCCAAGCACGCTGTTATTTATTCATCTTACTATCACCACACATTATCAGCCAGCCATCCAGGAGGGAAATGGGACATCCTCTTGTTCAGACCTGATGTTCACAACTCGGAGACAGCCAAATGCACTGCCCCGACAAGGCTAGCTGTTCGTATAATTAGCAGTAATTAATGAAGAGAAAGAAAAGACTCGTTTGTATTTTAAATGATCTTAAATGATCCCATTAGCACTTGTCATAGTCCTGTACACTAAACAGCGTGAGTTCAATTAGATTTTTTGTCATATTAAAGTGGTTTTGCGATGCCACTTTGAAAATCTTTTTGCTCTGACAAATGTTTCTCATGCATTAAGGTTCCAAGCTTGGGAGCTGATATTATAAACATCCCAGTATGTCCATACTGTGGTTTTTCTTTTTCTGCACTGCCTCTTTGGAAAAAGTGTTCTGCAAAATGTGCAGCACTGGGTAGCTAGCTTAAACCACCACTGTCTACTTCTTATCCTTAACCGTGCGTGCATGACAGCATGCATACAATAAAATATGTACCCTGTCTTGTACATTTCATTCCCTGTGCTGAACGGACAAGGGAGGAGGACAGAGAGGAGAAATAAAGTGCCATAATGAATCTAAAAGGCATAATTCATTCTGATCAAACGCACTCAGGGATGAGTCATGCTCCGGTGAACCCTTCTGACCACTGATGGGTCTACAGCAGGGAAGAGGATGAGGCGGGATTGACGAGCACACATAAATTCTAATTATTCCCAATGTATGCGATCCTGCAAATGGCCATCCTCACAGTGGTGGCCAGTGACGATTTCCTCTAACAATCCCCCCCTCTCAACCCTCCCACCCTGCTCAAAATGTCCCCTTAGACTTTTTATGAAGAGCCCTGGCTATAAACCTGGGACAGGGGCTATAGAGCAAAAGGAAGAAAAGCAGCAGGTTGTGTAGTTGGTACAGAAGGGAGAAAAACACACCAGCTCCGACTCGGGTGCTGGGGAAAGAAAAGTACGATGATCAATTAATCCAAGCAGTAATTGGATGAGTGTGTATGTAAAGCGGTAATGCTGTAATGAAAGTCATCCATTGTGCACGTTCTTTCCCTGGCCGGTGAACCATCCCCCTCATCATCCTCTGGATCTCAGGTGCTTAGCCATGCAAATCTGTCTGACAGCCCAGTACATCTCTGTCTGCCTAATTGGACAGTATAGAGTTGTTTATGGATATTGCAGACATTTAGGACTCAGTTGGGGGCTGCTCAAAAATCATTAGCGAACGGCCCCTGTTACTGGACTGTCAGCCTCACTTCACCGACGTCAAAGCACCACGATAAAAAAATGATTATCTCTGTCAACAACGGGGGAAGCCTCTTTTTTAAAATGGAACAGTATACTTGCTGAACAGTCAAACATGTGCTCACGAAATGAGAGTATCTGGATTCTAACAGCTTGTTATATCACTCCCACCACTAGTTTTTGATGTGTAAGCGAGGCGGTGTTTTTTGTTAATTAGAAAAGCTACTCCATCTGTAGAATCTGCAGTGGTAGATATCTACGCCACATGAGACGCGTAACAATAAACTTTTTGTTCCAATATTAATTGTTATTAGCCTATCTTTATTATAATTATTTACATTTTCAGTCAATGTTTTAGGAGTCTGTAGACCTAAAGCTGCTATAATCAGTGTTTCCTCATCAACAATCGATCAGATTTTTTAAATATCTTTTGAAGAAGTTGTGACAAACGTGAGAACTGTCACCTGATTCTGAAACGCTCTCCTCTGTCTTATAAAGATGTCTCTGAGGTCATTATTTTGGTTTCCTGGTCCACATTTTTGATAAACACTAAACTCTCTTAAAGCTATACCGAGAGCTCCCTGGGGCTTCTAAAATAGGAAGCATACAAGGTGACAATGTGCAAGCTAGCTAATAGTGTAAGCTAACCCTATTAGCATATTAGCATTAGCTTATTAGAGAATGTCATTATTTTTGCTGAGATTTTTGCCAGGAAACAAAGAAGTGGACAAGTTTGGCTCGTCAAATTTGCTAGCCAATATTTCAGCCAATAATTGGGCTAACTAGAATAAATATACTTGGTACCAGATATTTGGGGTAACACAATGGTATGTTGTTAGCACCTGGCTACTGATCCAGTGTTGCCAACTTAGCGATTTTGTTGCTATATTTAGCGAGTTTTCAGACCCCCTTAGCGACTTTTTTTCTAAAAAGCCACTAGCGACAATTCTGGCGACTTTTTCTGGTGTTATTGGAGACTTATTTATGACGACTTTTTGACGTGAAAGCGCGTATCGCTTTTACTCTCAACAAGCAGCGGGTGCTGCTGTGGGCACCTCGCGCGTTCCAAAGCGCTCACGGGCGGAGGATAGTCCTCCCCCAGCTGCTATCAGGGCAGAAGATGTTTAAGCATCCAAACTGCAAATGAATCGCGCATGAGCGAAGCCGCTGCTCCCGCACTGACTGCAACGCAGTCAGTTCTTCTTTTACTCTTATGCTGTTTTGTGGATCACAAGGTTTAAAACTACTTATAAACACACACACACACAAAGTAACTCCACCAGAGTGCCTATTTCGGGTCACTTTTGCCGGTCCAAGCCCGGGTAAAGGAGCAGGGTTGGAATTGTGACATTAAAAAAAATCAATAATTGCTAAAAGAAATTTAATTTGTAGTTCTAAATAAACTCTAAATGGATTTAGGACATTTTTTACTCAATTTATGGCTCTTCCACGATGTTATTTCTCTCTCCAACAAGGTAGGTTACAATTACATTAGCATGACCAATTATGCAAATTGGGCGGTCATTTAGCGACTTTTAGGACAACCAATAGCGATTTTCCTTACTGAGGAGTTGGCAACACTGTACTGATCTAGCCTGGGGCCTTTTTGTGTGGAGTGTGCATGGTTCTTTGCAGATTCTCTGATAGGGAACCCACCTATTTTAAAGAACCCACCTTGGATTATTTGCTGATATTTAAATTGACTTTAGGTATGAGCATGAATGCTTGTCTGTCTCAATGTGCGACAGACTGGCAACCTGTCGTTGTGTATCCTGCCTCTGGTCCTATGACGACTGGGATAGGCTCCAACCCCTTCCTGCAACCCTGAATTTTATAGATGGAAGAAAATGGATGGATAGACCTGATATATATGGAGCAAATTTAATGTCAGTGTATCCAATAGATGTCAAGATATTTCACTCAAAACAAAAATGTCAACCTCATTGTGGTGCTAGACAAAAATCATCCTCTCAGGACCATGTCTGAACGAAGTGGTGAACAGACTGAGTGACATTTTCAGATTACCCCCAAGTGTCTCTAAATGAAGTAAACACACACAGGTAAACAGTTTGGTTTAGCACAGAACAAAGACTTTCTCTACCATTGCCTCGCTTTTTGTCCTTTTGCCAAAACATAAAAGTCCCCTATTGTATGTCAGGAAGCGCTGTGCTTCCTCTAAGCTCCCTCTGGCTTCAAACGCAAGCTGCAGGTTTTGGCTTATGAATGTTGAAATTGAAGGCACTCCGATTTGCATGGCTGAGCATGGTGAGGCAGGGGAACAGGTCAGAGGGACTCCAGACACAAGCTTTTAGAGGGATGAGGCCATGCCAGGCTGCACAGAGGTGATGTGCTCATTCCACTGATGTGACCTTACACATGGCGAACAAAAGAGGAGCTACAGGGCCCTGCTAAGATCACACCTAACAGATGAATGTACAATACTGTAAACATTACAGAATCCGCTGCGACGGCTTTGATTATTCGTCATAGATATTTATTAGTGTTCATTAACACAAAGCCATTTCAACGCCGAACCTTCAGCCAGCAGTAATGGCCATGTCATCAAGCGGTCTTCCATTTTTGCAGAGGAACTGTTTTATCATTGCACTTATCTCTGTCAGGATGCAAATGTAGCGGACGATTGATTGGAGTGACCACAGCTGAAGACTTTACGCAATGCACAAAAACTGGTGACAAGACAAGGGTAAATTCAGGAGGTGGTGCTCAATTTAACTCTTTTTTCCTGTCTCACTTTGTCTCCCCCCTCTATCTCTCTACAGCTCTTTAAACTATTCCATCTTTATAGCTGAGCCAATCAATGGCAAACCAGTGTCTATTGTCTGTTCTGTGCTCAGGCCACTGCCCTCCTACAGCACCCCCCATTACAGAAATGTTTCTTCCCATCAGTTCCTTTACTTATCACTTCCCGGGTGACATTGAACTTCCTATGCCCCGGCCGCCGAGACACATCTCTGAACTCACACAATTACTCTTCATCCCCACTAACAATTTAGTAATGAAGTATTGATTTCCAGATTCCTCTCTTATGGATGATATTAGATTTTGTTTGATAAACTGTGCCTGGGCCTCTAATCTGCACTGTCCCTTTTCCCACTGTCTGTAAAACAAAGTGCCACTGGAGAGATAATGACCAGGGAACATCGATGAACTCATTTCATCAATTTGTAACACTTGACAATGAAAAAGGGCAGGCATTTTTCAAGCAGCAATGTCAAAGTTTATTGCTCTGGGTACGGTCTTATTGGAAGCCAGACATCTTGAGCAGCATTCACTTCTAATTTATGGGCCCCAATGTGCCAGTTACTTTTAAAGGAAATGTTTGGATACTGGGAGGATATTAGTGTTGCACCTGGGTTGTCTGATTCTCAGGGCCACCGGGGATTCATGTGTCATGTTAGAAAATACAAAAACAGCAGAAGAGACGCTGAGCCTCTACCTATTTGCAATGCAAGAAAAAGCTGCTCGGGACATAAATCATGCCGGGGCGTTGCATGCAAGTCACACATGCACGGATGCAAGGGCCACATAAATGCTTGAATTCTAATGTTCTTGCTTAAACTGTGCTTTCGGAATATTAACTGCACCGTAACCAAAAGCAAGAAATAAGTGCTAAAGGAAAAATGCATCCTCTTTTCATGGGAGAATTCATTTTCAATCAGTGCTATGAAGGTTCAAATAGGTCTGAACCGACTTTAAATCAAAGATGAACAAAGCCACTGTGATTTTTGAGGGCTATCGTTTTGCAACCTTGAGTTTTCTATTTTGCTGTCTTGTTTTTGGGGTTTGTTTTGGAGCTATCGGTGACTATACTTGGATTAAACCTGGGATGCTAAGATAAGGTGAAGGTAAATCCACAGGCGCAGACACCTGGTAACTATCTGTAGCAATAAAAAAAAATTCTCACCAAAAAAACTGGGTCACAGACTTCTTCGAAGACTGCTAGTACAATTCAAATAGCAACATGCAAGAGTTGCTGTTCCTCAAGGGTGGCTCCAAAAGCCAGTGAGTGAGTGCCCAAAGACTTTACTTGTCCAATGAATGAGTACCAAAGAAACAACAACAAATAAAGGTCTCTATAACTACCTTTCTACATACCAACTGTACAGGGTGTGGTAGCTAGCTCGATGCATGGTGTGCACGTCACTGAACTAGACCTCTCAGGTGTGCTTGTGGTGTTGCTGCATTTTGGTACATGCTTATACAGTTATAACAGATAGTATAGTATGCTGTGGCATTAAATGTAGAAAGAAACCATCCAAGAATTTTTGGGTTTTGAGTTTTGGAGAGTGAAATTCTAGTGTCAGTTAGGCTTCAGCTAGCTTACCAAGTTTGTTTAGCTAGTTTAGCAAGCTAGCTTAGCAATAGCACAGCCAGCCATCCTATTATCACATTATAGTTACTCAAAAAGACAGAAGTGGTCATAAAGAGGCTAAAATCACTTCAAAATGAGACTTCACAAAAAAAAGTCATAGTGGCCATCTTTTACATACAGTCTATGTAAGCTGCAACTAATTCATATTATCTGTCACGTTATCAGGATTTGTCTTTATTAGTTTTGGTTCCTTATATCTGTTCAAGATGGGATTTTGCACAATAACCCCCTGCTTTCCTGAGACACCTTTATGAAACACAGAAACACCCCTCTGGTCATCCATGACACCAATAAGTCTTCCATGTCCAATAAAGGCCCAGGTAAAAGTTAATTTCAGTTGATGTACAACTGGTGCCCTATGGAAAACTAAGCAGTTACAAGTTGAGATGCTTTGCCTGTGTTTGTTTTGCAAAACTGTCGTTTCATTATAACTTTACATCCCTAAATATCAAGAAGTCATGCAACTATTTTGTATTTTTAAACTTGTGTTATTGTTTTAAATGTACGAACATGGTTCATTTTTGTAAGCTCAATAACCCGAGCATCCTTTTCTTTACTTTGCTGTGTGCTCCTGCACAGATAATTTATCTGGTGCAAAGTCAAATCATTTATTTCCCCTCATTCATCCTGTTAGAATGAGAGACCCGAGGAAGAACAGCCAATTTAGACTGAAAATCCCAGTTCAGCTCAGGGTAATCTGATTTCTCTGCTCCCCAGAAATCTACATGTATAGTGCTTATCAACTGGATTACTGGCAGGTAGGAGGAATAACCCAATTTGGGGTTACTTGTTTCTCTGTGTGTAGTATTCAATGTCACATTGCATTAGAGGATGAGGGCTATTGCTTTTTGGAATGGATACGTAACTTCCTCGCTCTTCCTTTCCCACACGGAGATGTTCATTAGTTTACATGTTTTTCTTTTTTTTTTTTTTAAGTACATGTACCTCAAACATATAATGTCTTAAAAGGATTTAAATAAAGGCCACATTGTCCAGACTCCTTCTGCTTTTATCTTTTTGAAAGCAAAACCATTTGCCCTCTTCTTTCTTACCATGACATGTGGTGAAAGCGACAGCTCTGAGATGGGTTTACCGGAGTGGTGACAGTTCTGGATGGGTGGGACACCAAATGTTCATGATCCCACACTAATTCCTGCACAGACAATAAAGACCTGCCCTGCTCCAGGAGTCCCACCCTCCCCATTTGCAGATATTAGGGTCCAGTATTGTGGTAACGGATGACCACTGTCTACAGACTCATCACCACTGAGGTCAATTCACCTTAAACTAGAGCATCACTTCCCTCCAAGGTGATTATTGATTAAGGTTGATCCCCAGTGTAGACACAGAAGAAATTATTCTCCGGGCCCAATCACTGCTCATCTCTTGTTTCTGGACAAGGAGACCTTGCTTAATGTATAAATACTGAGGTGGGACACTATTCCCTTACCTACTGAGTGACTATAAAAGAAACGGAGTGGAAACCATCAGGGGTGCAGGGAGGCATGTCAGTTTCCTTTAGACACAGTCCCCCTAATATCTTTTAAAGGAAACAATCATCTTTCCTGATGAACCAAAATGTCCTGTAGCCGCCAAGGTCAAGTACACACACAGACGCACACAGACAGAAACAGCTACAGTGAATGCATCATGTGTTCAACTGTGCATTGTGTCCGTTATTGTGTCCCCCCCACCCCACCCCACCCCCCCAGTAGTCTACAACAGGGAAGGTTTTGATCTCAAGGTGCTGAAAGGAAGACACTTCAAAAGATGTTTTTTGAACAAAACGGTGACAAGAAATAACACATTAACATCTTAATATAGCCTCCAGGCAGTTCTAAACTGTTTGTCACATAATAGCATCTAATATCACGCAGTATGTAACCAATCATGTATCACAACATGCTGTTCTGTAGTATAGAGTATTTATCACTATAACAGCAACTCATCTTATGAGGCATTCATTATTATGTTTTTCAACAGATTTTTATACGTTAGTATTTGTACTAACGGGATGGCTAGAAAAACTATCACGAGGAACATGAAGCTTTGTGTACTTTTGGGGCACATATCCACAGTGAAGCTGAAATAAGGATCATTTCAGCATTTGTGGGAAATAAAATCCTCCACACATAACAATGCTAAGTTTATGAAGCTTAATATGGTTATCTGTGTTCTAGACTCGCATTTATACAGCGCCTTTGTAGTCGTACAGGCCGCTCACTTGAAACTAAAAGTCACATTTTAACCACATAGCACTTTATTCTTTACACTCCAAGCTTTTTATCTACCTCACATGCATGGCCTATTTAGAATTACCCATTAATCTAACATGCATGGCTAACAGCCATATGATCTCAAACAGCACAGCTTTGTACGATCCTATCATATAGCAGTTTTGCCTATATGGAACTGAAGTCATACAATTTTATACGTTGTATCCAATTATCTTTTAGCTACATGAAGGTGTGTCATTCATATATAGATGTTCAAAGATCTGGTTAGAAATGAAATAAGTTTGAATTATAACTCAGAATTTTGCTGAACATTATAGTGCTGAGTGACAAATTAAAGGAAAAAATTGGAAAGCTGTGTGCTGGTGACGTGCCGCCAGAACAGCTTGAATTCATCTTGCCAAAGATTCCACAAGTCTCTTACAACTCATCTATAGAGATGGGATACTATTTTTTTTTTCCAAATGAGATTTCCTCATCTGCTGTTTTCAGGGATGGTGGTGAAGATGTCTGTATAAATTTCACATAGGTCTTCAATTAGAGTGAGATCTGTTGACATTAAGCTGCTTAGCGTCACCTCGTACACTATGAAGAGACTGCTCCCATCAGAAATGTTTCGTCACAGTATGAAAGCGATTGGTGGGAGCAACTTTGTATCGATTGGCGGTGATCCTAGACCCAAACCATGCACCTCACAGCATAACAGAGCCATGAGAGTTAGTAGGGATGCAACGATACCAATTTTTTCAAACCGATACAATACCGATACTTGGATCTGAGTACTTGCCGATACAGAGTACAAAAACCGATACTTCTACCACACACACACACAAATGCAATGAATTGGAAGACAGGTTTTATTTTATTCTCTGCCGATAAAAAAAAAATCTTAATAAAAATCACCACAAAAAAATTTCAAGTGAAAAATAAGCACTTCTGTTAAATTATTGCAGAGTCTCCACATTGTAATTTAACAAAATATCACTGAACTATTGGCACTGTCCCGAGCTTAAAACACATAAACACTTCTGTTTATTTATTATATTTCATATCGCAGCTCGAGTATGCTGAGAAGACGGTGCAATCCTATGTTTTCCACGACCGGCATTGGCTGGTCATCCAGAGCGATAAAATGAGTCAGAGCCTCTGTTATTTTAACTGCCCGTGGATTTTCTCTTGACATTTTTCTTCGCTTTTCCAAAACCTGAGTTAAAGTTGGCTGTTCCGGTCCACACTGCTGACATTTTGTTTAGCCTAGCTACAGCAGCCTCCAGTTTCTCTTTTTTTTCTGGAGCCGCCAGTCTCGCTCGCCTAACCCTGTGCCTGTTTAGCGCGGGATGTCCCCCTAGTGGTCAATCTAAAAAACTACAACAGAAATGACAAGCCACCCTCTGACTAATGAAATAAGTTAGTATCGGTTCATGGTATCGGTTAACTTTTACGAGTATGAGTACACACACGTTTTACAGTATCGGCCCGATACCCGATACCAGTATCGGTATCGGTGCATCCCTAAGAGTTAGGGGTCAGCAATTAAGGTTTTTGTTTGTATTATTGTCACCTGGTTAAGGCTACTGTGTTGTCAAAATTTAGTAAACAGAAATCTCCTATTTTCTCACAACTACTAAACCCCACTCAGGGACAATATCTTTAATGTGAAAATGGTAAGAGGTGTTAAATTGAGCCCCACTACATATTGTACAACATGGGCAGACAGAAATCCAGAATTAAAACTGGCATTTTGAATCTAAGAAATAATGGCGAAGTCTTGGAAACACATTGTTGTTGGTGCTAAATATAAAGTTCTCCATATGTGATGTAGGCTCCTAAATTAGATAATGTCATAGGTGACATTGTACATCTATTTCCGGCACTGTGGCTTGTTGATGAGAACTGTAAAATCAGGAAACTCGAGGGAGGAAAGAAAAAAAACACTTGCTTAGGGGTGCCATGTCCTACCAATCACTCTCCCCTTCTAAAGGGGCTCCAATGGCACCTGAGGGGGAATCTCATGGCTGTCATCCCAGAAAGCCTGCCGCTCTGATGCCTGCTTACCATCTGCTCCCCATATGAGCAAAAACAGGCAATTGTCTCAGAGAAGGCACCTCAATCACGTTGCCATCAAACTATACTTTACCATGTATTTTGGGTAGCTTTGGACATCATCCTGTTACAATGTGCAAAGCTGGAAGTGCCTATTTTGCTTGTGGAGATAACAGTAAATGATCGTGTGTGCAGACAGTGTAGGTCGAGTGCGCCTGAAATGTATATCATATCCCTGCCCTGCCTCAGCATGGACTTGGCATCTGACAGTGAAAAAAGCAGAACAGTGGGACCCTGTCAGTGTTACACTTCCTGTAAATAACCCCTTCATGCCTTTGGTTTTATCATTCCCTGCAAATGATTCCAAGCCCCTCCAGAGTGTACAAGAAATAGCATTATTTTATGGCATAGAAAAAGAAAGAGATAAAAAGAGGAGCCAGAGAGAGAAAAAGGGAGATGGGGCTAAAAAAGGTCCTTCAGGGAACATGGTGTAAATGAAGTTCCAGGAATGACACAGGCGAGCAATGAGGCGTGGATGGAAAATATACGCTGCACATCATCGGATAGAGATGCCAGTGGAAATGGCTTCATTGAAGTGTCAGCCCTCATCCATCAATCAATCATCCGCAAGAAACAATAACGCTGTGGCGATGGGGCAGCTTTTATGGGGCTTACTCATGGGTATCGGAAACAGCACTTAAGTGTAGTTCTGACACTGGGAGAAAAACAGAGATGAGGTGCTCTGCTTATTCCACATGCAGGTAGAGCAGATAAGAGGGGAGGGAGAGTCTAAGTATACAGTGCCCCCGTAGCGGTGGAGCTTGGACAAAGGAGTTTTCATCTACACAACAGTGGAGGATTTCTTTTCTTTTCCTCTTTTGTGTATTCACTTTGTCCTCACTATTAGAGTTATTTCCAATGAAATGAAACTAAAACAACACTGAAGGATCTACAGCCGAGCAGCTGGATCTGTGAAACTATATTTAATCCCAGGAACAATGGTAATATTTTTAATTTTAGCAGACGTGTTCAACATCTTGGATTCCTATTCGTGTTAATTAATGAATTTCACTCATTAGCACCAAACATAAAGAATATCTGATAATAAGGCTATGAATCTCTATAAATAGATACCTATGAAAGGAGAGACAGAATTCAGGGGAAGGGGCGAGATATTTGATACTGCAAGATTTCTGGTTTCTGTTATCAGCCTGGCTGTAGTCTGGGCTTTGTTGACCAATTACATTTACAGGCTTTGCTTGCATGGAAGGAAACAGTTCATATGGCAAGCAAAAGAAAGAATATATATACATATATATAATGAATATCTTAAGTTTGACTACATTTGACTAAATCACCTGATGTGTTCCCAGAAAGGTCAAAAACTTTGAATGTTCCCTGAAGGCTCAAAATAGCAGGTTAATCTCTGTAGGCCCTTGCATTCAAATGTTCAACTTTAAAGTGAAAAAAAAAAAAAAAACTGTTAACAACTGTTTTTATTCATTTATTTGAAATATGGATTATAGCAGCGTTCCCTAACCTTTTTTGCACCACGGACCGGTTTATGGCCGACAATATTTTCACGGACCGGTCTTTATGGCGTCGTGGATAAATACAACAAAATAAAACCAGTACCGGTACCAAAAAAAAGATTTATTCATAACACACGGGAAAACACCCAGGGAAACTGAGTTAATGATAAAAACGATAAAAAAAATAATGATAAAAACCATAAACCATAAATTTCACACCCAAGACTCAACTCTTGTGGGCCAATACCAAACCACTCACGGACCCGTAGCGCAAAAAAGGTTGGGGACCGCTGGCTTATAGTGCTTAACTTCAGCGTCTTTTCCTACAGGTAGAGATGCAAATAAAAAATACACTTCTATTGCTAACTACAAAAAATCTATTATAAAACTATAACAACATAAATGAAAATACAGTAAATAGCCAGTAATAGATGCCTATAAGTTGCTGATTGCCTACTGGTGGTGGTCAGAGGGCCCGGTGGCGCCAGTGTCCGGCAGCCTCGCCTCTGTCAGTGCGCCCCAGGGCAGCTGTGGCTACAATGTAGCTTGCCATCGCCAGTGTGTGAATGTGTGTGTGAATGGGTGAATGACTGAATGTAGTGTGAAGCGCTTTGGGGTCCTTAGGGACTAGAAAAGCGCTATACAAATGCAGGCCATTTTACTGTAACTTTACAGTAATTATAGTAAATAAAGTTGCAGTTTCATTTACAGTAACATTAATCTTTCTGTAATTTCACCTACAGTAATTTTACCTTGAATAAAATTACATCAAGATTTCTATTCTTGCAAAAAAAATAAAAGTTACTGTAAACACTGTTTATAGTAACTTATAAAATAAATTATATTTTATAGTAACTCACTGAGGTTATGCACCTGCCAGTAAATTATACAATTTACAGCGTTAACGTTAGGGGCGTGGCTACTTTGACTAACAGGTGGTTGAGGATGCAAACTGCTGTCTGCTAGCTTCACTTCCACCAATAAAAATGATAACTTGACCCTGTTGTGGTATGATCTCTGTGTCATGTATTTGACAAATAACATGGTTTGCTGTGTGATAAATTATACTAACAGCTCGTCAAGAACACTCGTAATTTAGATTTGGTCAGTGAAATTTTAATTCTCTTATTTTTACTAGGTATGTGTCTCTGTGTGGTGAAATCATTCAGTTTACCGATGCACCTTACTGACTCAGAGCAGTGCTAAGTTAGCATTAGCTACCTGAAATCATATTAGAGGCTTTTGGGGCCCCAAATATGATCACTTGTGGCTCCTGTTTGCCTGGCTTTAAAATAACAACATGACACATAATGTTTAAACTTTAAAACAACCAAAAGGTGATGCCACAGTAATTGCATCCATCATTTATATACAGTCTGTGCTCCCAGATTGGTGGTCTTGTCAAATTTGCAGGTATTTTGTCCAGACCAAACTAAAATACTGCTCATCAGCCTCCCGATGGCGCAAGATGAAAAGTAAAGGGATCACTAAAGTATATGTGATTTATCCTCAGGAGACCATGATTTGATTAAATATTCCTGTCAGCATCAAGTGCCTGTCTGACATTGCCACCCACTAAGCAGGATAAATACAATGTGTACAAATTTGGTTTCATCTGTTTTACAAATCTAGTCTTAATTGAATCGCTGCTTCAGAGAGTATATTTCTTAGTTTTAGTAAACAGGTGGTTGGCTCATTATACTCGTAAGGTCATCTGCTTTAATATTGCATACAAGGCTACATATAGCCCCCTTAAAAAAATCACGATTATTATTTTAGTTATAAATAACATCAGCAGACCACAGGCATTGGAAATAGAACACCGCATTTTTCAAGCCTACACGTTCAGAAAATAAACAAAAATGCTAAATGGTCCAACAGTCGCTTTTCCTGTACGTGAGCCTTTTGATTTCCCAAACCCAACTCTCTTGATGGCTTCCCTGCAACATGAAACATGACACATCATCCATTATTCTGTACATGTGCCTTGCTATCTCAGCCCGCTCCATATGGCCCCTGTTGTCTCTAGACACCCAAATCCCTTTCCTTAGGCCAGGGGCTGTTTTTGTGGGAACCATTACATTGCTCCTCTTCCTCAGAGGAATGGGGTGACGATGATGAGCGATCACAGCGAGAGCAGACTTTCAGCCTCAAATTCTGACAGGATACTCAACAATTGACCATATCTGCTTTGTTGGCCCAATTGCTAATTCATGCAAGTTGACAATCTGGAGGCAACAATTATGAGTGATGAAAGGAGTGAAAATAAGAGGAGAGAGCACTTAAGGGGGATAAAAACATGAAGTTTACTTTGCAAGAATGGAGGGAGGTAGGAAATTTGATAGTCTAGAGAGAAAACTGGAGAGAAAAGGGTTTAAATTGCTCGGCACATCGTCAGTCACAGATGAACGTATCCAAGTCTTAAACATCACCTCTTGTAAAACCAAACACTCTGAACAGATGAATGAGGAGCAATGCAAGCATAAAATGCCATTTGTGTGTTGACTTGTGCAATAAAATGGCTGCTGTGGGAATCCTTATCACACAAAAGCTAATGTGATGAAAAAAACTTGATAAGAAGCCGTGAAGACATCAGGTGTTTTATGCCAAAGAATTATGAACCAGAGCAATCCCGGGTGAATTTGCCTGAAACCTGGGTATTTTCTTGGGTCTGTGCATAACTGGAAAAATCGCAGCGTTTGTGGATTAAATAAAAGCCTGTGTTCTAATAACTTCACTGAAATCTGTTTTCTGTAACTAACCTGAGTGAAGCATTGTGTCCTTGATCTCTGTTACTCTAAATTGTTTTATTAAAGCAACATTATTTTAGGCCTTTCGACCTTCTTTCGTGACACTGCATCATTGCATCTTTAATGTAGACCATACAAAGGGTGCAGTATCATGAAAGGCCTGCAAAACACGAACACATATGTTATGATAAAGACAAAAATTCTGGCAGGAACGCTCAGAAATGACGTCTCTCGAGGGCTCCAAATCACAAAGAAACAATACAGAGGAGGAAGTAAACAGAAGGAAAATTCAACATGTATCTTTGCCTATTAAAGGAGCTTTTGACATGAAAGCCCTCGCAGCATTCTGGACACGGGGATCGAGTGTAACGGGATGGATGTCATAAGCTGTTGTCGACTTGCGTTCTCTGCCAAGCGTTTGCACTAAGTTTGCCACAGTGTGAGGGAATATGAGGGTGATGCTAAGTGAAATGCTCATTTTGCGTTTGTGATTACCAAGGCCCATGGGCGATATGCACTAATGTGAGCTAATGCAATAGATTACACAGTGCTGGCCCAGGGGAACAGACAGCAAACAGATGTGGTCTACTCAAAAGGGGAGGAGGGGGACAAAAAAAAAATCAAAGTTTAAAGTGTTCAATGTGCTGAAGATTGTCCTTTGCAATTTGTTGTTTACAGAAAGAAAAGCAGTGATAGGTTTTGTCAGTCTTTTATAGATGTGAAACAATAGTGCGCTGATGTCTCTGCAGATGTAGGAGCTATTAACCAACTTCTCTGAAGCAGTTTTCTTTTCTTAAGGACTTGATGTTCGGGGAATATAATCTGGGTGCACTGCTGTTTGAGTCATTCAATTACAATCAATGATGTCATGGCAGATGTGTTGTCTTTGATAACTAATGTGCAACACCTGTGTGACATTATCAATTACAGGTGTATCCCCAAGCGTGGCATTCTTCTCACTACAGGTTTAAACAGAGGAGTGCATGTGTTTTTGTTTATTTTTTATTTATGTAAACATTTAAATTTAATACAATATCGTCTATTTTAAGAACTATTCAGTATTAGGGCTTATAGCAGTATGTAACTGACAGTATGATTTTATTAATTCTATTCTCAGTGTGGTCAAGGTGTGAAGTTTTATAAATGCACTACAAAGATCTGGACGTTTTAAGGCCGTGAAACCTGAATCTGACGAGACTATAATCTTGACTTTGTAAATACTGCTCTCTAGTGGTCGATTGGAATAATTGATTGAAAAATCGAGTATAGCCCACATAATCTGCTGTCAAATGCAAAAACTAAACACAGTTTACTAATCACAAATACTCCAACAAAAAATTGTTTTCTTATGTTGTAATATAACATAAGAAAACCAATACTTGTTGCCTATATTTGGAGATTCTGGAGGACTAATAGCCTGAAATGGTAATCGAGTTATTGGAATATTACAGTCCACTGATGATTTAATTAGAACAGATATTACCGAATTTATCTTTCTCTGTGTCTGTGTAATCAGGTATTAAAGAGGTCATTAAAGGAAGCTAGAACCCCAGGTGCAAGTTAAAGAAAGCAGATTATTGTTATGACCGTGAACCACTGCATCTCTTGGTTTTGGTATATTGCTAAATATATGCATATATAAGCATATATACATTTTATAATATAGCTGGAGGTCCTTACCCTACATCCCCCAGATGTTATGAACATAGCTGTATAACTGGTGCCTTGAGTCCGTGAACAATGTGCTACACTGTAACCAAGTATGACTTTATTTCTTAACTTTGTGTCCTCATATGGCAACATTACATTTTGCTTTGCACCTTATACTTTATATTCTGCGTTTTTATATTTTTTAATCAATTGCGACCATGCCATGTTATGCTGTAATATAAAACCATTGTCCTCTATGGGGACAAGTCTAGTCAGGTCCAATTAATCCTAAATAGCTAGGAGAGATTCGAAAAACGGGTCTCAGGAGGTTAAGAAAGGTGATCCTAGGTTCATTATGGTTCAGCTTAAATACAACACACATATACTTTTGTTCTTCGCCTCTCACTTTATTGTTGAAACGTGCCATCAAAAATTTCAAAACAATACTTAACAATATATAAACACACCAATAATGTGAACGCCGAACAAAAAAAAAAAGAAGAAAGAAATAATTTAAAAAAGGCTTTTCAAAATTATACCAAACACTACCCAGCATGTAAAACTGAATTAACCTGAGTCTTTCTTCCCTCTTTAGCATTAAGTTAATTGGAGCAATCAACATCGCTGCTTTTGCATTTTTTGTCTCCCCTAAAACTGCACAATCACGACACCTTAAACGCTCCTTGACATCCAGCTGGCAGTGACTGCTGCCCCTTGACAAAAGAAACACTTTCAAGACTTTGCATAGCAAAAGCAAACTCCCGAACACGCGAGCGGCTAAATGTGCAGTAACCAAATAACACTGAATGACTATTTCACACAAACCCAGAAAATTACATACAATCTGGTACATTTTACAGCTGACGGGTGTGAGGCACCACTTAAGCACCTTTTTGCTTTTCAAGAAGGAAAATAACAATACTTGTAGATAGCGAGTTCATCAAAATTAATGTACAGCCCAAATTGTGGTATAGGTCAAAAAAACAGTAGCAGCAGTAGTAGTCCAGTGTCACCAAATGAGCTTGAGCTTCCTGTGGTGTTTTATAGATGACAAACGTCACGGGTCACTTGTCCATGTACTACTACTATTACTACAACTCAAAACACCAGTCTCTGGTCGAAGTAGGTATATAGGCTCAGCTAACATGATAGCTTCAAAGGCTTTACAAAAATAAGCCTTCAGAGCACAACTTGAGGTAGAACTTGAAACACACAGCAGAGCTCGCTGCTGTGGCCTGTTTGTAAACAACTGGGCCGAAGCCATCAAGTTATCCGACAGAAACTCCCCACCATCCAGTGCAGTGCAGCAATTACACAGAGCAGCATTTTTTTTCCCACACAGGTTTTTCTTAGGTTTTAGCTTAACACAGTTTATGTAGAGAAATTTTTACGCCATCCCACACACACAACTTTTACAGCTAAGACAGACTCTGGAATATTAGTGTGGGTCATGTACAGATTTATCAACAGTCTCAAAAAGAAATATTACAGTGCACACCAGTGGACTATATACAAAAAACCCCCAAAGGTTATCTGCATCTTTGCATTCAAAAAAGGAACTTCTGCTGAAACTGTAGCCCTGAAATGTCCATATAACACAAATGTTTTTCTGTTGAAAAAGAAACATTAAATTAAGAGAGGATAAGCACACTGTGAGCATAAACTACCTCTCTTTCTAAATATGTACATTAAACAACGTTTCTAGAAATTCTCCAAAATAAGGCAGCAGCACTGTTTACATCTAGAAGGACAAAAAAAGGATTTGATTCAACTATATGAAGTTCAATGTCATTTTCAAAAATTCTCGTCAGGTTTTTTTTAAATGAAAGTTTTCAACCTTTTCTTTATTTCTTTTTACTTTAGGCACTTTTGTCAGTGGCCCCACAGCGTTGACTGGGGAATGGGCCTGAAACATCTCTTCTTTGCAGGCTGGGTAGACTGGGCAGATGTTGGAACAGCACACTTCTGCCCCCTGAGAAAACAAACAAACAAAAAAAAACATTAACTCTTCAAAGTATCAGAATATGCAGATACAAAATAGCCAAATATCCAAAGAAATTTATATGTCACTCTACTGAAACTGCAAGTCTAATGCTTACCTGCTCCTGGGTTGGCTAGTCCTACATGACTGGGGTTTGCTGGGTTGGTGTGATAGAGAGACGCCAGGTCATGGGGTGGATAGGAGCGGAGAAGGTTCATCATGTTCCACTCAGACTCCAAACTGCCTCCAATAGTCACAGGTGCATTCTTTGCCGGACCCAAAACAGAAACCTCAGAAGCTGTGGGTGGACATGACCCTTGCTGTGTGGGTTTCACAGTTCTTTTAGTAAACATCCTGTTAGATCCATCTGCTGGTAGCCCTCTAAAAGCAGCCTTCTCGCCAGCCTCTGCATCCCTGTTTGTAGGCACAGTAAACTTTAATCGCTTGCTGGACGGCTCTCCAAAGTCCATCTGGGGGAGGCTTCCAAATCGGCTGGATAGGCAGAGCCTGGCGGCATCTGTGTGCCAAAGGACACCGCTTCGTACTGGGTAGCTCCGATCGCCGATGCCCACTCTGTCCATGATATATTTGTTGGTTGTGCTGTTTTTTCTCATGAGCTCTGTATACCTGGAGGATTCCTGACTGGGATGTGAGTCGGTGCTCTGCCTGTAACGCTGGGTCTCCTGGACATCTTTTATGGGTGCATGGACAGGGGATGGCTTAGGAACGTGCGGTAGGTTAACAGGTGCTTTTTCTTGAGCTTTTGCAGGTTGGGGAGGTGGAGATTTGGTTCGGCGAGGGAAGCTCCTCTCAGTGATCAGAACTGAGGAAACATCTTTCCCATTGAGGGCAGGCGGGCAACCCGTATGACGACTTTCACTTAAATTGCCTCCGAACCCATTCTTTTTGGTGCTGTTTGACTTGTCTTTGTGAGAGAGCTTTTTATGCATAATCAGAACTTCTGGGTAGATGGTTTTATAAGCACAAAATGGGCAGGCAATTGGAACAATACCATTTCTTGGTTCAACACTGACAGGTGTGGAGACAGAGACTTTTATGGACAGATTTAATGGGGCCTCACAGTTCTCTTCTTGCACCTCCTCCCTTTTTTTCTTCAGGTTAACAGGCGCAGAGCACTTGGCGAGCGCATCATCTTCCGGAGAGCAGGCAGGCACAGCATTTACTTGGACAAGTGGCTTGCCAAGCTTGCCATCAACACTATCCAGTCCGCTTTCTGGTGTTCCATCGATGCACGGCATGGCTGGAGGCACCCAGGATTTCTTGGGCGCAGGATTTTCAGCATTGTTTTCATTTTTTCCATCACTGGGTGAGGGCACTAAAGGCACAGGTCTGCTGGGGATCTCCACGTAGGGCTTATCCTTGTGGCGTCGATCCAGGTGATATTTCAGTGAAGTTTTCTGGGCCGCAGCGTACTCGCAGTAAGCACACTTAAATGGTTTCTCACCTGGAACAAATAGTTTTGCATAAACATAACATAAGTCAGACTTTAAGGTCAGTTTATTTTTAGGATAATTTATAATCATTTGTCGTGAATTTACCTGTGTGAGTCCTCAAATGAACTGTGAGGTAGTAGCTGGATCTGAAGGTTTTGCCACAGTAACTGCAGTCTTTTGATCTGCCATTGGATCGGTCAAATCCATCTTCACCTTTGAAAACAAACAAAAATCTAAATATTAACACAACACACAAAGGACAGAACAATGGCCACAAAAGGCATGTGTTATTATCTGTCCCCTCAGCAGAGGGAGCCCTTGGTAACAAACAATTACTACACCACAGATAAGATAATCTGAGTGTATACAGAAAAACAGACTTACCTGAACCCAAGTTTTCCTCTATGCCCTCCTCAGACCCTTCCTCTGTATTTTCCAGTGAGCCTGCTCTTGAAAGCTTGCCATCAACAGATGAGGTTGGACTTTCTTCACCTCCTCTCTCACGCTTGTGGACCCTGGAGTGGAGCACCAGCTGGTGGTAGGTCCTGAAATTTCTTTGACATTCCTCACAAGTCGTTGGCCTTTGTTTGTCCTTATCTTTCTGAACTGGAGACCTTCGCTGTGGGTCTGGGCTTTTAACAGGGGCCTGTTGCTGAGACCGGAGCTCTCTTCCAACTTCTTTCACGGCCTTGTCTCCTTGGCCCTCAGTCCAAATATTATTCAACTCCTCCTTGTCAGAGCCAGATTCGTCATTGTCCGTGCTGTTTTCCTGGCCAACATCTTTTGTATTATTAGGCCCAACTGCGATCTTGCCTTTTGTAGCAAGCTGCCAGGCCTGATATGTGTTGACAGGATCTAGCTGGGGAATCCATTTTGATGATCTCACAGGTTCCACATCCTTTCCTGCGGGGCGAGGCTGAAGGTTTAGGAACTGAAGAAATGAATCCTGGTTGGCAGTGGGTTCATTAGTATCACCCATCTTATCCTTGCTTTTATCTTTTCCAGGCTGTGCCTCTCGATTATGCATTTTACTGTGTTCAACCAAACTATCATGGTCAGGGAAGAAAAACCCACAAACCATGCACATTTTGTATGCGGTGCCTACAGGCTCTGATGGAGGCTCTTGGATGATACCATTAATTGTGATTGGGCTTTCTGGGTCTTGCTGGGTCTTGTTCTTTGCTCCTGCTTTTACATGCTTTTTCATGTGGTTCTTGAGGAACCAGTGCTCTCTAAACCGACGCCCACAGAAATTGCAACAATAAGTAAAGTAGTCCTTGTGCTTTCTCATGTGGGCCTCAAGCTCGCTGCCATCTTGGGATACGTGACCACACAGGATACAGCTGTGAACCTCGTCTTTTTCGGCAGGAAGGCTGCTTTGTTTGGCCCGGGGTCTCTCTCCTGGGATCCTGAATTCTGCTTCAACCCGAAGCACAGTCGGCTCGGAGAATGTGGTGGGGTGCTGTGTTAACACGTGGGGGCCAAGCTCATCCTGATGAGCGAAAGTCTCCTCGCAGAACATACAGTACAGCGGTGCACTTTCTTCATTTTGCAACGCAGTCTTTTCTGGGTAAGTAGTGTGTGGCGTCATGCTAGAGCCCAACCCTGGGATGCTTGCATCTTTACTAATAAGAATATCTTGGGCAAGTCCATCTGGGCGATTTACAAACGGCAGCAATGAATGAGTCGGCATTTTCTCCTAATGTTTTACAATCAGTCCAGATTATTAGGAGCCTGGAAAGAATGGGAAAAGTGGGGTTTTTTAGGCTTTGCTCAAAAATCAAAACAGGATCAGGAAACTGAAACACCTAAGTTATCATAAAATCTTTGAACATAACAACATAACATCTTTGGTGTTTGAAAAAACACCAGAGAGAATTGCCTTTCCTTACACTGAAACAGGAAATGTATCTTTTTTAGCAATCAACTACACAGACAAGTCATTTCCTCTATGTGCAGGCCAATGACAAAACAGTCTTTTTTTGTGCTCGCAAACATTATTTAAATTAATTTAGAATTTACGCCTCTGTGTCTAAGCTTAATATGACTAACATTAACTTAGAATATATACTTCTAGAAAGTAAGATGATTAAGTAAGGTCATTGTTTTTTTCATTTTTTCCCCTAAATGTAACAAACCTTTGCTTCTCTTTTGTTCCTAACTAAACACGACAACTACTTTAACTAATCACACTAAACATGTAGTGTTAAAACACAATCTACAGACATAGATTAACTTATAGTCAACAACATAAAAAGCAACATCCCAGCAAAAGTCTAAGAATTTCAAGTTGTTAAACTTTTTTTGAAAACTCTAAAATCTTTACTCACAAATCCCAGCATATCCTTTTCTTCAGGCATCAGTGACAAAAGACACTGTGGTTTCTCTGTGTAGTGGTTTCAGCTTGTATACTGAACTGCTTATATTGGGGAAGGCTCGAACTGCTTAGCTCTTTGATTGGTGGAGAAGTGGAGTAACTGGTTCAGCAAGGACAAAATGCTCAAGGCCCATGCAAAATGCTAATTTAGGCTGTGGCACCAGCAATACCTATAGCTGTCTACTGTAGCATCAAAGACCCCCCCTGCCCCCTTTTCACACATTTTTAACGGTTACCTTTAAATCAAGTTTTCAGTATATGGCTACAAAACAAAAAACCCACAAATGAGTGGATAAAGGGGAAGTCCCAACTGTAGGTTTCAAGTCATTCAAACCAATGATAAATGGTTTTATTTTCAGTTTTATATAATACATGCACACACATATATATATATTTTATACATCAAAGCTATTCATAACCAATTTATCTGGAATTAGTTTGCTGTGTGGTACTTTTGCTTTAGACCAGGTGAGCACAGTAAACTCTTAATGATCCTGTGTGGTTTTCTGAACTACACACATGCTTCGGGAGGCAAGCGTTAACATTAGCCACCTTCTTATTCAAGAAAGCAAAGCTCCGGTTTGAACGTAATTTTACCCCGGAGGCGATGCTCGCAGTTAACAGTTGAGAACTTCCAGCTAACGTCAATAAAGTCGGTGCATTTAACAGACTGGCTATTACGTTTCTATATGTGCATCATAAGCCGAGCACGAGGGCTTCGTTACTCATTTTGGAAACACTCAGATCAATTATCAGCCCTGTCCGCGTCTGTGACTGAGGAAGACTGAATTTTAAATCAATACATCCAGACAAACCCGTCTCGAGTGGCGACGACGTTATTTCATGACAACACTGGTACAAAAAGAACATTATCGACCTGACTTTTTTTTTTTAAATGTGTGTGTCTACTTACGCTGTGCCCTACGGTTTGTTTTCCAACGCCACTTTCAAAAGTTCACCCAGATTGAGAGAGTGGCATAACAAAACGCTAACTAGTTCTACTCCCATAGCCTCGGTCATTCTTAACGACAGCAACGTTAGCAAACAACACTTTCTGTTGCCTCGACTTCGAGCAAACTGTAGAAACTCACCAAACAATACCTACCAACTCAGAATTTCCGGATTAATATTGATACTGATACTACGAGCGACTGAATTCAGGGAATTCGGGTGTTTGCTCGAGTTTGCTTCTTCATTTCACACAACGCGTTGTCGCTGGTGGACAGCTCACCTATTCAATTGTTTGAATGTGAATCATATTTGTTCGGCTTGGCGAGTCCTCCCTGCTGCAGCTGTTGAAATCCGGGGCGCGCGCTCTCAACTTTTTCTCAAGGGGAAGATGGGGCGCGTGCACGGCAGCCCCCCCTCCACCACCACCACAAAAAAGGGCAATCACGTGGTCACGTATAACAGAGAGGGATTAGTGCACATAATCATCTTATCTCATACACGCCAATAAAGCATGAGGGCATATTTTATTTGACTGTTCTAGCCCACAATGAGCTTCTTACAAGTTATCACATGTGAGGTTTTTATTTTTTATTTTTATTCCCAGTGTTTTCACTATTAGACGTGTAAGCCGCTTCATTTGTGCTTCAAACGGCCAATATTAGAGTCGTATTCGCTTACAGTGAAGTCTGTTGTCACGCTTTGCTTTTCGAGCGGTTCAATCATGTGTCTAACGATGCTTTAAACTTCCACGGAGTAAGAGTGAGTGCGCTGGATAGACGCCATATAACACTCTTTGATGTGTACGCTGCATTTTAAGTTACCTAAAAGTGCAGCCAGTCAGCACGTCATGCACCAGCTACCATGTGGAGCTGGGGGAGGGGTGCCTCAAACTTTTCACAGTTACATGAGGCTTTTTTTTTTTCTTTTTGCAGAAGCAGGTTGGTTGAGTCATGAGAAATTTCAAGTTCTTCCTATATGGTGACACAAAAACGTACCAAGGCGCACAGCCCACTTTTATATCCCATATGAGTTGTTGCCACCCAAAAGATACCTTTGACAAAGTCATGAGATGGTGCATGTAAACACATTTGATCTTACAGAAAAATGGAAGGAAAAACCTTAACCTTTAGTTACATACTATATTGCTGTTAATAATAATAGAGAATCAGCACACATTTACTGTTGGATTGTGTAATCACCTAAGATTAATAGACTGGTGCTTGTGAGATAAAGACCTTCACCTACAGTAGCCTCCACACCCTCCTATGTAAAATCAACCCCTCCTCCACTCTTAAAAGCAGAGACACTGATGAGCTCTTAATCAGTCAATGAAGATATTCAGCTGACTTCAGTGTACACTCATTATGCAGACCCACTCAACGACCCCCCACCCCCAATGGCAGCAATGTCTGGAAGAAAACAAAACTTTATCAGTTACCACTCCCAGTTGAAAAACAGTGAACAAAGACTGCAGTGCTCGATTTGCTTAAGCTATGGCTCTTACATGAGCCAAGGACTGGCTGTAAGCAGCCTGCTCTTTTGCCTATATTACAAGCTGTTGTCAAGCACTTGCTGTCACCAAACAGGTTGAACCAACCCATATGGACAAGAAATAGTAAAAACATATATGATTTACTCATGAAAGTGGCCACTTTCTCATTACTTTCATATATTTTTTTAGTAAGTATACAAAACATACAAGTTTCATTATATAATTTTTCAAGGGATCTTATATGTGTTTTCACTCTTGTATGCTTTTCATACAAGTTTCATACAAGACAGATAAAAACTTGATAAGATTTATATATATCTTTTCCATATGGGAATATTGTTCTCATAATGAAATAAACATGTGGTTTTCCAGCCTAGCAAACATGCTTAATAAAAATGTTTGGTTTGAACAGTGGATTTGATAATTGCACTCATTCCAAGGATACCAATGAACTTATTTTTAGTTCTATTTTGTCTTAATAAATAACTCAGCTCACTGATAAAAAAACAAAAACACATATTTTTTTTCTTTAGTAAGACTCACATATGCAGCTTACCCTAAACTAAAAACACTTTCTCCCCTCGCAGTGCTACGATTCAGTTATAGGTACTCGTGCCTTCCCCCGAGATCCTGATGCAAACAAGGCTAGTATGTTAATCAAAGGCACCACATGTGACACATCGAGGCCTCCCGGTCATTTCCTATTGTTCAGCAACCACAAAGCCTCTGTGAAAAGCTATCAGTCTGAAGCAGCAGTATCATTCCTCAGGATGATGAAATTGCCAAAAGATGTTGTAGCCCATCACGGGAAATGCCTTTTATCTTAAGGCAGTGGTTGTTTGTGTCTAATCCTACAAATATATCTTTAGCTGGCTGGAACTTTTATCATTGATTTACTATGATAATTTAAATAGCATTCATCATCTGTAGTGGCAATGACAGCAACAAGTGGCCGAGCATTGTTTACTTTTAACTGATTTAATTAACTCTGCGCTATTGTTTGACATTATGCTAATAGATTTTTTTGAAGTCATTATCTCAGATAGTTTCTTTATTAAAACATTTAGCTAAAAGCAGTTAAATCTAATTAAAGAAGGGGTATCTGTAAGAAAAAAGCGCAGTACTTTAGAGAATTATTATGTATTCTGCGGGCAGACATCCTAACAGGAATTGGATCAGCGACTCGGGGACGGCTGTGATGGCTTGTTTTTTGTCTTGACGTGTCAGGAGCAGCTGACCGCATTGTTCTCCTTCAGATTCACAGCCTGAGTTCTTTCATAATCCTGGTGTCGCTTCTGAAAGACACTGATAATACGTAAGCTTCTTTATCACCCCGAACGTTTATTCAGTTCTACCAGCTGTTGTGTTCTGTTGATCATAGAAGTATCAGTGGCCAAACAGAAATTCTCACAGTTCATACTGAAAACAGTACCCGTCTTTTCTGTGTAGAAAATGTAGAAACTGGGTGAAGGAAGTGTCTCTTTGTCCTGCTGCTAATGCCCCGCTGTCTGCGTGACCTCTTTTGACGACTTTTTTTTTTCCTGACCTTTCTTTGTTTCACTATGACCTCTCAGTGAAGTGCATAAATGACAGTTACACATAAAAAAGACACAAAGGATATACATTATTTGTTGATTAACTGTGCAGGAAAAATATATGCAAATGATATAAAAAAGCAAAGAATTTAATCTTTTTAAATTATGGTGATAGTGACGTATGTATTTGCAAACGTAACACTCTCTTGTTATTAGTTATAATGATGGCAGTCACGTCAGTCTCTTGTCCTTCAGACTGCAATGCTTCATCTCTTCTATAAAATTATACGTTATGAGCACCACACCTAAAACTGAAACTGATTTGTTCTGTTTACAAAACTAAGCAAAACCAGCTTAGCAGCCTGGACACACAACAGCTGTGGTATTTGCGCGCATTCCCAAGTTTCTAGCAAGTTAAGCACACATAATAACATGTAAAGAGCATCTTTTATTATCTCTACTCTTAAAATGATCCCAAAGTTGTAACAATGTGCTCAGATTCTACCTACTTAGAACAAAGTTTGATGTATCCAAGTGTAAAAACAGAAGCTAAAGTGTTTTTTGTCTAAATGTATGCCTGTATACTTGTTCTTAAGATGAACACTTATCTATCAGTTGAAGGCAGATCATGATTACGTCACTCATTTGCATCCCTACAGCAGTATAATCGAATTTTCTGCTCAAAAGACTAAAACAAACAAACAAAAAATGTAAAGACACAGTTGGTAGCATCTGCGTTACAAAACTTCCCTAACAGACACGCACATGCATGTGTTGTCCCCGTAAGCACTGCAGGGGGAACACATTGAGATATTTAGCTTGCTTTTTCCTTATAGGTAAAAAAAATTCCATCAGTTTGTGAAGGGATCAGAACCGGTTATGACGGTTTTCTTTTTTCTTTTCATTAGTACCCAGAATAGTTTTAACCTCTCATATTCCATATTACTAGCAAGCACTGCCATGATGCACATTAGTGCTGACAGGAGGCCTCCTATCAGGCCTCTCCTCCCACTCTTCCCCTGTTTCACCCCCTCTGAGCTCAGTGCATTCACACAGTCACATGCATTGTCCTAGGATGAACTGCAGCAACATGGTGGCTGAGAAAATCTGCTGCACTGTGTACAGTCCATGCATTGTTAAATCCATACTTGGGAACTATCTCTTTATTAATAAGCCTTTTTAGGTCATTAGCGTATGTGATTGTGCAAAAAAAAAAAGAAAAAAAAAAGGGACCGACTAGTCCTTGTGACGCGCAATCACTTTCCCAACTGTATGGAAAAAGAGTTCCTTTAACTCTCACTCCCAGAACGCTGCGTGTAGGGGCATGCAGCTGTTATCATCATCTTCACTGTTATTTGCCAAGTCGCTAAATACAGAAAAGGCTGAGCAAATTTCTAAATAACTGCACAAGGAAGTTTAAAACATCTGGAACTGTTAGCAAGGCCACAAAGTTGCTTGTGATTTCCAGTTAAAGTGTTGTGTAAGGGCATCTTTTTAGTCACTCTTCCAATTAGTTTTAGTAATCTAAGCGAGATGTGCGAGTAGTTTTGCTTTCCTCTTCACTTCCGTCTCATTAAAACTCAGTCAGAACTCCTCCCTCCCAGATTCATCAACACTATACTCTGTTTGCTAATGAAAATGAGCTCTTCACACATAAACAAAACTGCTGGCAAAGTCGTCACAGTGTATCTTAATTGAGACATTCCTCCAGGGAAAGGAGAGACAATGGAGCACGTGTCTTAAGCTGTGCAAGCAGCAGTACCTCACTTTTTCTCCCTCAGTGCCGTGGCAATTACTTTGATGCACAATTTAAAATGATCACACCTATTATAGACAGTAATACAAGAATAGTGTGCCTCATTGATAACAAAGGAGCAGTGTGAGTTATGCCTTCGGGGGCTGCGACTCATCACTTAATGGTGGGTGAATAGTGGTTCTCAGACACTTCTATCTAAAACACATCCTTCCAGAGGCTGCACACTGCGCCATCAATCATAGAAATTACATCATAAAAGGAGAAGATGATTTGAGGTCTTCTTTTACCTGAAATATCAAATTCCTTAGATCTTATTTTACAATTTCTATCTCCAAGGTATGCCTCACAGACACTAAAACTCAGCAGTAATGTCCAACAGCCATCTGTCTGTCGAAAATAAAAATATGACCTCTACTCTGGTTAATTTGCTTTTTCTCCAGTTAACAAACATTTATTTGTTGGCATTACAAATATATACAAGTGTGTGACAAATTAAAGGAAAAACAAACAAAAGAGGAAAACCATTTCCAAAACACACTCCCTAACTTGTTTTTTTTGACCATGGCGGCGCGTTAGCCAGCTGTCTAGCATGTTAGACCACTCATTCAAATGGAAACCGATCTGTTGACAGCGAAGGCCACAGAATGCGATTTGAATTCTTGTACATACTTGTGGCTCGAGGTGCCATCTTGGAAGAGGCCACTCCCAACAGAAGCATTTCATCATAATAAAGGGTTGAGATGGCTCCCCATAATCTTATAATGATTTGCACCGTCTCTGCCCTATATAAAAATGTTGCCATGCAACCACCACATCCTCTCACCAAAGGGGTCAATGGATCAGGTTTTTCCTTTGATTTGTCAGACATCTTCACGAACATGAGTCAGACTTACAGTATTTGGCTTAACACCCAGATTGGGTGGAGAGTGATACGCTACACCTTTGCTGCACTCTTATATGCATAAATATGGTTGCTATGACACTGCTCATGCAATAGAGGCATCTTTTATTTATTTATTTTTTGGCCAGACATGCCTGGTCATCTTCTTCTTTGTTTTTTAAATTGCTGGAACATCCAATTATTCTCGATAACGCTCCTCATGCTTTTATAGCTTACATTAAAAAGGAAAACTCTGAAGCAAAACAGGCATGTGGTATATTTATTTGCATTTATTGTCTTCAGGATAGCTCGAGTTTCACATGCACACTACATAACGACAAACTACAGCGTCACATTAATTGCACATACGTCTGACACAGTTTACTTACGCCGGAAAACTTTTGTTAGTTGACGCGAGACAAAGTGCTAAAATCAAAATAAAAAGCTTCTCGGTTGTGATTTATGAGTAATGCAGAGCGTACCACAAGGACACATTTGCACAAAGACACCGTTTCAATACCTCGCATGCATTTTTAAGCATTTGTTGAGTATTTACAATCAGTTCCCCAAAGATCAGTAGAGATTGTGATGTCCCATATAAGCTAAAAGATAGCTGTTCTGGCATGTACCTTTTTGTTTTAGTCCACATATAACTTGCATAGAGTTCAAAAATCGGTAAGCACACTCTGCTATATAAACTTTAATACTCCTTAGACCAGCTCCATTAAGAGCATTTCTATGACTCATACCTACGTCCTTCATGTTAACCACTGCATTACCTTAACTGCGTGAATTCTCTGGTGTGAAGTGTAAAAATAGAACCTATATGACATTGAGTTTTATCGATTTAACACATAATAGTTGTTCAAGGCAAAGCATGGCACTATATATTGCATAAGCCCAGTATGTTAGATTGCAAAACAGAGAAAAGTCATTTTGAACGTCTGTAGAAAATGTCACATTTATGTGACAAAAAATATGTCCAAGCAACCTCTGACCATTTTAAATCTCCACAAGTTCAACTCCCTGCTAACTGTTCTGTCCACTTTCCTTTATTCTTCCAAAATCTTACCATTGCTATTGTGACTTTTAAGCAGTAACAATTAAAAAACAAAGTAATCAAAGTAACTCAGGGGATTCAAGAAGGTGATAAGAGAGAAAAAGAAGGACTGAGTACAAGTGAGAAGGAGGGAAGGAGACTGTACAGGAAAACGTAAGGGTTGCTTCTGGTCTCATTTGGCTTTCTCAGCTCCTTGAGCAGCGGTCAGTGGCTCTGTCTGGACTCCGGCGTCTGTAGAAGGACGTTTCTGAGTCTACAGTTTGCAGGGAGAAGATGGCACATTTTGTTGCAGTGTCTTTAATTTGTCTTTATTAAATGCAACTTGTTCAATATCAATTTTTATTTATTTTTTTGTCTTTTATAAGCTTTAATTGTTTTTTTTAGTTAAAAATAAACTTTATTAATTTCCTTCACAGGCATCAAATGTATTAAACTGGACTCTGACTAAATTTGTTACATTTAAGTAACGGTAACTGTCCTATAACTAAACTGCATTTCCAGATGTGTTATATCAGTCCGCTTTGTTTTCAGTAATGTGGAGCATACACCTTAAGTGTCTGCTGCCATCTAGTGGGGATAATACAAAAATACTTTGCACTATGCAGTGATAATATATTATAAGGATGTTGTGCATGTTTCTAATGTTAATATCTGGGGAAAGTAATGTTCTTCTTACCAGATTTTTAAAGAATAGCTGAATGGAGTTCCTCTTTTCCAGTTTTTTGGGCACACAGGCTGCATCATCGCCAGCTTGGGAAGGCACAGAGGCTGGTTTGTTATCTGCAGCTTGCTCTGAAGACTTGGCTGCCACTTTAGGTTCCTCCTTGGCTTTAACTGCTTGAGCTGCCTCCGCCGCTGCAGGTGGGGTTGGGGTCACCTTCTTGGGCTCAGCAGCCTAAAAGTGTCGCGGCACATAATGAAGCATTCAATTATTTCAGTCCTTGACGGGCTGGAGATTCACACACCGGTGGCTCATACACTTCACTCGTTAAGTGCAGATGGACTTTGAGGTGGCACATGAAGTGGGATTAAAATGTACATCTGCTGTTAGGACACGACATCATGCGCAACATCACGAGGGATGACGACATATGCTCAAAGATAACAGCAAATGGAGAAAAAGGCTTCTGGCAAAGAAGTTGTTTAGAGCATGTTTTAATACCAGACGTAATTGATGAAATTACTCTGGTTAATAATGCATCTGTTTGCAAGAGGCAACGTATTCCATGTATTTACCAGTCCAGTAGTTTTCCTGAGGAGCCGAACTCCACTTGTGGAGGCTGCCTGGACTTTTGTGGTCATGTGATCTAATAGTACCTCAAATTCACATTAACCTGTTACTTACCATTCTGTAATTTCACCACAATTCATGCCTAATGTATTTCAGAGTTGTTTCTTTTCAGAGATCTTATAAATGTTTATGGGAATAGGTTCTTACTTGGGGCTTGAAGAAAGAAAGGAATGGGGATTTTGAGGCGCTTTTCTTTTCTTCCTGAGCAGGTGGTGGCGGCTCTGGTTTTGCAGCAGCCTCCTGGGTGCCAGCTTTTGAGGAATCCACCGTCTTTAACCAAAGCAGGAAAAAGAAAAATATGTATCATGAATATTTACTAAAAAAAAAAAAGGGAAAAAAATCAAAGGGATGCTCATCAATTTAGGTGACAGAGTGAGAGTAGGCGCTTCCATCTGTGACATGAAAGAGGAGGTAGAGCAGTAAAAAGATATCTGTGATCAGAGTAGAGAGACAGCATATAATCAGATCAAGATAAGAACTAGTGAGGAAGTCCACATTGTCAAGCGCAAAAGCCAAAATCTGTAAAGAGGAAGAAAGAGGAAGAAGGTAAAGCCCATCAATATTCACTTTACATTTCAAGGATGTCCACTTTTAAAGAAACAACTAGTTAAACATTTTGGGAAAACTTTAATTCTTTACAAAAGTAAGAAAAGAAGAGTCACATAACCCCAGATTGAACAGCGCAAGGCTGCAAGACTGCTTCCTCGTACTTGTAGTCTTTCTGCTAAAGCTCAGTCAGCCATCTTGGTACTTTGGCCTCACACATAGTGTGATTATCAAAGTGACTCTTATGGTTATTTTATAGCCACTCATCTCCCCTAACTATTAAAAGAAACATAAGAAAAGAAAAAAAGCTTTCCCAGAACATTAAACACCACTAATTTACCTCAGTTTCTACCACTGGTTGTGGTACCTCTTCCTTTATCTACAGAAAAGGGAGAGTTATTTGTTATATCCTGAATTGGAAGAGCATAAACAGTGATAGTCATTAAATCTTATATCTTACTCATTTTGTGCCATAATGGGGGTTGTTTAATCTGCACAGTTTGGGATGTGATGCGATACAATTATTTAAAAAATGGATGAATTACAAAGAGTAAATGTGGGAAATGTTATGGTACCATATAGGTGTGGCAACATTATTGCAGAGGTGCCTGCAGAGTGAAGAAAATCAGGAATTAATATTCCTGAGCACTTCTTGCTCATTTACCTGCACTTCTACAACAGGCTCTTCCCCCACTGCTGCTGCCTCCTGAGGTTCAACCTCATTTTGAATCTAAGCAAATAGAAATGAATCTTTACATACAAAAACAGCTTTGGAAGAGGGTACGTGGTGTAATCAGAGGCTCAAAAGACCATTCCACTCCCTAAAAGAGTACAAAGCCCCAAGAGTGAGAAGTTGCCTTTAATTTACCTGCACTTCTACAACAGGCGCTGGCACCTCCACTGGTGTCTCCTGTAGAGCAAAACTGTTATTTTATTCTGCACAGATGCAAATTGCGATGAACATTTCAAACCCTGTAATTAACCATAAAGCATGTTTGTTATGTAACTCAGGCAAGATGCTTTGCAATTATCCAGTCGTCCGTCTCCAGCAAGGCTTGTGTGCGGTAGATTCATGTTCACATCTCAATACATTAATGTAACATTCCCTGAATGCAGCTGGGAAGATTAAGCAGGCTCGAGTTCACATGTAAGTTTACACCTGGCTGTACCTCTACTCCTACAGCTGACTGTTGCACATGAATGATTGTCTGCAGGACAGCGAAATGCAAAAGGAATTCAGAACCTCAAAACACATGAAAAGTTGTATTTATGGACTCACTATGTTAACATGACAATGAATGGTGACTTGTATCAACCGGTTAAGGAAGTTCAAATGCATTAGAAGAGTCAGAAAGAGCTCCACACTGTAATGTCAGCACAACCCAGGGGTGTAATTTCCAGGGGGGTTAGGGAGGTTATGACCCCCCCCCCCCCCCCCCCCCCCCCCCCCCCCCCAATAATCAGACCCAGCCAAAGTAACTCTGTTAAGGCTGTTGATTCACTTTACTCATTTCCGTTATTACCAGCAAAATAGTTGCATGTTTAATCATCTGGGAATTTACCCAGAGTGATTTATTTATTTAGACAGAGGTCTTGACCCCCCCCCCCCCCCCCCCCAATGTTCAGCAGATAGTTACGCCCATGGCACAGCCCCACAGCTCCTCTGGCATGAGTCACTTACTGCAGAAGGTCCAAAGTGCAGGACAAAACCAGTTTATAGATTGTGTACTCCAAATCACTTTGATCGAATCTGGGAGAATCTTAAAATATTCATCAGGGATATTACTTGTTTTAGTTTATTTTACTAAGTAAAAGTTTGTTGTGTTTTTTGGGGTGTGTGTGTTGTAATCTATTTTACTCACTTATGTTTAGTTTAATTGTTGTAAATGTGATTCTTTTTCATGAAATGTTGTCTTTTTAATTATTTCAGATAGCAATTAATTTTTTCCTCCACTTACTGTTAGCGCATGTATGTTGGAAATTTTACCCTCTTCATGTTGTTTGTCTGTTTATTTAAACTTTTTATTTATTTATTTTTGTTTATTGCTGTCTTGGTAGCTTGTAATTCTTCAGTATGTAAATGAACAACACGTTCTCACTCCCAAAGCGTCACATTTTAGGCTAGGTGACAAATCGTCAACATATTACGTTTTCGGCTACCCACCACGTTCCTAAATGACGACCTCGGAAAAATGAGGAAATATGAGAACCGTATGGACTCAATCTACACATGTTCGCTCTTTTTCTTCAAATCGCTTAGAAACATGCTATTTAACATAATTAATGTCATGGTTAAGGTCAGGAAAAAGGTTATTGTTAGGGCTGGAATACAGGGCTGGAACGTCTATTACCGCGGGAGCGTCATTGCACTGGATTTCGGCCATAACCCGCTGCGTACCATAAGAACGCCGAAGGTCTCCTTTCGCGTTCCTCAGGAACGCCCCGGGACGTGACAAAACGTCGGCATGTTACGCCTCGGGAGTGAGAACGGGCTGAAATGAAAGGTGTTGGGTTGATCTGTGTTTAAATATGGGACAAAATCCAGCAAGAAAAAAGAAAAAAAAGGATGCTCAAAAATGTAACAACATAACGATTTGATCTTGTAAATTAAAGCCTTTTTTTATTTTAAAATACACATGTTGTTTATTTTGGCTCTACGGAAACTTGTAGTTATGCCCTATAACACCTTTTCTGGGCAGCAGCTAAATGTAATGGCTTCTCGTTGAGCTCACAGTGATGCAAATGTGACTTAACGGTCAGTGCGGTTAAAAGAAAGGAGATGCAGTGTTGTGGGTGAGTATTTGTGGTGCTGGTGGGTGCTGATGAGCCTTGTTAGCCCTTTGTCCCTGCTTCTGCTCCTTATGCTAAAGCTACGATCTTTTATTTTTGTCTTTATGTATTATGCAAAAACGTAAGGACGACGTCATTCTTCTTATCTTATTCACAACAAATAAGAAAACCTGATTCTCCCAAGAGAAAAGGTTTCAGCACAGGACCAATGCTACTTCACAAAACTATAGCTCCGATTAGGAAACAGTAAATTGCAAATTTCTGGTGCCTCTGGACAAATGAGCTCTTGTTCGGTTAGTAACTGATGAGCCATGGTCAGTTTGAGAATATGATCATTTACTGTACCACTGCTGCAGTCTTGCCCGGGGCTTTGGCTCCACTTGCTGAAGCACCATTGCTTTTGGAGGTCTTGACTCCTAGCAATACCTCAAACTGACATACAGTATGTTTCACACTGTGTTCTCATTGAACATGCAGTGAGTGTCTACATGAATAGCTATTCCTTAAAATAGTGATTGGATCTTGTAATCTGCAGTTAAAGCTGTTTGTTTACCTTCTGGCGGAAAAATTTGCTCAGAGTATCTTTGGCTGATTTTCCTTTCGAGGACACAGGAGCCTTTCCAGCAGCTTTAGGTTCTTCTTTCACCGAGGCCTTTACAGGTTTGGCAGTTGGCTCTCCTTTGATTTCCATTTTCGGTGGCTCTGGAGGTGGGGGTGGTGGGACAGACATTCCTTTGGGTGCTGCAGGCGGTTCAGATATTTGTGCAACCTATTGAAGTAAGAGAGGGGCTGTTAAAGCAATGGTTTACACAGCCCTCTTAAACTGCAAAGACATTTTTGATGTAGCAGTTTTGTCAGATATGATATCAGCAACTGTATTTCCTTCCAGTTTCACCCAATAAAAATGCATTGCTTTGTAAAATGAGCAAATAAGACATCGTATCCGGAAATTAAATAAACCCACCGTGTGTAGTAAATATATACATTTAATGTGAAGTGCAAGATTATGGTTATGGGAATCAAAACTTATGGGTTATATGCTCACAGTAGTGGTTGCCGCTGGTTGGGTCTCCTTCTGGGACTATTTTGCAACAGAAAAGAAAGCATTTATAAAAAAGGTTAAACTGAAGCAAACAAAGGATGCAAAAAAAAAAAGCTTTATGCACAAATTCTGCAAAAATAAACCACCTTTTAAAAATAAATGTTACTTTTTAAATTCAGGAGCATCCTTAGTTCAAGCAACAGAAACAGAACAGACGAGGGCGTGACAGCTCATTGTATAGCTTCTGTATTAGATAATCAGAGATATGGTTTGATAAAAGCAGCAGAGAGTGATAGGTTAAAATGAACCTCTGTTCACCTTATCTTTAGCGGCATCGGGAGTAGCCGTTTCCTTTTTGGACGTTTTAGTAGGGGTCACCTGTGCAACAGAGGAATAAAAATGAACCGTCTTTATTTTTTGTGCCGTGATCCACATAAAAACACAAGAGAAAAAAATCGTAATCTTTAAATGTGAACTGTGTAAGCATTGTGGAGCACTATGTATGTGGCGGTTAAGCAGTGTGAAAAGCAAAGTGCCAGGGGGATACAGTTGATGAGACAGAAAAATAATTATTTGGATAAAACAGAAGCCTTTCATGAATGCAGACATAGGCCTTTATGGTAAGCTAACTGAGGCCCACAGAGGTCCCTGACAGAGCACATACAGTACATGCGCTGCCATTGTGACAGCCATTGTGCTCCGGAGATGGCGTAGGCCTGCCCTCGCTCTATCTTCACAAATCTCGACTTCCAACCGCACAGGCCTCCCTTGTGAGCTCACACTATGGGATGAACAATAGGCCACCACATTCCCGCATGTTCAAAGACTTGATTAGCATGGGGCTAGGGCAATGGCAACTCTTTAAAACGGCATGAATCCAAAAGGCAGCATGATGAAGAGGAAATACAATAGCTGCTTGTTGCAACTTTTCCATCTGGCACTGTCATGATGGCAGATTTTGCTACGGTTGCACTTAATGTCATATACAGTTATACCGCCTTCCCCTATCACTACATAGAACAAAAAAAAAAAAAATCAAAAATACACACAAACTAATGAAACATTTTCAAGCGTATTACTACTTATTACTGCTAAATGATTGGAAAAATGACCACACATATCACTTTGACTGGGGCACGACTGGAAGACGCATTAACCTCATTTTAGTTTTTTGTTTTGTTTTTTTGCCTGTTTCTCTTCAGAAAAAGAAGCAGATAAAAAGTACATGTGTTCTTTCCCTTTCCCCCCAAATAGTCTAATTTGACATGATAAACAGAAATAGCAGGAGCATAAAAAGTCAGCTTAAATTGCCAAATGATGCCACTTACTAGGGTTTTGAAGAAGTTCATAACTGGATTCTCTTCTGGGTTACTCTCCTCTTTGCTTTCCACGGGCTCACTGTCTCCGTTGTCAGTTTCAGGAACGTTTTCTTCCTTGGGACTGGAGACTGGAGTCACCCTCTCTGGCTCCTTTAATGATTCGGGCTCTTGGTTTAGGTTAGCTGTCTCCTGTGCACCATGACAAAAGAATTCGCCTTTGAGAATTATGTTAGAGCAGAGCGGAGCTGATATGTAAGCAGTGAGTGTCTTAATCGCAGTATTGAGATGGGAGCACAATTCCAACCATGCCTCTGCCTACTCGGGGCATTGTCAACAATCACCCTTTTATTAATGTGTGTGTCCCACCCCTCAGTCATTGATATTCAACAATGTGTGAGAGTTATTTCTCGAGAAATGTCAGGAAAACCAAATACCTAGCTATGCCCATATGGTGTGCGTCTATAAAATATGTGAACTGAACCAATGTCAATTCATTTATACATTTTTTGCCTTTTCTTGCAGTAATCTTGATACATTATTTTGGCCCAATTTATTATCCCATTAGAAACTGTAGAGGTGGGCTATTTTGCTTTTCCATATTTTCCGTTACAAGCACCAAAATAAATGTTGCCAAAGTTTCAGTTAATGAGACCAGCAACATAGACCTCCGTCACACAGGTCAGCTCACAGTAGCCAGACCCACATTCTACTTACGAGGGGCAGCCAATCAGAAGACAGAAGGTTTAAATCAGAGGAAAGAGAGCATAAAAGTTTGCTGTAAGCAGCGGATGAAGTGAGGAACACGAGGGCCCTTATCTTCAGCACTATACTGATCAAAGTGTATGTATGCCTGCATGCAGCCTATCTCGTCCTTAAACAAATGTGGCAGTCTGAACAAGACTTTGTATGAACCCGTGCAGTGATTAGTAACATCTATTTGCTTTTTAAAAAGATTTATTCTAAATACCAGTTCTCTTGATTTTCATATATATAACGTTCAGTTCGTCCTACCCCGTGAATGCATTTGCTTAATGAATGTTGCCCACACATAACTGAACAGTTACCAAAATGTACAGAATGAAGAATTACAAATAAATCTGTATCTATGTTATATATCTAAGCAGATGATAATTAGCTCTGGTAAAGCTGAAGATGTTTTTGATGACCACCAGGATGTGAACCCTGTGGCAAGTACTGCTAAATTTTATGTAACCGTAAATGTATTGTGGCTGCTATTAATCATTCCTGTATTATATACAGAACAGGTAAATAGAGGGATATTTTGTTTAACCTCCTAGGACCTGGCGTCCACATATGTGGACATCACATTTTGGGTTATTTAGACCAGAATACTCAATTTTGCTCTACAAGGGCCTGATATCCACTTACGAGGACATTATATTGCAACTGTTCTATCGAAATTTTAAACAAATATCCTCATATGTGGCTCTTATTTTTCTTAGAAACAATAATTAGGTTAAAAAAAAGATCTGGTAATTCTTTGTTTTTACATTCATCAGGTCCCAATCAGCCCAAATATCAAAGAGAAATTAAAAATGCATGCTGTTTATATATATATATATATATATATATATATATATATATATATATATATATATATATATATATATATAATTATATATATATATATATATATATATAATTATATGCTGGATGTGTGTGTGTGTGTGTGTGTGTGTGAGAAAGTGTAAAAAAACCAAGACTTTGTGTGTAAAAAGACTAGACATGTTAGATAATCTTCACTCATTTCTTTTCACTCTCTTTATATTTATACACCACTTTGCATTTAATCATTTTTTATTCTCTTCTATCTTAATTGTCAAACTGGCTCTCTGTCATGGAGTTTCTTTTGTCCCGTCTTCTCTCTGTAACCCCTAACCGGTCACAACAGATGGCCGCCCCTCCCTGAGCCTGGTTCTGCAGGAGGTTTCTCCTTGTTAAAAGCAAGTTTTTCCTTCCCACTTCTATCAAGTGGGTGTTTCCCATAAGGGGTCGTCTCATTTGTTGGGTTTTCTCTGTACAATATAAAGGACTTTGAGTAAGTGTTGTTATTTGGTACTATACCATTAAAACTGAATTGAATTGAATAAAATCTCTAAGAACATAAAGCACAGAATGAGCACAATATGTCCCTTTAAGTATTATTTGTCATTAAACACAGTTTGACTGAAATAATGAATGAATGAGAAAAGGAAACTTCAAATTAATATTTCTGTGTCTGCTTATTGATCACTGCTCATTCATAATTTATTTGTTTGTTTGAAGACTCGTGGATGTCAACAATACGGAGGACTGGTGAAATTATCTTTCAGTCACCAGGCTTGTTGTTTTTCTCAACAGCTAAAGGTGACTAAAACCTAAGAGGTAAACATTCAGTGTTTGAGCTTGTGACTGAGACGCCTTAGGGAAATTCTGTACATCACATGTTGAATCTATCCGGTTTGCACTGCCTCTCATGCATCTCTTCAGTATCACTCTCCACCTAGAGGTGTATTCAACTTCTGGCCTGGGAGTGCTTCGGCACACTTTGCCACAGGCTCATCAGACGGCAGTTTAAGAATCTTCAGAGGTGAAATGTTCATTTTCAGTTGTCTCAAGGATGAGAAATAGTGACTCATTTTTATTTGTTCTCTACTATCTTTGCCAGGCTATTTAGAGAAATAAAACAAAAACAAGGTTGGATTATTCTTTTTAGGATTTAATCCCAAGGCTCACATATACATCACACATGACAGCATCTATCCTTGATCAGCATTCTCCAGGGCAGTATTCTCCTCAGTATTCTTCTTAGACTAAAACACAAGGCTCTAAATCTTCTGTGGCGTCCTTCAGTTGTTAGTTCTTCAAGTTTGTTTCAATTATTTGTAGGATTTCTGAAAAAAACAAAAACAAAAAACAAACCCTAACCCTCACTGTTACCATCTTCTTTACAAAGGGCTTGGGTTCTCGTCCTGCTTCCTCTAAGATTACATGGGTTTGCTCAGGTGTGTCATGGCTTTCATTATCTTTAGATTCTTAACCTTTTCCTTTTCTATGTCACTTTCTTCTGCAGCTTTTTCAGAACTTGCAACCTCTCCTTCAGTAGATAAACCTTGGACTGAAGTATTTTCCTCAACACTGTCTGCCACTGTTTAAGCTTGATCTGAAAAAGCTCGTTCTGAATGGGAAAGACGCTCTTCATGTTCTCCAGAGAGAAGCACAAAAGCTGTGTCCTCTTCTTTGACGGTGCTGTTGTTATCCACTGCAGGCTCCTGAAGCGTGGTTCAAATTCTTGATTCTGTTTCTATCTCAGTTATCACATGTTCTTCAACTTCGATGTCTACTATAATAATCTCTAGAATACAATGTGGATTGACTTCAGTTGCTGGAGATTTTGAAGTAACTTCAGGCTCCTGCAATATTAATTTCTTCTTTGGGACAACTACCGAACATTTCTCCAGACTCATTGGTAGTTATAGGGCTAATATTGTCTTGCTCACTTATTTGTAGCGCATCTTGAGCTGTGGTGCATCATCAGGAGTGACCTCCTCATGGGCCAGATCCCCCTTAACTAGATTTCCATTCTGAAAACGGACAGCAGCTTCTTTTACAGGCATGTCTTCATTTGCGGCCGCGGAGTTTGGCTTCTCATGAACAACCTCAGAGATTGTTTCCGTCACTCCAGTCACTGCCTCTTTGTCTAGGGAGGTAATGTCATTTGCTTCCCCGGTCTCAGGAGTGACAGCATTAGATTCGGGTTCAGCGGTTTCAATCAGCACTACATCAGCTGACTTGTCTGCAGCTCCTTTACTGTTGTCTTCAGTAATTGCTTCACCTACTCCCAGCTCTGACGCAATTACTGCGCAGTCAGAGGCAACTGCCAAAACTGCTTCGACACAACTTGCTGCAGCTTCTGGAATGGTGGAAGTGAACTCCTTTGCCAGAGTTTTCTCTCTCGTCTTTCCCTCTGCAACAGTGTCGTCTTTTGAGTCAGATTTCTCAAGCCCCTCTGCTCTGATTGTTGAGGTTTCATCTTTTAAAGGGTCTCTAACAAGCTCCTCAGCTTTGCTAATGGCATGTTCACTCAGTGTATCCTCCACAGTTGTGGCTGTAAAGTCACCATCACCCATTTGTGTTGAAATATCTGCTTTTATGTTACTAATTCAACTTTTTAATGTTCATTCATTTCCGTCTCGATGGTCAATATGAGTTATAACGGCAGCTTCCGCTCCACTTGAATATTAAATTATGTAAACCAACATACAACTTGTGTTTATTTCCCGGGGCACGCATGATAATCGTGTGGTTGATCACGAGTAATCAGAAAAATTAGTCATGTAGTGTAACATGCTTACATTTGTATTTATTTACTTGCTTATTTAGTTGTTTGTTTTTTGAAATAAGCGCTAATCTACATTATGTTGCCCATTGTAAACAAAGCTAAAAAAAACAAAAACAAAAAGGAAAAAGATAGTTAAATGCATATAGTGCTCGGTGTGTTGGACTACATTACATTGCTAAGATGATTTGGAGTGTTTGGCAGGCTGACAAAATAAAATAATTTTCTTTGCACAGCTAAAAGTCGACATCAGGGAATTTTAATCATGCCAAGAGTCTTCTGGCTATCTGGTCAACTGATAATTGACAAAAACAGCACAACATAAAAAAGTGTGGCTTCCCCCCCTTTTTTTAGACATTCTCAGGAAATCCCATGATAAGATCAAAACTAACAATGTGAGCGGCACATCTCAGTGCTCTCTGAATTTCCTGTCGTGGGTGTCGGCGTCAGTGCTGCAGAGGCCCACGCCCACTAATCTTTGTCAAAGACAAACAACGTGTGACATATTTATCTTGCTTTATTTATTTATTTTTTAAAAAGGGTTATACCCTTGGGCATATGCACTCCTGCTTACTCTGTTTTAGTTCATGTTAGCTGCAGAATGATAAAATAACATAATTCAAAAACACACCACAGTGTGTGTGTGCGCTCTAATAAAGGAAGATGTGTGGTTCCATTTTATGTTTTTTTTAATTAAGGGCAAGCATTGTATCTGCTATATGTATTTATATTATTGTTGTTGTTTTTCAGAATCAATGGATGTCTATTGCACATCATGAGCGTTATCATAATTGATCAGTTTTTAAAACTTAGCTAAAGACTTTTCCTTTTCTCGTTGCTTTTAATTGATATGGCAACATTACCATTACCTTTAAAATTCTACTATGAGTTTATTTGTGTCTTTGCATACTTTCATTGCAGTACATACATCATAGATCCATTCAATGGCCATTCATCTGTACATTAGAAAATCCTTTTGAATTGCCCTTGTGTGTAAAATGTGCTATGCAAAGTAACCTGACTTGCTCTGCTTGTCTCTTCACAGTTTTGTTGGCAAATAGAAAAAAACAACTAGACTCATCTGATGAGAATAAACATGAAAAGTGCCCTCACCTGCTGTGGCTCAGTGGGAGGAACACTTACATCCGTTTGATCTTCACTCTGTGTCTCTTTTTCTTTCTCTTCAACAGTCTCAGGTTCAGCTTTAGGTTGTGATTTCTTTTTGAACAATTTGCCGAAATGACGACGACCTTTTTCTCCTTTGCTTTTCTTGACCTCTTCATTCTGGGTGTTGGTGTCAGAGGCTTCAGAAACGGCTTGGATTTTGGTGTCAGAGGCTTCAGAAACGGCTTGGATTTTGGTGTCAGGGGCATCAGAAACGGCTTGGATTTTGGTGTCAGGAGCTTCAGAAACAGCTTGGGCAAGATCAAGTTGACACTCTGATTTGACGATCACATCAGTTGATTGTATGGCAGAGTTTAAAGAGTGGGCCTTGCCATTTTGGCAGACTGTAGTTTCACTTTTGCCTGAAAAATAAAAAAGTGGCAAAATAAGCAAAATGCCACATACAGGAAAAACATTGAAACAAAGGACTGAAACTATTGCTAACCCAGGCTAAATTTCTTTTTTTTTTCAGGAAAAAGACTCACTTAAAGTTTTCACTGCCAGGTAGCAACATTTTACCACTGGGTGTGTTCAGATGTTTTCAGATGTGTGGTGGTGCTTGTGGTGGTTTCTTTCTTTCTTTCTTTCTTTCTTTCTTTCTTTCTTTCTTTCTTTCTTTCTTTCTTTCTTTTTCTGGATATTTTGCATTTTGCCAGGCTGCCATTGTAAACAACAATAAATTACTTGTCTGTTTAAATAAAGATTACATGGACTTACTATACCACCTAGTGGTACAAATTGGCATTGCATGAAAGTGCAGCCCAGCTCTAGTTCCATTTCAGTTGATATCTCTTCTAAGTCTTAACAAGTGCATCGCGTCATAGCTTTAGTTAATTTGGGGAAAGTGTTTTGTTACTTTTAACCAAAGGAAACTACATTAGGCACCTTTATGGACACCGACAAACTCAACAAAGTGATCCTCAAGGCCCATAAATCTGGAAATTGTGGAGCTTGGCGAAAAATGTCAAAGTCATGGGAACTCATAGATAATCCTTCACTTCGCGTCCATGATGTGCTAGGCAGTAATAGGAGCACATTCACCAAAGGCTAATACCACAGCAATGCAACATGGAACGTCAAAGCACATCATTCCTGTTAAAATGTATCAGTTCCTCCCCGCGACATCTGGACCTGGCAACATCATTTGTTGAATCTTGTAAATACTGCACATAGTTTTTGTTTTTTTAGCTTTGAAATATTTATTTAATATATTGCAGTTTGAATGACACACCTTATTACACCTTAATTAAATGTCTATTACAAAGCGATTTCCTGATTCTGGACCTTTTCTTTGAACTTCCACCTTAACAAACATCCCCCTAAAGAGTCAGCTTAAAAGGGTCAAAATGAACATTTCTGGGTTTTATGGAATTTATTTTTAAACATAAGTGTAATTTTATTTAGTATTAGCCCGTAGAGTGATTTTTACTTCTAGCTTAAAGAGAATTTAAACAGTTGCCATAAAATTCAGCAAAATTTCCACGAGCTAGTAAACACGGGCAAGTCAGTGTGAGAACGTTATCTCAGGAATCAACAGTCAAGAGCCATGGGAATCCCACAGTATTTTATTTTTATAGTGAAGACACAAACCACCACACCTTGACAAGTCAAATACTTGCTCCTGGTTAATTTCTGAGAAAACACCTGTGGTTTACTCAGACGCTGTGCAACTGGGAGTCACTGTGTTTGCAGAGTATTAAAAGGATTAAAGGATTAATCACCACTAATAAATTTGTAAAATTAATTTGCTTTTTTTTAATTGAAGGAGAACCGTAAAGTATATCAGCATAAAGCGTGATACAGTAAAACACAACAGTCTGACATTAATAAAATTCATTCTTAAGTAAGACTTTAATTTGCCAGTGTTGAGCATTGATTTGCTCATGCTTCACAGTGACACCACCACTCAAGATCAGGCAGAACATTATCACAGATTGCTTGGATGTTATTTATCCTAAGAGAAATTAAAAATAAAATAAAATTCACTTACCATTAATCTCCAGTCCGCCAGATGTGACTTCTATAGAGATGCCATTCACGGTTCCATTCTCATGCTTTTCAGGAATTGTCCCATTCTGTGAGTAAATAACAATGTCAGCATTGTGCTTTCTAGTCTAGATGGGTTATCTTTAAAGAGAAGCAGAGTTTTTTCACCTGTCACCTGTGCATGCTAGAGTTTTGGAAAAGTGTGCATCTTGTAAGTGATGTCAACAAATATAGAAAATGGCACGTGCAACTTTTAGCCTGTAATTTGTAATTTGCATTGTTTTACCTTGGATAGCTCTTCTATGTTTACTGACTGCTCGTTTCCCATCTTTTTCCCAGTTAAGATCTGCAGGTTGCAATAGAAATAAATGAAATAGAAATGTCATATTGTTATGTTGTACTGATAAGCAAAGATAATCTGCAAATAATGGTTAACATCTATTAAGACTTTTGCAAAGCCATTTAAAATTTTTAATACTGCTTTAACTTCAGTGAAATGTCTTACCTTGTTACTTGACTTCCTTCTTAAGGATATGGCGTGTCTGTCTGAGATGGACTTCCTCCTTTTGCCCAACTATGTATATAGACTTTTGTTAACTGGACACTTTATGTGTGTGTCAAAATGGGTGGGTCTGTTTTCAAGTTGGCAGCTGGATTTCATCTGGGAAAAAAAAAAGAAAGTGCTCTGCATTGGTGCTTTGATCAACTCACAGTAATCTCCATGTGGCATCCTGAACATACCCTGACGAGATCATAATGAGGTGTGAATCTGTCCAAGCCCGCTGTGATAAGGCGGTCCAAACAGTTTGTTGACCAATCTGGCGGGGACCTAACAGGATGTATATTAAGGATACTGGTCTGGCAAGCATCCACACTGAAAAAAACCAAAATAACTATGTTGGCACTGGTTAATTTGAAGAGAAAACTATGTTTTACTGATTTAGTCTTTTAAGATGCAGTTGATTGATAAAAATAAATCTAATCACACAGATGTGCTTTAACATACCCATTATGTTGTTTTGGTATGATCTGATAAAAAAAAAAGAAAAAGAGATCATCAAGGCAGCTTTGTGATAAAATCATGTCAAAATGTCTGTGTTTAAAGGCTGCTATGTGTCCATAGTTAGATACTATTGTTTATCACTGTATGTCAATATGGTATTGAAGATGAACTCATCTTTATGTTTGCTTTTTTTGTAACTAGGCCATGATAATGCTGACAACGGCTTTTGTTTATTGGATTTAACTTCTAGAAGTCATTTGACTCCTGGAAGATGTCAAACGTCAAATCATTCAACATCTTGTTAATGCAAGTCAATCAAAGTATGTGAATGCGTTTTATCACAAACAAGCATGCTTAAGAAACAAACTAAAAAAGACTATAACATGTGCACTATTTATTGACTTTATTATGGCAAGCCTTGGAAACCATGAAAACAATGGCTCGACTGTATCCTATAGACTGCATGCTGAGGTGGGAGTTGGATTCCCCTGTTTGGTGACTTCATGCAAGGCCTGCAGCTGAGGGGCCTCAAGAAAACTCTTCATGGTGCACCAACGCATAACAGCCTACTAGGTATGCTAGTGGCTCCTACAAAGTTAGATAAAGACTGCTGACTTTGAGACAGAAAAACCTGCATATTTATGATTTGTTTTTCACAAACTACAGGTGGTGCATTGTAATTCGGCCTAGACAAATATGAATTTCTAGTCTTTCCCATTACAGATGTATTCATTAAATATTTGAACTTGGGTGCAGTACTGTGTGCAAATATTTACAGAACAGCAGTTCCGGTTGACATAATAACTTGTATGGCGTATTGAAAGGGTAAATGGCCTGTATTTGTATAGCGCTTTTCTAGTCCCTAAGGACCCCAAAGCGCTTACCTACAACAGAACAAAAAAATGGCTGAATTAATTTTTAAATAAGTCAAATTTCAGCTTCTAGATGTAAATGTAAGGGAAAGCATCTTGCGACATATCTAACTATAGTTACCAGAACATGAACTCAACTAAATAATCAAATCAATCACACGAAAACTCAAAAAGATGGGAAAGAACTAAACAAACAGTTTGAGAGAAGTAACCACATTTTCTGGCCAACTTGTGGGGGTCAAACTCCGGATCAGGCCTGCTGATAGGTGGCAGTGTGGGGATATTTATCCCGCTGAGCGACGCTGCGGGTGAACAGTCGAAGAAGCAAAGATGGCAGCGACCATGAAATCATCCGTGGTAAGGAATATTTTTAAACAAAAATCCACTTTTTTGTCTTGCATATGCGTTACTCTATCGCCGTTTTAACAGGGGATGCAGAAAGAAGGTGGCATCGTGTATGTGTGCGAGTACGACGCCGAGCTTTCTCACGGCGGTGATATTTGAAAGCGCCGTCACACCCTCGTGTAGCTACCGTAAAGCGATATCTCCTTGTGTTAAAACACTAGCTCGAAAGACGTTGTAATTTTGCAGCTGTTGTTCGTCCGAGCTTAACAACTATGTGGTGTAACAATGAGCTCAATATCCAGATCAGGGCAGTGGCCGCTGCAGGTGATGGGACACCCAAGCTAGCATGCTAGCAAACAAAATAAAAATCGGCCTGTAGTTAACCGTCTAAGAAACGACAAGCTAAAGCAGTATATGTCCCCAATAAATGACCAATACCCTGCTCAGTCTCACTCAGTTTATATTTAAATGTTTCTGAGGGGCCAACAGCACAGTAGGATGACCATATCACAACAAGCCAAATGTGGAGCAAATAGTTTTCATGTGTTGGACAATGTGGGTTACGGTAATGCTAAGAGGCAGTCTGATAAAGCTGTGCGGGTTGCAGAGGATGTGACTGACGGGTACAAATCTATATGCACCACTACAAACAATTTTCCAGCTGTTGCTTTTTATTTTTTAAATGCAATGGTCTTGTATGGCAGTACTTGTTTAATATTTGTTCTGGTGTTTCATCTGCTGTTCCCCTCCTAAGAATCTTTGTGTCGAGGAGGGATGTGCTGATAAATTTCTTTTAGCACTGGGCAAATCAACCTAATTACATGTATTTGAGGTTCAAATGAAAAATGCTTAGTTTATTTATTGATTCTACTCTCTCAAAAGGAAAATTGCAGTCTAGTGCCAGCAAAAACACACCACATAACTTTTATTTGTGGTAGATTTGCCAAAAGCCAGATCTGTGCTGTGGTGAATTGGAGCCAATTCGAAATGTAGGACAGGAGGTAAAAAATAAAAACATTGTGCAATCCTGCATAAAGTAGGCCACTTGGTCACTCTAAATGAAACTGAATACAGCTCTTTGGTTTTATTCCTTGCGCTTGACTTAAAACAACAACAACACCACACATTATTTATAAGGCTTGTTTTCATCTTACTAAATGCTTCTCCATTCATAAGGTGGTGGGTCTTTTTTTCGTTTTTTCAGTTAAAACAGTTGGCCTGTCCTTGTGATGCTTGTGATTTTAATCTTTGGAAAAGTTGCTGCTGATCAATACTTATAACTCATAGCAGAATGAGTCAAATTCTGTCAGCGCATCCAGGATTGTCATGTTTAACAGGCTAAAATGAACTGCAAACTCTAGTCATTTCTCCTTGTTTGCAGGCAGTTGAAGATGTGAATGTAACGTTTGAAGACCAGCAGAAGATCAATAAATTTGCCAGGAACACGAATCGGATGACGGAGCTGAAGAATGAGATATTGGAAAGGAGGGTGAGTACTACCGGGGCTGGGAAGACACGTTTTATAGTCTTATATCGGAGCAAGGATTTAGTGTTCAATTAAATTTACAAAAGTCAAATTACACCCAGATGTGAGTTTTTATATCTAGATAAAATTATTACATTAAATTCAAAATGACGACTGGCACTCTGATCAGGAAGATTGAACTGGGCTAATGACTGGAGGAGAAGTCTGACTATTTAGCTTTTTATTTGAATGGGCTTGTGTTTGAATTCAACACAAAGTAACCTCATTCCTTTGTCACTTGTGCACTGGTTTCACTTTCTAGCTTAGTTGCTGGAAAAGTGACTTTAATTAGTTGTCATTATGGAAGCTAAACATTGTGTTGCTGGTGAATGATTGACGAATATCCATGGAGATGTTTCTAATGATCTTACTTTAAAATTACCCCAAAACCGACTCAATCGATGTTCTCATGTTCTGGGATCTCCTCCCAGTTGGATATGCCCGAAATGCCTCTCTGAGGAGGTGTGCAGGGGGCATCCTAATCAGATGCCTGAACTAATGATCAGCAGAGCAGCAGCTGTACCAAGTTCCTCCTGAGTAACTGAGCACCTCATCCTCAATCTCTAAAGCTGAAACCAGATGCTGTTATGAGGAAGCTCATTTCTGTTGCTTGTACCTGATCTTGTTATAGGTCAGTTTAGGAACCAGTTGGCCAGGAATTGACAGCTTCACCTTTATGCGCAGCTTTTTGTCAGATAGCTGCAGATGCTGTTAGTCCCTCCATCCTAGATCTGAAGGGTAATGCATTAATGTTGTTCTTCTTGTGAGATTTAAATCTTACGAGATGTCTTTCAGGAATTCCAGAATAAAGGATTCATTCAGGATTTTGTAGAAACATTAGTAGACGAGTTGTTTGCCTGCAGTTGTCAAATTCCTTTTGACTTCAGTAAATCATTACAGTATGGAAGAAACAGAATGAACCTCAAATCGTTCACATTTGTATTCTAGAGAGAAATGTATGTGAAAAGTTTGGCTTGCACCATATTCTCAGCCCCTGTGTTGTTACCCACACTCTCATCAGCTGTGAGCTGCTAATTTGCTGTGTATATGTATATAGTTATACACCCCCCCCCCCCCCCCCCCATTTGCAACATCTAGCTAATTTAACATTTACAGTTCATCCTGTTTTGTTTGTGTCATTAAAAAAACAAAACTGGATTTGAGCGTTGAATGATGCATTACACAAACCGATCTTGAACTGTGGCGCTAAATGACGCCTAAATTGCCGAGGTTTATTTGCAACCACCTCAAACTGACTGACCGTGAATGTCTTCGTGCAGAAAACTCTTCAGAACCTTCAGGATGCCAGTGAAGACCTAATGCTGTTTGACGACAACTCTCTATTTATCCCTTATCAAATCGGCGACGTCTTTATAAATCACTCCCAGGACGAAACGCAAGAGATGCTGGAATCCGCAAAGGTAAGTGTAACGCAGATGGTTTCTCAATAACTTTTCTAAATCACTGTCTTGTGAGCTTCTTTTCAAATTTTATCGATCACGGTTTGTTTCAAAGACATTCCTTTCTGTAAACACAAAGATTTATCCCTGTCGTGTCATTCCTTTGTAAGTCAGCTTATCAGTACTGGAGGCCAGCGCAGTCCCGAAATGTTGAGGGGAAAGTGAATTTTGCAGGCTTTTTGCTTTCTCGAATGTGTTGTTGTGCAGAGATGAAAATATCGTTGCATGCACAACATTCAGAACTCATCTAAACAGACTCACAGAGCACAGTTTGACAAATGTGCCTGTTGTGTAGTTTATAATTACTTTCAGAAGTGCGTGGACAAACAGTGCTAAATGCCTGTTCATTTATACCTACTGCTTACTAGCTATGAATCACAATTCATTAAAATCGTGTCATGTGTTTTGCAGATATGAATATCCTGTTTGCAAAATGAAAAAACGGCAACTTTGTCAGTTAAATCTAATGTATTAATTCCAAAATCTCTTTAGACCAAGAATTTCTTCATAAATCAATAAGGATTTTGAGTCTTTTCATCACTCAGACCTGATTTAGACTTGTACATTTATCTGATAATACATCATTTAAAATAAAAGCATTTGTTAATTGAGTGTTTTTAGAAATGCTCCACTAGGTAAAGGATTTCTAGCAGTCCTGTTGTTATGTCCAAAAAGCAGTCATTGTTATCTGTGCCTGACAAGTATTCATAATTCAGTTCCCTTTCAAAAATTCCCGTTTTACAAAAAGTACAAGTCTAAGTCTCAATTTTAGGTTTGAGAGCTTCCTGACGCACCTTTTGGAAAGACGTGTAGCAATGGCGGTGCTCTGTGGCTGCTGCATGAGAGACGTTAACCAACAGGGACTTCAGATTAAACCTTCTCCCTTCTGTAATTTCCATTATGTCTCCATTTGTCCTTGTGTTGCTGTGACTTTGTCACAATAGGACATACTGCACAGCCCTGAACTGATTGATTGAAAGGAGTCTGCTGCAAACCTTGAATGACAAATGTGTCGAAGACAGCTCAGTCATTATATCGGCAGATTATATTTTAATGTGGATTTATACCAGTCATTTTAGATGATTTCTTACCTAAAGTGATCTCCTTTAGTGTCTGGAATGTGCTTTTGATGACATGAATAGAGTCATTTGGTGAAATCGGTTTAGGAAATGTCTTGTGTCTGTTGCTTGCCTGCTGTGGGGAAATTGAACTGGCTGTTCTGTAATTGGAGTTTCTGTGTTCTGTAATCAGGAAACACTGGAGCAAGAGGTCCAAGACCTTGAGAAACAAGTGTCAGCGATACAGCAAGTGTTGAGTGATCTGAAGGTGCAGCTTTATGCCAAGTTTGGTAACAACATTAACCTGGAGGCAGATGAAAGCTGAGCAGTGAAATGGACTTTGACAGTTGCTCCAGTTTGGACTTTTCCACAGACCTCCTGTATCGGCTTCACAACATCCCCCAAAAATGATTTCTTACATTTGGTAGCAGCTTTCATTCATGCCAATGTGTCTGCAGTTTTGTGTTGCCAAACATGTTCACAAGGTCATCAAACAGAAATGTTTTGCGCAAATGAATAAATGTACTTCCTTTCTAATGAATTTCAAGTGGTCGCATAATCAATTTTTTCACTGAACTGATTACAAATTAACCAGAAATTAAAATATTACAAAGCTCTTTGTTCTTTTTACAGAGTCTGAAATGCAGCAAAAGCATTTGTGTCATTTGAAGTCTTATTTTTTGCTAATGTCAAAGGTAGGACAAAATGTTTGTGACACACTGGTGTACTCGTCAGTCAATAATTTAGAGTACACTGATTTGTACTCTTTGCAAAGTTTTGACATCATTCTCATCATTCATTAATTCATTCTGTCTGAGAGTTTTCGAGTTTGGTCTTTGACAGAAGCGATGAACAAGCGCGTTTTCAGCAGATGACGCTTCGCTGAGACGCGTAGTCGCAGGCTGAACGAGTGTGCGAATATAGAGGTCTCTGCTTTAATAAGTAGCCATACGGTTTAGATATAATTTAAAACAACATGCAAGAAATCTGCCACCACATCCACAAAACACACTTCAGTGGGGGATCATTTTTAAAAAGGTAAAAGGAACTAGCCACTCACTAGGTAACACAGAAGTTTGATTTTTGGGTGTATGTTGAAAATGCTGATTACATTATCAGAACAAGAAGACTGCACGAGAGCGATAAAGAGTGTATTTGTTGTTGGAGGAGGGGGGCGGGGGTAGTATAATCTAGTACCCAGTTCAAACTGAAATGCACTTCATTGATCTGTAACAATTCAGCAGAATTAAAAGATGAATTATGTTGTCTTTAATGTCTTTCCTCCATTTTAATCCGGCATATACAGTGTTCTGGATGGTTGGTGGCTCTCACAAATATCAACAACGCACAAACCTCATTAAATTGTGCCCTCAAGTGTGGCCTGCGTGAGCTAATAAAATGTCTGGGATGGAAAAAAATAAAAGAAATGGAGAGCTTGGAGTTATAGCAGACACCTCAGGAGAATCGAGATCTCAATTAACAAGTTTCCCCTCCCTGTAGGGTTCCTGCTGAACATTCATAGCTATGATTAAGAGGAACACTGCCCACACAGGCTTGTCTTTATGCACAGCTTGTTAAACCTCAGGCTCAGAGGAACATGCATGGAAATGACTGGAGTTATTTCCCTCATGGCCTTGTTTACTCAGTCTCTGCCCCTTCGCCCCCCGCATCTGTTCGTTTTTACCTGTCCGCTCGTTTCCCTCGCTTCCCCTCAAATGACGCACACGTTGATATTTATCAACCGCGCTGCTGGATTGATAGCTTTTAAAGTGGCATCATTTGGAGTGAATATTCAATCAAGGTCGGGTATAGTCTGCCACAATCTTTAGATTCATTAGTGTTTGGACACAATTTCAATAGGATGAAGTCTGTTTAATTCACCAAACACTGTCATCTTAATTCCTTTATTTGGAGGAACACGATCTGAAGTTGTGACTTTAAATAAGGTACATATATGTGGTAGGCTCTGCTTCCTTTGATTTAAAGTAACAGCAAAAACATACCAGTGGGTGTCTCTAGTTCCCCAGTAATTTCAGTGAGCTTGTATCTATAAGTAGGATCGAGATGAGCTTTCTGAGAATCCTCAATATAGCTGCGCATTGCAAATATACGTCCAAACATGCTCCCGTCATGTCTCCTGCAGAAGAATTATGAATGAAATGTAAAATAAACCAAAACAAAAAACAGCAGTATGCACCTGGGACATCATTTTCCCATACAAATCAATTGCATGCATTACATATACGACAAACAGTTTGATTTGCCTGCTTTCTAAATAATAAAAAGAAATGGTTGTTTGAGCGGGTATTCCTTGTTTTTCCATGAGTTTGTGCACACTTTGTATCATTTTCTGCGCTGGTGCTACAGTGAAAAATCGTGTTTGCTCACTGTCTCTGTATGTTAGCCTAAATGTCAGGAGAGTCAACCCAGACGGTTTGAAAAATCCATAGCAGCTACAGCCATTCCTCATCACTTACAGCTGTTCTGTCTCAGCCAGCTTTTATTCATTACAAGGGGGAGCAATCCAGCCCCTCTCGAAAGCACAATGCAGCGTGCTGCTTGTCAAATGGCAGGCGGTTCAATAACACAATATTACATGAATTTGCAAAATTAAAAACCCTGCAGTACATCGTGTTGTTATTTTGCTGTTGTTATTAGCATACGGGGCTGCTTTTTTTTCCCTCTCTTTTCATAGACTGGAATTATTTTCTCAAAATGGTGAAAGGAAAGGGAGTGAGATGGCAGGAAACCAGAATGCCTGGCCAGACCTGATTTGGGAGGGGGGGAGTATTAGGTTTGCAGAGGTGATACAAGGATGTCATCTTTGTAGAGGGCGTTTTGATCATTTTGGGTGGGCATAAGGTCTCTAAACGGGCTCGGGTTTTGAGACGTTCACAGTAAGTTTGTTGGAGGAGTGCTAAAGGAATAGTTCAATTCAATTTTATTTATATAGCGCCAAATCACAACAACAGTCGCCTCAAGGCGCTTTATACTGTAAGGTAGACCCTACAATAATACATGCAGAGAAAAACCCAACAATCATATGACCTCCTATGATCAAGCACTTTGGCGACAGTGGGAAGGAAAAACTCCCTTTTAAGAGGAAGAAACCTCCAGCAGAACCAGGCTCAGGGAGGGGCGGGGCCATCTGATGCGACCGGTTGGGGTGAGAGAAGGAAGACAGGATAAAAGACATGCAGAATAAATTGATTGTATTGATTGTATATGTTTTTTTTTAAGTAGGTGAAAGGCTATACATGTAAAACTGAGGATTTTATGATGACCTAGCGATGCGAGCACCTGTGTAAAAGTTTAGGTTTGGATTTATTTTTTGGTTAGAAAAGAGTGGGACAGCAGCACCTGTATAATGAACATTTCTAACTGGGATAGAACAGTTATTATGTAATATGTTAATGATAGATTAAATGGCCAAAAGGTAAGATAGAAAAATAAACAAGCAGCTCAATGCAGTCATTTCTATTGGAAGCTAGGATTTAAGTAATTAAAAAGCAAAGTGTCCAAAACTTGCAAACTCAACTGCAAAACTGTATAGACGACTACTAATATAACCCCAACACCGAGTGGTTACTTGAAAATGATGGTACGAATTAGGAGAAGATCCTGGGAGTGTAGACGCTGGTGGCGGACTTGGACGAGGCCTAGAAAGGTGTCGTGGTTTGGCCGTATGGGTGAGAAGTTCAGCCATCCGGGAGGGGCTCAGAGTAGAGCCGCTGCTCCTCCACATCGAAAGGAGCCAGCTGAGGTGGTTCGGGCATCTGACAAGGATGCCTCCTGGGTGAGGTGCTCCGGGCATGTCCCACCGGGAGGAGGCTCCGGGGCAGACCCAGGACACGCTGGAGAGATTATATCTCTCAGCTGGCTTGGGAACGCCTTGGTGTTCCCCCGGATAAGCTGGAGGAGGTGGCTGGGGAGAGGGAGGTCTGGGCTTCTCTGCTTATGCTGCTGCCCCCGCGACCCGGCCCCGGATAAAGCGGAAGAAGATGGATGGATGGTTTGGCCATATTGTAAAGAAGCACTGACTGAGGACAGAAACATAGGCAATATAGTCAATATGAAAACAGTGCATATATTGGTAACAATGGCAAAAATTCACAAAAATATGAGAACTTAAATTTCATATCATAGATTCGACATAATTTTTCCAAGAAAACTGGGCTACTCTAAAATGTCAATTAAAAATGGAATGCAATGAATTGCATATCTCAAATGATTTTAGTCACAATAGTTCATGTTTAAACTGACAAAGTGTATCATTAAAAACACAAAAAAGGTCTTTTTGAGTTTAATATCAGCTTCTAAAAAAGTTGGGATAGGCCATGTTTACCAAGTTAGCAGATGCATCCCCTCTTCTTTTAACAGCAGTCTGTAAATGACTGGAAACTGATGCGACCAGCTGCACGACTTTCAGGGAGGAACGTTGTCATATTCTTGTCTAATAGGTTTCTAGCTCCTCAACAGTCCTGAGGTTCCTTTGTCATTTTTTCGTTTCATGATGCTCCAAATGTTTTCAATTAGTTAGAGGTCGGGACTGCAGGCAGGCCAGTTCAGCACTGGACTCTTCTACTACAAAGCCACACAGTTATAATAGCTGCAGTACGTGGTTTATCATCGCCTTGGAAAGATGCTGTCTGGATGGGAGCAGACGTTGGCCTAAAACCTGTATATTTCAACACCGATGGTGCCTTTTCAGATATGCAAGCTACCAGTTCTATGGACACAAATGCATCTCCATACCATCAGAGATGCAGGCTTTTAAACTCAGTGCTGATAACAAGCCAGATGGTCCCACTCATCTGTAGTCCAGAGGATGCAGTGTCCTTGTTTTCCAAAAAGAATTTCAAATATAGATTTGTCAGTTTTCCACTTGCACTAAATTAGATTTGGCCCAGAGAAGATGCTGGTGTTTCTGGATTATGTTCACATATTGCTTCTTCTTTCCACCATAGCTTTAACCTGGATTTATGAATGGCACGGTGAACTGTGTTCACAGATACTGGTTTCTGGAAATTGAGGACAGTTTGAATATAACAGCAAGAGTTACAATCGCTTTGAATGCATGGATATCACAAGCCTTGGATTGATATGAGGCTATAAAAGCAACAACAAAAATGTCTGTCAGAATAACTTTAGTAGTACAGTAGTCCACACCTCTGTTTCTGTTGTAGCTTCTGTTGTATTTAACGGTTGTTTACTTATCATTTAGAAAGGTGGTGTCACTACAGTATGTTATCCTTGATTGACCAATAGGCACGCTTCAGCAGAATGCTAGCATTGGCGTCATTTCTTTAAGAAAAAAGACTTTACTTCAGCTTTGAAACACTATCACGACCGTTTTTCAGAACCTGCTGTTATTAAATATTCCAGCTGTTTAGTTCAATTCATTCATTCAAATTTGCTGCTTGCTGTCGTCGTCGTCCCCCCCCCCCCCCCCGGCCAAGTCGGAGGCAATTTCTGTATGATGGGATTAACAGGAAGTAGAATAGCTCTGCTGTGAACCCTAAAGAATAGCAATAATTATTATAATTTCTTTATAGGTTCATTAGCTGAGATAAAGATTTCTGTAAGTAGGGGAGTTTATCTCACGCAAACCACCATTACACACGCCTGCAGTGATTTGTTCCTCGGTTGGATTTGAGATGTTTTCTCAGTCGATTTGCAGATTAATCACAGCTAATTTAGAGGTTTAATGCTTTGCTCTTATATTGTTACTCAAATATGGTTGATTTTGGACTGTTTGGATATTTGAATACATCAGTGAAGCATAAAGAAATAGCGGTGGTCAATTTATTGCCAAGCAAAGTGAAAACAGTAACAAGTTACAACCTTAGTCTTACACTGTTCTGCCTTTGTTGTGTTTCAGTCAAGTAGATTGGAAAGCCCAACTGAATTTCTGAATGATGGGACAGGATATAAGAGTCCTTAGCCTTGACAGCTGCAATGAAATGCATTATGAGAGAATGTCAAGTAAGCTATATCGTGGGGATTAAGGGGGAAGGCCTAAAAAGCACAAAGCGAGATTGAGTGCAGTGAAGAGACCTCGTGCCGGGGGCTGCGAGAAGCACAATCCAGGGATGCACCTGTGTCAACAAATGTCACAGATCATTTAGGAGGCAGCGATAGGGCACACAGCTCACACTGTAGACGGCACGCTAAGTTTTTGTGAGACTTTTAAGACTAATTAATTTGATGGTAATGAATTCCTTCACGTCCTGTGGACAGGGGCTCTGGACCGCATTATGTGTGGAGGCTGAGCACTATGTTGGGATATCTTCTGTCATTCATTTCATTACTGTCTGTCAAGATGATCAGCCGAGACAATAAAGGCGCAATTCCACTGCGGCGGCTTATGAATCATCTGAATGATGAAGACAAGTCTGTGTGTGGACGGATCCCACAGTGAATTTCTGTGTGTGTGTGTGTGTGTGTGTGGGGGGGGGGGATCGGTGCAGCAATCAAACTTATAAGTGCTTCGAAAACAAATTGGTGTCTCAGAGCCAACATCCAGTGGTTTATTTAAAGATTTGTTTATCTTTCATTTATGAATTGCTGAATTGGAAATTAAAACTTTCACCCCGTGTATTATCAAGCCTCCGCCTAGAATGCCTAAAAATCTGTGGGAGTCTAAGGCTGTAACTTTCCATCAGTTAGCTGCTTTAATCAGAGGCCCCTAATATGCAGAGAATATTACTTCAGAAATACATTTCCATATCCACCATGGGAAAATAGACCAATAACTTACCATATGAAAGACAGTAGAATGACTCCAAATATATCAATGAATATCATTACCTAAAATTTTTGTCAGTTACACAGCAAAGACCTTGAAGAAACGGACATATGCACGCTTCACGGCATGTAAAGAAAGAACAGACTGTTTAAAACTTACTATAGTTTTGTCTCTTAAAGGGATTTTATAGAACTATTTGGAGTTATATGCAGCAATGTGTCTAATATACGCCACCTCTTGCACTATAACGGCTGGGATTTGTTTGTCACATTTAGCTGACAGTTGGTTGCTAGTGGATGTTCGAGGCTCTGGTTGCATCTTTCTTTTGTATTTACCAGACCCTCATATGCCAATCAATATATGTTTCACTCTGATTGGTAGGTGCTTCCCATTTCACAGCGGTAACAGTTATTTTGCATTGTCATTGTGTGATATGTGGGGTGTTCTCTGTGGATTTCTTTTAACCATTTTATTTATTTATTTATTTATTTATTTATTTATTTATTTATTTATTTTTTCGCCTGTCCCATTTGGTTCTTTAGCCGTCAGAATTGTTGTCTGAAGACCAACAAGGATACCCAATGGATTTATTTTGCCAAATGGATCATCATGGCATTGCCGTATTGGTCCATTTGATCGACCTTTGTTTTTATTATTTATTTTATTTTCAGTTGTTACAGACGGGACAGACATGAGTGAGGGATAGGAAAGGGAGAAAGAAAGAGGAAGGAAAAGAAAAACAGAAGGGGAGAGGGACAGTGAGAAAGGGGGGAAGAAAAAATATCTCCGGGATCACCTGTTGAGAGAGAAAGAATAGAAAACAAGCAAAAAAACAAAACAAAACAATGCAACATACTATACACAACACCATCGCATTAATCTAGCTAAGTGTAAACAGCAGTAAATACTAAATATTGAATGTTGTTGTGCAGCACGCAGGACATACAGCGCACAATGTGCTTTGAAGTAGCAGCCAAGAAAGGTGTGATTTAAGTCTACGAATAGTGAACACCCATGTGCACACCTGTGTGGATCGGCGCGCTTGTATTCAAATGGTTTCCCCATGTAATGGTCTGCTAGAGGATGTAGAGAGCCATAGCCCCGTCCCCCAGGGCATGAAGCAGGCATGGAGGAGATCCAGGCCCCAGACATCCAGAGGCCCCAGAGTGCAAGAGCCCAAGGAGGACCACCGGAGGGGCATCCGTGCCACCTTCATGGGAAGGGCTGAGGATCCCCAGATGAGGGGTCACCCAGTAGCCACCGGGCAGAAGCTAGAGGGGGCTGCACCGGCGTGCCCGCCGGCTCTGCCGGCAGCCAGCTGTGCCAGAGTGAACCGAGCCGCAGGCACAGAGGCCGGAGGCCCGAGGGCCCCCCGCGCCCCGGAAGAGGCCTGACCGAGCAGCAGGCGCCAGGCCCCGCCAAGTAGTCACCGGGAGTGAGCTGGTACATACCTGAGCGCCCAGCCCCGGACACCAAGAACCACCAACGCACCGACCCCTGAGGGCATCAGTCACCGGCATGGAGTGTGGTGAGGGGAGATAGGCCTCCACACTTTGGAGGGCCTTGGAGTTCCCAGAGAGGTGAAGTCTAAGACCCGACCTGACATATAGACACAGACAAACAGGCACACACAGACACAGACATGCATTTCCCTTTTAACCATTTTAGTCACCATGGAAGTCGTGTTCGTTAAAGGCTAGACAATCTGGTTCAGTGCGTTTGTCTACCCCTGTGGTTCACATTGACCAAGTACAAGAGATACTGTTGTTTATATAGTTTATTCAGGTATTCAAGGTTCCCGGAAGATTAAGTAAATTTCCTTTTGTACTCCTTTTTACATTTACTCTAATGTCTGGAAAAAGATACCGGCGTATGAAAATGCAGAATCTTTGGACCAAGGACAAGATTGTGGGTTTTGAGTTGTTATTGTCAATGTAGCTTTCTCTATACGTTTTAGGTCTTTTGTCCACATATAAAAGGCACTTTGGGTCACTGAAAATGGAGCTTTTGAAAAAAGTCCCTCCAAGGTGAATGTTTTCAGAGACTCGAATTCTGCATTTGACATGCAGACAGGGAAAGTGAAGATTTTGTGTTGCTATGTCAAAGGCGTGCACCTTTATGTCCTTTTTAAAATATCAGATGGGATGCAGTGTTTTTGTTTTTAGGCTTCTGATTAGCCAACATTTCTATACACTTACAGATATAACACAGACTCTTTCTTTAAGATAGATAAGATCTTTATTGTCATTGGACAGTCATACATAGTACAATGAAATTGGTAAACTGTATAACACAACACAGTAACTTAAGTAATAAAAGGCAGAATGAGTGTATGTTTATTGCACATTATTATTGCACATTGTTATTAGTATTATTATTGTTATTCTTGTTACCCCCCAAAAAAGTCCAGGTCAGCTGTTTGCATTGATTAGGGCTATTACCCTGTTGTAAAGCTATCCTTGAGTCTATTTGTCAGGAACTCAGCAGCCGGAACCTCCTGCCAGACGGCAGCAGCTTAAACACCCGCTTGTCCTGGGTGTGTACAATCCCGTAGCTGGAGAACCATACAGAGATGCCATATGTCATATAACGGTTGAAGACGGTCAGCAGCTCCTTTCTCAGGTCCGTTTTTCTGAGGATTCTCAGGAACATGGAGACGTGGTTGGGCCTTCTTTAAAACCGCAGAGTTGTTTTTAGTATGCACTTGAGAGAGCATGGCATCTTTTACATTTTCATGTGGACAGATGTGTCTTTCAAAACAAAAGCAGAAATTCTCATTTTTTTCAAAGTACCCATATACATGTGGACTTAGCCTTAGTATTGACTCTTAATATTTGGCCAAGCTTTTGGGTGCATGTATGTAAATAGTCCACTTGGAGAACCAGAGCGACTGTGTTTACTGAAACTGTCACCATTAGGGGTGCCTGTAGCCCAGGGGGTGGAGCAGGTCAGGGGGCGGAGCAGGTCATCTACTAATCAGAAGGGTTTAGACCAGGGGTCTCAAACTCGCGGCCCGCGGGCCATTTGCGGCCCACGTCACCTTTACTTGCGGCCCGCATATTGATGTGAAGAAATATATATAAAAAAAAAATTATTCGAAAAATGATTTAATATGAAGGCAATATGAGCAGAGAGTTACAGGCATGGCCCTTTAAGACTGTAGCCTCATGGGCGGTGTAGTCCGTGCTGCAGGGAAGGTGTGGGACTGCCCCTCCCGCTGTGTGTGTGTGAGCGCGAGGGATGGAGAAAAAGCAAAGTCGAAAAGTACGAGGTGCTACCGACCAGAAATGGGAGATGGATGCATGTAAATATACCATAAAAGCCACTGCAGCCAAAAAGAGTGCCTGACGAGCCCAGTTGTAAGTAAGCTGTTAAGACTCGACTGTACACTGTGTTCGTGTTTTCCTCCAAAACAATAAGTTCCATTGGAGCAGCCTTTCAGAGCCTCTCTCTGTCTCTCTCTAGCAAAGTTGACCCAGACAGTAAAGCTAGTTCTCGGCTACGAGCCCGACACGAAACCCGAAGTATTAGCCAGAGGTCTCCTTACCACGGTTTGGAGCCGCGGACCTGCCCGAGGTAACAAGAGAGGACAAACATGTTGAGGGACTGGCTGTATTAGTTCGGTGAGAGATTTATTTGGAAAGAAAACCGTTTTCACTTACAGTCAAAAGCTAATGTGTATGCTTATGTCTGCATTTTTATTTTGTTAAATACAAACAAAATTATAGCAAAAGTGCTGCCACGTGTCTAGCCAGAAAGAGCGTACCAGTTTGTTTATTTGGTAGTTCAATGAACGGCTTCAGATAGTAAGAGTGAGGAAAATAAATGCATTCTTGTTTGCAGTTTTGTCTTGTTATACAATATTTTTAATTAAATAAAACAACAAAACACTACATTTTAGGAAATATTAGTGGGGATTTTCTTTCTTTTTTTTTTTTGCACTACTTGAACACTAAAGTAGCTCTCCAATGAGATGACGGTGCCAGAATTGGCCCGCGGCTCATTTGAGTTTGAGACCCATGGTTTAGACCTTCTGCAAACATTATAAAATAAATTTAAAAAAATTGAGTGTGAGTGTTAGATAGGAACCACTTAAGCAAAGAAAAAAAGTGTTTGTATGAATGGGCGAATGAGACAAGTTGGATAAGTGCTTGCAAAGAACCTGTCCGTTACTATCATGTGATGATGATTTAGATTCATCTCCAAACAGAGGCTGGCACGTGGCACCAGAGTTCTTGAACTGGGGTCAACAGTCTAACAGGGATTGCCTCCATGAAGTGGAGATTTTTGTTTAAATGAGGTGTCTGGACAAGTGTCGGATGGATACGATGTTTCCAAAATATCTCAACATCTACTAAATGAGTTGGCGCAAAACCTTGTGCAATTATTCACTTTTAAGACACTTATGAGACAAGGGTGCAAATGTTTGCTTCTCAGTGAAATATTTGAGTAACTCTGCATGACATTACACTGAAGTCAAACTAGTGTGATAAACATTATCTGTACATTAGCATCATTAGCACAACAACTGCTGTGCCTCGGATAGCTGGCACAAGTCTGCTAATAAGGTATTAGAGTCATATTTTATTTTTAAGCGCACATACCACAGTGCACCACAACCTGGGCGGATCACAGCACCTTACGCTGAGCTGATGCACCGCTGGACAGCTTCAGCAGACCGATTGCGGCCTCTGTGTCTTGCACAATATTACTCTAATGACTTTTACTGAAGAAAGATGAGTGCTTCAAATATACTCCAGGAACATTTCCCCCAAGTACACGTTTAAACCAACGATCCTTCAGTCATATTAGTGTTGCACTGACTCAGCTCTACTGTCACCTAATTAGTTTAAATTTATGGTACAACAGCAGCAGAAAATATTCTTATAACCTCGCTTTAGAGTGACATTTCTGATTTCTGGAATCGCTCCGGTGTTCATCTCTTCTTGTTTTTTTGAAATATAAACATAGCTTAATTATTTAAAGTAAAAGAAGGAAAAAGAAGAACGAATCGCTTTATTATAAAAGAAATAAGTGTGTTCATTGTGGACAAGCAATAAAAGTTTCAGCATTATGTTCATCTGTGTCATAGAATTGCATTATAAGTCCCACAGACTAAACCCTCATTCATCTGGTTTATAAATTCCATTATAAAACTTGACACTGTGATGTTTGTGGGTGTTGTTCACCTTGATCCTGCTGCTGAATCTCTGCTATTAACACCTCGGTAGGTGCTGTGCTGTATTTTCACTTCACTTTCGGTTTCAACACATCAGTCAGCTCCAACTGGCAAATGTAATGCTGATGTGTGCCAGTAAGCTAATGTCATCCCGCCAATAAATTGTCTATTGAATACTTTCAATTAGGCCACTCGACCAGCTCAGAGGAGAATACCATCAAAAAGGGATGCATAATACTGGAGCACAATTAAGTCTAGCCTTAATGTAAGTGGTTGAATTGGATGAAGCTCAGTGGTTACAAACAAAAACAATCTGGATTGTGTCATTTCATCTCACAATTGTCCTGGATGTAGGGTACTTGTGGGCCTGGAGCATTTTTGTGGATACTAACAGAGTTAACTAAGAGCAGAGGTGGCAAAAGTACAAAAAAACTTATTCACCTTCTTACTCAAATAAAAGTAAAAAAGTACAGCTCTGAAATGTAATCAAAGCAAGAAAGTAAGAATAGCTCTTTGGAGGGCGTTTCTAATTTTTTTTTTAATTCTAATTATATTCAGCTTGAATCTAAAGAAAAAAGAGAATTTATTTTCTGTTGCCTACATTATAGACGGCGACTTTTCCTCTAAATGTCAGCAGTCAAAGTGGATTCAGCAGGTGGGAAACCTAAAATTAGTTGTAATGGCTCCGTGTGGGGAAATGAATCATAACTCATTATAATTTCTATTGTGAGCTCCAGTAGGTTTTCTTAGTGTACAGGCTGTGATCAGCTGACCTGCTGCTCTTTGTTCAATTACACAAGTGAATTCAACCAGATGTGAGCAGATGTCTTATAAGTTCTCCTGGCTGATTTCATCCTCTACACTGACACTACACTGTTTATGGTGTCGTTTTTCTAGAAGTTATAAAGTTGGTATAAAGGTGGAATTTAGTCAATGAATCTCAGCATCATCAGCTAAAAAATTCAGATGAATCTCTGCTACCCTTGATGTAAGTAAAGTAAGTAAAATTTTATTTGTATAGCACCTTTCAAGATAAAAATCACAAAGTGCTTCACAGTAAAGCTAAAACATAAAACAAAAATTAACCAAAAGCAAGTTTAAAAAGATGAGTTTTTGGCTGTTTTTTTTTAAAAGAGACCACAGATCTCAAGCTCAAAGGGATCTGTGTAACCTAATTCTGACCATGAACCACAGCCACAGTACAGCAAACTAACCTGTTTATTCTGCACTAACCTGCAAAGGATTTTCATGCAACCTTTAAAAAACAGTTAGTCTACATCAGTTTGTTTTGCAAAATAAAAAAAAAACAAACATAATATCACATGCACATACCCAGTATTTAATTTAAAAACACGAGAACCTACAGGTAAGCTTTACATTTCCAGTTTATCAGATCCCACTGAGCAGTCCTCACCTTTAAATCTAACCTTTCTTCTTCCTCTCCTGTCCTCTTTCTTGTCTTTCTCCATCTCTGAGTGAAGTTAGCTCTCTTTCTTTTCTCTCCTTATAAAATACAGCAGCTGCACCTTTAGCTAGCAACACACTGTGAGACAAACTGCACACGAACAGTTTGTGTGTTCGTTGATGTTTGTTATGCTGATAGAAACGCTTCATTTGAAACACCCGTCGCTTAATAATATGACTCCCTTTATGCTCGCTCCTCTTCAGTAGGGCTAGCTAGATGCTGAAGTACCGCAGCTAATAAACATATCCAGTTTCTTTTTAGGCTCAAATCGGTTTGATGTTTGAAGGCTCACAGTGATGAAATAATAACTCCCTCCAAATGCGCTAAACCAAAATTAACGAGCCTGTTTTGAAAATGTAAGGAGTGAAAAGTACAGACATTTGCTTAAAAATAGTACTCCGAAAAATACATCTCAAGTAAAGTGCAGATACCTGACAATTGTACTTGAGTACAGTAACAATTATTTGTACGCTGTTACTTCCCACCTCTGACAAAGAGTGATCATGTAATTCTGAAATAATACTTTATTTAGAGCAGGAGCTGGTCTTAGTGCAACGTTTGTCAAGTTCACGAGTTTCAGTGACGTAGAAACCGTGGTGTAGTCTAAGGAGCTTGGAAAGAAAAGCGTCTGGACTTGTTTAAGTTGCTTGAAGATGTCCACTGTGAGTGACCATCTTTGAACAGAGGCGGTGGTTTACGACACCAACTGTCTGCCATCTATAATCCAGTTTTGAGATCCCTTCCCAGACGCCTTAACGCCCACTCACATCCTGGGCCATCTGACCTCAGAAAGTCACATGATAGGGTGGGGCCAGGTTTCACAATGAGCTCACCCGAAACCCTGGCTGATTGTGACCCACACCCAGTTTCACACCTTGGCTCAGGTGATTAGAGGATCATCAGGGGATCCTTTTGTCCCTCTTTGGGGGGAAACTCCCACTGGGTTTAAATCTGGGACTCTCCACCATTTGACCTCAGAACTGAAGAAGCTTCTCAGATGAGAGGTGAAACGTCTTCAAGCAACTTAAAGAAGTCCAGACGCTTTTCTTTGCAAGCTCCTTTGACTACGACGACTTGGATGACTGAGAACCTTCACAGACATAGAGTTGGTGTACTTGTTCAGTCATTAACAACACAAAATATAGGATGCACATTTCCAGACTATTATGGGTTACTAATCACTTCAAACTGTGCACATTTTTTCAGTGGACAGAAGTAAATATGATTTGAGTGGTTTCATAATTTAGCCAGTAAAGAGAATTAAACACAATGAATCTTTATTGTTAAACTATGGAATAATGCATAACTATAAAAATGTGAAATTTGATTTGGTTTTTCAAAATAAAAGTACAAAGATATTTTGAAAGATTAACAGTGTGAATAATTTGGTAATATTATTGTTCTTTTTGTGTTCTTCTGCACAGTAGGTTTTAAAAGAAGGATATGGACGGACCCTGTTAGGTTAATTGATTGAGAACCTTCTATATAAGCACTGTAAAAAAAAATTTTTTTAACCAAAATATATGACAAAATTAAAAAATTAAAGAAGCTTATATCCATCCATATCATTCCGCACATTTAATCTGAGCTGAATATAATCATTACAGGGTGAACAGTGTGTGACAGTCTGTTTTATCAAGACTTAAACAGAAATGAGGAAATCTTATCATTGTTATTTATTCTGCATCCCTTATACGTGACTTACAGCTGACAACAGGAAAGTTTAAATGAAATGAATAAAACTATTTAACATGAGAATTAAAACGCTGAAAAATAACTAAGTAAAAGAAAAAGATGTTTTATAAAAATATTTTAACAAGAAATTACAACAACAAATAAAACAGAAGGCAACATGTCTTAACTGCTTGTCCCATTCTGGACAAAGGGAAAGATACACCTGGGCAGGTTCGTGTTCACACCTACAACCAATTACAGCCATCAGCTAACTTAACACTTGTGTCTCTGGGCTGTTGGAGTAATCCATAGAGCACAGTGAGAACATGCAGATGCTACACAGAGATTCAAATCCAGATCCTTCTTTTTGTGGGGTGACGTAGCTAAACACTTCATCACCATGCTGCCTTTATTTTCTAACATGAAACAATGAAACAAATCATCTTCAAGCTGTTCTCTCATCCGAGAACATAAAAACTAAAAGCTGGCTCATCACAGATTTCATCTTGCACCTTGGAGAGTTTGAAGGCCTGAGAGAGCGCCCAGTATCACGAGCTGTAAGGATGGAAGACCATGGAGTCCCTTTAATATATTCATGGTTATAGCTGAAATGTTGTTGCACCTTCTACGTGTCAAACTACCACTATCAGTGTAACACGTGCTGTAGCATAACTCCTTCTTTTGTTCTTCCTCGTTTTTCTTTTTGCTCTGTTCTAGTTAGCCTGATCCGGTGGCACAGGGCATGCCATCTTTTTAAAGAATATTATCTCGAGCACTTTGATAAGAGTGAAAGAAAAGATTAAAGCTTCATTCACTGTGGACAATCCTTCAACTTGTGTTTTTGTCATGCAGACATTTCACAGCCTAATTCAGACAGTGACATACAGTTTGACATTTAAATGTTTTCTAAGAGTAATGATGTTACCCCAACTAATAAACTGTGAAGAAAATGATTTGCATGGAGAATACTGGAATTCAATGTGTATCAGTCTGTCCACAGATCAGATACGGATACTGTTTTGGAGATCTGGTGCAGGATAGCAGCTGCAAACCAGCTACTGTACCTGCTATGATTGTAAGTGCGGATACTTTATCAGTATTATCTACTGAAGCTAAAAGTATGTTAGTAAGAGAAAAAGATACACATAACAGCGCTACTTCAGAGGCTGTATCTTTGACCCTGCGGTGAATCATCTGGCTGATACACTCATACTGTATATGAATGCAAGTACAACATATGCCTGACTTCCATGAATAGCATACGAGAGCAGCTTCTTGGAAGGATGGTTTTAGCATTTGTATAGCTAATGGTTCGATACATGCAGATTTCTCTTTCCACTGGTCTCCAGCAGCTGTTTAGCCTCTAATACTGTGCTGTAGTTCAGCGGTCTCCAACCTTTTTTGCGCCACGGACCGGTTTATGCCCGACAATATTTTCATGGACCGGCCTTTAAGGTGTCGCGGATAAATACAACAAAATAAAACTAGTACCGGTACCGAAAAAAAGAAAATTTATTCATAACACACGTGAAAAGACCAAGGAAAACCGAGTAAACGATAAAAACGATAACAAAATAACGCTGAAAACCAATTTCACACCTGAGCCTCAACTCTCGCGGCCCAGAACCAAACGACTCACGGACCGGTACCGGTCCGAGGCCCAGAGATTGGGGACCGCTGCTGTAGTTTGATCAGCTGATCACCCAAACCATGGCTTTCAACACATTGCTGTCACCATTTAACCAGTTGTCAAGTAACATAGACCAAAAAAATAGGTGAAGTTTAATTTACTGTTAGGAAAATTAAACAAGAGTTGTGCCTCTAACATACTAAAAGCTTTGTAATTTTAATAGTCGCATCATTTCTGAACACACAAAAAGCAAATCGTTTAATGCTGTATCCATAAATTTTCCCAAGTTTCTTATCAAAGTTATTTTAAATCATCCCCTTGTAATTTCGGCTGTTTAAAAGCTTCTACAGCGCTCAGACTCTGCTGTCCAGCTGTTATTAAAGCTATGTGAACTAACTTCAACCCCTCAACACCCTCCAGGTCTTGCTTCTCCCTTTGAGCAGACAGATTTGACCTTTATGGAAAATTGTGTTTACCGAAGGTCACTAAAGAACATAAATATTGAATAATCAACAATTTTTCACTTCAGCTCTCTATATCACAGTTTTTTTGATTAAAAAACAACCAAAAACCTGAAATAATATTCATTGTAAAACCTGGTTAGGCTGTAATGAGGCAACTTATGCTGAATCATAATTATTTTTTACACGTTTAAAAATTAGTTTCGTGTTTGAAACACACACAAACACAAATTCTGCCCCAAAATATAAATATATGTAAATTTTGTTACATTTGTTAAGCACAATGGAACATTTTGCACTTAATAGAATCTGGTCAAATCAAATTTACATGATTGGTATGTATTCATTTTATGTGAAAAAATGTACCTTTTATTTTTATACTTAAAATTTTTGCCTCGTGTTTTCTGAAGGTGAAGAATCTTTTTTTGTGCAAGTTTTTTTTAAAAAAAAAAGTATGCCTAAAGTAAGCGTAGGGGTTTTGTGCAGAGAGGACCTTGCTTATTTCAACAAGAGAATGCAAACTATGTATGTGTATGTATCACAAATTAATACCTCCAAAGAAAAAAAAAATGTGGGTGACCTTTCACCTTTTGAAAACATCCCAACAATGTAAATGTCAATGTTTTTACAGAAAGTTTTTAATTTTGCAGCTCAGTGGTAAATATACTCTGACGTGTCTCGAGTTCTTTAAAAGATCTTGCTGGTTTATTAAAAAAGTATTTATTTAATATTTATTTAAAACTATTATTTAAAGCTATTTAAAACAAGATTTATGTCTACGTTTCAAGATACAGTCATATCAAAAAAAGCTGAAATGAATTTATCCGTCTCTCACGTCAATGTGAAGGAATTTTGGCCCACTCTTCTTTACAGTGTTGCTTCAGTTCACTGAGATTTGTTGTCATTCATTTATGCACAGGACCCACCACAGCATTTCAATCAGGCTGAGGTCTGAACTCTGAGTAGGCCAGTGCAACACCTTGATCTTTTTCTTTTTCAGTCATTCGATTGTAGATTTGCTGCTATGCTTGGGATCATTGTCCTGTGGCATCACCTAATTTTGGCCACATTTAGCTGTCAGACAGATGGACTCACATTTGACTCCAGAGTACTTGGGTATAAATAGGAGTTAATCGTGGACTCAATGACTACAAGGTGCCCTGAGGGCTTTACTATGAAGAACGATTAATGGCTTAACGAGCTAAGTCAAGCTTAAAATGAGGGTTTTCTGTGTCACAAAAGTGGCCCTCTTTTTACCTGGCTAAAAAAACCATTATGCTGAACACATAACCTTATCATTATAACCCAAAGTCGAACTGTAAGTTTACAGCACCGCAGTCTTTGCATTGCATTCCCACTGGGATTTGCATGTATTTAGCTGGTGATGCAGAAAATGTAAATCAAATTAATTTGTCTTTGATCCGCAACAAGCTAAATTGAGTTCCGCGGCTTCTTGATTAGGCTATGGGGCAGCAACTTTTAATGTTTAAATGTTTCCAGTTTCAAGTTTCACAGTGCTAATGTGCAGCTGTCACATTATGAATAAACAGCAGCACAGAGAGGGCACTCATCAGTGAAATAATTAACTCGAATTAAAATATTTAGTTTACTGCTCTGTGTGTTAAATCACCAGATTAACATTTTCTGCAGCATTAATCCCTCGTCTTATTTGCAACATGGTTGCATTTTACAGTTCTTTTCGTCACCATTTTATCATCAACATTATCAGATAACATCTCCGATTGGAGCAGGTGGCACTCGCAGGGATCGTTTTGTGTGTGAGTCATGTGATGTCGGTCAACAAGAGTCATGTGATGCATAAAACTCCTTTTTTTTAAAGCCCACCCTCACCGAGCCTGAAGCAGAATGCCTAGCTTAAGAGAGAAAGTTGATAGCTCTCATTGTTATACTTGCTCTCTCCAACTGGGGGTTTGAGGTTTTGTCAAGCCAGATAACTCAAATTAAGCCTGGTTTCTTTAGGGGCCAGCATACTCCTCAGGTCCCGTAACTGTAAAACAAATCTATGGACATTATGGTCAAACATCTCTACTCTTGTCTCTTTAAAGAGAAGAGGCTTTCTCTTGGTACAAACAAATAAGTCATATTTGTTGCATCTTTTTCTAATTGTACTGTCATGAACCTTAACATTTAAGACATAACTGAGGCCTGTGGAGTCTGACGTGTACTTTAGCAATTTAATTTAACAATTTTTCCATCTGAACTTGAGGTGAATTTACAGTGGGACATCCACTCATGGGAAAATGGTGGCATAGTGTTAACACACACCTGACCAGTAAAATGCCAATAGGCCACTACTTTCACAGAGGTGGTCACAGTGGCTAATGATCAATTAATCAAGAGACTTTGATCAGCAGCACCTGGCCACTACTTACGCTCTTCGTTGCTGTGGAAACAGAGTTCTGTAAAAACCTGTGCTTTATGACTCTATACTGTCTTACTTCTACGTTTGTGTTATATTTGTTCATTTACATTTTACACAGCATCCCATTTCTTTCCCATCCCTACAGATTTATACCACGGCCCTATTTGGATGCTATAAAAATTTGGAGAACCAAAACTGTCACTAGTTAGTGTTTGTGCTTAGTTAAAGATGCTAATCTTTGCCTGGATAACCAGCAATGCAAAGGAGCTAGACATGTAGTATTTCTGAAGTTGCACATTTACTGGAAATGTTTTTACAGTAAGCACTTAGGTCAGCTTCATTGTCAACATTGCTCAATGGTTGACATCATTTTATGAACATTGCAACACATTTATATAAATTCCCCGTGTGCTCAATTGATGTAAAGCTCTCTTTTGGCCTTACAGCAGCACTATTCTACAAATATTTGATGCAGTTATAAAAGGAGCAGAATGTGGACACATCTGGCTGCTTACGTTGATGCTATGAGGATATAACTGTGTATGGTAAGATTTATCCAGCAAGTCATTTATCAACATAAAGTAAGACAGCAATAAGCAGCCGTAAAAATACATTCATGTTCAGGCAAGATGGTTAATCCTCCTGGGTTTGTGTAAAGGCATCTGTGCATTTACAAAAAGATCTTATTAATATTAATTGTGATGTTGAATAATGACAATTTGTTTTTTAATGAATTATCTCATATGCTGTTTGTGATATAAAATTGATTACCTTTTTTTAAAATTTAATTATATATTTTCTATATACTATGGACATGTAGCCTTACAATTCAGTCCATGGCATAAACTGGATTTAATTAGACTTGTGGTGAGACTAAAGCGAGAGTCTTCAGACAGTTTGATTCTACACAGATTAAAAATTAAACACTGGATGCCCTGGGCTTCACAAGCATACTCTAGCACATGCATGTTTCATCTCCACAAAAAGGTTGGGATGTCAGTAGTTGAACGGAGATTGTGTACTCGTACTGATAATGCAGCTATTTTGGATGCAGTGTGAAGTTGCAACACAATTCATTACCATGTCTGTACTTATTCAATTTTTAGCTTCAGTACAAGTTCAAGTTCATCCTGTATATGAACTACAGCAAAGCTTCTGGGACTTCACCTCCACATTTGACCACTTTATTAATAACTGTCTCATTCTTTGACCTGAGCTGCTGGTCAAATAATATACTAATAATTTTGTTTGACATATTACTACCATAATTCCTACATTCATGAGAGTTTTGCATTTAATGCTTATAATTAACTGTGGACGTGTATTTATTAGAATTGTCTATTGTGTGCAAAGTTTAAGTTACTGTGCAAAATGCATGCATGTGCACATTTTTTCTTGCTTTGCATGTAAATAAGATAAGATAAGATAAGATAAGACTTTATTGATCCCACAATGGGGAAATTTTTGCGTCACCTCAGCTCAGGTACAGATATATGAAGGAAATACAAATAAGTACAATCAATGAAAAAAAGTAAGATAATACACTATATACAATGGTAGCATACACAGTATGTGATTATGGATATGGTTGGAAATATGGAAGACATAAACTATATAGCTTGGAAGGTCATGGAAGGTTGATTATGCATGAAGTGGTGACCATGGATGTTCACAGTGTCCAGTGACTTATGACATCGTGATTGAGGAGTTACATATTACAAATACATTTGTAATATGATTCCTACAAAGCATTTTGTAAATGATACTAACTAAAAAACTAAATGTGCATATGCTGCTGGAAATTCTTATTAGAGTTCTCAGTACCTAAAGATGGAAATATAAGCCTTATTTGCACCCACTGACATTGAAGTGCTCATATACATCCAGCTGCTTTTACATCTTTCAGACAATGCTACAGTCGGCAGGGCCTGAAGTACTGCAAAGAAATGCAGACATTGACTTTACAGCAATGCTTTCACAGTGTGCCACAAATGAAACACATGTAGCCTAACTGTAAATGGTTGTTGGCATAGCTACAATTACTGTTAAAGATATGAAGGATAAGCAGTGATTTTATCTGCTGCAAAGGCACGTTTAAAAGCTAAAGGTGACAGAATATTTACATTTCAGTAAGCCCCTGAAGCTACAGAATGAACAGCCTAGGTAAAATAAGATCAGCTGAGACAATGACTTATCCATTTTTTAAATATATTTGTCTCTATGTGAGCAGTTTTCTGGTCAAATTCACAGTTAGTGTGTGTGTTTAATGTTGCGTGTATGTAAATCTATTCTTTATTTACTAGAAAGCATTTCTCAATTTTACTGATCTACTTTTATTTCTGTTCCTTTTAAATGTTACTTGTTAAACTGTATTATTCTTTCCTTTCTTGGTTTTATGCCTTCTAAAGTGTTTTTTAAGCACTTTGTGCTCTATAATTAATGATTATTATTGTTATTATTTTATAGGCCATTTATTGAAATGGCCTTTGCAAATGTTTCGGGGTTCGGGATGAAATGAAAATCTCTTTTATAGCAGTGACATCAAGGCTAAGAAATTCACTCATTAATGATTATGTTTTGTATGTCGATGAGTACTGTGTTAAATAAGAGGTTTACATAAACAATGACTCACCTGGGATTTCTCATATATATTTATTCTCTTTCTTTTAGTCTCACCTGCACGTCTCTCTCTGTAGAAAGCTAGTACAGCTGTAGCACACATTGTCTCGGGTATATGAGGGTTGGACAGTTTTATCATTAGTTTGGATCTAATAATTAAGAAATGCCTGTATTGGCTGATGCACATCACCAATTCCAGGATACTACTAATGATGATTGGCTCACATGTACGTGCAGTAAATAGTCACAGACATCCAGGTGCAGGACTTTACGGCCTTAAAGGGTTTCTGTTACTTGGATAACCAATCATATCATTATTAGATCGGATGCGTCTCATCTTGGGAAAGATACAAAACCATTTCTTTGTGAGTCTTTCTGCCACTTTGGAAAATCGCCAAGACTAAAGCTGCGATTTCTGCAGCTGCTTTCAACTTGCCATCTTCCCAAGGTCTAAGTTAAGTAACCTATCTTCTGCTGTGCTGCTTGTGCATTTCTTCACTGCTTGTATATTTTGACAGGTGTTTTTTTTGGCATAAACCTGTAAACAAACTGGAACTTCTTGCTGCTCAATTTACTATTATGCTACTGAATCTCTGCATATTTATTCAGAATCTATTGTCCAGGTCATTATTAGAAGTCCATACAACAGTTAAGCTAACTTTTTCTTGGGTTATTTGGCAACTGCATGCCTTACGGCCAATGCACAGAGTCATCTTGGGCCATATTTTATTTTTCCACTCATGATTGTAGAGGTTTTCCCGTACCTCCAGTGTGCTTTTCATCTAATTATCATGGTTTTTGTTTGTTGTTATCCTAGTCTAATAGAATCTTTATCTATATCCCTATGCGACGTTCTTCAAAAACTAAAACCAGTATACATTTTGTTGAATAAAACAATCCCAGATAAACAACAGATACCCAGGCCACACCATATCTCTTCCTTTTTATCACTCCAATCCTGCTCATCAGCAACTGAGAATCAAACAAACATGAAAATGATCAGCGTTGCATTCACAACAGGACTTTCAATTGATCTCAGTTTCATCTCATTTGTAATGAATAATTTAGTTGCTTTAAGAGAGGAGAGGAGGCCTGACTTGCATAAAAGAAGAATCTACGTCCATTTTAGTGGTGAAATATTTCTCATTTAACAACATGCGTGTTAACAGCATGCCATGGGTTTATCAAAGTAATCACGTTAAATTGCAACAATCTTTGCTGCTTCCTATCCAGTCGTTAAGTGATGATGTGACGAATCCTACTTCCGGGCCTAAAGTAGTCTGCGTTTAATATGGCTTTTGTGTTGTTAACATGTTTAATATTATGTATTTTCTTCTATTTAATCTCAAAAAGCTCCTAAAACAGTCAGTGATCACTGTTGACTCGGCTTTTATTACCGCTAATCATTTATTTAAGCTCAGTTTTTAAAACCTTAGGATGTAACTACAGCCCAGCCCATGCAGCAGTATATGAATGACTAACCTCGTATTGTGGATGGATTATCTCAGTTGTTCTCCTGGCTGAAGTTTGGTCCTTTTATAGCATCCTGCCATGCAATTACATTTGTTCCTGACCACCAAGAACACTCAGGTTAACTTTTATCGAGTGAAAAAAAAGTTAGCTTGTTTATATTATGCTAACATAGCTGTGTCGCTAGTGGTCACGTAGCACATCATTATATACCAGCTAGCCCAACTTCAGTAACCCTACAAACGTCACTGCTGTTTAGTTTTCTGTCTTCATTTATGTTGGAAGTGATAACAGAGCTGTACGTTTTAATTTGTTTCCAAAACCCCGCAGTCAGGACATGCTATATTGTATTTAGATAGAAGCTAGCGAGCTAACTTCCTGCTAACTTCTAACTCCGTTAAATGTCATAAATTCCGTTTTCATGGATGCCTGGATGTTAAACTCAATTGTTACACCTGGTACAGCAGAACGCTGATCATTTTATTAAAGATGAAAGACTTTAGACAGTTTTTAAACTCTCAGTTATGCCATAGTGATCGTTTGATATATGGACCTGCAGCGGAGTTTAGGCCCAGACACGGCTACTGACGTCAGACTTAACGACCGGATAGAAAAGGTGGGGTATGCTTGGTTTTAAATTTAGTGGGCAGCACTGTAGAAAAAGGTTCTGGGTTCAGCTGAGGCCTTTCTGTGTGGAGTCTGCACAGTCTTCCTGCATGGTCCCACGTTCCCCCAGAATCCACAAGAAGTTTGTTTTAAATTGGCTGTAGATGTGAACGTAAGTATGCATGGCTGTCTGTCATCGTGCCCTTGGTCTAAGCTGGGATAGCCTTAACTCCATCACGGCCTTAGCTGGATAAACAATTAAGAAATGGATGGTAAAACTGAGATTTAGTTTAGAATATTTCCTTTCACTGGGGATTCATGTTTACCTGAGGGCGTCCAGCATGCTTGCTGAGCTACTTCTCAATCAATAAATCAAACAAAATTTATTTATACAGCACCTTTCATGGAAATGGTTTACAACTGACTGAAAGATGCACAAGGCAGTAAACATAGTCTGGGAAAAGTAATATGTGCCAAGATACCTCCTTTTTATTACCATTTGGCTTTTATAATGTAAATAAAATAATGGAAACCCAAAAAATATACATCACAAAGAAAGCTGTGATAAAACTCACATAAAAATAATTTATTGAAACGCAGCTACAAGGACTAAGGAAGTGAACGGTTTAAATATAAATAGTGAAATTACTCAGGGAAAAAGCATTACAGTGAAGTAGTAGGCTGTTATTTATGAAGAAAATGAAATGAGCAAAACAGCAGTGATGCCTTGAAATTATAAAAACTGCTCTTGGATGAGAAGGGCTTGAGTTCCTGTAAAATTGTTGCTCATATTGGTGGATCACAGAGGCTCGGTTATTTTTTTTGAGTGTTTTTTGAATGCTTATTAAGCAGGAAGCAATAATTTTGTTTCAGGGTTAGATCTCAGAATCCTTGTTGCTTTGGGAACTGAGTCAAACCTTTTAAGTATTTGTTACCTATGGTAATTTTCTCAATTTGAATTGTCTCATACTGAAATGCCAGCCTACGTGTGACTTTTATTGCATGCACGATGTTTGCAACATAAAGAAAACGACAAATAACAACTTATTAGAAACCCTGTAAAACTGGTTATCTTCATCTTGCTTAATAGCATTATCTTTTGTAGCTGTTTAAAACCTTGTGATGAGTGTAGATCGAAAGGTATTCCTGGTGCTTTGCAGCAGTCTCTGAATATGAACAGACTGACCTCATTCGAGGGTATGGGTTGGTATTTTCTGCATTACCGTGGGAATGCCATTCTATTTCATCCTATTCGTGGCATATATTTATCAGTCAGTTGCATATTTGTAAACCGCCTCATCTAATGTGTAATTGTAAACTGGCATTGTGGCTATTGTGAAGGTCTCTGTTGAGCAGACTGGATATTGCATGAAAAGAATTGTTGCACGATGTAAACCGATGAATATTTTACATGTTTGGAGAAAAATGAAACGTCTTTTTCTTCAAAGTAGAAATTACCTTTTTTTTCCCCCCAGTGTAAAAATCATTCTTTGGAAGAAATGTCAAGAATTTTCAAAACATGAACATCATGTCCGCACAGAAAGAGAGACGGGATTGTCTGATATTGAAACATATTTGTATGAAAACATTGTCCTTGCCAATCACTTCTCGCAGCTGGGGTGGGGAGTGGCTGTTAACCTCATTTGTTTCCAGCGAGCTCGTCTCTCTCTGGGTGTTTTTAAGTGTGATATTTTCAAAGTCTTTGAAGAAAGACAACCTAGATTTCTTTTTCTTTCAGTCCAATTTATGCGATAGCAGAATTTGAAGGGGTGCTATGAATACCAGTCATATGTTGACGACGCTGCAGAGAACTCATAAGATTTTAAAAGATACTGAAATTTTAGAAATTAGAATTAGTATTGCATTTGAGAAAACTGATCAAATGCATTCGTTGTTTCAAATGCATATCCACAAGGATGGGCCATTAATAAGGCAAGATAGGAAACTGCAGCAGGAGAAACCATCAGGTCACTGCACAGCCCTTGATTGATTTGATCAATTGCTAATTTGCACAACTAGAGTACAGTATCAACTATGCAGATCTTTCATTATAAGTTAAAAGAATAGCTTGACACTTTGTGAATCATGCTTATTTGCTTTCTTGCAGAGAATTTAATTAGTTAGACTTCCTGTTCAAACAGCATCCAACAGCCAAATGAAGTTCCTGCACATATCTGCCTATAAAGTAACATCTTGTTTTTCTGTGAACCGTGCAAATGAGATGCAATGTATTCATTTCAGAGTTTTAAAAGTTACGGTTGACTTATTTTTGAACTTTGTCCAGAGTAAGGCTAACTGTTTCTCAACATTTCATTTCTATGCTAAGCAAATTTGAGCAACTCCTGTTTCCTGCCTCACAGTTAGCGCACAGATAAGAGAGAGGTATCTTGTCATCGCTCTTGGCAACATAGCAAATGTAAATAAATATTACAAAATTCTAAATAATTTGGTTTAAGGGCATTTATTATGATCTGAACCAGAAGATTTCAGGCTTCGCACTGTTAAGTTTCAGAAAGTTTTATCACCTCCTGGCTCCGTGTGAGGTCACTGAGAGCAGACCTCACGAATATGGTAATCTCAGGTACAGAGCTCTGGCAGTGAGCACAGAGGTTCTGTTGCTTTTGTTTGCTCGAGGCGACCAGGGACAGAAAAATTAGTTTAAAGGAAGTAAAACGACTTGTTTCAGACAGTGACTAAAAAAAGCCCATTAAAAATAGAAAAAATCCAGAGGATTTATCCAAATTCAGTCAGTCTATGTTCACAACACGTACATTACAATTTAAAGATCACAGTGACTCTACAAATAAAATACACCTGAAAATGTGAAGTGGAACAGCTTCAAGCTTAGTATTTTGATTGAAACCATCTGCTAGGCTGCACTGAATCATTTGGCGGATAAATGTTCAAGGACACGAGCTTTAAAATAGGTAAACACATGAGAGTAATTTTCTGGAGACATTTCATGCTGAAAAGTGTCCTGTCTGTGTTGTTTTGAGAATCAATAAGTTAATGTCTCTTTTTAAATTCCCTAAGTATCAGTCGCACAGGCCTTGATACCGGTTAGTGACCATCTGGCGTTGAGAGGGGAAAATATGTATTCCCGAGGAAGCTGAGATTGGTGACTGGAGGTTTTTGGTAGTAGTTGATGGCTAAAGTCAGTTCAGCCTAGAGAGTGGTCACTGATGGACGCTGGTGTGTATTCAGTGGCTTATTGGTGAGTGTTTCTGGAAGTCTTGGTCGCAAAGAGGTATATGTGCAAAAAAAACCTCTTTGCACTTCCTTGCTGGCAGTCTGCATGTAGCTTCCAGTGTTGGCCGTTACTTGAAAATAGTAATTAGTTACTAATTACTGATTACATCTCTAGGAACGTAATCCAGTTACTTTACTGATTACTTATTTTTGAAACGTAATTAGTTACTTTATTACTTAGTTACTTTTTAAAAACTTGATACACAACCTGCATACGTAATAAAGCAATAGAGCTTTCAGCCCAAATCTGTTTTTTCTGCATAATCCATCATATAAAATGTAATCAAAGGAAAAAGTCTCTTTTTAAAACTTGTTTTATTAGTTTTAATCTTTTAACTTTATGCATCAAGCAAAAATGTAATTATATGCAACTGTCTTTGACTTGAAGAAATTTGTTTGACATTTAAACCTATTTTATGCATGGGGGGGGGGGGGGTGTCTGGGGGTTTCTCTGTGAATTTCACATTCCCGTGGCAGCGTGCTAGGTGCTTGCTCAGATTTGAAGTTTAATTTTTCACTATAGAAAGAAGTTTTCTTCCCACGCAGAGTCTACAGTGGACGGTTTTTGCCACTTTTTACATGCATATTTTACATAATTTGCTTAAGTATTCTGATTCTGATTTATGGAATCAAACGCTAAGTAATGTCAGTGCTTCCAAGCTTTAAACGCTGCATGGTCGTACTCTCTCCTACACTCCATATTATCCATTGTGGATCTACACACATCTGTTGCTGCCACAGATGTCGCACACTCGTACGTCATTGTCACGAGACACTCTCAAACAAAATTACGGTTTAGTAGCACAGTAATGCAGTAACTGCTTATGGGAAAGTAACAGTAATCTAATTACTTTTTGCTATAGTAATCCATTACTTTACGCATTACTTCCATGGAAAAGACTGACTTAGCAGCAAACAGTTGCAAACTAACTTCCAAGTGGTAGCAAAACGGTACAATGCAACACAAACCGGAGGTAAAATTTGGTTGGTAAAGGTAAAATTTGCTTTTCAGACAAAGTACATTATATTTTTTTCCTGGATATTAATCTGCTTTTGATAATTTTGTAAGGAAGTTTCTTATTGTATTCTTATTTGCTTCTTATTTTTTATGCTTTTTTGTACAACACTTGCCACGTTTGATTAATGCCCAGTTCATCAGTTGCCCTAATCTTAGCTGACCTTGCTTCCACTCACTATTGAGGAGAAAGCAGGTCTGATAGTGTGGTCACATCAAACCTGCCTTAAGATGTGTAGTTTATATTTTTCTGTATTGTTTTTTGTTTGTTAGTTGTTTTAATCTGCAAATAAAATTCAAGAAGCAAAACAAAGTTACTTTCGGGTTCAATCTTAATTGTGTATCTCTACATGAAAATAATGATGACCAGTAACCTGAATGTTTCAAACCATCTGACAGCACGATACAGCAGTTTCTTATGCATCTGTCCTACTAATTATAATTCCACTGTGAGGAAGAGATATGGTGTTGAAATTGGCTGGGCCAGAGGTCAGATGGAGACTCTTTACTGTACAGTGGTGTTTATAGCTGGATGCTAGGGTGATAATGACTTATTTAGGTTTGTTTACTTACTAAAATATTGCCTTGTTACTGGAACCTTATCCAAAGAGCAGTGATTAACAATATTCTCAAAAATACAGTACATTGATAGAGTAAATTGCTTTTTTGTTCATCCTTTCAATCTCAGAGTTCAATTTGCATTCTTAAATAGTGCTTTCACCTTGTCAAAAGACAAAAGAGTAGTGCTTTTACGCATAGTGCATTATGGGATCTGCATTTGTAATATGCTATATCAGATAAAATGATTTGATGCATAGAAACATTTTACACTTGAATGCTCTCTACATCTAACTCAATTTTGGGATACGGTTAGGCAGAGTCCATTAAAAAATCCTCTCAGTCAAAGAGGAGGCTGTTTACTTTTAAATGAACACTGAGCACTACCAGGTAATGGAAAAATAAATAAATGAAAACGCCAATAACAGACACTACTTCTATGTTGGTACAGCTATGTAAAATTAAGATCTACAATAAAGCGGGGATTCCATCAGATTGTCGTGCATTAACATTAGCAATAGAGAACAAATTAAAATGACAACTTTTATATAAGAAAAAATGAATAACACTGACATCGAAATTGATTAATTTTCCGTTCGGTTAATTTTTATTCATATAACATCATTTCCCAACAACAGTCATCTGAATTCACTTTATGTTGTAGCATAAAAAAAACCTACACTATTAACGCACAAACTGAAAATGCAGTGATTCAGTCAGCCTCCATGAGCAAGCACTTGGTGAGAAACAGGAAGTCAGACAGTCATATGAATGACGAGGATTGGGAGTGGAGGGGCGAACAGGAAGAAAGCTTTTATACATATTGAATATATTTTTGCCTTTCTCACGTGTAACAAAACAGAAGATCTGGTCTGCCATGTCTGCATCGCATTGCTGCGGGTTCTCAGGTATGCTGCTGCAGTCCAAAGAAAAGGAACAGGCCTCTATGCAGTCCATTGAAAAACTAATTACACCCAGTGGTTATGGTTCAGGCAACATAGTGGATCGGACTTGTGCCTCACTGCAAGAAGGTCCTGAGTTCGACATCACCACCTGAACGGGGCTTTTCTGTGTGGAGTTTGCATGTTCTACCCGTGTTTGCGTTGGTTCTCTCCGGGTGCTCCGGCTTCCTCCCACAGTTCAAAGCAATGCATTTAGTGGGGTTAGGTTAATTGGTGATTCTAAATTGCCCATAGATGTGAATGTGAGTGCGAATGGGTGTCTGTCTCTGTATGTTAGTCTGTGATGACTGACAACCTGTCCAGGGTGTGCCCCGCCTCTCGTCCTGTGGCAGCTGGAAGAGGCACCAGCCGTCCTGCAACCCTGATGTGGATAAACGAAAGAGCATGGATGGATGGTTATGGTTCATGCACTTATGGGGTCACCCTTATGTTCAAATATGGTGTTCACTGTGGACAAACTGTGAATCCTTGTATCCCCTCGGTTTGCTGCATATACATTTGGATTTTTGCACGTGGACGAGAGGGTTGCTTTATTGTACCTTCTGGCTGGGGATCGATTTCTCACTGTTGTTTGTGCTTATGCTCCAAACAACAGCTTAGAGACCCCATCATATTTGAAGCTGCTGGAAGCTGTTCCACTTGCTCCATCACACAATGGGAGAGCTCAATGCTCATGTAGGCAATAGCAGTGAGTCTTGGAGAGGCGTGATTGGGATGTATGGCCTGCCTGATCAGAACCCGAGTGATATTCTGTTATTGAACTTCTGGCTGCAACTTACCTTCTTAATGCAGTTTTGGAGCAGTAAAAGTGTTCTTAGTTTTGCTTAAATAAATGAATCTAGCAGGAGGCACGCTTGATGCCCAACAGCTAGCAAGTAAATATGTGGGACAATTACTGACATCAGCTGTTATTCAAATATAAGCTGATATTCTCGGCAGGCTAGTGGAACCAGTAAGTGCAGACCAGGAACATGTAGCTCTACCAGAGCCAGAGATATCTGCAGAAAGGAACAGGTATATACAGAGAGAAGGGGGGACATGGCACAGACTACAGTAGAGAAAAGTTACAAGGTTAATGTATTAGTAGCATATAAATGAATGATGAGTTGAAGAGAAGCGAGTGAAGGAGAGGTGCTGGGAGATCCCCTGGCAGCTTGGGCCAATATCAGAATATTAAAGGATGGTTCAGGGTCACCTGATTCTGCCAGTAAAACTTATCAAAAAGGAAATTTTAAGCCCAGTCTTAAAAGCAGAGAGGATATCAGTCTCCTGAACCTAAATTGAGAACCGGTTTTACAGGAGAGAAGCCTAACACTTGAAGACTGTGCCTTTAAATGTACTTCTAAAAGCTCCAGGAACCACAAATAAGCTTGCCATCTGTAAACGAAGTGCGCTAATTGGATAATATATTAATGTGAAGTCTTTAGGGTGTGGTGAAGCTTGTTCATTCAGGACTTTGTGAGGAGAATGATATTGAATTCTATTCTGATCTTAAAGAGATTCAGTGAATAGAAGCTAGTGTGGCAGAAATGTGATCTCTCTTTTTAATTTCCTTTAGTGCTCACCCTGGAGCATTTCCTGGTAATAAGGTATTACAGTAGTCCAGTCTAGAAATAACTAATGCTTGGAATAGTTTTTCAGCATCATTTTGAGGCAGGATGTTCGTAATTTAGACAATATTGAGCCAATGAAGGACGGTGGCCCTCGAGATTTTCTTTAATTTGCTTAATATGCACGTTAAAGGACAGCTGTTCTGGAGGCAAAGGTAATGTCGTCTTGAGTATCTATCTAGTAGGACACCTGGTAATAGGGCAAAAATATAATAACTATAATTGCGTCTGAATTTAGAAGCAGAAAATTACAGGTCGCTCGGGCCTTTATGGCTTTAAGACATGCTTATCATTTAACTAATTGATTTGCGTCACCTGCCTTCGTAGATAAATATAGGTCCAGTGCTTTCTAATCATTTTGCCAGAGGGATTGATGGTCAGCAATTTCACAAAAGTTAACTGTGGTTTCTTTGAACAGGTTTATTGCCCCTCCTCAAAAAAGAAATACAAAAAGGGTGCAATAAATCTTTTCTTTTGCCTTCAACATTTTTTATTTTAAGGGTTTTTTAAGTAATCTTGTACTTATAATCTTAGTATCAGCAAGGCCATGCACACATCATGCACACCAAAACATTAAAACCTCTGATGGGTAAATAGACCAGTAGTGATCATCTTGACGCAGTATAGAGCTCTTTTGGGAAGCTGTGGTTCCTTTTGAATTAATCTTTATGGTATTGGAAGTTGTGCAGGAATAAATCAGGACACAGAGGCCATAAAAGATCCCCTGCAAGCATTTTTTAAGTGGCATGAAACAAAATCTGACTAAGTGTACTTTACATGTGTATTATGGCTAATCAGTGTAAAATTATCAGAGACTTTAAATGAGGGGGAAAAACTACTTCTCTAATCTTATTCTGATTCGTTTTGTCCTCAGTGTGCTGCCTTTTCTTTTATCACACGTACCTTAAGTCGCTTCTCTTCAAAATGTACCCTGTCTGAGACAAATCAGTCGGTTAATGTACCCCACAATTATGCAGGGACTTGTATTCTTTTGAACCATGTCCCCAAGTCAGTAATTAACCTTAAACAATATCGGCTTCTTTTAATGGAAAACAACAAGCCAATGGTTATTCACAGCTTTATCTCGCTGCACAATCCCTCTATAATCCCCCAACATCTCCTGGCATATTTGTGGCTAGGTGGAGGTGGGCAGCTTTTTAAGTGTGATAGATGGAGTTTAGTTTCAGGCTGCTGCCGCTGCTTCCTTCTCTGACCCAGTCATCCCCAGAGAGCCTTGGATGAGCCACAATATAGCTCTGCTGAAAAGCTTTTTGCTGTTGTTCAATCTGTATTCAGAAGAAGAGCAAGCAAGCCACTCTTACCTGATTTTTTATTTCTTTTTTGGCTGAATCACTGACTTTGTTCAGCCTTTTCATTTGTATTTAGATTAACATGACAATAATTTGAACAAAGAAGGTGCAGACATCCAATTTTACTGGTTTATCTAAAACAGTCCTTGTTAACTTGGGAAATAAAGGCCACTGACAATGAAGGAGGTGTGTTTAAAATCAGTTTATATGAAATAATCACGTTTTAAAGGGCATAATACCTGCATAGGACTCCACCTATAGATGGCACGATCAAAAAACCCCTTGCCCCCCTAGACTACAACCTGATTCAAGAAGTTACTGCACTTGTGAGTATAGAGACAAATAAATATATATAATTGGTAGGATTGTGACATTTCAAGTTGCTGACACAGCAGAGAATCAAATCGAGGAGAAGCTGGAAATACTATAAAAAGCACCAGAAGCAGGTTTGGGCCACTGGAATGTGCAGTGGTTTTTCCAGAGGGTAAAGAAATCTAAAAGTAAAATCTATAGCTGCAAAATATTCCGACTAAAAATGGTTTCATGCACTAAAGGGTAGAAATACATTGCTTTAAACCCCATCAGAGGAAACTGAGGCATACATCAGAAATTTGTGCACTAGGACAGCGGTCAGCAACCTGTTTTGCGCCACGGACCGGCCTTTAAGGTAGTGCGGATAAATACAACAAAATAAAATGATACGACCAAGACAAAAACGGTGGTATTTTGTAAATATAATAATAAATGTGAATTCACTGTGTAATTGTGTAACTTTATTAGCAGCGACCTCCTGAAATGTTCCAACAACAATGAGAGTAACATCCTCCTCTCTCCCCCTTAATACTCTCTGGTCGCCATGGTAACGCGTAAACACTTCTTTCACAATAAGACGGACAACTATAACATATCGGGAAAAGACCCGGGGAAACCGAGTTAAAGACAAAAACCCTGAAAACCATAAATTTCACACCCGAGCTTCGACTCCAAGCGACTCAGGGGTTGTGGACCGCTGCTCTATGACATTTCAAAGTCTCTGGATGACTCTAATAAAGACATAAAGAAACATTAAATGTGGGGTAGAGAACGCTTTAATCTAATATTTAATGCCGAATGAGTCACACTATTTTCATGATCCAGTCGGTGACATAGATGATCCTTCAGACCAACCTTCTATGTAGTAGATAGAGCCAAACCTTTAGAGAAAAATGTCAGAAGAGTCGCCTTGTTACTGCAGAAGAGTCGCCTTGTTACTGCGAGGTCGAGGGTTTAATTAGTCACACATTTATAAATTACAAAGAATTAATTCATTATTAATCAAAATTCACTGATGATAAACTGACTAACTGCATCTATGAAGTACTTTGGCATTGCTGCGTTGCTTTTGCATTGAAAACAGTTACATTAATAAAGTAAATGTATTAATTTTTTTACTTTTCCTTTTAATACATTAACTGCTCTGAGGTGAGGAAACGGTTATTTATTTTAGTTATTCTGTAGCTGTCTCTCAGGTCAGTTTCAAAAGAAGAAAACAGACCTTGAACTGGAAGCAGAAACCACGTAAAATGTACCAGTGGATATTACATTTGTGTAATATAACTTAGATCTGCCAGTCTGTTGCATCATAGAAAATTTGATTTGATTAACATGTTTTTTAGTTCTTTACAAAAATGCGTTTCAATCTACAAAGCATATAAAACAGGGAGTTGTTGTCGAGGATGTGTCAATACAGACAGGAATCAAAACTGTTGCTTCTGGAAAGTTCTTAGGCTGATCCATGCTTAGATGTACATCCTAACAAGGTTCTGGTGTTCCCTGTTGATAGCAACATATCTAGAATAATCTGGATCACAGCATGCAATATAATGGCTGAAAGAATGCCAGTTTGTTTGGCTTGGCCTCCATTTATGCTTACAGTGTGATAAGATAAGATAAGATAAGATAAGATAAGATAAGATAAGACAAGACTTTATTGATCCCACAACGGGGAAATTTTTGCGTCACCTCAGCTCAGGTACAGATATCAGAAGGAAATACAAAAATACAAATAAGTACAATCAATGAAAAAAGTAAGATAATACACTATATACAATGGTAGCATACACAGTATGTGATTATGGATATAGTTGGAAATATGGAGGACATAAACTATATAGCTTGATATAGCTATTGCACCACTACTATTCCTATTTATAGACATGTACACACACACATGTACACACTAAATATACATATACATACATATACATATGTATATACCTGCACATGTCCGTACACATGGAAGGTCCATTATGCATGAAGTGGTGACCGTGGATGTTCACAGTGTCCAGTGACTTATGACATCGTGATTGAGGAGTTATAATGGTGTCAAATGCTTTATCTTAACTGCAAGACCCCATGGTTGCAGTGTAGGTAAAGTGGTGTTTTGGCATGGTACGTAAAGACACTGAACTCAGCTTTCACAGCCACCACAAATAATTAACAAAATATAATTATAAAATAATAATTAATTATACTGAACTGATACTGTTTTGGGGCAGCACGGTGGCACGGTGGTTAGCACTGTTGCCGCACGCAAGAAGGTCCTGAGTTCAATTCCAACATCAGGCCGGGGTCTTTCTGTGTGGAGTTTGCATGTTCTCCCCGTGTTTGCGTGGGTTCTCTCCGGGTACTCCGGCTTCCTCCCACCGTCCAAAGGCATGCAACTTGTGGGGATAGGTTAATTGGAAAATCCAAATTGCCATTAGGTGTGAATGTGCGAGTGAATGTGAGCGCGAATGGTTGTCTGTCCCTGTGTGTTGGCCCTGCGACAGACTGGCGACCTGTCCAGGGTGTACCCCGCCTCTCGCCCTATGACAGCTGGGATAGGCTCCAGCGCCCCCCGCGACCCTGAAAAGGATAAGCGGAAGCGAATGGATGGATGGATGGATGATACTGTTTTGGTTCCTAAAGTGTTTTACTGTATTATCATGTTTTTTTTTAATGCGCACACTTAAGATTTTCTAGATATCTTTAGATAACATTTACTCACATTTTGCAGCCAAATTCTTGGTGAATTGAGCAACTCAGGGGATAGCATGAAAAATGTGCGTTTATTGAGCAAATTGTCATTTTATTATTATTCTTGGCAACACATCAGAAAAAAAACCACGAGTCCCATCAAAAATATCCCAAAATTTAAAAAGACGTGTGCAGCAATAACCTTTCCTAAAGCACCACCCTGAGGCCAAAAAATAAATACAAATAAATCTTTGATGTCACCCAGAGCATAAATCTTTTTGATTTAAGTAGCAGTACAATGTGGCCCTTTTTCTGTCACAACCCCCAAACTTTTTTCTTTTTTGCCTCATGGATGGCTCAGAATAACAACATGTACCTCTGTTGTTGAGCCCTCTGACTGTCTGTTGTATAATGCAAATATCCCCTCATGGGGCTGTTATGGTTATTACTAACTTTTAGACTATTCCGGTATAAAATCTTCAGTGCTGCATATAAAACCCTAAAAATATCCGTGAGCCTCGGATGGAAGCTTGGTCGTCTCCAGTACTGATCATCCTTCATCCGCGCTTTGTTTACAACTAACCCCGTCTTCCCTCTGCGATACAATATGTTTATAGACAGCTTTCCTTTATTCTTCAGTAGAATTTAAAATATAAGAAACTGTAGCAACAGGGAGTTATGTATGACTGAAATCCTATTATTTCCACTATGAAAAATACCTGGGATTCTCACTTTGAGGTGAGACAATCGCTTTTGTCTGCGTACAGTTGGTGAAGTGTCACAGCAGTTACCAAGAACGAAGCATGACTTGGATTGTGATGAAGTAAGATTATAAAGTAAGATTTGATGGAAGGCAGCCTTCCACTCCTCTTGGGGCTGTTGTGATTCCAGACTTTCATTATGCTTTCTTATCTCTCATAATCTAAAAGGGTTGTCCAAGACAACCAAAGCGTGCACCCTGGTTTCTTTGTACAATTATACTGCGATGTGTGATTAAAAAAACAAAATGAAAAGGTGCAGATTCGCATTCAGACATTGTGTTCTTTTTTGTGCAGTTACTATTAGGCGTCTCCCGTTATTCACACATGAAGTGAAACAAATATTGGCATGACTTTGATTTTCTTTGAAGATTAAAGTTGTTATCTTGAGCTAATCAAGTAGGTCAGCAGTGACAGAAAGCACGACTCTATGGCATTAAAGTGTAGTAGGTTAGCATTTTCAGAACTACCCTTACTCAGGTTTTTTTCAGTTAGAGGAGATTAATGCCTGCCTACCATGCCCACCAGTTAATTTTACAAGGCTGGTTGAGCCAAAATACTCAAATGGATGTTGTTCAGTTGGTCTAGCCCCTCAGTTTGGTCTCAGTTGCCTCCAAAGCCTGAAATATGGGACTGCAGTTAAACACTCTCTTTCAACCCTTGTGAGGATTTAGTGTTATTCACGGTGTAGTCATTTGTATTTCTAGTTCTCTTAGTTATTTTCTGGTTATATTTGTAGTCTCTGGTCTTTAGGTTTTGTTTCTGTGCCTCTCCTGTGTCACATCTAGTCACCCTTGTCTCCATGTTTGTGCATCTCCTGTGTCCTGACTGTGTTGTCTTTCTGTCTCCCTAGTCAGTTATATTCTCATGTCTGTTCTTCCCCAGTCCCAGTCTGTCTGTCAGTGTGTTTCTTGTGTTTCCTGTTTTATTTTGATAGTCCCTTGTCCTGTGTTTATTGTATTCTGTTTTGCTTCCTCTCTGTCTATTTGGTCAGATCTGTTCCAGCTGTGTTTCGCTTCTTTTTCTCATACCCTCTGTGTATTTATTCCTCTGTCTTCCTCTGAGTGTTGTTGTGTCGTCCTCCTTATAATTCCAAGTTCTATGTTCCAGTAGTAATTTTCCAGTTTCTTAGTTTTAGTTCCTTGTTTATAGTTTTTGGCTTAGTTTTCTTGTATTTAGTTTTCAGTCTATTCAGTTTAGCATTAAACCAGAGGCTTGTGCTAACCTAACCAAAATATTATGCCCTTATCCAAAAACTAATTATGTGATGGCTCACTAATGCCTACTAAATGAAGCATTAGTGATCCATCAAGATCTAAAATTCATAGGTCTGTTTGAACTATAAGTGGATCTTGCTTTGCAAGATCAAAAACAAACACTGCTTAAGTGGTGCTTAGGTACGGAGCCCCGCAGGGGACATGGGAGAAAAAAAATTAAGACGGACTTTTGCGAGATCTCGCAAAAGTTTTAGCCGCATTCTTCGGAGGCCGCCAGCTCGAAGCCAACCGGGAGGTCGAGGCACGATGTGCCGGGAAAGCGGTGTTCCTCCCGGCTGTAGTAGGTCTCGACCTCCCGTTAGCTTCGAGCTAGTGGGTGTCAGATCTCCGAAAACGTTGGAGCACTTTTGCAAATATGTGATGTCTTGTAAACCGAGCAGGTATCTGACGTTTACACAACTACATGCACGCCTGAAAATATGTTAAAAGTGTATTTTGTGACCCAGAAAGAGTAATATTACAACTAAGTAGCTGCCGCCATTGTTGGAATTCAACTTTTGCGAGATTTTGCGAGATCCCGAGTTAGTTTTGCGAGATCTCGCAAAAGTCCGTCTTAATTTTTTTTTCTCCCATGTCCCCTGCAAGGCTCCGTACTTAGGGGCTATGGCAGTTTTAGGTGATAGAAATTTGGTAATGGTAACTGTAAACGTATCTGAAAATGCAATGCATGGCTTGAGATCGATGGAAAATTGACAGACGTTTTCTGCAGCTTTGTTAAGTTGCTGTTTTTTTCCATCTCGGGGCTTTTTTTTGCTAATAACATTAATAAAAACTTTACGAATATATGCCTTAATAGCCACAAAGTAAATATAGGTCAGTTAGCCAGCTAGCTTATCTTAGCACAAAGCGCAGAAGAAAGCAGCTAGCAGTTGCCTGCATGTACTTCTGAAACTCATTACATAATGGTAAATACGCTAATTTAAGTGTGGATGTTATTCCTTTCTTACAGTCACATGACATGTTGCCCGCTGTTCTCAACGCATGTTATTTTAATGCTGCCTTTGAGCAAAAAGCCTAAAGATAGAAAATACACTGTCTACCATTATAGCAAGGCTAAATGAAAATCTGTTGGCGACGCAGTGGGTTGAAAATAACTTTTTCTTGGGTGTTTTCAAATGATGGCGACTGGATAGGAAGAGAAAATCTCAGTAATATAATGGGTTAATGTCTTAATGTCATACTTCTATGACAAGCATACGAAACAGGCTCATTAGTTTATAGTCTCCATTATAAATGGACCGTGTAGTTAGTCTAGAGTGATTAGTTTCCAGGGCAACTTAGTTTAATTTTTTTTTTTTTAACTTGCGACTTTTTGTTTCAAGACAATGTGCAATCAATTCTGAAGCACTCTTAACTAATTCTATCAAGTGAGATTAATATTACCTGTGATGATGAGGTGTTATGTACTGAAAGCAATTCGTGACACTTCATGAACAAATGTGACTTGATGAATGCTACAGCATATTCTTATTAATTCAAATAATGGTTTTAACTTTCGTGTTTAGAAATAAAATTCTCAGCAATAGTTTATTCAACTTTAACGTGAACGGTGGTGACTCCAAGAGCATAATCGGCCTTTTCAGACATGTAATGTATAATGCTGTTCACCTTAGGTACTTTTGTCAATACACGGTGATTTTTACAGTTAGGTTGTCCTTCTTCACACATCATTTGCTGACCCTGAGCTACACTATTACGGAATGCTACTCTTTCCCAAGAAAAGAGCATTTACTTTTCAGGTTTTCAGTATGAATCAGCACGTAGGAGTAGAAGCTTGTCTTCAAGGTCATCACACAGGTGAATTTACTACACTGACTCAATCTGTAGCTTTTACCCCCAACTGGTGACCAAGAGCTGTTGTCAGCTGCTTTTCTGAAGAGTTTGCACATCATTCTGTTAGAATCCATATGTAGCCTTTGATGGCAAACATTTCATCTTATTCATGTTTTTTGATTGCGATTATGTTCCCCAGAAAATCACCAACAGTCAGGATAAACCAAGTGACACTTTGAGGATAGCATTTTTCTCACATTTGTTGAGTAAAGACATATAAAAATAAAACGTTTGTGCTTGCGTGGGTTCTGTCTGTGTAACTACCCCTTCCTCCCATGTGTTGGGTTATCTGGTAAGTCTAAATTAGCCTTGGTTGTGAATGTGGGATATTTTTGATTTTTTTCGCCTCCCCACAACTTTGAACTGAACAAATGAACGAAGATAGACGGAAGGAAAAATTATGAAATGAAACATCTTTTAATTTCATTACAAATGTGCCTTTCAAAGATGATGTGATTTCAGAGTATGTTGCTTTAGTGCAAAAAAAGTATCTTTAAGCATTAATGCCAGACAAAACTGAACTTCATAGTCAGTGAATGTGAACCTTTTGAATTGTTTCCATTCCATTTATAACATCAATGCAAACCAGCAAGCTGGTAAGTATGTTGCCATCTATTGTTGAGTAGCAGAAGTTATTTTGCAGATTTGAATTACTTTGTTAAGATTCATTCAGCGCCAGGACTGGGCTTGTATAACTTTTCAGTTGCACTTCAGTACATTTGTATGTCAGTATTCAGTCTGGATATTCATTCAGGTTAACCGTCCTTGTTGGATGGATCATCATTATGGATGTACAGAAGAGTATTTATTTTCTCACCATCACACAAAGAATAAGGACTAACCCTACATGCGATGAATACCGAACAACTAGGTGATAACTTAAAAACTGTAACTGTAAAAGGTTTATTAGGTAAGCTTAATATTTAACCTATCGTTGCATTACATCAGTCTCAGGACTCTCAATTCAATGTGTCTACATAGGCCACATAACCAAAGATCATGACTTTAAAGGTTTTAATTAGTGCGTAAATTTGGCGTGGTTTATGCAACTAACTGTGTATGCAGATGAGAGTTAACGACTTTGTGATACAGGCATCTGAATGTAAACAGAAGAAAAAATACATGCTTACCAAACGTGATTACAGGAGTGGAGGAGGTTTCACTTCTGCATTCAGAATTCACTCTGCGGATGTGAAATGGTTTCAGAAAGTTCCACAGTTGCTTGACCTTCCAGGGCTCACAGATTCATGAGGCAGTGCTATTGATTTAAACAGGTGTAAAGGCCTTTCTCCTGCCGAGGAAATTTAATCATGTCAGAGGGCCACCGGGTTATTGCACAAGACACTGTCACCAGCGCTATAGGACACTTTTATGTCAGGGGCCTAGACAATATTAATTTTACTTTCACCTTATATTGTGCGGAAGAAGCGGTCTGGAGATCCAAAGCAGATTCCCGAGAGAAAACCACCAAAACCGAAGCACCCAAAAAAGTGGTTAATAAGAACATTTTATTCTTGGAAGTATCTTTGAAGTTTTCGAATGGTTCCCGAATTCACATTCTGATCATTTTTCTGATTTAATATGTTCAGGATCTGTGCTCATCCTCCCTGAGAAATCCAGTGATGGAGTTCTTTACTCTGTTGACTAAGCCCAATTAAGTTAAAAAAAAATTAAATAACCAAAACAATCCTGTGTTTAATTTCAATTAACTTAAAGCACGCTTCCACAGAATCTAAATCAAAGTGTAAAATTTCTTATATAAACCTCAATGTTTTATACAAACAGTAGCAGTTATACTTCAAAGTCATTTCAGGTCTACACTCTGTGTGTGTGTGTGGTGTGAGCATAGGTGAGCATGCTCAGACTAATTTCAGTCCCTTTTGTGAATGGCTGATTATCCCAATCTGTAGATTAAGTCTGGGGCAGCTTTAAGTCTGTCAGAGTGAGAAAAAGACCAAAAGACGAAGGGAAGGCGTCAGCATGGCCCAGAAAAACAATTGTAAGTTAAACTTCTGATTATTTTCATCTTTTATGCTATTTTTGTTGTTGTTCTTGTCATGTTGGTTATGAACAAGAGAACTAATAAGACAGCACGGGTGCAGATGAATGGCAGTGCTAACGTCCCTTAATGACATAAACACGTTTCAATAAAACTAAAACGCTTTTGTTTGTTGCCTCAGGATCACCTTCGTTTGATTCCGATCATTAGCACATTTGAGACCTAATTGTATTGCATCCCCAGAATGACTCCCACTCTTGGAATCTTAATAGTAGTAATAATTTTAATTGTGATTTTCACCTCAGGTTGTCACATGAAAATGCCATTTTCATATTTATGTGGAATAGAAATGAATTAAAAATGAAAAGGGTAAGAATCAGTGAGAGGCATAGTGATTTATTTTATATTTATTTAACAGGTTACGTGAGCATATTTAGCCCATTGTGAAATCCAGCAGGAATTTCTGATTGCAACAACAGCCAGATTAGTCTCACCGAGCTCTCATTCTCTCCCCCCTTCTCTTTCTCTTTTCCCTAACATGCAGTTCAGTTCTCCATCAGGGAATATAGACCTTCAGATCAACATGTGGTCATGTCACTATTTAAGGATGGGATTTTTGAGCATGTTTACCCAGCCTTCTTCAAGGCCATGAGCCATCCAGACCATATTGGTGTTGCTCTGAGCATTTCGATGGCTGGTTATGTGCTGGGAGGCAGCTCCTACTTCCAAGCTCTACTGTTTGGCAGTGCATGGGCTGGCCTCATTTATTATTGCTGCCATGATATCTATGAGGGCTACATGATGAGGAGGCAAAGCTCAGATTTAGCTGACATTCAGGCCAGCTACTTGGAAAACCCAGATAACGGCTTCTGGGTAGCAGAGACGGACATCAATGGCCAATCCGAGGTGGTTGGGATGGTGGGAGTGACTGGAAAAAGGGGAGAGGAAGAAGGCGAAAGGTTTGAAGACTGGAATGGCAGAGTGACGGGAGGAGGCTCTGAGCTGGCTCTGGATGCCGGGGATGGAAGTTATGGGGAGATGTGTCACATGGTCGTGGCATTTTCGTGGCGCCGCAAAAACTTGGGCTCGCAGTTGACACGGAAGGCTTTGGATTTCTGCAAAGAGAGAGGCTTCGGCCGTCTCATCCTGGATGTGAGCTCTCCACAGACAGCAGCCATTTCCCTGTTCGAGAAAGCCGGCTTTGTGCAAACCTCATCCCATCGCAACACTCACGCCAACCGCTTGTTCTCCAACCTCGCCAGAATAAATGTGATGCGAATGGAGAAGTTAATTTAAAGATAAAATTTACTCTAGCGAGCAGCTATTAGAACCTAAAATGTACAGCATAGCATGAATATGTCAACTTAATTTAATCTTGTACCATCATTGGAAAAACCTCTCTGTGTGATATTGGTCACTCGTTTCTCAAATTTGCTATCATGGTAGTTTGAAAAATATATTAAATTTCATGTTTTTTTCCACAAAGCAGGATTAACGATCTCAGTTTCCTCGTATTTCTTCTCGCTTTGATCTATTATGTATACACCTGCACCCCTGACAGTCTGTTGCCCACAAACATAGAGAACAATGAGACAATTAGTCAACTTCTCAAACTTAGTCAAATGAACGTATTTGCATATGCAAGTGTAGTACACCCCAGTAAGTTTCTATTAAAAGAATCTATTGTATTTTAAACGTAGTCACGTTCAATTATCTATTGTTCTCCTGTCCACTAAGGAATATAAAAATGTATGTGAGAAAGGAGAAGTGTAGTCATTTGGAAGCAGGAGAACTTTCTTTTAAGCCTCTTTCCAGGGAGAGGCTGAATCCCTCTGCCTCAGAGGAACTAATGCCAGCTGACTTCTAAGACCTCACAACTCTTTGCTTAAAATACCAATGAAAAATGCAATAGTATCAGGACATTGGGAGGTTTAAAATTCTTTGGAGCTAAAAGAGCTGTGAGTGTGTGTGGCATAAAAATAGGATAAAGACTTTGGTATACTGCAGTGCATTCAGGTTATTGTACACACGGCAAATACTGAGATTATCAACACCAAACAATAGAGAAAAAGTTTAACTGTTTCTTTATAGGTGGTCCTATGATATGTGCGTGTATGGGAGGAGGGATTGGGTGAATCCAGGTGGAAAACTCATGGAAATTTTTCTTTTATAAAACAAAAAATGTGATCGTTGACTCAAACAATGCAAAAAACAGCATTTCTGTTCATTATAGAACCTGATGCAGGAAAAACCTAGTGACATGCATGGTGCAGCATCAGCTAAACAATGTAGATTTACACCTTTCTTAACCTACATTGCACCAGACATCTGCTAAAGGTGATTACAATTTCCAGAATATTATCATCACCGCACAGTAGCTGCTTTTCTTTAAAGGGTACGCGTCCGCAGACGACGAGCCTATAAGGACAAAACATCAAGCAACCAATGTGTGCAATGACAGGTGCGACCTAAATGAGCTTCAAGAGAGGGTGCTGGATGGATAAAGCAGCTTGGCACTGAGAAACACACACACCCATCAGAGGCCTTCAGGCATCAATCATTCCTGCTGAGGCTGTCAGAAAAAAATTCGGCCTGTGGCCAGCAGGCAGGTGCTGAACTAGCCAAAGGAAGATGAGCCTTAATTCTGGCCAACCTGTTGTCATCCTCTCACAATTACCGGTACAACTGGCCTCAAGGTAATGACAGCTTGATTGTAATTCCTCTCATACACGTGCTGCACAGATATGAGACAAGATATGAGATGAAGCTGCTTTGCAACTACTTTCCGTAACGTCAAAATCTATGCTGCCACAATGTCTATGAAAAGCATTCAGCCCCTTAGAAGTTGTCGTGTTTTATTGCCTAATAGCAATGATGTCACACGCTTGATGTGCACTGATCACTAGAAAATAACCTTTTAACAGCAAAACAATGTAAAAATGTAAAATACAAATTGGGAGTAGTGTGTGAGGCAGATGTATAAATTCAAGAAAGACAGAATTTATTGTCTGGACAAAGCTATCCATGTTTATATCACATTAAGCAAATGAATAGGCTGATTTTAAACCTTTATTTACAACATAGAACAGCGGTGCCCAACCCCCGGGCCACGGACCGGTACCGGTCTGTGAGTCGTTTGGTACCAGGCCGCGAGAGTTGATGCTCGGTTTCCCTGGGTTCGTTAACTGAGTTTTCCTGTGTCTTTTCCCGTGTGTTATCAATAAATCTTCTTTTTTTGGAACTGGTTTTATTTTATTGTATTTATCCGCGACACCTTAAAGGCCGGTCCGTGAAAATATTGTCGGACATAAACCGGTCCGTGGCGCAAAAAAGGTTGGGGACCGCTGACCTTGAATAAAATACACACATAGTACCAAGACGAGATAATAAAAAAGCTCAGGGGGATAGAGCAGGCTCTGTTTGCACTTCATTTGGAGAAAAAATGGTGAAGTGTTTTGTGTGTAACCAATAACCAATATTAGCTCTCAGACCACATTTGAACTTTTCCTCTAACTTGTTGAGAAGCAGCTGGTGAGTTTCAGATGTGAGCAAACTACTGGCAACCTCTATTAACGACCAAAGCGATCCCAAAGATGTTTTCAGTGTAGCACCTCTTCCTGATCAATATCACCAAGCAACAGCCAGCAACCTGTAGAAAACACTGGCCAACCACTCAGAAAACACATTTTTTCCTAGTAACAGTCAGTGACTGGCCTCTAGGCCTGTGTGACCGGGGTCTAAGCCTCCTTTACATGTGTTTTTGTTCTACTTTTTTATGTTAGACTAATCTAACAGTAAAATGTGAAGAGGAATAACAAAGAATTGACTGTCTGCTGCTGAATTTGTTTAAAAACCTGACCACATAGCCTGTCTTTAAAGCTGCCACACACGTACATTTAGATTTGGCAACTCCCTCGCTAAGCCATTCCTAAGTAGCTTTGTGTTGCAAAAGCTGAAGTTTCCATATCCACTTTAATAAATTAAACCATTTCCACAGCGCAGAGGTGATTTTCATTTGATTAATTGTAAGTACTAATAGCTTTTAATAAATATGGATTTTATTTAGGGAAACCTTATCACTCAGTAAAGAAAGGGCTTCTGTTGATCAAACAGACATTAACAGACATTAATTCTGGTTAGACTTAGTGTTGTAAAACAATAATATTTGGAAAGTATCAAATGAAGTGAAATATGGTGTGAAATGTAAATTTCCACGCATGCACAGAAATTAAATGCAACAGAGAAAAACTGATTTATTTGCATACTTAATTAGAGTACCAACTTTACATAGGAACTCCAAGGGTAGGAAAGCATTACTATGAAATTTCTTGTATTTATTTATTTTTTCCTGGTTTGAAGTATCAATGGAGAAACTTTAAAAAGTCCTTCCATCTATCTCTCATTACTGGACCAAAGGTTCCCAATTTGAGATAACATAAGATCAATAAAATGGGCAGACTCTCATCATAGGATGAGCTCAGAAATCCGATTAGGAAAACATCTTTTTGTCCCCTATAGGGTGGGATGGTGAGTGCACCTGTGTGTGTGTGTGTGTGGGTGTGTGTGGGTGTGTGGGCAGGGATTATCTTGAGAAATCCTGCATGCATGCATATTAACAATAACGTATTTCTTTCGGTATCTTACTGATCTGACTCATATTGAGATCTACGCCATCTAGCTTATCATAAGAAAGGAGCTAATGTATCTTCAGGCAAACTCTGACAATAACAAAGGAAGTAATCAACAATGTAAACAGTGTCTGCTTGTGAAGAGGTCTGTCTCCTTTTCTAGATTAGCACCCTTATTGAAAAGGCAAAGATTATGGAGATTAATTACATGAGGGGTAACAGCCGCCTATGCGCTGTTGTGCGAAAGCCAAAAGTAGATTTGTTTGGCTCATACATCATCATATACTATTCACCACAGCCTCGCATAATCGCTTTTCATCTTCTTCGTTTCACCACTGGAAGTTACTTTCTTGGCCGTTCTGCTGTAATTCACTGCAGAAGACAGCACCTGGCCCGTTCTGTTAGCTGTTAAATCACAAGTAACAACAGCATACTGAGCATTTACACAAACATGTTTGCTGCATTTTGGGAACCTGACATTATGCAGAGCGTGCACTTCCTTTTTACTGAATAACTGGTCAATTATTTGCTGCGTGGTTCAAGAATGATAAATATACTTTTTATCTATAACAGCAGAATATTAGACCACAGCGCGCAGTCTGAGACACTAACAACTAAAGCATAAAATCAGGACAAATGTGTTGACTGCATCTATTGGACTATACCTAAGGACTGGAACATGTATAAAAGCATAATTACTGTCTCATTAGCATTCACGATTGGAAGTCAAATTATGAGGATAAATGTGGGATTAGATGTAGCTAATGAGTTGGTATTAAATATGTTTACACGAAAAGCGAACCTCTACATCATAGATAAATGTTCCACACAGTATTAGGCAGTGGCTCGTTTGCTGAGCTCCAGCTTCAATCCAAGAGGACTGTGGGGATTTGGTCAAGCAAGTAATTGGACAAAACAACAACGGAAAAATTGATCACAGCTGTTATAATTAGGAGAAATATGGGACAATCAATTTTTTTCATGTTTCAGACGCAATGCCAAGTTACCCAGAATAGCTGCATTCCAATATGGTGAAGGGTAATAGTTATAGTCCTCTTGTGCTTTAAATAATTCTGCAATATTTTAGGATAATGAACCTTGAGACTCGGATCTCAATCACACTGAGAGTTTTGCATATTATTAAGAATGTACAAATGCGACTTGAAATGAAATACTTTTGTAGACTTTTACATGAAAGCTATTGGAGTAAGAGGCTGAATGTTAAATTTGTTTTAATAAAAAACTAAACTAACAACAACAGAAAAAAAGGCCAAACAAAACAAAAAACCTCCCCAGTGATATAATTCATATACATGCTCATATTCGTTCTTTGGTTCTTTCCCACCAGTATCTCAAAAAACAACTGCCTGTATTTGTGGCACAAATATGGCTTAAATACTTACAATATTTAATAAAAAAGTAGCTACACAACATACAGCTCTGACCAGATTTTTGCAGTCTTTCACGCTGCTTATTTGAAAAACATAGATATGTAACAGCAGGCTACAGTGGGGCAAAAAAGTATTTAGTGAGCCACTGATTGTGCAAGTTCCCCCACTTAAAATGATGACAGAGGTCAGTAATTTGCACCAGAGGTACACTTCAACTGTGAGAGACAGAATGTGAAAAAAAAATCCATGAATTCACATGGTAGGATTTGTAAAGAATTTATTCGTAAATCAGGGTGGAAAATAAGTATTTGGTCACCTCAAACAGGGAAAATCCCTGGCTCTCACAGACCTGTAACGTCTTCTGTAAGAAGCTTTTCTGTCCCCCACTCGTTACCTGTATGAATGGCACCTGTTTGACCTCATCATCTGTATAAAAGACACCTGTCCACAGCCTCAACCAGTCAGACTCCAAACTCCGCCATGGCCAAGACCAAAGAGCTTTCGAAGGACACCAGGAAAAGAATTGTAGACCTGCACCAGACTGGGAAGAGTGAATCTACAATAGGCAAGCAGCTTGGTGTGAAAAAATCAACTGTGGGAGCAATCATCAGAAAATGGAAGACATACAAGACCACTGATAATCTCCCTCGATCTGGGGCTCCACGCAAGATCTCATCCCGTGGGGTCAAAATGATCATGAGAACGGTGAGCAAAGATCCCAGAACCACACGGGGGGACCTGTTGAATGACCTGCAGAGAGCTGGGACCAAAGTAACAAAGGTCACCATCAGTAACACACTACAACGGCAGGGAATCAAATCCCGCAGTGCCAGACGTGTTCCGCTGCTGAAGCCAGTGCATGTCCAGGCCCGTCTGAAGTTTGCCAGAGAGCACATGGATGATACAGCAGAGGATTGGGAGAATGTCATGTGGTCAGATGAAACCAAAGTAGAACTTTTTGGTATAAACTCAACTCGTCGTGTTTGGAGGAAGAAGAATACTGAGTTGCATCCCAAGAACACCATACCTACTGTGAAGCATGGGGGTGGAAACATCATGCTATGGGGCTGTTTTTCTGCCAAGGGGACAGGACGACTGATCCGTGTTAAGGACAGAATGAATGGGGCCAAGTATCGTGAGATTTTGAGCCAAAACCTCCTTCCATCAGTGAGAACTTTGAAGATGAAACGAGGCTGGGTCTTCCAACATGACAATGATCCAAAACACACCGCCCGGGCAACAAAGGAGTGGCTCCGTAAGAAGCATTTGAAAGTCCTGGAGTGGCCTAGCCAGTCTCCAGACCTCAACCCCATAGAAAATCTGTGGCGACAGCCCCAAAACATCACTGCTCTTGAGAAGATCTGCATGGAGGAATGGGCCAAAATACCAGCTACTGTGTGTGCAAACCTGGTAAAGACCTATAGTAAACGTTTGACCTCTGTTATTGCCAACAAAGGTTATGTTACAAAGTATTGAGTTGTATTTTTGTTATTGACCAAATACTTATTTTCCACCCTGATTTACGAATAAATTCTTTACAAATCCTACCATGTGAATTCATGGATTTTTTTTTCACATTCTGTCTCTCACAGTTGAAGTGTACCTCTGGTGCAAATTACTGACCTCTGTCATCATTTTAAGTGGGGGAACTTGCACAATCGGTGGCTGACTAAATACTTTTTTGCCCCACTGTACATAACACCTTTTCCAGGTTTTTTATACAGAACATTTATTTTGGTCTCACGTTCTGTGTTAATGTTATCTTGTGATCATGACCAGCTATATGCTTGTGTGACTTGAGCGGAGTCACCAGCTATAGCTGTTGCCCTATTCAAGCCTTTAGCTCAGTCCACATCCCAAATAAAAAAAATGTGAAAGGTGCAAAGAACCTGGTCTGCTTATGTCACTTCAAAGACTCCATTTCATTTGCCAGCAGTTTGCTCTGTTCTTCAAAGCCACATGACAATTTGATAAGAATAGATGTCTTCAGCCGTACGAGGTGCCTGCATACTCTTGACTAACTAGGGAATGTGTAAGTCAGCAATGGAAACCATGACTGACAGCTCTCTGGCTGACGGAATAACATGGGAGGGCAAAAGTTTCACTTGAAGTGAATAAGAACTTGTATTGGAGGGCTCAGAGGAATTCAACCAGATAATTTGACCTAAAGGAATCACAAAAGCGGCACAAACAAGAGAGAAGTGGTGGCGTCAGACAAATTAAACAGATAAACAGTTCACCTTAAGGAAATTCATTCGTTTTAATATGCTTCTACAACAGCACACCAGTAATAGTAGTTAAAAAAGGAAGCAGAAATTAGAACAACTCTAAGGTAACAAAGCTTAACCTTCACAGAAGAAGCCCTCTAAAAAAAATAAAAATAATCCAAGGATAGTTTAAACTAAGAAAAAAAAGTATGAGAATTGGAGTAGAAGAATCAAATTCCAAAAGCAAAATGTTACTTGCATTGAACCTTTATATGTCCATGGTGTTTATGATCTTAATTTGTATCTGAATAATCCAAGATGCACTCTACACGCTCTTCTGATGCTAACTTGTCAATCATAAAGTTCCTCTTTAGCAGAACCTGACATATATTCTTTTTTTTTAAAACCCTGGCACAAAATGGAGCTTTTACTTTATTAAATACGACTCTGAACTAGTGGTTGAGATCATAAACTCGCCAAGGTTATGGATAAAGGAATCCCAAAGGCTATTTTCCTATGTGCAGTTTAAGGCACTTCTGCTTTGGCTTCAGTTTTCTTCCTTTGAAGCTACATTTTATGCTAAACAGGTGCATTTAAGGGTTTCTTCCCAGTTACAGCAAATATAAAGAGGACAGGTTGAAAAAACAAACAAAAGAAAAACAAGTCAGAACCAGATGGGTCTAATGAAACATCACATTTTGGTTGGGTATCAACCAAAATCATCATAACAGCAAATTTTCGAAGATGTAAAAGGAAGGACGGCGCTCCTTCTGAGCGACTGGAAGACTGCAGCAGCGGTGACTCAATTTCAGGTAACGTAAGCTCATTGGACATCCTGCAGTTTGTGTCATATCACGGGCCTTCGTGTAATATCTTTCTTTTTTTTACTCATTTATAATTATTTGGCAGTAGCAGCGGCAGGAAATGTAACACTTGGCTTCTAATATAGGCGCTAATAAACCCTATTTGTGAATTTGTCCCTCCTGGCTGAAGTGGTACCTCTCAAAAAGTAATGAGTCAAGGTAAGCTAAAGGATCATAATAACGATTGTGCTATATTCTTTCCACTTGAAATCTTATTACTAATGCACAGATTGCAACTGGTTCCTCTTGTATGAATGGAGTGGCCATGATTCACTGACACCATTTAGGTCTGTCCTGCTCCAGGTTAGGTTTGCTGTGACAATCAAAGAAGGTCGGCGATATAGTCCAACAACATTAATATGCATATGGAGAAAGTGTCTCATTAATGATAAAAATATCTCCTGACCAAGTTGGGAGAAACCAATAAGAATATTGGGCGTGCCAGCCATTGGTCTGGAAACACTAAGACATTTTTGCAGTAGGAAACTTGCATTACCTGCAACCCACATGTGTTGCAGACAGTGTTGGGAAGGTTACTCAATGAGAGTAACGTATTCTGAATACTTTGGATTACTTAATATATTGTCATGCTTTTTACAACTACATGAATGTACTATTGCTGTGTGATTTATTACTATTACTGAAGGTTACTCGTCATACCAATACCAACTAGATTTTTAAATCTTAATATAAAATGAGCAACAGTAGGGTGGACAAGGCTGCACTTTTTGCAGCGATCTCGTATAGAAAACTATTCAGCGTGTATATAAAACAGGTTTGCGGCTCCGAACTGTAGTAAATGGACCTCTGGCTCGTAGCCGAAAACTAGCTTTACTTTGTTGTATGGGTCAGCTTTGCTAGCAAGAGACAGAGAGAGGCGTTGAAAGGCTGCTCCTTGGAACTTATGTCATGTCTGGGGCAGCAGTCGAGTGAAGGTGAGAAAGGAGGATCCAATAGCAGACAATGGCGGAGGTGCAAGTGGGTTTTATTCACAGTGCACAAAACCAAGGTGTGGGCAGAACCGAACATAAACCTAAACTGGGAAAACTAATACAAAATGGAGCGAGGAGCAGAGAGACACGAAGAAACATGGAATAATGTAGACTACACGGGAGGTTCACCGAGAAACACAGACGACGCGACGAGGAGCACAGGCAGACACACAGTATAAATACACACACCAGGTAATTAGGAAATGGCAGACAGGCGGGGACACAACTGGAACTAATGGACATAACGGGACACAAACCTACAAAGTAAAACAGGAAACTCACAGACTGTTTTACACAACCAACTGGGGACACGAACAGAACACAGAGGAGAGACACAGGTAGGGATGATAGAAACACACAACTCAAACCCTAAGAACAACTACAAAATCAGAATAAACTAGAGAAATGATAATAATAAACTTAAAGCGCTGGGTCACCGACCCAGGACCATGACAACTTATTGTTTTGGAGGAAAACACGAACCCAGTGTACAGTCGAGTCTTAATAGCTTACTTACAGCTGGGCTCGTCAGGCACTCTTTTTGGCTGCAGTGGTTATTATTATATTTACATTTCTGCTCGGTGACAAGTCGTACTTTTCCACTCTCCTTTTTCTCCCTCCTCGCGCTCACAGACACATAATGGGTATGGCAGTCCATTCTCCCTGCAGTAGGACTGCCCATGAGGCTACATTCTTCAGGGCTATGCCTGTAAAACTTTGCCTATTGCCTTCATATTAAATAGTGTTTTGAATAATAATTTTTAAAAACATTTCTTCACGTCATTATGCGGCCGCACGTAGAGTTGACACAGGCAGCGAGATTGCGACCCAGGCATTAGAGCCTCTTAATCCATGTTTTGTTTGGGTTTCCACCGGCATGGAATGACCAAAAATATTTCAACAAAGTAACTGTATTCTGTATACCACGTTTTTAAGTGGTAACTGTAACAGAATACAGTTACTCATATTTTGTATTTTAAATACCTCCGGTACATGTAATCCGTTACTCCCCAACACTGGTTGCAGGTGATGTGACTCACCAACAAAATCAATAACACTGACGCTGATCATTTGCACAATTATATACTACTTGTTCACAGGAAAAAGAAAGCTTGCAGCGCCGGTAAACTCAGCCTCAGCTATCTGATAGAATTATTCATCAAATAAAAAGTGCACTCTTCAGGCCCCAATTTGTTCGACAGTTCATTAAGTTCACATTAAATAATCATTAGCTGCAAAATTACATAAATATTTGTGATTTCTTCTGAATAATCTAGCAAAATTGGTGGTTTATGTGGTATTACCACATCAAAGCGGGGTGATTTGTTTTGTTAACTTTTGGAAGCTTCAGCCTTGTGATATCCCTTAAGAGGAAACTTTTATTGGCATTTAACTCTGAGTGATTACGTAAGATCTTTTGTGAGTGCAAGCACAGATGAGAGCTCAGCACTAAATGTCAAAACACATCACTTACGGACTAAAGAAGAGGTGCCGCATTGATTAACTGATAATATTCGTGTTCCAAACTGCGAGCAGCCGAGGCCGGCCTGTTTGATTTAAGTTCATTCATTGGTCGAAGCAGTCGGGGACATTTTGATAGTGAGTTCGGGCTAATGTTACTGGACATTTTCTGCAGTTGTGCTTTCTTAAAGAAGCCTGCTGAGAAATATCGCTTTCTGAGAGATGATGTACAGCCATTATTAAAGACTTGCATTTCTTCTGCTTCTGAAAAATGTCGATTTCTAATGAGACAAAATAATTGATGACATAAAGACATATTATTGGCATCAGTGTTTTTTCGCTGTGTTATTTTATAATAACCATCATAAATGAACGTTCAAGTGAAACATAAATCCACATCTCTGTCTTTGCTCCGTGATATTTTTTCTATATTTCTTAAATGACAGCATAGGTCCATAGGTCAATAATTTCTGACGATGTACACCATATCTCAGAGTTTCCAGGGTTATTGAAGGAAGTGGAGAAAATAATCCCTATCACAACTGGCCCACATAAACCATTAAAAATATGGCTTTGATCGATATCTGTATTAATTCAAGAAGCGATTTGACAAGGAAGTTGGACGACGGCACTTTATCATGCACGCTCAGTGAGTCACGGATTAAGTTGCGGTGAGGATAGCTGCCACGTGTCACAGTATTAAAGTGAGGAAGGGATAACGTCTCAGTCTTCGGTGATGAGATTTGCGCTTCCGAGTGAGAGAAATAGACCTGTTATGGACTTCGATTTCTCCTCGAGGAAACGACTGCAAGGATGCACAGCAGCCTCGCAGTTATAGAGCCCTTGTTGCCATCTGTTATGTAACTCCATACATGCCAGCTGTCATATCCAGACAGATTATGCAGTTGTTAGCCGTGCTGCTGTTTGTATTAGCAGCTGTAACACTAGATAGCTCGGTCTAACCTTTCCGCGCCTTCAACGCTGCGTCAGAAGCTTTTGTTCTCATTTTAGGTAATTTACATGTATGAAGAATTCTCGGACTTGGCACACGCTTCAAAAAGACTATTAAAGTGTCAAATTAAAGCTTTTATTGGCTGGGATGTTGACATTTTATAAATTATTGGTTATAAGAGAGCACAGTGGGATGTTTATACATCTTAAAAGCTGTCTTAAAAGCTTTGTGTTTTTCTCAGCCGGGTGTCACTGTCAGCACTGAGCAACAAGACAAAACACAGTGTGACTGGAGAGTGTGCAAGGTGAGATGTGATCTCTAAAGTGAATCAAATGGTTCAGACACTGGGTATTGACTGCCTTTGGAAGCTTAATAGGGGATTTAATAGGCCCAGACAGAGAAACAACTTACATTTTTCATGATGCTATTTCTCAGGGGTATTAATGTTTGGACAAGCTGACAAACCCAGAAGATATTTATAAACAGCGTGCTGCGGTTGCTACAATTCAGGTGTCTCGGAGGATCATTTTGGGATGGATTCTTACTTCTGGAGCAGAGGGCCGAAATGGATTTCTTCTCAAAATGAAACAGAGACAGACCAGCTTGGAGAAAATAGGCTTTACAGTACAGTTCCTCCAACAACGGTGTGGATTATATATATATATATATATATATATATATAGCTCTGGGCATCATAAAAAAGAATCCACACAGGCAGATCACAGGTTCAAAATAAGTCTCCTTACAAAAATAAGAATGAAGAAGATGATGGGTGGATGCAAGCAAAGATAGGACATGCTGGTCCAGCAGCTGGGAAAGTGGCAAACCTGGGCCCTCTATAAATTCGCTTTCATGTGCTGCTTTTTTCTAGCACCAGCATAATGTTGCCTGAGCTATATATTCAGATTTCCAGCAGTATGCGTTTGAAAAAACTAAATGAAAATGAGACTTTTTGGGAGTTTTAAATATCAGTATTTTGGATAAATGTGTATGTATATACAGGACAATCTCATCTTTAGCATCAGATGCCGTGGGCAGAAGCAACACCCAGAGACTAATTGCATCCATAGGTGAGTGCCTTGCACAAGGGCACAATAACAGGCGAATCACCTCAGGTTTTAATTAAGTTTTTAATGGTGGGAGAAGCCGGAACCCCAAGAGGAAACCCACGCGAGCAACAGTGCTAACCACTGTGATTTACTGTAGCATTTAACTGAAACCGTAACCAACATCCAACAGGCCGTTATCAGTCCATCTGGAGTTAGGATTAGGATTGGGATTTGATTAATGCCAACTGCTTCTTATAGAAGTTACACCAGTTCAGAAGACTCAAACATTTGGTACGTAAGATCTTCAACCCTAAACTGGTGGATATCAGCCCTGTAAACTGACGACTGATTCGAGGCATCAAGAAGAAATAACACCAAAATAATTATAATAGCAACGCTTAAATTTAATCAGAGCATTATTCTTTATCAAATTGACTTCATCTAAATAATAAAAAAGGATAAATATTGTATTTGCATAGCTAGAATTCATTTGCATATTTTATAAAATGAAATTCTGCACTTGTCTTTAATACAATTTTCATCTTTTATCCAAAGTATAATCCACTTCTGGTGTCACGCTTTAAGTAATTTCAAGTAAATATTATTATTGTTGTATTTGTATTATGAAACCAGCTGGGCTCATTTTGACCTAAATATTAAATAACTGAAATTAAAGAACAAATGTCCAGCTCCGAGACTTACTCTCTCCAACATGTCCTTCCCCTGAGCCTCCTTGCAGACATGCCCAAAATCTCATGTATGAGGCATCCAGGAAGCATCAAATTCAGATGCTTGAACCGTCTCATCTGGGTCCGTTCGATGAAGAGGAGTACTGGGTCTACTTTTAGTCCCTCCGGATTGGCTCAAGCTAACAGACTTCGCCTGCTTCTATTTGCTACCTTGTTCTTTCACCACCCAGAGCTTGTGGCTGTAGCTGAGGGTAGACTCATAGATCAACCTGTAAATTTACAGCTTCACTTCCTTTCTCCTTCATATCGCTCTTTACCACAACACATCAGTACAGCATCCACATTACAGCAGTAATCTGTCTGTCAGTCTCATGCACTCTCACCTTACTTTTGAACAAGACCCCAAGATACTTGAACTCCTCTACTTAGGGCAGCCCCTCATTCCTGACCCAGAGTGGCCACCCCACCCTCTTCTGGCTGAGAACCATACACTCAGATTGGACATGCTAATTGTCATTCCTGATACATCACACTCAGCTGCAAACCACCCCAGTGTGAGCTGGAGGTCACCGCTTGAGGAAGCCAAGAGAGCCACAAAATCTACAAAAAGCAAAGATGAGATCCTGAGATCTGACACCCTCCTCCTGTTGGCTGCACCGAGAAAGTCTGTCCATTAAAGTTATGAGCAGAACTTTTGACAGATTACCGTCCTGGTGGAGACCAACACCCACCAGGAATGACTCTGATTCATTGCTTGCAATGTGAACTAATCTCTCACTACTGTTGTATAGAAACAATAAAAAAAACAGATAAAACTAAACGCACACTTCAAGCACTGATAGCACACAGTTTATCTCATGCGTTGCTCAGAGCATGCCGGCAAGTGACAGGAGGAACAAACACTTGCTACCTTCTTGTCAGTGCTCCAGGAGCAAAGGTAACCCCTTTTTTCAAGCCGATTTTCCAGCCAAGCGTTGCACAGTCACATCAGCAGGTGACGTTTTTCTCGCTCCCAGGAGGGTCATTGCTGCTCGGGTTCAGTGTAGCAGCATCAGTTTTCTTTTTCATGTGTGGCATGACCAGGGCACGGCTCAGCTGTCTCAAAGAGATCTGACAACATCACCAATGTTCGGAAAACTTCCAGCCTGGAAAGTTCCTTATCCAGGCGATAAACGCAGCGATGTAGCAGTTCCTCTTTAAAATGACAGACTAACCATACCCACTTGGTACTTGTGGCAAACATTAACTGAATAAATAGCTCAGTTTAATAAAGCGGGGGAGTCACCTGGGACTCTAAACATTTGTGTTTTTTAAGAAGCACTAATCAAAGCAGAAACAGAAACAATGACAATGTGACATCATTGGGAACATTCACTACTTGAATGAGCGGTCCTGTGTCCGCACTGTCACTAAAATAAGGGTAACAAGGTTAAAGACCCCAGAATCTATATTTTGCATCGCTTCTTAGTTACTACTGTTATGCTACACGAACACAATGTTCTCTGGAAGGAATAAAACTGTTTGGTTGAAGGAGAGGCTTATTTCGTTTTTTCCTTGTGCTCTCCTTTCGACTTCAAATAGGATGTGACTCATAAATGAAGTAAGGTCACACTCACTTCAGCAGCAGTCAGCAATATTTCTAAATCAAAACTGGTTGTCAGTTGATGAATTGTTTGAGTGTAACGCCTGGTTTCTGTCAATCATTTTGATCAAAAAGCACAGACCTGTGTGGTTTGTGCTGAGTCTTAGGATGATCTTAGGCTTCTTTACCAAACGTCTGCTCCTAATGTCGGTTTTTTATTCATAAATATCTACAACCAAACAAAATGTTTGAAACAAAGTCATATGCGGTGTGCACCCACAGTCTAGCCCAATCATCTCCCAACAACTAACACATACATTTAGATAAATTGGGGAGAAAAACAAATCCTTAGTTATTAGCAGTGCATAAACATCATTTCTAGAAAATATGGTTGGATGTAGAGAAGATTTATTGAGTATTTGCATGTTGATGTCGCCAGCCTTCTATTGCATTCGGGGTTGTTTATAGCTTAAAGTTGGTGGGCGAGACTTAAAATGTCTTTTTGGCAGAAAAAAAGCAACGTGTCAAATGTGAAATCTGAAAGAAAAAGCTGTCAGAAAAAAAAGACTGCTTTAAAAGCCTGTCAGGAGAATGTGTGTATCTGAAGCAAGCGTCACAAATGTGACTTCTATGACTTTTTTCTAACAAGGGAAGATTTTAATAAAGGAGATTCTTCTTGTATCTGAGGGAAACTCAGAGTGTAAAGGTGTTTTCTATCCTGTAAAGTTTGTTGATTTCATAACTGCTTGGATTACACGCCTTACCAAATGGCAGAAATCCAGACAGTTTGAGGTAGATCACTATAAAGTTGCAACTCTGTTCCTGAAATTATGCTATACTATGCACTAGTACTTAGGTAACAACACTAAATATTATAGGGTTTTTTTGTTGTTGTTGTTTTATTTTTCTAAATATTTCAGTGGGCAGCATGTTGATGTTGTTGTTAAAATCATATAGTTATCTGAAAATAATGCAATCCATATATGCTCACATGTTTGCAAATATATTTGCACTGTATGTTTTTGCATAATTCATGAGTGGTCCTCAGCTTTTGAGGTTACAGCAATATTTTGTTATGCATTAAGTTGTGATGAATACAAATATAATAACAGAATAATATAATTGTAAAATATTTTTAATTTCAATATAATAAAACAATAGGCCACATGGTGGTTGCCGCTATCTGGGCTTTAAGTGATGACGTGATGAATCCTGCTTCTGGGCCCAAACTACTCTGTGTTTAATAAGGCTTTTGTGTTTTTAACATGTTTTAATGGTTTGAATCTTGTTCTATTTAATCTCAACAAGCCCCTAAAAACAGTCAGTGATCACTGTTGGCCTCTCTCGGTTTTTATTACCGCTAATCACTTTTAAGCTCAGTTTTTAAAACCTTACATGTAACTACAGCTCAGCCATGCAGCAGTATATGAATGACTAACCTTGTATTGTGGATGGATTATCTCAGTTGTTCTCCTGACTCTAGTTTGGTCCATTTACAGCATCCTACCATGCGATTGCATTTGTCCTCCATCGGGAACCTTCACGTTAACCTTTATCGAGTGGAAAAAAGTTAGCGTTTATCCTCCAGCTTCACTGTGCTAATGTTATGCTAACATAGCTGTGTCGCTAGCGATCACGTAGCACATCATTATATACCACCTAGTCCAACTTCAGTAACCCTACAAACATCACTGCTGTTTAGTTTTCTGTCTTCATTTATGTTGGAAGTGATAGCAGAGCTGTACATTTTAATTCTTTCAGAAATCTCTCTGTCAGAACATGCTATATCATGTTTAGGTGGAAACTAGCGAGCTAACTTCCTGCTAACTTCTAACTCTGTTAAATTGAATAAATTCTGTTTTCATGAATGCCTGAATGTTAAACTTAATTGTTACACCTGGTAAAGCAGCAACACTGATCATTTTATTACAGATGAAAGAATTTAGACAGTTTTTCAACTCTCAGTAATGCTGCAGTGATTGTCTGACTTAGGGACCTGCAGCGGACTTTGGGCCCAGACATGGCTAATGACGTCAGACTTAACGACCGGATTGGCTCCTGGATTCCATCTGACCGGGATCTTTCTTTGTGGAGTTTGCATTTTCTCTCGTGTTTGTCGTGAGTTTTAATGCTTACTATAATCATTTAAAACTTCCCTTTTATATTAAAAAAAAAGTCACTTTTAATATATGACACAGTTTAGTATGTGCTGCATTACTAAAGGGGATAAATAATTATTCAAACACATCATTTGTTTTGTCAAAGAATTTGACAACTCTGGAATAAATAAAGCGTATTTGATATTGTTTGTGATAAATTGTATTTAGCAGGTCTTCTGTGTTGATCACTGTCAAAATCAGATTTTATTCAACAGTGTAATACAACAAAACAGGATAAAAGACTTTTCCAGCAATGTACAGAGATTAACCAGGGTTTTAAAAGGTTCACATCACAGAAAATGAAATGCATCCCGACGCAGTCTCAGCCATCCAGTGAACTCACTCCTGCGGGAATGGATTTAGTTAGATTTTTAATTATCCGACTGTGATTGCTAAATTAGTTTTTTATGCCAAAACTAATAACAATAGACAGTGATGGATCTTTGGAGATTTGAATATGCTTATAAGGAGACAGATTGTTCTCTCTAGCCAAGCCGTCAGAGATTACCACCCCCACCTAGAGGGCTACAAGCCAATATAAACACTTGTAAGACAATTAAATGACACAATCAAACCAAGGTCTTAATTATTATTCTCGATCGCATAAGTTTAAGTATTGCATTTATTGACATCATTGATAGCCTTTGGTTTGAACTGTAGTTGAAATATTTTAGAGGTGTGAAGGACTCTCCATGGTGTTTCCACAGTTCGATCTCAAAATCTGAGGAAAATTGGCTTTTGTAATAACTAGGCTGCGTACTCACACATCAAGCAAATATGCTGACATGATACTGCAAAATAAATATGATGATTTCCAGAAATATAACACTGCAAGTGAAGCAATCCTGCATGGTGGAGACACTGTCTTCAAAATACAGCAATAAGTCTCTCGCTCCAACTGGGTGAAAGCCCACCCATCTATCCTCCCACACACACACACACACACACACACACATACACACACACACACACACACAGTCTCACTGTCACTCCTATCACACACAAGACACACATAGATTTCTAGACAAACCTTCATCCTTCATTTACTGGCTCAGTTTCTGTCTGTGTCCCACTGTAAAGCTGTACCACCCCACCAATTCCACTTAATTTGACCAAGCTACACCTCAACACTGTCTCCGCTGGTGCTCTGAGGTGAAAACACACGATTATTACCCAAAGACAACATACTGCAACCCAGCAGCCTGGGAGTCAGCTACAGAGAATAGACAGATTGATATTTGCAAATTCTGCGTGCTGCAAAGAGACCGCATTGTCTGCTCTGGATCTCTTCTTGTGTACCATCACTGGGTTTGAGTCCGAGCCGAGAGACCCTGAATAAGCACATCCTCCTGCTCACTCCTCAGGAGACTTAATTGTTGCCGGACATATTTTGTGATTCCTGCCAAGCTGCAAGAAACTTTCCCTCTCTTGCAGCTTTTGTAACCTCCACACAGCAGGCTTCCTTTTCTGTTATTCTCATCCCATCATCTGATTCATGACTATGGAAAAAGCTGATCAGACTAAAATAACCACTATCTGAGGGGCATCATCAGTCACATTTCCTCCTCAGGGTCAAACACACAAACCACTGTACACTGGCCACACTTGCATCTTAAATTTGCTCTGTTTTTCTGCATGTCTGACTTTTATGCAGTCTATAAACCGGCAAAGGTTTTCTGAACTGCACAGAATTATGTAACGGAAGTGATTAGATCTCATCTCTTAGTGTTCTTTAGGATTTTTGTGAGGATTAGCAAATAATCAGGCAGTTTTGCCAAGAAAGCAAAATGTCCTCAAAATTAGGTTAAGATTAAAATTAGGGATGCACCGATACCGATACTGGTATCGGGTATCGGGGCCGATACTGTAAAATGTGTGTGTACTCATACTCGTAAAAGTTAACCGATACCATGAACCGATACTAACTTATTTCATTACTCAGAGGGTGGCTGGTCATTTTTGTTGTAGTTTTTTAGATTGGCCACTAGGGGGACATCCTGCGCTAAACAGGCACAGGGTTCTGGCAGCTCCAGATAAAAAAGAGAAACTGGAGGCTGCTGTAGCTAGGCTAAACAAAATGTCAGCAGTGTGGACCGGAACAGCCAACTTTAACTCAGGTTTTGGAAAAGCGATGAAAAATGTCAAGAGAAAATCCACGGGCAGTTAAAATAACAGAGACTCTGACTCATTTTATCGCTCTGGATGACCAGCCAATGCTGGCCGTGGAAAACATAGGATTGCACCATCTTCTCAGCATACTCGAGCTGCGATATGACCAACCGCCCACACATCAGGGAGATAATGGTGCCAAAACTTTCTAAAGAGGTAAAGACAAGCAGTCTGTGCACGATGTCAGTCCTTGGTTTAACGGCACAGTGGACTGATGATCCACGGGCAGATGGGGAGTTCGTCAATGCCAAATACTTTCGTTATTTTGTTTGTTTGTTTACAATATGGACACTCTGCAACAATTTAAAAGTTTATTTTATTCTCAAACCTAATTTGTATTTATTTTATTCCAAACAGAAGTGTTTATTTATTATTCCGAAAGCTCGAGACAGTGCCAATAGTTCAGTGATATTTTGTAAAATTACAATGTGGAGACTCTGCAATAATTTAACAGAAGTGCTTATTTTTCACTTTAAATTTTTTTGTGGTCATTTTTATTAAGATATTATTTATTATCGGCAGAGAATAAACTAAAACCTGTCTTCCAATTCATTGCATTTGTGTGTGTGTGCGCGTGCGTGTGTGTGTGTGGTAGAAGTATCGGTTTTTGTACTCTGTATCGGCAAGTACTCAGATCCAAGTATCGGTATTGTATCGGTTTGAAAAAATTGGTATTGTTGCATCCCTAATTAAAATCTATAAAACCTATAATGATTTAAAAAGAACAGCATGATGTGAACTATAGGCTCATTGTGCCACTAAGAGTGAAATAAGTTTAAAATAGCCTACTATATGCATGTTGGGTTAAAATTAAGAGGCACACAATTAACGTAAATATTCTAGATCATACTGCAGTAACAGACTAAAGGGTCCATGTTACATTTATTTTCTCTCACATATATTGCTCACATTAAATATGGAAAGGTTCAAAATTAGCAATATTTGGAGAGCTATTTGATGTTTTAATGTGATCACGTGCAAGCACTAAAGTTATCAGAGCTCATCATGTGAGGGAACATGAATATCTCTGTCAAATTAAATGGAAATACTACTATTAAGAAAGTTAGAAAATTTTAGCTGCAGGGATTTTAATTAAAAAAAGAACTCAAAACTGGATAAGCCCAAAACCCTGACATGATTTGACCTATAAATTTCATGAGGTGCAAAGTAAGAATATTTGCAAAAACATGTCAAAGAAAGAGGAAAAAAAGACAATATAACTAAAAATAATTCAGTAACTTCAAGCTTCATGTTGCGACGTAGCATCTTTACCACATATTAACATTAAAATGTTTTAGACAACTGTAACACTTATAATTTTTCCTCTAACAAATAGCTCATTTGGGAAGAAATGTTATGTTTAAAATTGAAAAAAACCTAATAAAACAAAAAACTTGTTATTAGTAGAAAATAGCATTTCCCTATTTTTGAAAAACAAATCCCAAACTGGGGGGAAGACATGCAAAGCATTTCAGTGACTGATAAGTGAAGGGGTGGTGTGAATGATCAGGTAAGATTAAACAGTGCTACAAAGTGTCCATCCTTGGATGTGGTACAAAGAAGAAAAGAGGAATTGACAGTGATGTTTATTACCTACTTAGCAAATACAGAATTGAGGTGGTAAATGATGTGCTTATTGTGCATGAACACTACATGGACAAAACGATTATACCAGCGGTCCCCAACCTTTTTTGCGCCGGCCGGTTTAATGTCAGACAATATTTTTACGGACCAATCTTTAAGGTGTCGCCGATAAATGCAACAAAATAAAATGATACGACCAAGACAAAAACTGTGGTATTTTGCAAATATAATAATAAATGCAAATTCACTGAGTAATTGTGTAACTTTATTAGCAGCATCCTCCTGAAATGCGCCAACAATATTGAGAGTAAAATCCTCCTCTCGGCCCTTTAATGCTCCCTGGTCGCTATGGTAATGCGTAAATAGTTCTTTCAAAATAAGATACACAACTACAACACGGGAAAAGGCCCAGGGAAACTGAGTTAACAATTAAAAACCCTGAAAACCATAAATTTCACACCCGAGCCTCAACTCTCGTGGTCCTGTACCAAACGATTTATCCGTGGCCCGGGGGTTGGGGACCGCTGGATTAAGCCACACATTTGAATCATTGAATTTAGGTGTGTTCAGTCCCAATGCCACAAATGTACAAAATCAAGCACCGAATGATGCAGTCTGCCTTTACAAACATTTGTCAAAGAACAAGTCGTTCTAAAGACCTCACTGAATTTGTCTCATCCTATTCCCAGTGTTCACTTTTGTCACACCAACCATCTGCATTTTTACTTCACTCCATCTCTGAACCTTCTCTGTGCTCATCCACTTTTCCTCCTGCATGGCAACACCATAGTTAACATTCTTTGTCCAATGTATCCATTGTCCTTCCTCTGCATTCCAAAACATCTCAGCTTCACCTCTCTAACTCACATGTATTCTGTCTTGCTTCTACCGACTTTCATTCCTCTTCTCTCCAGAGCATATCTCCACCTCCCCAGGCTCTCTTCCACCTGCTCCCTACTGTCATTACAGATCACAGTGTCGTCTGCAAACATCATAATCCACAGAGACTCCTGTCTGACCTCATCTGTCAGCATGTCCATCACCATTGCAACCAAGAAGGGGGTCAGAGCAAATCCCTGATGTAATCCCACCCCCACTTTGAACCCATCTGCCACTTCTACCTTACACCTCACACTGTCTCGCTGTCCTCGTACGTGGTCTGTACCACCCTCACATACTTCTCTGCCACTCTTCCACAGTTCTTCTCTTGGCACTCTCTAGATCCACAAAGGAACAGTGCAACTCTGATCTTCTCTGTACTTCTCCATCAACACCGTCAAAGCTCGCATTTCATCTGTAGTGCTCTCTCTTGGCATGAAGCCACACTGCTGCTCACTGATCGTCCCCTCTCTCCTTAACCTACCTCCAACAACCATTTCCCTTCATGGTATGGCTCATCAATTTTATTCCTCTTTAGTTACTACTACCCAGCACATCACCCTTGTTTTTGAAAATATGTACCAGTACTCTCCTTCTTCTTGTATCAAGCACTCATCATTACAGAAAAAGTCCACTGCTCTCTCTCCTAGACATCACCATACCTGGACGAACCACCTTTCCACTCTTCATCTTCATAGCTGCCTTCACTTCCTCCTTACTAATCCTCTGCACTTCTTGATTCACTAACTTTCCTCCATCCTCGCTCCGCTCACTGCTAGTTTCTTCATTCATGAGCTTCTCAAATCTTCTGATTACATTTCCTTTTCTAAAATGATATAATAGAATGCCACCTTTGCAACAAGTCAGTTCATGAACATTCGTTCTTCCTGATTATTCCACAATAACATGTATATTATTGCAAAGTGCAAGCATTTAGGAACCACAACCGCTTAGCCACAAAGTGGCAGATGATGTAAAGTGACAGAGTGAGGTCACCAAGAGCTCGGGCACATGCTCTGATGGCTCAATAACTGTAGTATTCCAAACCTCTGGCATTAATACCAGCACAGAAATTGTATGTCAGAAGCTTCATGGCATGGTTTCCATGGCCAAGCAGCTCCTGCAGGTGGCCTTGTACTTTTGTTCATATAGTGCATGTGTATCTAAACTGTTATGTCACCTATTTGTGTTAAGAAGGTCCAGTTCATTGTGTTGAAATATAACAGAGATGTTACATAAAGCAGCTATGCCCCTAACTCTAGCACATGTCCATCTGCACCAGGCTGCAAACATCCTTTTTAATGCTGTACAATGGGGTATATTAAGATGTGAGGCTATGCTTTTTGAGCAAGTCTCAAGTGGCCACAAGGACTTACATTTTTTACTTTTCTGGAAGCTTAATGTTTCAGCTTTGGAGGTTGGCGCTGATGCATCTGTATCCACTGTGTCTTAACAATGTAGCTTAGAACAATGTCACCAAAACCATTAGGGTTCAGAGCAATCCATCCCATAGCTGCTAAAATTGTTTATTCTGCATAACTAAGTACAAATACATTTCAGTGCTCTCAATGTTAGTAAAACATTGCTGTGAAAAGCCTGAGAAAACATGTTGGGGTAAACAGTGCGATAAAAGGACTGAGGCGAGGCTCCTCAAAGCATTCCAAGCGTTTGAACTGATCTTGGCCGGTTTATCAGTCTGAAACAACAATAGAAATACATGTATACACTGTTATCTACCCTTATAAATATCTCTGTGGAAAAACAAAAGGAAATTAGCTCTCAACAGTACAGAAAATAACTGCATTCTTTGCCATAACAGACCTGCGTTCCCGCTGCTCGTCTCTTAACAATAAGCTAGACTTTCAGGAGTGCCTTTTCTCAGTTTCCATCCTTTTTATGTGGCTGTATTGTATCATATGATATTCTGGTATTAGCTGATATTTCCCTTTTTATTGTGCCATTTAAGATATCTCACCACGAGCATGAGATTTCTGCATAGGATGTTTTAATTTTACTATAAAGTTATGACAGCCTGGCACATACAGTAGGAGACCTCAGAGCTTGTGTTGCCATCCACTCAGCACGCACCTCACGACGTAAATACTGCAGCTATGTCAGTGAAAGCTGAGCCAGTACGCTTCACAATGAAAGTATCCAAGTGTTACTGACATTGTTTTCATATTGTGTGACTCAGATCCCACTTTGGTTGGCAATTATAATAATAATGATCTGACGATGTGTTATTGGTCCCGACGGGGAGGTTCTCTTTTGTGCTCTCTTTTTAGAGACGTGTGAGTTTAGGACGCAATGTGTTGCTGAAGGACACTTCAACAGGATGAATTGATTCCTAATAACGGAGCCCAAATCGAGATGTTGAAACTGACGGGGCTCTCGACACCACTCAACTAACCTGCTTCTTTCCGTGTGGTGCAATGCAGGGATAGAAGATAGTAGATGAGAGAGAGAGCCGGTGCGGGGAAGTGCTTAATGTATTTGATTAAACACTGAATTTGTTTACTCACATTTTTAATTTAGTAATATGGTGAGGCAACAGCAAGGTTGCTCTAACCCTAAGCAGGTGAAGGAAGACACAGCAAACTTGCTTACTATATGACAAATTGATATTAACCTAAATTAGGAGTCACAGAGGCGATGTCATTGATCCTGGGGGCATGTTAGATTGAAGTGCCGTTGCAAATGGAGGGATATACTTATGTTGGATAGCTATCAGCCTGATGACTAAAGCCTTCAGTGTCAGAGATTTAGTAGATGACAAGCCTGTCTCCACGAGGCTTTGCCGAAACCGCTAACAAGAAAGGTCTCGATAGTTATTCACTTTCTCATTTACATTCCTGCTTAACAAGAACATCCACATTTAGGTGAATTATGTTAAACCCAAATGCAAATTCTGACATGTTTTAATTCAACAGAAGGTGCTGTATAATTGGGCTCTTATTGTATTAAAGTCACATTTTTAGCCCCCATCAGAGGAGAACACCACAGGAAGCAATAAAAACCTGTGAAAATGTGTGCTGTAAGTGACTGCCTGTGGTGGAGCGTTTCTTTACTTACCATTAAGATTATTGCTCCAGTAATCAAAATCCATGAACCGCAACTCTTGAACGTCACTGGAAACTATTGTACGAGAGTCACATCTGATTATTAAGTGGATGTTATATAAGTTACTTTATAGAAATACATGTGTGAGCAATCTATAATATTCTATTTAAATTCAAAACACTTTTCTTGAAAATGGTATGCTTTAAAATCGCACCTTTACAGTGTTGAACCAGCCTGCGGAGAGTTTGTTAACTGTAATGGTGTTCGTACTGATCAGTGCTAACGGGGGAAAAAATCAAGGTAAAAAAAGATCTGCTTGTCTTGTGAGAATGTAAAGTGTCACTCCAGGATCCTAGAGTGAAGTGAAAGGCTGTCGGCATGAGAAATTGTAACCTTTTTAATTGAACTATTCAGTGTTGTTAGTGAGCTAAGTATGGAGTAGGCGAAAGGTTTGGTAATAAACTTCAAAGAATTTATTTGGTCTTTTCAGCTCTGACAGCATCTTGTTAATTAGTGTTCTTAAACATTAACCTCCTAGGACCTGGCATCCACATATGGGGACGTCACATTTTGGTCTAGACCAGTGGTCCCCAACCTTTTTTGCGCCACGGACCGGTTTATGCCCGACAATATTTTCATGGACCGGCCTTTAAGGTGTCGCGGATAAATACAACAAAATAAAACTAATACCGGTACCGAAAAAAAGAAGATTTATTCATAACACACGTGAAAAGACCAAGGAAAACCGAGTAAACGATAAAAACGATAACAAAATAACGCTGAAAACCAATAAAAACCCTGAAAACTATACATTTCACACCTGAGCCTCAACTCTCGCGGCCCGGTACCAAACGACTCATGGACCGGTACCGGTCCGAGGCCCGGGGGTTGGGGACCGCTGGTCTAGACCACAATACCAAAATTTGTTCTTTCAAATGAGCCATATTGCTCTAAGGGGCACAATTGTTGTTTCTATCGAACACTATTAAGCCAAATAGCAAAGAGAAATTAAAAATGATTGCAAGAAATTGGGTCTTAGGAGGTTAAGGACTCTGTTTGGGCTGTTTTCCAGAAAACACTGTACCTCAGATCAAAGTAGTTTTTTCATATTGGCATGATAGCATCTCACAGATGCTGCTAATTTGTCAGTTAACATCCTGTTTGTTGTGAAACCGCCACATCCCAGAGTTCCTGTTTTGGACTAAGATGTGGTGAGGCCATTTGAGTGCAGTGATCTAATTCTCATGTTCAACAAACCAGTTTGAGATGACCTGAGCTTTGTGTTCTCCTGCTGGAAATTTTTACCCTGACCCTCAAATGTCAAAGCAGAAATCGAAGGTCATCAGACCAGGCAAAATCTTTCGATTTTGGGGAGCCTGTGTGAATTGCAGCAGTAGTTTCCTGTTCTTCACTGACAGATTTGGCACTCAGTGTGGTCTTCTGCAGCTGTAGCCACTCTGGTTCAAGGTTCAAAATGTTCAGTGATGCATTCAGAGATACTCTTCCACATACCTTGAGTACAAGGCTTATTTTACTTATTCTTGCATTCCTATCAGCTCAAAGCATTCTGGCCATGGTTCTCTGACCTCCAGCATGATTAAGGTATTTTCACCCACAGTACTGCTGTTCACTGGATATTTTCTCTTTTTCAAACCATTCTCTGTATAACCTAGAGATGGTTGTGTGGGAAAATCCCAGCAGAGCAGAGGTTTCTGAAATACTTTGATTAGCCCATCTGGCACCAACAACCAAAGTCACTTAAATTTCCTTTTGATTATGTCTGCGTATCTAAATGCACAAAGTTTCTTCCATGTATTTGTTGATGACATATTTATGTAAACAAGCAGTAGAACAAGTGTGCCTAATTAAGCAGCCGGTGACTGTACGAAGCCTGAAACAAGAGCCAGGTTAAAGCAGTCGGCTATTTTTTCACACTGAATTCCTGATTTTTATTTGTTTTTTTTTTGAGGTTCCAGTTTAAATGGACTGGTACCTAATTTACTGTCATAAGTGTAGACCTGAAAGAAAATGAGGCATTTTTAATTCAGAATTTTTCTATGAATATTTAGAAATTAACCAGAGTTATTGTGTGCTCAAGTCAGTAGCACACAGTGTAGATGGAAACTGCTGTAAGATATTAACTGCTATCATGGGAAATAGCCATCCTGAGGTTTGGAGCAAGATGTTGTTTCCACAACAGCTTAAAAATGTTGTAATTCTTTTTTTTTTCTATTAAATATTGTTGTTAGGTTATGAAACATCTATTTATCCCTGCTCTGTCCACTCCGCTGCTGTAATAATGTGAATTTCCACTACTGGGGGACTAATAAAATCTCTTTTCTCTGATCTTATTTTACATTTACATTCTATAATTTCTTGCACAAGTTTCCATTATATATTTTAGCTTCCTGTCACTCAGCGAGAAAATATTTTTTTCAATTAAAAAAAAGTCTGAATCTTAAAGATAAATTAAAATCAAGAGCTGAGCCTTGATTTATAGTCCAGCATCAAATTCCTTTTTTGCTCTGTTTTGCTCTGGTGTGTCTGCATGAGGTAAAGTGAAAATGAGCTCATGTTAAAAAGAGATGAGAAATATTAAAATTACTTTTTCCAAAATGCAGTATAGAAAAAGGACTTCAGACTTCAGAATCCATTGGGTCTATACAGGCTGGATACAGCAGCCTGTTGTAATATTCATGTTGTTTGTTGTTTATTCTTGCATTAATTAGTATACCGTAATAAAAGGATTGTGTGAAACTCAGAAACATCTCTGCATGATCTCTACCAAGACAAAAGGATCGGCGAGACCGGCGACGTCTCCACAACGGCTGCCGTAGTCAGGAGCCTCGCGGAGTAATCTGGGTCCAAACTCACTTCAGGTCCCAAAGTCAAACTCACACTGCAGCATCACTGAGAGTTAAAAACTGTCTAAATTCTTTCATCTTTAATAAAATCATCAGCGTTGCTGCTTTACCAGGTGTAACAATTAAGTTTAACATCCAGGGATCCATAAAAACAGGATTTATTACATTTAATGGAGTTAGACGTTAGCAGGAAGTTAGCTCGCTAGCTTCCACCTAAACATGATATAGCATATTCCGACTGAGACACTTGTGAAAAAATTAAAACGTACAGCTCTGCTATCACTTCCAACATAAATGAAGACAGAAAACTAAACAGCACTTTTGTAGGGTTGGGCTAGCTGGTATATAATGATGTGCTACGTGATTGCTAGCAACACAGCTATGTTGCATAATATAAACACAGTGAAGCTGGAGGATGAAATGTTACCCTTTGTGCGGCCATGGGTTCGGAGGGGCTTGTCCACTGGCATGCTGTCCTTGGGTCTTACAACACCCAACGTCTCCTCACCTTCCTAGAGGAGCTAAAGGACATCCTCCTGGACCGCCAACAACATCATCCTGGGCCCGCACATCACATTTATGTGATCATTTGGGACAATGTCCGCTTCCACAGAACAAACCAAATCAGACAGTGGTTCACCACCAACAGTGACCACTTTTTAAACGTCTGTCTGCCACCCTACTCCCCTTTCCTGAACCCTATAGAGGAGTTCTTCTCATCGTGGAGATGGAAGGTTTATGACAGACAACCATACAGAAGAGAGAACCTCCTAGGGGCAATGGAGCCAGCCTGTGTTGACATCCCAGCGGAGGCCTTCCAAGGATGGATTCGCCATTCCAGGGCATTTTTCCCACGGTGCCTGGCAAGAGACAATATAGCCTGCGATGTGAATGAGGTGATGAGGCCCGATGCAGCTCAGCGACATGATGCAGCACAGTGATTGTGATGTGTGTATGGTGTGAATAACGTAAATAAAAAAACTTCACACCCTGATCATGTTTTCAAGAGTACTGTTGTGTGCAATAGATTCTGTTTTAGCATTGAGTTGTGTTACAGTAGTGTAATCCTTGATCGTGGCTCAAGAGTTGGGAGTTCGCCTTGTAATCGGAAGGTTGCCGGTTCGAGCCCCAGCTTGGACAGTCTCGGTCGTTGTGTCCTTGGGCAAGATACTTCACCCGTTGCCTACTGGTGGTGGTCAGAGGGCCTGGTGGCGCCAGTGTCCTCGCCTCTGTCAGTGCGCCCCAGGGTGGCTGTGGCTACAATGTAGCTTACCATCACCAGTGTGTGAATGGGTGGATGACAGGTTGTGTAAAGCGCTTTGGGGTCCTTAGGGACTAGAAAAGCGCTATATAAATACAGGCCATTTGCCATTTACGTACATGCAGGATTTTCTATAAATTTATACTCTTCATATGAAACTCACAAATCTAAATGCCTAATCCTCTGCAGAGATCTACGACGATCCGTTACTGTATGGTTTCTAAAAATATGCATTGGCAGTTATGAAACAAAGAACCTTCTCACAAATTGAGCATTGTGTTTTCAGTTGTTTTGCTGTAGTGTGTAATGATGTGTATAGTGTTTACATTTTTGAAAGCTTCGAGCTGCTCTTTTGGTGTGAAAGTTTGAGTTTTGCAGTGGGACGGTGTAGTTGTGTTTATGTAGCTTTAGAAACGTGGAAACGTTTGTGAATTGTGTTTTAGCATTTGAGAAAAACTGTAATATACTGCAACAACGTGGGAATAGAGCAGCTGCGAGAGAATTCAACATTAATGAATCAATGGTACGGACGTGGAGGAAGCAAAAAGAATGAGTTGAGTAAAGTTTGACTTATCTGACTGTTTTGTTTCGCTTAATGCGTCTTATAATCCGGTGCGCCTTATGGTCCAAAAAATACGATACTCTTGCTGCACAGTAGTTTGCATCACCATAACATTTACTTTTCTGGGATGATGGATGTCAAACCATAGTGTAAGGTTAGATGGATTGCAATATTTTTACTTTTTTTAAAAAAAAAGATTGTTATAAAGAAAGGTGTCCTTTTTCTATTTCAAATGGATATGAATGCACGAGTCCAGTGAGTAGGTTTAAAAGAGAAAAGCGGTTTTGTGCTAATTTTTCAGCCAAATCTATCGACTCAAGCTTTAGAACTTCAGATCTTTTTCTTGGTTGAATTATTTTTGGAGGAAAAATGATTAATTGTTGGATTTGAAAACGTTACAGGAATCCATGTATGACTGCTTTTGAACTTTTTTTTTCTGTATTGATTTTCAGAATGGTTATGAGACACTTTGAGCTCTCAAACACAAGTGTGGGTAATTGCCAAGCCTAGGAGAATGAGTAATCTGTTATTGAAATTCAAAGAATACTTTCCTTTAAAGTAGACCATCTTTTACAGATTGCGGTAAAGGTTTCAGATGTTTACTTGCATGGCTCAAGTATTCTCAAGGCACATCATTAAAAGATCCCAAATCATGCTGTTCCATCAGACTCTCACATACTGTAGGTGCTGTGCCCTGTGTGATGCTGCAGTTATGTGTCAGTAAATTGTCGGCAGACTTCAGCAGCTCTCAGTTTTGAGTGATATTTATTCAAGCTGTAAAGGAATTTGAATTAGTATTGTAACCATGATATGAGCTCCCCTAATCTAAACAAAAAACTTATTTTAACGTAATGGTAGCTTTACTTGGTAGAGTTTTCAATTGACCGGTTTGCTTGTAGCATTATTTAATCTTACATACAACACACATTTTAGCTTTTAGTCCATTCCATTTAACAACAGAAGTCTGAATTTTTGAGTTCCCAGTTGGAATATTAATTCGAAATGCCCCCTCAAGATGGATTTCCAACTCAGAAAGTCAGAGCACTCCTACCAACCTCAACTTAACAATCCACGAGCATTGAGCAGCGGTAGTAGTTGTACGTCATGTACTACCACACTCATCAACTGAGAGAAAATAAAAATGTTATGAGAACTAGTTGGATAAGCTTTTTTAATATTTGAAAATTGTAAAAATATGACCTTACATAAACTTGCAAACGAATGATCACCCAACATTTATCCGAAAAATGTTTATCAGTTGAGTGGGCATGGCTGCATATTGTGTTTCTAAGCCTAACCCATGAAACAATTGCCACAAATTTAGATTTTTTTAATTGTATTACAGTATTTACTGAATCTTTTGACAAAAAAGCATATATGACTTATTTGTGTTATATTACTTATAACAGGTATTTTTGTGCAATTTATACCTGTTTCGTGATGACTAGAGAACTCACAAAAACTCAAGTATGATACACCTGGCATTACAATATTAAACTATACCACTTGTTCTATCTTATACTCTTGTGATCATGAAATTAGAAGGGTTTTTGAACTGGCAATGCTCAGTGTGCCAGTTTATAATGGGATGAATTCATGATGCACAACCCTGTGGATGTAAAAAAGAAAAGAACCAGCAACCTGTTTACTCATAATGATTGTTTTTTGCTGCAAAATGAAAATATCAAGCATACAAACACTTTCACTAAAACTTAATTGTAGCCATAAGATAGAGTCATGCTGTTATCAGTCTGCAACTGATTGGGGTGAAATTGACAATTTCATGCATTTTTCTGATTATTCAGCAATTACAAGTGATTAATCATTGAAAATCACATATCAGCAACAGACATTTAAGAGAAATTTGGCTTTAACTGTTGTATTTGCCTGCAACCTTCCTATTTTATAGGGAAATAATATTGTAGGGTAGGATAAAAACCCTACTATGATTCAAAGAAAACAGAGAAAACCATAACAATCATATGATCCCCCCCACCCCACCCCATGAGTAAGGATTATGGCAACAGTAGGAAGGAAAAAAATCCCTTTTAACAGGATGAAACCGCCGGCAGAACCAGGCTCAGAGAGGGGCGGCCATCTACCGTGACTGGGTTGGGGTGCGAGAGGGAAGACAGGGCAACAGACAGGATGTGGAAGATAGCAAGAGACTAATAATAGCAAATGATTCAATGCAGAGAGGTGTATAAACATATAGTGAGTGAAACAGGTGACTGTAGAAGAAATACTCAATGCATCATGGGAATCCCTCAGCAGCCTACACCTATTGCAGCATAACTAAGGGAGGATTCAGGGTCACCTGGTCCAGCCCTAACTATATGCTTTAGCAAAAAGGAAAGTTTTAAGCCTAATCTTAAAAGTAGAGATAGTGTCTGTCTCCCGAATCCAAACTGGAAGCTGGTTCCACAGAAGAGGGGCCTGAAAACTGAAGGCTCTGCCTCCCATTCTACTTTTAAATACTCTAGGAACAACAAGTAGGCCTGCAGTACGAGAGTGAAGTGCTCTAATGGGGTGATATGGTACTATAAGGTCATTAAGATAAGATAGGGCCTGATTATTTAAGACCTTGTATGTGAGGAGCAGGATTTTGAATTCAATTCTGGATTTAACAGAGAGACAATGAAGGGAAGTCAATACAGGAGAAATATTCTCTCTCTTTCTAGTACCAGTCAGTTCTCTTGCTGCAGCATTTTGGATTAACTGAAGGCTTTCAGGGAGTTTTTAGGACATCCCGATAATAATGACTTACAGTAGTCCAGCCTAGAAGTAATAAATGCATGAACTAGTTTTTCAGCGTCACTCTGAGACAGGATATTTCTAATTTTAGAGAAATGGCACAAATGTTCAAAACAATTCGATTCAACTCTCGAGGCAGCAACCAATTTTATTGTTTTGTTTTTTTATTTGTTGTAGATGCAGAGAGGTTGTCGTCTTCTTTAACTTGTGTGACTGAGCCATTTCCTTGCTCTGAATTAGGAGTTAGCTTTGTCAAGCTAAGTGTGTCCAGTTTTGAATGGTTTTGCTTTTGAGCTAATGTAAGTTTGCTGGTTATGTCAGGATGGTGATGCAAGAGATGAGCCCTCTTGTTCCTGGTATTCCCTTATTTTATTTTATTTTTTTTAAATCAACATTTAGTGTCTTTGTATTGATACATAACACCAAGTAAAGTATATATACTGTATCACTTTTCCCACCACCTCAAACAGGCACACGTGGTATTATTTACAAAAAATGTTTAGGGGCAAAGCCTGTGAGATTCAAAATTGATCAGTTCATTAGAATCACTTGTACTGGAACAAACTAAATGCTGCAAAACTATCAAGAGTTAATCTTTTAAAGACGACACTGGAACAATGACACTTGCTACAGTGTTGCATAAGTTTTTATCTCGGCTCGTTGCGAAGATCTGTTAAAGTAAAAAAATAAATTGGTAATATGTATGAGATTACAGCTGAGACATGATCACTGCAATCAGCTCAAGTTGAAAGAGTGTCGTCGAGATGCTCAGTGTGTCAGTACACTCTAAGCTCATCATGTCGAGGACCTGCTGCAGACATTCACAGCATGCTGCAATTAGGTCTGTGACACCATGTGGAAACGCAGTCACAGGGCAAGAAATTAGAGGGCCTGTTTGCATCTTTGGATAAAAGCTCTTTAAAATTCAGATTTAGTTTTACATTTTTAAGATTAAATGTGTGTCATTTGAGCGAGTAGGAGATGGTTTTCATCGATGATATGCGGCGCAAGGAATTGGAAATTAGTTGTTAAACTCTGGCCTGTAGTTTAGAAAGTTGTTAGGCTGCTTAAGGACAAATATCGAGCTCCACTTATACTCGGCTGCATCCTGTTCAGCTTCGGCGTAGTCTTAAAGGTCATCGTTTGAATGCTATTGCTATTTGCTCATATATCCATCTCCAGATTGTCTGAATGTTGGTCTTTTCAGGCTGCCTGATGTATTCACCACCTTTCACAACTTTTAGTCTTATTGTCCATCAAAGCCATTAATGCACTTTTGACTTGAGTCATTACTGAGTCCCATGTCAGTAAGTACCCACCTCACCCCCACCTCAACGTCTACCACCCACCTACCTCAAGGGTTCTGGGTTTCACAGGAGACAGATGAAGAGACAATGGCAATTCATCTTCGTCGTGGCATCCACATTACCATTAATGCGCAGCTTCTTTCCTTATGAAATGCGGCCTGTCTTGCTCACAAATGCATTCAGAGGAAAAGTACAATATCCTGAGAGCTGGGCATGTCATCTGTGGTTATTATCATCAAGACATCCAGTGGGAGTCAAGCGGAAGACGACGGAGCTGTTTTATCCGAAATCGTCCGTTTTATATGTGTATTTAACTATATCAGCTAAATCATTTTGCAATAAGATTTATAATATAATTTCAAAAATAGCCTATATAGAAACATGAAGTGTATATACTGTCAAAATGTAATAAAAAAAACCACAGAATATTGATTTATTCTGTGGGGACAATCCTCTGCGGCTGCTCTACTCCCACTCCAATTCAGGTGTCTGTGTGAGCCCACACAGTGCACAACCTGGATTTCAGTCTTTTAAACATTTTTTTAGATAAACAGATGCTAAACATAATTTTTTTTCATTGGTTTAGCAGGGGTATTTGCTTTGTTTCTTTCTGATTTATAGAAAATTTAATAGATGTATAACCATGACAAAGGCAGCATGTCTCATATCTTTGTAAAGCCTGAAATAGAAGCAAAGAACAGTGGTAGATAATGCAATATACACAAAACTCTCTGTATGTTCTGCTTTCTGACCTGGTAAATCATGGAGACTTCACAAATATTCACAGTTCTATAAACCCCTCCTGGAACTGATGGACATATTGTTATTTAGCTCTTCCGTTCTTGCTTTCCGATTCCTGAGAAACGCCTTGCCAAAAATATCTAGCATCCTCTCCTCAGCACTCAGTCCCACTGGATACTGACAGCTGCCTGAAATACAAAGGTAGCAATGTGAGTAATGAACCAAGTGAAATCTCATCATATAGAGCGACTTTGAGTTCCCCCGCGAAGCCCCCGTGACCCTAACCCCAGCCTCTGAGCCTCACCAAATGAGCTTTTCATTTGCTATTCAGAAATCAGAATGAGACATGTTGCAGGCACAGAGGTGCTCTGAAAAATTGCACTGCATGCAAACGTGGCTTTGCAATCTTTAAGCCCAACAAACTAGCAATTCTCTTCCAAGCTTATTTGCATACAATATTCACATATTCTGCCTATGTGCACAGCATGAAAGTACAGATTTCACAGCAGCCTTGTTTGATGCCTATGAAATTGTTTGGAACTCAGTTTAGACTGAGGTTCTATACACACATTCATGCATATCTTGTCTGGATTTGAGGAAGGCAAAACACGTTATTATTTAATGACCATTACTTTGATTCGGCTAATGTATAATGCAATGGTATTAAAGACCAAGATTAGCAGCTCTGATTAGAGTATGCTGGCAAAGGAATCCGCGGAACATTCATGCTTTGATTGAACAGTGCCACATTTTAAGGTAGTGAGTACCGAAAAATATGCTAAAGCTGATACAATTGGAAATGATTCCATTAATAATCGAGTTACAGAAACAAAAATGAAAGGTTAAATAAGGATAAGAAGTGCTGAGGTAATTTGTTTAGATGAGGGAGGCATCACAGAATTATTCTGGTGAACATCAACAGGTGGAATTTATAATAATAAGTTAATTTTGCTCTTTTTTATAATAAAGAATCTCTCAATAAGCACAACACATTTTAATAGATCTCGGAACTTGTTAGCAAACGTAATATTTGATGAACTTCTATTGGGCGTTTCTGATAAAGGTTACACTTTGCACTTGTATTCCACTTGTAGTCTACACCAATCACGTTTTAGCTGGCTTTCGCTGCAACACAATTTGTGAGTAAGAAAGGAAATTTTATCCGCATTAATAAAAAATAAATAAAAAACTCACATGCAAGATGTTCACCTTCCAGATATTTTTGGCTGTTGCCCCCAGAGGCCGAATCGTCAGATGATAGCCGATGGACTACCAGACTGGTCACAAAATCTCTGTTTGCCATCTGGTGCTGGTTAGGTAGTGCAAAGTGGGATATTAGAGTTTCTTCACTGAAAGCTACCATCTGCTATTAGGGGGAGAATGGCACAGATGACAGCTGCAAGAGTGAACCAAATCTGCAGAGTTGTGAACCAAATAAGCAACGAACTGAAGCGCATCATAAAGCTCAGCGAAGCTTAAGGGAACTGCAGAGTCAGGTGTAATTCTCTGTGGCTTTATGAACACATAGTTAGTCATGAATGCGTGTTATACCTGCTTTAAATCTGGTTTGCCATCAACATTACTATTACTCAAGTGACGCTAAAGCTGCCTCACTACTGCAGAATTGTAAAAACAATCTTCAGAATATTTTGCCATGTACTCATTTTCAAAGTCAGGTGGTAATGTTGTATTTTTCCTTCACAACAGTCAAGTATTTTACAGACTGATGCCATGACAACAGCTGTGCGGTGGTGAGTCTTTATTCCACCAAGGAGGAAATCAAAGCCTTCAAATCTCACAAGTGACCTGGCACCATTTCTAACAATGAACATTGGAAGGCTGGCTGGCTGCAGCTGATTTTTGAGCAGAGAGATAAACTGCAGGCTTTTATTTTCTTTTAGAATAGGTCATTTCATCTTTGAATTTTCTTCAATTTCTTTTAAAGCAATGAGGATTGTAATTTTGACTCCAGGAACAATTCTACAATATAATGCACGCCATTAAAAAACAGTTTAGTGACACAGACGTACTTTCTGCATCTCCATATTGGGAGATTATTCTGTCGCAGTAGCTGAAGAGAAAACACCACACCATTAACAAAACAGAGCATCTCGAAAAAGCAAAATGGCCCAATAAAATAACATACCTGTAGCATAGATAGTAAAATGGCTTAATGAGTAGTCCATCTATTTGTTTTCTTAAATAATAGTGCACGAAATACAATAGCATCATAAGCTTGACGAGTACTATATATTCTCTGTCCGACATGTGTCTTTAGCTGTACTGAGCTGTGCTTCGCCGTAAGCAGTGGATAAGGTTTTTTAGGATTATCCGCGACGGATAACAGCTTGTTAGTGTTCTTCTCCGCCACAACTGCAAATGCATCTGGCTTTGAGTCATCAAAAAGACAACCTTCTTGATCAGTTTCTTAAGTGTGTTGGTGTCGCCGGCTCTGATGCTGCTTCCCCAGATGACTGCAGGAAGTTAAACTCCGCTGGTCACGCAAAATCAAACACTTTACAATTTTTCTACACATGTAGATCTCAGTTTCTTAGCAAATTGGTGTGTTAATAGCACACTAAGTTCATTTAAGTTGATATCTTTTCTATACTGCATTTTCTTTACTGGGCCAGACCAGTAAAACCAAACTCCTCTGTTCTTTAGATTAAAAAAAAAAAGAATTTTGAAGGTATCAGTATCAGATTTTATCATGTCATCATGTTGCCAGGCAACTGCCTAAAGTGACCCATTTGTAGCATTTACGCACATATAACATCTTATAAAGGCAGCATATAATTTCAAGTCATGACACTAACATCTAATTTCGATCCACCAAACTTGAGTTATGCTTGATATATTATCACAGACCAAACAATGGGGTAGCAGCGGCGTGTATTAGTAAATGGTAAATGGCCTGTATTTGTATAGCGCGTTTACTAGTCCCGCCTAGGGACCCCAAGGCGCTTTACACACCCAGTCATCCACCCATTCACGCACACATTCACACACTGGTGGAGGCAAGCTACCTGAAAAGTACTTTTAACTTTTCAGATATTTTCACAGGGAAACTAGTTTCACCACAAAATAAACAGCAGTGCATTTCATTAAAAAAATGTAAAAAGAAATCATTCAAGGACAGATACAACCTTTTTTTGTGGGTTGTTTCTGATGTCTGGGTCATATGTTTGACACCACCGCCTCACAGCTTCGGTGTTCTTACACTTCCATCTGTTGTTAAAGTGGATGCCTAGGTACTTGCAGTCCTTCGCCACATTAACATCGCCTCCCAGAATACACAAAGACTATGTAGACATCCTTTTCCTTCTGAAGACAATCACCCTCTCCCTGGTCTTATCCACGTTCAGAGCAGACGATTTTTCCCAGACCACTCCTCAAAATCATCCACTACTAGTGCCCTGTACTCCACCTCCGAACCCTCCCACACTTATGCATCTTACAACTAAAGAGCCATCAGAGAACCTTCTGCAAATAGCATGGCCCTGAGTAACACTAAAAGTCTGAGGTATAAAAGGTGAACGGGGATGGGCACAGCACACCGTGTGCTCTGTGGAGCTCCTGTATTGTTCACTTTCTCAATCAGACAGAGCTCTGCTAGTCAGACGACCCACAGTCTGTCAGGTAGTTGACAATCCAGGCGAAGGTGGTCATGTCTACTCTTATATTCTCAAAAGAATGAGCTTCTCTATGGTAGTGTTTATTATAGAGCAGTTGAATTGGATTGCATTAACAAGTTCCTTTATTCCTGCTATTGTATACACCCCCCCTTCAAATTGAGTCAGACAGCACAAAGATTTAGATACTACTCATGACTCATGTAACCCTCATCTTCATCTCTTGCTACCTGAAGCACGTAGCTGTCTTATCTCCAAAGCTGTTTACTTATTCAAGAACTGAGTGATGCCTCCAGTCATAGAGAGGAGAAGATTATAAGGAATTAACACTTTTTTAAAAACACCATTGGGATTGTCCTTTTTGGATTCAGTCAAGGATGTAAATGTATGTAACACGTTTTAAGCCTAACGTCATACCGCTGTACTGTCATACGGTGTCTTGAAGGTTCAAGGACAGAAAAGTCACCTTCAATAAAGAAACTTACCTATATTTCATTTGAGTCTCTGGCATCAATAATATGCTAAATGACTGTCTGCTTAGACCCTTACCATGTAATTCAATTATATAACAGCATGTAAGTCTCTTAAAAAACTAGATGTGGACATTTCAAATTTAAACCGCTGATTTGATGACTTTATATAATATTGATGAGGCGTCTCAGTCATGACATCAAAGAGCACAGGCTAAAAATGAGTTTGTTATGTAACCAGTAAGAATATTGTTTTTGATTTTACAGGTCAGGCTAATTGTTTCCATTAGCACAGTGTGAGTATGTCAAGTAAAATAAAATTTGAATGTGCTTTGTTTTTAAAAACATGCTTGGGAGGCACGGCTCTGTCACCTTACAACAAGAAGGTTCTGGGTCCAGTCTTTTCAAGGCCTTTCTGTGTACACATTGCACATTCTTCCTATCAATCAATCAATCAAAATTTATTTCTATAGCACATTTAAAAAGACCGCAGTACATCAAAGTGCTTCACACAAGTGCCGTAGTGCAGATTCCATCAATAGACAAAGAAAAGAAAATACAGTAATAGTTACAGTAACAATTACAGTTATGGAATACAAATGCAGACCGGGTGGAAGTCCAAACTAATTAGCTTCAAAGGCTAGATTGAACAGGTGGGTTTTAGAGCATGATTTAAATGATTCAATGGATTCTGACATGCGGAGATCAAGTGGAAGATTATTCCAAAGTTTGGGTGCGGCGATAGCAAAAGCACGGTCCCCTCTGGTCTTTAGTCGAGGCCTAGGTTGCACTAATAGCAGTTGGTTAGAGGATCTAAGCGCTTTCTTAGGGCTATACAAGTCCAGGAGGTCGGTTAGGTAACTAGGTGCCATGTTATTTAGAATTTTGAGAGTATACAAAAGGATTTTAAAAACGATACGGTATTTGACGGGGAGCCAGTGAAGATCCCTATGCCTTCATGAGTCCTCGCCTCTTCGGCTCCATGACTGGGACTCTAAGTTGGCTCGTGTTTAAAATGTTCAGAAGGAATCAGAGTGTGAATCAGATGATGCAGCTTACAATGTAAAGTACTTTCAGTGGTCAAGATGCTATTTCATTTATGCGGGGAACATATCCCTTAGTCTCAGAAATGTACTGCTGTCCCAATTGAATAAAGCACATGACAGAGTAGCTATCACAATTCTAAAATCTATATTTGTCGACTTTTCTTACTGCTACTTGTATATCAATAAAATAATGCAATTGGGCCATGACTGAGCCATTTGAAAATTATGCTTTCTTCTGCTAAAATGGGCGTAAAAATAGAAGAACCAGTTTTCCCATATGCTCTCCAAACTCCTCACATAACAAGTATATGCTGCTCCTTGTTATAGACCATACACATTGTTTTCTATGCCTGGTGAAAGCTGTGTCCAGGAGGAGCATTAAACAAACTGTCAATTGAATGCTTGTAGAACGTAAAAGAAGAAAAATCTGCTGGGCAGTATAGAAGAAGGAACTAAAGGTCTTTTGCAATGTCTGCACTTTGCTTTACTTTGATGCTCAATAAGGAAGGAAATCTTAGAGTAGCATACAGAAATGTTTAAAATGTGCACCGTTCTTTGTTATTGTGTGAAGCTATGAAAAGAGACCCGTACTGAAAAGCAAAACTAATATAAATACTGTTTTGTAAAGGTTTTTCTCACACTGAGGATGATTTTTTTATGTTTAGAAGAAGCTCGTGTTTTGTTTTACTCGGGTTAATGCTGAGTTATAATTCAGTTCAGGGGTTATGTGTCCCAATGGATACAATCAAAGTGAATAGTGCTCTGCATATCTAAACCCAAGTGCTGAAAACAATCTTCTTAAAGTGCTACGCTATTTAGAGACAGTATATTCAATCACATCTCAATATTGTCCTCTGAAATGCCGGTAAAGGTCAGAATTAGGTTTGAGATTCAACACAGCACACCTGCCACCATAGCTTTGAGCAAAGCAACAACTTGTGTTCCTTAAATCCTCTTTTCTGCAGCAGTTTTGTCCCACAGCTACACAAACATAAAATTACCATTTGGAGTGGATTTGGAGTGTAAAGTTCTCAGGATGCCCTTCTGTCTGCTGTTTAATGAAATTCAAGTAATTCGAGACATATGCAGTTTACCTAAAATTGACTCTGTAGCAGGATATTTATTATCTAGTAAACAGTCAATCTAGAGCCTGAACACAGTCGGAAACAAATCAAGCAGCAGTGGCAGATAATCTCTCTGCAAATGATTTTGGGATCAGATTCATTAACAGAAGGTATTATTGTTGTTTCAACACATAACACAAACGTTAGAGAGCAGGATTCAACATGTTTACCACCGCTTGAATTTCAAATAATTGCACGTTAGATAAAAGGCCACTGAAACCTGTGTTTGTCAATTACTCATACGACATAACAATTACAAATGACACGACTTGCACATCTTCTTTTAACTCAAACGGTTTGCTGTTCATAGAGATATAGCTGCACAGTTTTCCTGCACCAAACAACACTGGCTGACAATGTAACTCATGTCAGATTACTGACTTAGAGCTATTTAATGAATATGCGTGTTATCTCGGAGTGGTGATATATAATCTTCTTTGTTTTGGTCTAATTCATCAGGTCAGCCTGTTCCTTCTGAAGTTGCACTTGAAAGAAATTTTGTCTCTACTGTGTCATTAATTTCCAAAATATCATCCTCTCATAGGCTGTTGTTCACGTCATTTGAGAATCGCTTAAAAATTACAATTTTAAACCCCCTGTGGTTGTTTCATAGCATGTTTACACCATTCCTTGTGTTTTAAATGCCACACTGCATTTGTCATCCAATAAAACGGAAAAAACTAAAATTTCATTTTATAAAAACAGCTATGTGGAAACTATTAGACTATACAGAGATAGTCTAATAGTTTCCACAGAGCCTGAGTTAGAATATTCCTTTATTCCTCTTTGATTTAGGACATTTTCCTGAGCTCAATTTTTTCACATCGTTGGTTGAAGTGAATAACCCTGGCCTACCTCACATCGTTTTAAGTTCTTTGAAATGTATAAAATCATATTTTAATCATATTTTGTGTGATTTGGCTCTGAGAGGGAAAAGCCATTATAGCCTATAGAAAAGGCAACCGCACATGAATCAACATTTTTGCTTTTCTTGTTTCAGAGGATGAAGAAAATGCCATCATCACCTAGCAATTCATTCACATGACAGCCTATTTCTGCTGAGAATGAATGAACAAAAGAAATGCAATACTGCTCTGTTTGTGGTAAACGGCAAAGTAAAATACTTTCAAAACACATGTGAATTACAGTTATCGTGCAAGAAAATTCTGTGCAGATACAAAATAAATGTCCGCCTTTGATAAGAAGAAAAAAGATTTTTGCTGAAGAGCAACAAGAATGAAGAGAGATTTCTATTTACTAATCTGACTTGATGCAAGCAGCACAAATTAGCATGCCTGCCTTACCTGGAAAAGAAAGCATGACCTTCAAGTTTTCAGATGGCACAAAATTAGTTTCAACCACAGTGTGTGAGATGCCAAACACCACACCACATCCAACTGCCTTTTCGTTACTTATATATTATACCATCTATGGCAGGGGTAGGCAATTCCAGGCCCCGAGGGCCGGTGTCCTGCAGGTTTTAGATGTGTCCTTGAACCAACACAGCTGATTTAAATGGCTAAATTAGCTCCTCAACGGCTGTATTCCAATTCAGGGTCTGCAGCCTTAAAGGCCGCATTTTAAGGCCAATTACGTCACAGTGGCGTGCCGAAGGCTGTCCCAATTCAAAGGCTGCTCGAAATGCGGCCCTCAAATGCGTCCTTCATTTCCCTGAATTTTAAGGACGTGGCGGTGTAGACTTCGTGGCCCAACATATCCCACAATTCATAGCGCGGCAGTCGGTGTGGATAATTTTGCCGCAGACGAAGAATTGGAGCGGCCGAAGAGTAAACTTTAAGTACTGAATATTATGTCACTTATTTATGTGCAAATGTTTAATAATGAGGAACATTAAAACATTACTGTTGTCCACATGCAAAGTTATGTGACATTAGTGACGTTTGTACTAACTTGGTTTTAAAGCCTTTACTTTAAAATATACGCCGTTCAATAGCTGAGCTTAATCTTACAGAGAATGATCAAAGCTCATGTAGAAACAAACAAACAAATGATCAAAAGATTTTCTCCTTCATTTCTGTCAAACAAAGCTGTATGAAACGTTTCCAGCTGTTAGTATCATGGTTGCTAGGCAACCTGGGCAGCGCGACGGAGGCTAGACCGTCCCATTTCACATGCCTCGCACTTCCAGCCTTAGCGGTCTTTGAGTACGCGGCCCTTGAGGACCATTGAGGCTGCGTACTTTAAGGCTGCAGACCCTGAATTGGGATACAGCCAACATGTCTTGAAGTTCTCCAGAGGCCTGGTAATGAACTAATCATGTGATTCAGGTGTGTTGATCCAGGGTGAGATCTAAAACCTGCAGGACACCGGCCCTCAGGGCCTGGAATTGCCCACCCCTGATCTATGGAATGTACTTAAATATACTGAGATAGTTTAGTTTTGTAAAAGTAAGGATGAATTTAGCTTTGTGGTTTTACGTGTAGCCAGTGAAAAAGTTCTTTAACCCTGCGTTCATGTTTAATGGCCACCAGTGTGACTGACAAGTCATTAACCAATAAGTATGCAGTTTTCACAGTTAAACCCACTCCTTAAAAAAATATCAAGATGAAGATGGTGAAAATTTTCATGGGAATGGGAATTCAGAATCTAATGGGTCATATGAGAATGAGTCTATTATACCATACTGAAATAAACATGTAAACTAAATAAGTAATTGCACACAGTGCTGTATTTATGGAGTCTGGCAAATGTTAGATAAAAATTCATGAAAATTCAGAAATTTAATGCGTGCAGTTTTTTATTCATTATTGTGTGAGCAGCATGGTGGTGTGGTGGTTAGCAGTGTTACCTTATAGCAGGAAAGTCCTGGGATTGAACATGGTCTGGGGCTTTTCTGGAGTTTGCAAGTTCTACCTGCGCCTGCTGGACCTCTGGCTTCCTCTCACAGTTCAAAGACTGTGAGGAAATTTAGAATAACTTAGGTTATTTTCAATTGGCTGTAGGGTGGTGACTTGTTCGTGTTGTACCCTGCCTCTCACTAGCAACAGCTCAACAGCTGGGATAAGCTCAATTTCCTTCGTGACTCTGTGGACAGATGTTAAAAGCTTATCGAAAATTGACATGAGGTTTCTTTTATACTTATTTCACATATACTGTTTATAAATGATGGACATAGCTCATGGTTGAAAAGTGAAACCAGTGTAGTTGTGTCTTAAGCCTGCAGCCTTTGTAATGGTGAGATAGGGGTGATTCTTGTCACTGCAAAAGAACAACCAGGTTGTATAGAAGTCTATGGCAAAGAGCTCTCGCTGCCACCGTACACCTTCCTGATGGGTTTATGGGCTCATTAGTTTCAACTCATATGAATACAACAGGAAGTTTTATATTTTTTACATTATGATAAATCATATGCCTATGAGCATACAGAGTGCCTTAGTTTCTCTGTCAGCGCAATTCGTCAGGTTTCCAGAAGTAAAAATTATAAACGTGACCTGCTCATCTTCCCACTTCACAAACAAATTGGCAATATCACATCTTTTATACACAGTGAGTGTATTACTGTTCTTATCTTATGTGTGTTTCCATCGCATCCATAGATTTGGACTTCTTAAAGCAGAACTCCATCACAAGCAACAGCAGCATAAACTCAGATTTTTCCAGTTTTTTGGGGAAAAAAAACGTAATAATGCTACGACTTTTAAAAAAAAACCACAATTTTTATTTGTTATTTAACGGCAGATTCGTCAATACATTAATTATACATTAATGTATACAATTAATACATTGATTAAAAAAAATGATGATCAGGATAAAACTTTTGAACCCATAGATTTACATTTATATGTTCAAATACAAAATTAAGGAGTAAAATTATCACCAACTGAAGCTTTAAGCGTTTCAGGGGCACAGTCCAGCTTCCACAGTCATTATGATTCCACCAATGTGAGCAAACACAAATGTAATTTAGACACCAGAAATATTATTTCAATTCAGCAAAATAAATATACATAGTGGAATTTAATAAATGCTGCCAGTCTTGTACTTTTAAAAAAACTTTTAAACAGAACTCTCTCGGTGAATATATTTGCAGTATTAATTTCGGCATTATTTTCTTGTGCAGCTGTCGGCATGACAGTTACACAACTGTAACTGTCAATTTTCAGGAGCCTTGTTGAGCTTTTTTCATTCTTAGGTTTAACTGAAAGATGAGAAATCGTCCTCTTCAATGTTCCCTTTCTGGTTACAAAATGTGACAGCGAAAGGGAAAGTTATCAATCACTGACAAATAATACGTGAACAACCAACAGGCAGAAACGTACGCTCGAAGAGTGAAAGTGAACATCTAGAACACTTCAGAGAGGCTCAAGCTGATGAGGGTGTAGCTTTTCATTTCAGGACGAAATAATGATGGAAATAGGCTCTCCTACGATTGATTTTTAACAGTGCAGATGCACACTGCACCAGCAGCAGACACTGCAGCAAGGGCTGTAACTACTGTAGAGATGAAGAGGGGAACCATTATATACTGTAAGCGCACATTGAGCTGGAGAGTAACAATTAAGGAGTTTATTAATTCATCAGTTATCCCAGGCCACCCAGTGGAAACGGCTTATGCTCACAGACTGTGACAGGAATCTGTTTATTATCAGCATGTTAACTAATTAAGGTTCTCAGATGCCCATTAAACTTTATTAAGGTCCATAAACCAGTTGACTTGTGTAAGATCTATTAGGAGAGCACATGTAGGAATTTTGTTTTTTACGCTTTGAAATTTGAACGAGTGCATTTTAACACAAATCCAATTATCTGCAGGTTCAGAAACATATTTGTTTTCGAGTACTATGCGCTCTTACAGCACAATATCTGCAGTCGCCACTGATTCATTCTTAACACTTTCCTTGGTTGTGTGGAGGCACTCAGCATTTGGTTAAGGTCAGGGAGAGATTATGGTCTTTGTTCACGATAGAAAAAGGCAACAGAGACATGAAGCACGATTTACTTTATTCACATTTGACCAAAGCCATAATCTTTCCCTTACTGCAGTATCTAATTTCTTTTTTTTTCTCTTCTATTTTTCTATTTTTTTCTTTTTTGCCCTCTGGGCAGAAAAACGAACACACTGTAAACATAACACTGACCTATGCCGTTATCGTAGTTGATTTCGTGAGCTTTTTGGCACACAGTTGCCAGTTAATTGAACAATTGAGCAAATCGAGAGCAGCACTAGTCCTCATTTAAAGTCATGCTTCTGGCCACCTGACATATCTAAGTCTACCATCTTTCTTGCTTTTTGCTCTGCTTTGGTTCTCCATTAACTCTGGGTTAGCAGTGGTGCCTTGACGCATTGGATGAGGCAAAACTGTACAGCTTGATTATTCTATTATGTTATCTTGTCTATTCAGCATGGTCAACTTAACAAACATTTACTTAAAAACAAAAGTCATTTATTTAAAAGTCAAATAAAAGACAAAAAATAAAGGCATAGAGTTGGTTTGGGATACCAGGATCTCCTACAGGACAGGATAGGGAGTGTTTTTGACCATGAAGCCTTTCTTGTAAAGGCAACCGGCCAGAAGCTTCCATCACAAGATATAAGAAGTTGCACACAGGGCACAACAAAAGGCCCAGGCAGCAGAGGATTTCTGCGCCTTCTGAGATCTGCGCGGTAATCACAAGAAGAGTGATGGAAAGCTGAAGCAATCAACCGCCACCTCGGCTGCAGACTGCAAAAAGCAGATTGGTTGGGAGAGCCTTGGAGACAAAAGCAGCTGAAAGCAATCATTAATGGTCTTTCTGCTGACTCACCTAAAGAAACCTTTAAGGACTTTTACTTCTTCCTATTGTTGACTAAAAGCTCTCGTTTCTTAATTTAAGCTTGTGCTGAAATAAACAGCACGAAACTTTTGGCTTCTACAGAGGGTCAAAAGCAAAATACCACCAAACAAAACGAGAGCTTCACAGCAAAAAGATTAATGCAAAAGAATTGTTTTATTAGATTTGTCTTGCTTTCATTGTGGTTGAAAGCCAAATTCCTACCTAAAATAAGTCTGACTGCCCGGCGTAACTGAACACGGAGAAGAAAGTGTCCTATTAAAGCAGTTGGCATGAATCATATTTCCCTGACAAAGGTGTTCCAAACAAGAGTTTTGTTTTATTCTGTTTTCGCTTGTTGATCGATTAAGTTCAGGTACCAAAACTCGGTTAGGTATAGAAAAACATCATGGTTTCACTTTTAAACAAGCTCCTGTGACCTGACGCGTCACTACACCAAAGAACACCCTGTACTTATCTCACAACTTGAGCGTCAATGTGCCAGGAATGAGATCCGACTGAAAGCAGACTCCTCACATTTTCTTTGTGTGTCCTTTCAATCGGTTTGTTTTTGTTTATTTGTACGTTTTGTGCTCATTTTGTATCTTTTTGTGCTACTGTGGTTTTGTGCATGTCTTTGTGGATCATTTGATCTTTTTATCTTCATGGTAATTTAAAGCCCTTTGTGGTAATTTTCTGTGTTCGTGGGCCTCGTTTAGTAAAAATCTGAAGGTTAAGCCGACGAGGTGATGTGGCTTGTGGCCACTTCAGCATTTTTTAATCAATTTTAAATTACTTTGTTTGATTAAGGAATTTCCAATAGCATTGTTTTAGGCAATCGGTGACCTACATTACTGCTATCCCTCACATATCCTGGAACAATTAGCTCCAGAAAAGACATTCCCCATTATTTAGCAATACAAATACTTGGTTGATGACAAGCTACACAGGTAACAGGCATACGGTTTACTCTCAAAAGGCAGATGTCTTTGAATGCAACCGTTGTCATGGGAAAAAACATCAGTATGCTAAACATATTCCGACAAGTGAAAGTCTGAAAAGTACTTTTGAGATGTTTTAGTGTTCCTCTCTGAGGCTGCTTGAGTGACAGGAACATACAGTAGCGATAGGGAACATTTCAAGTCTCTCTTTCATCTGGATGGGGACACAGCACTTCCAGCGAACGTGAACCATTTCCAAAGTCTTATTTTCCTCTCTATGTTGGGATCCATTTCCATCTATCATTTTTCAACATTTTGGCAAGATCCAACTGATGCAGCAGCAATGTTTTGATTATACTGTGACAACACATTATGAAGAAGTCAGTAAGCTTACAATCTTCTTTTCTTTTTTTTTCTTTTTTCTTTTCTTTTTCTTTTTTACAGAGGGAACACAAGAAAGCCAGAAAACGTTGAGTATTGCCATCCACCGACTAGGTTTCCTTTCTCCAGCTTAAGGTAGACTTTGTCCTCTTTTTCAAGATACAGCAGAACTCCATTAGTGGCTGCCTCGCGAGTTACATCTTTGTCACCCGCAAAGGCAGAGATGACTGGTTTCCCATTCAACATCAAGTTCACCTGGATGATCCAACAGAAGTAACAATTAGCAAGAGTACAGCAGGAAAAACGTAATCTAAGATGTGGGTCAGCATAGTTTATTTCTTATTTGTAATTATGTCACTTGACCTCTTACATGGAGACATTAATGTTAAACCCACTATACAAACACTTAAGTGCACTTACTGTGTACAGAGTGGAAGAGGGAGGAATATAAAGTATTTTCTCCCTTTTTTTTTTAACCCCTTTTGGAGCAGTGAGTTTTTTTAAAGGCAACATTGAGATGTACATGAGATTATATCTGCATGTGTTTTATAAGGTGGCTACAGTGGCTAACAAACAGTGCAAAATTGACTTTAGGAGCACTTCGCCTTTTGGATCGCTTTATCCTCTAATGTTTTTAGCACCCCGTCATGTGTCAATCGGAGTATCATTTTTGTGTTAATGGTAGTTGCTGCAACCATCGAGGAACTGTTGCAAAGTTAAATAAAGTTAACTTTATTCAAAAGCTGACTTTCTTCTAGAGTTTAGCTCGGGACTGGTCTGCTTTGCACTGACAGCAGTTCTTTCACCAATTATCACTCAATGCCACTGAATGTCACTGATTGTCTGTGGTCTATCGTCTTTAAATATGAAGATGCTAATTATGGCAGATGTATGCTGATTAGTGAGATTAGAGGGCTACCTGCATATTACACCTACAGGAGCGGCTCAGCCCTGGAAACCCATGCCACGAAGCTCCCGGCAGATTTTAATGCCAGACGAGGTTTGAAACTCTGCAGTTACTGAGTCAGTGTGTTGGTGGCTTTTAGGCACCATTTAAATGGTTTGCTGTGATTCCTAAATGCTTCCAGTTTTTAATAATGCCACTTAAAGCTGATTGTGGAATATAACATCAAGCGAATTGGTTACAGATGTGCTCATAGACACATGAATTTTGCCTATCAGAATCCTCCAAAAAAGCAAAATTGTTATCGCACCAAAGAAAATCATGTGTGCTGATGGGGATAAAATCTCTCTCCATCATAATACTTTAATGGAGGAATCATTAGGTGAGACAGTGTGATCCAGATTAACCTAAAATCAGAATTTGACAGCAAATTACTTATTAAGAAGCTTCAAACTGAGGCAATACAAAGGCTCATGATACTAATGAAACAAATGCACTGACATGGGAATGTAGCACATGTATCTGAGAAAACCAAGAGCAGCAATGATGCATATTACCAACTGTGCGTTACCTTCCTAGTTCATTTTTTTTCCCATTAATATTCTTTTCAAGGCGGATGAACTTTGGCGTTTGTACAATTAAATATTTGCAGAGGTAATTGTATTGTAAGCCATTATATTTCAACGTGGTCATTTTAAATTCAAATGAAATTCTTGTTAGTTAGTCACTGAAAATATAACCTTGGCGTCGAGCAGGTTTATTCAAACCTTTAACCTAACACATTTTTTCAAGTTATATCAGTATGAGGTGTTTGTGCTTTTTGTTTAATGTGTGTGGGTGTGGAAATGCGGTGGTGGTGATTCATGGAATAAAACAATTAATCCAATCAATGATTTTTGATAATGAGACAGCTTTTTTTTTTTCAAATGTCGCTGAATGTTTTCTATTGCAGATTACATGCAGAAATCTATTAAATAAATAAGTAAATAGAAATAATTATCTTAAAATATTCTGGGTAAAGAATGAAGCTGAATTTTAGGTCCACCTTGCCTTCATTAGTAGTTGTCCGTAGTATTAGTTGGTGCCAGTGCTTTTCTATTGAGATTTTGTGTGAGGGGATTTGGAGTCAGTGGTAGTGTCCAAATAATAAATTGGAATAATAATGCAATTCATTGTTTTCCCTTTTCCAGAAGTAAGGTGTGCTTACCTGCGCAAATAATTTCTTTATTGTCCCAGAGAAAGATATTTTGTCCCAGCCAGACACTGAAATGGGGTTTTACAACTGAGTCAACTGCACAGATGTGTAAAATGAACATAAAGTGATACCTGTATGGTTTGGCTCTGGTACACTTTAATCACGTGGAAGTTAAAACTGTAGACTCCTTTCCTCGGGGACAGAAATACTGATTCAAATGTGAAGTAGTTTCCTATATTCACAAGAACCTGTGAAAGGAGGGGGGGGGGGGAGGGGGGGGGGGGAACAAAGAATGCGACAAAGGTGTTTATATACTCAGCTCTTCAATACAGGTTTTAATTTCACATGGGCTTTGGGATTAAATATTTAAATAGGACATCAGCCAAGCGCACTTCACTGTTGTGGCTACCAGGTCGCTTTCCTGATCAGACACAAAGTGAGTGTGACACACTTCAAAAAACATTTAATCCAGGCTTCCTTCTCGAGAGACCTAAACCTAGCAAGTGAATTTCCAACTCCACAAAAAAACAAGTGATGCGTAAACTAGATGATAGCTGGGACCCAACAACAGATTTTATAGATTAATTCCACTTTGCAGCAACAAAAACAAGAGAATTTCTTTTGTTCAGGTTTAAAGTGACTGAGAAACTACTTCTAATATGATACATACAGTAGAAATAACATTGACTACTTCTGTATGTTAAAAACAATTCAAAATGAACACACTGGTATATGAAGGAGATATTTTCATCCTACAGTCATATAAACATAGAATATTTAAAATAATATGGAATGTGAACTTGACTGGGTTATCGCTGTAGGCATGAAAGGCTCCTGCAGAATCTCATACACTTGAATTCCACCTGTTAAGACCAATACAGACTCAGCCAGGACCTTTGACATGGGTTGCTTTCATGGCAACAGCATGCATGATCCACACCAATCATATCTCTGGTAGTGCAGTATGACACCAAAAGATCACGTTATGTAATGTCATGTAAATGAGAGGGCAGAGGATCAGTTGTGTGATATGGTTACCAACACCTTACACTGCCCACCGATGCATGACTAATCGAGTTCTTGTTGTTTTCGCTGCTGCTTGATTTGTTTGGGTGTATTTATGTAGGTGAATGTGTGTGGATGGCGCGCGTAGTCGAGTGCGCGCGTGCGTGGCGGGGGTAGCTCGAGGCAAAATGATGGGTGCGTGTTCAGGCTCTGCAGGATGCCCGCCCTCAAACATAATCCAGTCACTTTCAAACCTGCTCGCGTGTGATTATGTGCACTTGAACGGTGTCCACATGCCAACCGATGCCAACAGAAACCAGCTTCAAACTAAACTGAGCTGCAGCTATACTTAAAGCTGTAAACATGTTCTGTCAAAGTCAAAACTGGGCTTAAAGATAAATATTTGTACTAAAACAATAGACCCAAGTACCTTCGTTCATTGGGAAATTTTATGGGAAAGACAGGAAAGATTTGGAAAGTGCTATTAATATATATTTAACCACTTTTGTCATTAGTGTTGTTCATTAAAAAAATAAAAACAAAAAAACGGTCCTAACCTGGTCGAAGTAGATTATTCTTGTTTTGTTGCTCATTTCCGACGGTTCGTGGTTGTTGCTCCGGACTGCAGAGAAAGCCACCTTGGAGTTGGCGGCGCGCACCGAGATGCCGAGCGGAGAGGATGAAGCCTTCCAGTCCGTTGTCGGATTAGAGTCGCAGACCACGAGACATTTGCCCTCCAGGACGATCGGTTCCGTGTCATTCTGAGCTCTCACAACCTCAGAGATCACAGTCCAGCTGAGCATCAGTAGGAGTGAAGTAACCATGGCTCTTCTCTGTCTGTGACAACTGTGGCAGCGCAGATTCAGAGACCGTCTCCTGCACCACACAAGTTTCCGTGTCCCTCCACTGCTCTCCCCCGCTGCAGACGCGTCTGACGCTGTAAAATTCGCTTACTGGATCCAAAGATATGCCATATCCAAGTGAAACACAAACAAAAAAGCAGAATCCCTTTAAAGTCTAAATCTTCCCCCACAAAAAAACCCTGAAAAACACGAAAATCACCGATTGTTTTCTATGCGTCTCATTTTCAGATAGACTTTATTAAAAGCTCGTGGATCAGAAAAAAGTAGACCATCCAGTGCGTGACGGGATCAGTCGATAAATCGTCCATAGCCTTCACTCCCACTCCAAATAACGCGTCTGACAATATCTGCTCCCGCAGTGATATGCTGCTTGTGTGCGCGCCCAGCCATCCACTTTACGCACGCACGTGTGCTAGAAGTTATAATTAACGGTCGCTGCGTAAATTCCCTAAAGCTTTCATTCCTCTATTTCCTCATTAAATAACCGCAAAGCAAAGTATACATTCAAGAAATGACTGCATTAATGATGAAAATTGATCAGACACTGAACATATATTGATAGTTCCTCCGGTCCTTTCCTCTGATCCAGAAACAAACTCCTTAAATAATTATCCCCAAACATATTTCTGATGATTTCACAGTTTTAAATTACTCTGTGATGGAAGTACATCGCTGCATCTGTCACCAAGCAGGAGTTTCACTTCCCTGGTATCTTTCTGTCCACTCCAGCTGCAGGTTTCACTGTAATGTGGTGACTCATCATAATCTCATTGCACAGGTGGGCTGAATTTGACTCATGGTACTATGATCTTTCACATAAGTCATCGATGGGACTTTTATGTTGTTCTTGTCTTCACTACTTGCAGCTTTAAAATAAAAAAAATATATATATATATATTTAAAAAATTCAACACGCAAAAACATTCCACACCTACTTACAGACCTCTAAGTGACTTTAATTTCACTAATTTCACCTGCATCTCTTGTGAGCTGAATGGCTGTTTTGATTTGGTATAACAGGATTTGGGCTTCATACATTTATCACTCATCATCATCTGATGTAAAATTGTACTTGTCTGTCTTTGTATGCTGCATTAAATCAACAAGACACCCAAAGTGTCCTGAGAGAATATTGACAAGAGATTAGAGATGTGAGCATGTCACCTCTGTCCTTGTGTCACTATATGCTCTCCATAAAAAAGCAGATCAATTTTAACGTCCTTCCTCTGACTTACAAAGTGTTACATGGCCTGTCTCCTTCAGTTTTAATTGAGCTTGCTGCACCTTAAAAGTCAACAATAAATAGCTTAGAGTTTCAGTTCGTTTCTAATTTTTCTGAGGAGAGGGTTCATAATTCAAGTCAGGCTTTGCAAACTGATTCATTTAGCTACATGGATAAAGTACTATACAGAAAATGAATCAGTTGAGACCATTACAGACTGTAGCCTTGCAATATACCACAGTGCAATTGCTAGATAGTGAAAGCTGTAGACAGTGCCGTTAAACTAAAATAAGCCTGAATTCTAAAAAGCACACTTGGTGTTAGGCTTTCATTTGCTTTATCATTAAATCCTCGCTTATGAAAGCCGCTTTTTGATCTTTGTGGCTGAACAACGAGAGATCACAAGGTTGCACTGTTAAAAATGATTAAATGGTAAAATCAAGCAAGCATCCAACAACCAAATGGAGCTGAACCCTGACACAAATCAGCCCGCTCTAATAGACAATATGGTGACAAGTGTTTAACATATTAATGATGCTTAAAAACAGAACATGCTGAGAACTTGTCATTAACAGATTTCAGGTGCAATGCACATGGAAAAAAGCAGATATTCATAATATTTGTTCTGCCGATGGAACAAATGGAAAAAAATATGATCTGGTTTTGTCAAAAGAGCATGGTGACACAGTCTGTGTTTCTTTTTTAAATCTGAAAATGGACTGAAATATTTGCTGTCTGGACTGAAAGCTGTAGATCTGTGAATGCAGATGAATCTGTCTTTACCTGTCAGGCATTTGGGGCATCAGTCCATTTGACAACCTGAGGACATCACTACCCTAACCTGAGTAGTAGCTGCCATTGTGTGAGATTTGTGTCATCACCAAGCTCTGACAAATGGTTGCGTGCCAAATGTCGTGCATGTCAATATGTTTCCATGGCAATAGAGTTTGCAGAGCTGTGAGAGGATGGCTTGTAATGTGCTAAGAACCACTTTCCTTTGAAATTTTTCACTAGGCAGCAAAGTTGTCCAGATTTTCTGTTGACAGACCGAGACTCCAACTTTAGCCATTAATACCTGAAGTGAATTTATGAACTAAAAGGAGCTTCGGGTTACTTTAGCACGATGAAAATTTTAATAATGAGCTGTGAAATACAACTCCAGTGTATCATATTATGAAGAAAACATCGTTTGGTCTCTGGAGGCATTGTCCAATATTTCAGGGCTTCCGGTCTATCAGCAGGATATTTGGGCAAATGATTTGTGTTTTAACCAACAGTCACTGTTAACAAATGTAGATGCATTATGAAAAAAGCACTTATTAAAATAAAGCTTCATTAGCCTTGTAAGGAACAGGACTACCTTACTATATTTATTTATATTATATGATCTGTATAGCACTTTAGAGCACACCTTTCACTTTATTAAAAGCACCTTATCAAGCACTTTATTTAGCATTGCACTTTAAGCATGGATTTGCACACAAGAAGTTTCAATATTTATTGACTATTTATTGGGAATTTTAAAATCAGTTGGTAGCCTTATTTCAGATCTTGCACAGCTGCTCCTCATCAAGGAATGTGGTGGTTGTCTGTGAGAAGAAAAGAATGGTGATTGAGATTGTGATTAAGGTTTATTAGTAAGGAAAACTAATGCAAATGTGCGTGTGAAATCTAGGAATAAAAGTGGTGCAAATAAGTGTTTGTAAGATGATGATTACTCACCTTTCTTGCCTGTGTCCTCTTCAAGGTGTTTGGGCAAATGTTTCCCCGGGGGTCCAGAGACCATTGGTAAAGAGAGTGTGGTGAATCTTGTTGTGCTTGGGTTTCTGGGTTTTTATAATACTGGGTTTGGTGTAACATTAAAATGTAAACTATTTATTGATATGAAAATGTGAAATGTATTTATTCTTATTGATATATTGTATACTGTGGTGGAAGGTTGGGATTTAAGAATTTACCTGAGAGTGGAATAATGGTTAATCTGTGACAGCTGAAAATATTTAAGGCTGCCAGTTGCCATTAGAGGGGAATTTTGTGCTGTGAAGAAGCTCGACGAGTTAATTGTTGTAAGGAGCGCTGTAAAGGAAATAAATGCCTTTTTGTTCCACTACACTTGCCTTGGTCCATCTTCCAGCCGCTAAGGGCCGCCCTGTTACAAGCCTTCTTAAACATGTTTGGTCAGCTCAGAGTATAAACAGAAACCAGAAAACTTTCTGTACTCCCTTGCTCAGTTCTAAATATTCGTATGCAGATGTCTTTTTATAGAGATTATGAAAAAAGCAACTGCAGATACAAATGATCAGCATAAAGTCAGAGAATGTGCTGTGTATAGTCAAGCTTCAGTGAGCTAAATATTCAAAGTACATCTGTGCATGTGAATGTTGTAAAAATCTCATTTCATGCTACTTTCTCCCCAAACTATTATTAATAAAAATACAAATACTGAATGTCAGAGACGGATCAGCTGCCTAGGTGCCATATTTTTTGAAAAATTTAATTTAATCTTTATGTAATTTTAATTTAAAGTAATAGGTCTCTATTTTGTTGTCAAAAAATAAAGACGTGATGAAAGTGCATACTCTCATTTTTAATTCAAGCGGATTAACCCTTTAAAGCCAAGCATATCGTATTTGATACAGTTTTGATGCAGTTTTTGAGACTTCTGCATCATCAAAAAATGATATAAATTTGACATATTTTTAATAGCTAAATTGCTTAAATATGGTTAATGTAGCAAATGTGATACAAATTAAAACTCATATATGCAGATTAAAATTTGATATATTTTGTCTAAAGGTTCAACAAACACTCCATTATGAAAAAATTAAAGATTTCTGGCAGTTATTCCATGGTTCAAGTTTTAAAGGGTTAACATAAGATTTTCATTGGGAATGACCAGTGGATGAACAGGATTGGAAATGAGTATGTCAGAGGGTCAGCTCAGGTTAAGCAGTTTGGAAACAAAGTTAAAGGAAAAGCTGAGATGGGCAGCGCATATATTAGATAAAGGATGATTAGATAAAGGCAGATTACACAGAAGATGTAGTGCAGGAGGACACACAGACGGTTGGTATGACAAAAGGAGGATGAGGTCAGATGGAGTCAGCTGATCTGCTGCGGCGAAGAAAGAAACTGCATTTACTAGAACCTCTAAAAATTGGGAACTGTGTTTATAAATGACTGTAGTTCTGAAACAGCAGTGATGTTTCTGCAGAAAGCCTTGTATGCTCTCCCTTTTCAATTCTTAATAAAGGATTGAAACGAATAATGGCATTGGCATCAATAAAATCCTATCGATATCCGCCTCCTTTTTATTCCATTAAGAATTTATGCAAAGGACATAAAAAAGCAAACAAACAAAAAAGAAAACCTCTCTGGGCTAATGATTTTATTGGCTGCTTACTAAAAGAGACCTGTTGGCTTGTTTGTTAATGGAATTTCGAGTTCACACAGTTTATTAAAAATAAGCCGATGTGTTATTGTCTCATAAGTGTCCTCAAAGCGCCCCCTGTTTATGAAGCTGTTTACACATTGTGAAACAAAAATGTCGGTGACACACAGTTAACGAGTTACAGTAGCTTCCTCTAGTTTGCACTCTCCATTCCCACATAGGTTAACACTGTCAGGTAACTTGAGTGACTTTGAGTGGGCCTGTATCTAGAAGTAAATGTTCAATATGTTTCTTTCTTGCAATGCCACATGACTCACAGTTGGATCACTTTGATAGTTTGGATCGGCATGAAAAGTCTCCTGGTTAAATGATCACAGAATATATCTACTTCTTTAAATAAAAAGCCAAAGGTAAAGCCTTCACGTAAACATCCAGTCACCGAGCTTAAAGCTGAAGCTATCTTTGCGCAGGCTGTGTACACAAGTGACTGTGTGGCTGTTCTCTCAGAGATTTGTGTTCGAAACGTCTGTGTCACCTCTCCAGTGTGAATTATTTGAATTAGAATTTTTCTTTTTATGAGAAGTGGAACTCATGATTGCTCTCATAATCCTTCTTTCACTTTCTCGCCACGATGATTTCTAAATTATTTTCGAGAAAATGAATTATTGTATATTTTGTTGGATATCCACGAGAAATCTTTTCAAGTGTCTCTGCCAGCGGAACAAAACCAAGACCTCCAAGGTCAAGAGACTCAAGGCCCTTTCTTTGTTCGCTGGGACATAATTGTACATTTGATTGAAGAAGCATTTGAATGTGTAAATGTTGTGGAAAAAGAATCAATTTTTCGGAAATAACTGTATACAGCCTTCGTCATGTTTGGAGGGGGGGGATCACCAGCAGCTATTAGAGTACCTGGGTCTGACCTTGCTGTTCCTATCAGTAGTGACGGCCGTGCTCCTGCTGTGAAAAGCCCTTCACAATGGAGCACACATAACATTATCTCAAAAGTGTCATGTTGTAAATCAGTGTCAGGCAGAGATGAACTTTAGTAATTCAGTGTTAGAAAAACCTGACGAATCTAAAACACTTTTCATGAGTTTCAGCAGACCACGGTGCAACTAAACTCACCCTAAAGATGAGAAGATGTCTCTACAAAGGCTAAACCCTGTAAGACCGAGCCATCAAAAAATCAGATTTTTTGTAACTGAGATGTTTATTAACCCTTGTCTTTATGCATGCTCAATCATCCAGGTAAGTAAATCCCAAAAGGTTGATTCTGTTCATCTGGATGTAGCGTTTTCAATGGGAGAAACGTTTCGTCATTTTTTTGTATCGCATTTGATACATTGGGTGTTTTTGGCAATTTTTTCTTAACAACAATGTTAATTTTAGGCCAAAAAAGAGTTTTGTCCATAACATTTTGAAATTATGGCAAGTATATATATTGTTGATGAGATAGAGGTCTCAGAAACTCATGTAGCAAATATGATAGAAATGGTATTATAGGGTTAAATCACATTAATATTTTACCTGTCCCTTACAGCAATTGTTTCCTTTTTAACAAGTGCTGTCTATAGGGGACTTAAATTGTTACATTATCAGACATGGAAAAATAAATTTAAAACAAAGTCCCACCCGTGGGTCTTTAAAAATGTCTCTAAGGAACTTAATTAGTCGTTAAAAGGAGTGAATGTACTCTGAATTTAAGCTACTGTATTGACACTTCTGAACAGCCCTGTCGCACACAAGGAACCACTTTGTTGCTCTTCAGAAAAGTTCATGTTCATTTGTCATTGCATATAATATAAAACTAATTAAGCATAAATGATAGGTTTGTAGCTTAAACCTATTTGCTGGAACGTTGAAGACAATATAATTACACAGCAAAGCAATACACGAGTAGGCAAAGTTCTTCATGTTTCTCATGCACGGGAGAGAACCGGACAAACGCCGTTCCTTCGCTTGACCCCAGTTGCTCTCGTTCGCTCCCCCGTAACACTGCTCTTTTATTGAGGTTACATGAATATGCATAGGTTCATTAACATATGACGTCTACACACAAACAAAGAGTACCTTGCCTGTGCGTTGTGTAAGTATGTGTATGTGTGTGTGTGTGTGGGGTCAGAGTGTGACCCCATAAATGACTTCCATAAACCTGCTGGTCTGGAAGTCCAGCAGGTCATCTAAACAAAAGGCACTTAGCCTAAAACAGATATAGCTACGTTTATCCTACCATAAAACAATAAGAGAAGGTATGCCTTCACCCATGCTCCCAGGATGTGCTCTGGAATGCACACAAAGTTTGCAGACTATCAAGGATCAAACCTCTACCAATCTAAAACTAATTATAAAACTCTAAGCATATATAAGTAGATATTTCTAAGCATAAATGACAATCAACAATACAAAACCTAACAATAAATATGTCACTTTTCAAAGTAATAAAATAGAGAGCAGGCCAGAGGCGATCAGGGATCTGAGCTGTCAGTCACTAACAGAGGCCGCCTGGGTCTGTCAGCGATCTTTTAACTTTTGTCTAAGGATATTTTTCTGGGGTTGTATCAACAATTCAGGAGTATATGTCTCCAAATCAATATCAGCCAGACACACTATTCAGTGCTCTTTTGAGTCTTGAACCTTGTAAACTTAAAAGGTAGCAGCAAAATGTCTTCAGGTTGCTCCTTCGTGGAGAAGTGGGATGCTATTATCAACCTGGATTTTCAGGTGTGTGGGTTTTTTTTTAACATGCAGAAAAAAACAACAACTCTCAAACCACTTATTGTTATCAAAGTGTGATTAAATGCACGGCATGTACCTCTCGATCATTAGCAGGCATTTGTTTAGGCCGTGTGACTCAAGAGTGCCTGCCTCGTGTGCTTTCATTGGACACAACAATTTTTGTGTAAAAATAACTTTGATCAGCAGCGATGCCTGCTGCTTAATCATTATAAAAACCCAACCCTATAATCGCAGTTTTTGTCCCTCTTGGTGCAGAACAAGAACCTTTTAACACCACAGTGAAATTATTGTTATTACCATTTGCACAGACCTAGTTTCTGTGTTTTTTTTTAATGTTAACCTTTCTTTCAGGTGTATTTAGGTAGCAGAAATTCTTTAAAAAACTATATTGCACTTAGCTGTTAAAGCCCCATCATGTTGGATGTGTGTGTGTTATGACTTACAGAGTAAATGCTTAAATAACCCAAGAAACAAACTAAATGACATTGCACGATTGAAGTCTATGACAAAATGACCCTGCTTCTCACTTTGTGACAACAGTAAGGCTTCTCTAATAGGTTCACGTTGTCAATCACTGGTCTGAAGTCTTATTGAAGTCAACAAGATTTCATTGCTGAAAGACCGACAATAATTCAGGCTAAACTTTAGGTATACTTTGTGAGTGTTCAGCTCAGAGTGTCCAGAGGCGTAAAATAATGGCGATTTGTCAAGTCCCGCGGCGTTTCTGAGGAACACAAAAGGTGGACGCGGCCGCATTCTTATGCTACGCGTCGGGTTATGGATGAAATCCAGTAGAATGACACTCCCATGGTTAATCACGTGTATTCCAACCCTAACTTTAACCATATCCCTAGCCTTAACCAACACTTTAATGACGTTAGATAGTGTTTGCATGTTTCCTCATTTTTCTGATCTCGTAATATAGGGATGTGTTGGGTCCCCGGAAGCGTAATATATCGACGATTTGTCACCTAGCATAAAATGTTATGCTTTGGTAGTGAGAACGTGTTGGAGTGTCTACTATATGCCAACACAGAGTCTCTCAGTTTCTTAGAACCACCTTTTCTATGAGCTTTAAAAAAAATGTTTGTGCTTTCATAAACCATGACTCAGAACCGGAAGTCTTAATCTATCCACTGGCAGCACTGGAAGCCCGAACATTGGCCACAGTCCCCAGGGGCTAAGTTGTCGGGCAAAAGGGGGATGGGTTATCAGATTAGTATGCCAGCAGACAGTTTTTAATCTCTTGATAAGAAAGGCTTGCACATAATTATAGCTTCCATCCTGATCTAAAACACACCTGTACTCTCCCTTGTTACTCTGATCTCACACATCTCATTTTCCTCGCAATGTAAGCCCTTAAAACCTGTGGAGATAATTCTCAGAAGGTTTCTGATATAAGTGACACGTTTCACATTAGAAAGTCATTTGATCCAGTATTAACATAAAGTATTGATTAATGCAGCTTTAAAGTTTTAGGCAGGTACACAGAAGCCGCCGAGATGTGACCCTGGACAAGTTTACTTTTGGTCCAATGCGAATTTGTTTTATTCCCTCTGCTGCCAATTAAACAGGCGGCGTACTCAGACTCAACTTTCCCAAAATAGAACTGCGGTCCAACATGGCACCACAAAACAAATTTTCACAGCATGTGCCTCTGCTAACATTTTAAATGGATTTACACCATGTCACCGCAGCGCACAAACACGGAGGAAGTCACCGTGATCCAGTGGACAAACCTCTGTAACAATGCCGCCTCCTGTGGAAACAGTCAGAGGAGAGAAAGTAGGTCTGAGGGATTCAAGCAGTACAAACTACAGAGTCTGAAACAAATGTGAAGCTTTGTTTTCTGAAGGAAAGCTGTTGCCAAATTGTTTGTTGTTGCAGCAGCAACAACAAAATGAATAATGAACACCTTCACACGGGCGCTGCTCTGGCTGTTAATGAACTTTCTCCACAGGAGTTCATAGGTGAAGAGTGCCTCGCTTAAACCAGGATTTAAAATTTATATATATTGTAAACAGAATTTAGTTCTACGTCGCTGTGCAAAAGTCTTGAGCCACCTCATTTCTTTATACTTTGCTAAGAAAATGGGAAATAGGCCCTAAAATTCCTAAATAGATTTAGGAAAACATGCGCAATCGTCTGTGTAAATATAGCGTGTAAGGTAAAAACAGAGATTGATTGGAAGTCAATATTTGGTATGACGACATTGATTCTTCAACATAGCCTGAACTCATTTAAACAGCATTCTTTTAGTATTCAGGAATAGTTATTCAAAGCTCTTATTTGGGTGTTGGCTGCTTTTGTTTTGTTCTCTGTCAAAATGATCCCACAGGTCTCTGGCGAGGTCAATACATGACTGATAGTGTGTAAGCTTTTCTGTCCATGTATGTTTTCACTGTACTGGCGGTGTATTTAAGATCATTTGTCTAAGTAGGTTGGAAAGAAAAGCGTCTGGACTTCTTTAAGTTGCTTGAAGATGTTTCACCTCTCATCCGAGAAGCTTCTTCAGTTCAAGGGTCAAATGGTGGAGAGTCCCAGATTTAAGCCCTGTGGGAGCTTCTCCCCAATGGACAATGGACCCCCTAATGATCCTCTACCCAATCACTGCCCTGTGGGGGGGACACTTAAATCTGGATGACTGAGAACCTTAACAGACGTTTAAGATCATTGTTATGCTGAAAAATTAAGCTATTGTGACACTTCCCTCAGCCTTTTCTCCCTGTTTCCCTTCTTTAAAAATAGCTTATTGAAAGCCACCCTTCCACTGACACAGTTTCCGATGAGGCTTCATTAGTGTGATATGTTTTATTGATTAGCATTCAAATATCTCAGTGAAGACAGAACAAAGATCTACCACAAAGCAAGAAAGCATGAGACAAGGCTAATCAAAAGGTATTGGCTGAAGCATTTGCTTATTACGCCAACCCTTTTAACAAAAGATCTTTTAGCATGCAGCTCCTGTACACAGGGCTCGAAGCAAATAATAAAACAAAGCAAAAACAAAACAAACAAACAAACAAACAAGAAAAAAACAAAAAAACAAAAAACTTTCCACCTTAGTAAGTAACTACATCAAAGCAAAAGAATCAAGAGGTTTTTTTGTTTTTTGTTTTGTTTTTTTTTGCTCTTTTCATTCTTGATATATATATTTTTCTAATACTCTATTTTTAAACATATTTTTAAACAAGGAAAATGAACTACACCTTTTTAAATCACTGTCATAACTATTCCACAGGTTAACTCCTCTAACAGAAACACATCTCTGCTTTATATTTGTCCTTATCTTGTTTTTTTTAAAGAAATCTGTTCCCCTTAAGTCATATTGACTCTCTCTGACTTTGAACAGCTTCTGAGTACTGGGGCAAAGCAAGTTATTTTGTGCTTTATACATTATCTGTGCCATTTTATATTCAACTAAATCATAAAATTTCAGGGTATTCAGATTAATAAACAAAATGTTAGTTGGTTCTATATAGTTTGATTGGTTTATAATTCTTATAGCTCTTTTTTGCAACTTGAAAATAGGAAGAGTGTTCGTTTTATATGCATTACCCCATATCTCCAGACAGTAAGTCATATATGGAAGCAACAGAGTACAATAGAGTGTGTATAATGATTTTTTGTTCAGGACATGCTTTGTTTTATAGAGAATAGCAATGGTTTTTGACATTTTTGTTTTCACATGGTTTATATGAGACTTCCAACTCAGCTTATCATCAATTATCACTCCAAGAAATTTATTTTCGTACACTCTTTCAATTTCAATTCCATTAACCCTGATTTTAGATACATTTTTCATTTGTCTAGTGCCAAAAATAATCAATTTTGTTTTCTTTATATTTAATGATAACTTATTTACATCAAACCAGTTTTTTAATATATTTAACTCCTTTTCCGCTGTAGTCAGAAGCTGTTCTAGGTTTTTACCTGAGCAATACAGAGTAGTATCATCAGCAAACAATACACATTTTAACAGTTTAGAAATGCTACATATGTCATTTATGTATAATATAAATAATTTAGGGCCCAGCACAGAGCCCTGAGGAACACCACAAGTTACCTTCAACTGCTTAGATTTTACATTATTGAATTCGACATATTGATATCTGTCATCCAGGTAACTTTTCATCCACTTGTATGCTAACCCTCTTATGCCATATCTCTCTAGTTTATTCATTAATATAGAATGATCAATCGTATCAAACGCCTTTTTTAAGTCTATAAAAACACCAACAGTATATTCCTTATTATCTATAGCATTAGATATCCCTTCTACAAGTTCCATCACTGCCATCGAAGTGGACCTTTTCACTCTAAAGCCATATTGGTTATCACTTAGGAGATTATGCTTCTCAATATATTTATCAAGTCTATTAACAAATAACTTTTCTAAAATTTTTGAGAACTGGGAGCAGTGATATTGGCCTATAATTGGTAAACTGACTTCTCTCTCCGTTTTTATGGATTGGAATAACTTTTGCTATTTTCATTTGTGAGGGAAATACACCAGTTTGAAAGGACAGATTACAAATGTATGCGAAAGGTTGCACTATATATTCTATAATACTTTTAACTAATATCATGTCAATACCAAAACAGTCAGTGGACTTTTTATTTTTAAATGTCTTCACAATGTTAATTATTTCTCTATGAGTTACAGCACCAATAAACATGGAGGACACATTCTGAGTAGACAGTAGATGGATTGTCAGATTTTTCATGTTTCTTAAAAACATTATTTTCCATAGACAGTTATTTTAGGTCTGACTACTACTACTACTTTTGTCCAGATTCCTTCATTTCTTTAAACACACGAGGTATACCACATGAAATATAATTCAACCAAAGAAATGGGAAGAAATAGTGTGTTAAATGAGTTCTTTGCTAAGTTGTTTATTTTGTAGACATAACACTCATTCATCCTTTGACTTGGGTGTCTTTTTTATGCTTGAATGATTCGTAGATCGGTGTTAAGTGGCTTAACAAACAAACAAAAAAGGATTCCTCTGAAAAGTGTCAGATACAAGGAATGAACCAAACTGAGGGAAAAAGCAGGCACTGTCCAAAGAAAAGCTTTGAAAGAACTTCAGAAAGCCTGGAGAGCTATTGCTCAAGGCCACTTTTAAAAAGATCCAAGAAAATCTGTTTCCTTGGAAGCAAAATATGAAGAAAACAGGTGGCTCAAGAGTTTTGCACATTACTGTATCTTAGATGTCACACGGCTGAAGGGAGTAATAGTTGGGAAAAAATGTCCAATCATTTACATTGCAGTTAGGATTTTTTTTTGTACAGCCTTTCAATTCCCAGAACCCAAATTCAGGTTAAATGTCTGAAAGCTGCAGAAACACAAGGTTATAATAAGGGTAGAAAAAAAATATAGTTATTATATTTATCGTTTAGTTTTTAGAACTAAAACTAATTCAGAGCAACAAAATAGAAGGCCACATAATCTGAAATAACTTTTAGTATTGATTTTTTTCTATATGCTAAATGTTATGAGATTTATCACTTTTCGATTTCAAATGCAATACAAGAGCATGATGTGAAGAGCACAAAAACACAAAAGCCAGTTACAATTCTGTATGAAAAAAAAGCTGCATGAAATAAATATTTTATAAAGCCGTTTTGTATGTTTCCTGCTAATGAATCACCCGTTTCTACAGATGCCGTTTTAATTAAAATAATTGGTTTCTCCTTTTTAGAACGGAAAAATATGCAACTTTTCCATCTCAGCGAGGGGTCTTCTTCATTATGCCACCACCGTTCACAGTTATGGGTATAAACAGTGTTTTTTTTCTGTTAACTGATTAAAATGTCAAACACACAAAGGCACATCAATCAGTTCCAACTGGCAATAAGAAGACCTTTCTTCTGTTTGAAAGCTAAATGTATGTTGCTGATCATGTTTTTAGGGGTTTTTTTTCACATAGCAGATGTGAATCACAGCCAGCCTTGGAGTTTCTAACAGAGAACCAGAACAGGCAATGTCCCCGACCAAAGAACAACCGAATGTTCAAAATAATCACACACCCAAAGAATGCCCACCTCCGCTGGCCTCTGATGAGTTGTTTTTAGGGGGTGGGGGTTTGTGCTTCTGCCAGCAAAGAGCTGTGAGTTTTCACAGCACACTTCAGCATCTGGCTCCAACCAAGGGCTTTTACATCCTTCATTACTGATTTGTCTCAAAATAAATGTCAGTAAACACAAATCAAACCAATCTACGATACGATACGATGTGACATAAATCAGTTTGTATTCACAAAATTGATTTCCGTGACATAGTCAGTCTGTCAGGCTGTCCAGGGATAGGATTTGCTACAATGAATGTATTGTCCATTATCTAATAAAATATCTGTACAACTCAGGAAATATATATATTTTTAAAACCAAAACTAAATCAAACCATCAGTTTGAAAAAACGAATTAAGTTACACTGTGTCATATAGTTCTGTACCTCAAACTTCTATAATTGTCACAACAAAGATGGATCAGCTTCATTTAGTAAGCAACACTGCAGTCTCTGCCCTCACTAATGTAAGTACTCTGTGCAATAACTCTGTAAGTCATACAGCTTCAGCATGTGCCCTTTTGAAGTCATGCACAAACTGACAAAGCAAGCCAAAGAGCTCCTGAGAGTCTTGATCCGCCGGTTCTCCGAATTTCACCTATGCAGAAGAGAAAAAAAGGTTTACTGATTCATAAATAAATAAATAAAATGAAAATAATGTGGCAGCAGTTACATTTTCCATGAGCACAGGACTAAAAAAATTGTTTTACAATTAACAACTGCAATCACTTTCATTTGTGAAGTGGTGCCTGGCCCGCGCATGTTCTTCTTAACAATAGTCTTTTGATTTAATTAGCTCATACACTGCCTCAGCATGCATCCCAATCCTTGAGTGCCCTTATACAATGACGCAGACATGTACTGCCAAATTAATACGTAGACCTAGGTGGTTAAAAGGGTCACTGGCATACTAATGTTAGTCATTCTGAAGCCAAAGTTTATTACAAAGGGTCACAGTGGTTAAACGTACTAATTTGCTGACTGCATGCTGTTGACTGTGCAGGTTAAAGATCAGACTAAAGCCATATGCTGTTACTCTTTCCTGGTATTATTTTTCTTATGTTTTACAAATGTGTAATTTCTCTAATGAAATTAACCATAAGCTTACTTACAAGCAAATATTATGTACTCTAAATCTTATAACGCACATCAAACAGCTGACTTGAACACACACAGGATGTGCTCACTAATAATATGAAACAGCCTTCAGCACAGTTGGGCTTCATCTTAATTGAATTTGTTCCTTTACATCTTGCTCTTGTAAAGACATTACAAATTATTAAGTATTAGACATGCTGCGCTGGAAGGCGAGTTTCTTACCTTTTCTAATGATCAAGTCTTTTCAGTTTTTGTGCTAAGCTGTCAGAAATTACTAAAGCCCCAGTCATGCAGTCTTAGAGACTGGCCAGTGATCCCCTAGCAAACACTGGTCGCAAGGGAAAATTGCGTGTTTCCTGAACACTTGGCGGAACTGGCCACTTGCAATCAGTAGGTAAAATTGGTGGCAATCAGGTATATCATGCTACACAGAAACCCCTTCAATTAATACCCGATTGCCACAGTTTCCTGACATTTGCATGGAAGACAAAAACTATTCGCAGTATTGAAACTGTGTATCCAAGTTTGTCTTCAAAGTAAAAGTCGCACCTTTTAAAACCTTTTCTTTTACTTTAACGGCAAATACCACTAGTGTTTGTTTCAGCGCTTTCCTTGTGACTGTGTACCCCCATACGTAGAGGTTGCCACTATCAAAGATATCACATTTCAAGCTGCGAAAGCAAAGCTGCATATCTCTGCGTGTAAAAATCTCACTCAGCCTAAGAAAAAGCGAGCTTGCCGTTGTTATCACTTATTTACTGCAGTTGGAATATGATACAATTTGCCACAGTTAGCTAGCTCATGCTTTCACAATGTGATTGGCATCATTTTATGCTTCACACTTATTCACAGCTGTGTGGCTATCAGCCGACTCAGTCATTAATATTCACCCAGATGTACAACATGTATATTAGAGCTGACACTAATGACTTTAGCTCTGCTAATGCACTAACGCCAGCCCTTGTTTTTATAGCTCCCTGTAGCATCCCATCTTTAGTTGCTTATAGTATCTGCTATTTTGTTGTTGTTGTTGTTGGTACTGTAGATTTAATGACAATGTAAAAATGTAATGTTCATGTTTGTATTTATGTAGATGGGGAATTAGGTTTCCCAGCAGAAACCTTGTTGCTGCTGAGATTAGTTGAGAGCTTCATGAAGGAGGACCTCGGACTAAAATAAGAAAATTCCCATGGCAAATATATCCAAAGATCTACATTTAAAGACAAAGAGTATTTGTAGTGGCTGCTGTTTCATAATAAAAATGAAGGAGGACATTGGCGCTGCAACACAAGCCTTGCTCTTCCAAATACTTAAAGCGTGACAGCTGACAGTCAGTGCATTTGTATTACTGTGTGCTTTCAGTTCGTGGAAACAGTTCCACAGGTGTAAGATTTAGCAAAGTCCCCAGCAGCAAAAGGAAGATGTTAGCTAATGGTTAACACTGTTCTCACCATGAAATATTACACTCAGATGTGCAGATTAGTCTATTTGCATACTTTTATCCTCACATTTTTCACTGTCTGCCAGGGATGCTCAAAATTATGTATAACTGGAGCAAAAGACTTTCTTTTACTTGGTAAAGTGTAGAAGTTTAATCCTCTCAACAGTGTTTTAGCTGATTCGCTTCCTTGTCTTTTGTGCACGTTGAACATTTATGAGTATTTTCACAAACACATGCTGGGCCCAATAAAATCAATTTACTAACCCATATGGATAAATATGTCATCCACCCATTCACACACTGGTGACAGGCCCGACAGGCAGGTCTTGGATAATGTTTAACCTGTAGGTCTGAGCTGTGCTCGAAGAAGCAATATTAAAACTTTTTATCTGCAGAAGCTGAGGTGGAATTGATTTTCTAATATCATGTCTCACTGACATGGTGCATTAAACATGTGCATTGTATGAAAAGAGCCTGGTAATGTGACACAGCTGATAGCGTCTAGTCTTCATGTTTTTATTTTTGCTTTTATGTATTAGAAAAACTGGAGTGCATGTTTTATAGCGTATTATATAAAATGTCTCCTTTTATTTAGTACTTGAAGTGGTTTTAAAAACATGCTTCCAGTGTCTGGGGACATCCGCAAATCAACTGCCCCAACATTTTATGAGCTGCTTCTATGTTTAATACATTTGCATGTTGGCTATTTCAGGGCATCATTGTGAATTCCCTCCTTCCACCCATTTGACAAGATGTGACTAAATATGACACCTTTTCCCCAACCTGCTGCTCCCTTGCACTACGCCACAGCCCAGTCAGTCTTAATCATTTTTCCAGCGCTCCTGAAGGGGTTTATTGTACTTTCAGGAAGTTTCAGAGGCACAGTCTTAGTACTCAGTAAAATGATCCAGCATGGATGGGACACAAGTGGGGCAAGTGTCTACAGACTGTCCTGTGTTAATCCTCAAATGACATTGGTCTTTTCTTTTTGTTTTTTCAAGAAAAAGGATGCTTGATTGCTCTGTGGTCTTGTATTTAAAGGAGACTACGAGAATAGCCTGAGAATGGTTCAACAAAAAACATTTCAAATATAAGGTATATGAAAAGCACCACCATTTAAAAACCACTGAGAGGTAAAGTGAATAATATTAACAATCTTGTAACAATAGCACCTGTCACAGGTTGTGATATATATATATATATATATATATATATATATATATATATATATATATATATATATATATATATATATATATATATATATATATATATATATATATTATGTAGAAAGTGACCAGTCAGTTATTAAAGGTGGAAGAAAGAGAAATGGGTTTGCATAATGATCTAAGTGATCAGGCTGTTTCAACTGCCTTCTTTAAATTAACGCAGCTTCAGTTGTCCCTTTTAACAGCGCTATACAAATACAGACCATTTACCATTTTACTTTAGCAAGTGAAATTATTTCTTAGATTTCTTGTTTTTTGTGTTTCTTGGTCTCTTTATCCTTCTGTCAGTTTCACATCTTTCTTTTACTCAGTTTTTTGGCACACCTTCATCCAGTCCAGTCATCTATCACCCCAGTTCATCCACTATTTCCTATTGTCAGAAAATCTTAGTGCTTTAGTGCTTAGCACTAGTACAAGTTTTCCCCTGTTCTCTGTATTTTGTTATTTCTTTTTTCATGAATTTATCTTTTTCCTGCCTCCTGCCAGTTTTGTTCACCTATTCAACTGCCAACACATGTGAAATATAATTTTTTTCTATACTTTATTAATCCTACCTACTGAGCTATCTCCTCCCCTCCCCTTATAAGAAAATTAGGTACTAATAAAGGACCAGCGAGCTAAAAGGCTGGTCCAGTCCACCACTGGTCCACCACAAAACCGCTGCTGTGGCACAAATTTCTGAAAATTCTAATTCTGCCAATGATTGAAAGATGTTACAACATACAGTCTATCACAACCTGCTTTGTATGGGCTTCCAATGCCACAGGCTGATTGAAAGTTCCCATGCTGATCCCTGTCCACTAGAGAAAGCACCTATGGTCAGAGGGCACATCAGCAGAGGCAGTGTGACACTCTGGGAGTGTCTGCTGGGAATCGTTGCATTCATGTGGAAGATAATTTCCCAAATGCCATATTTTTTGCAGATCACAGTCTTTCATGTAGGATCTACTGATAGCATCTTTGTTCCTGATACCACAAGTTGCATTGCAAGATCTTGTAGAACCCATACTTTGACAAGTCATTTGTCTTTTATCCTGTCTTCTTTCTCTCACCCCAACCAATGGCAGGAGATGGCCTCCCCTCCCTGAGCCCGGTTCTGCTGAAGGTTTCTTCCTGTTAAAAGGGAGTTTTTCCTTCCCACTGTTGCCATATTGCTTGCTCATAGGGGGTCATATGATTGTTGTCTTGAGGCGACTGATGTTGTGATTTGGCACTGTATAAATAAAACTAAATTGAATTGAATTTTGAAAGTCAAGGGAAAACTACAGCATACGAGGAAGAGTTTATTTATCTGCAATAAAGTAGCAAGCTTTTGAGGGTGTACTTCACCTCTCACCCTAAATTGGAGAGATGGACGGACAGGTGGATAATTGGACTGGCAGATGTGGCTTATTCTTAACATCAAGCTTCCAAACTTTGATCAGACATTTAGGGATGATGCTACATTTAAGCAGCACTGCCTGATGATTAAAATATAACTCCCTGCCTGAAGGGGACAATGCAGTTAAAGGTCAGCTAGTTAAACTTTAAAAAGGCCACAGAACATTCACCACCAGAACATTTTTAATAATAGTGGAAGAGTGATTTATGTTAAGAATAAGGTATAATATTGGATTAGGATAATATTGAGGTAGATTAGGATTTATTGTTCAAGGATGTTCATTTAAAATGTTCCTCATTTAGAAAAATATGCTTATTTGCTTTCTTGCTGAGGTTTAGATGATACTGATATGATTCTAATGTCTGCACATTAAATGAAAAGCTGCAGCTGGGGTTACATCAGTATGTAAGAGGTGTTTCTCAATTTCTACATGAGCTTATGTATAAATTAGAAACGCATGATATGCATTTTGCATTCTTCACAAGTTTAGTCTTAGACTTTTTGCACTTTTGATCCAGCTACACCAGCTACTCCAGTATGACCTGCTTACCTGCCCAAATTAGACGCTAACCTCCCTGACAGGAAGCGGCACGCCTCTGTGGAAAACCTGGTTCATTGGTTTTTAAACTTCGTTGTGGGATTACATTAACTGGAAAAATCCATTGGACCTTTATCACATTGATTAAGTGGTCATGACCAGAGCCTTTACAAACTAGAGGCTGTGAGAGCAAATCAACTGCAGCTGGTGTGAGCATCAACAGTTAGCTCTCTTAAGGCAGAGACACACTGGAGATTGATTTTTCAGTCATCCATGTTCGTGCAGCTTACAAAAAAGATACATGGCTTGTTTAGACAGCTGGATTGATTAAAACAGTTTATTTCCTCCACATAAGCACAATCAAATCAAAACATTTTACAGGTTTTATGTAACCTGATCTGTGGATATTGGCTCATTCTTTCCCATTGTTAAATTCACAAGCTGAACTCCCACTTACTGTGATGACATTGAATGAAAGCAGCAGCATGCTTAACTTGAAATCATCAATCATCAATAAATAATGTATTCGTGCAACTCCGCTATTCTTTCCCCCAAATTCAGTATGTTGTCCACCTGGAGTTGTTAATTTGGTACAAAGTAGATAGAAATTGAAATTTTTAAATTGTGTTTTCATCAATTCCAGTTCAGGTAACTACTATTTTAGGCCACTGACCTTCAAAAAGGTAAATTACCTACTTTACATAATAATAATAATAACTTTATTTATAAAGCGCTTTCAAACAAAGTGCTGTACAACTATTTGAAACTAAAAAGATTAAAAAAAATAATAAAAGCGATACATAGCAATACAGGTAAAAGACACAATACAAGTTAAAAACAGTAAAAATTTTAAAACTAAAAGCCATAGAATTAAGACTTGTAAGATAAGGTGAACAAATGTGTTTTCAGCTTAGTTTTAAAAACCTCCACAGAGCATGCCTGCCTAACATCTTGAGGGAGGTTGTTCCACAGAAAGGGCGCACGAAAAGAAAAAGCTCTCCAATTGTCTTTTTTCTGGCTCTAGGAACCTTTAGAAGGCCAGAGTCCTGAGATCGGAGAGCACGGGATGGAACGTAAAGATGTAAAAGGTCGGAGAGGTATGAAGGTGCCAGTCCGTTTAAAGCCTTGTAGGTGAGCAGCAGGACCTTAAAATCTGCTCGAACCTGACAAGGTAGCCAATGAAGAGAGTTCAGTACAGGGCTAATGTGCTCAAATTTCCCAGTTCTTGTTAAAATGCGAGCAGCTGCATTTTGCACCATCTGTAGACCTCTAAAACTTTTCTTTGGTAGCCCAGAAAGAAGAGCATTACAATAATCAATACGTGAGGACACAAATGCATGGACAAAAACCTCTACATGTTGAGCCATCTTGAATAGCCAGCTTCTTGTAGCCATGGGTGAGATTTGGACAAGAATAATTGACTTACTACTACTACAACCCTGAACTGAGGCTGGAAGTGCGAGGCTGTGAAATTGGGGGGTCTAGCCTTCAGGTTTGTGTCACCAGCTGTCTTGGTGGACTTTAATAAACTCAGTCGTTTGCTCCTTGCTATCTAAAATATAACAGGACATTGGCGTAAATTCTCTACCACCCCCAACTTCTGTTTAATCAGTTTTCTGTTTGACGTTTATTCAGCTGTAATCTCAGCCAAACCAATTTTTTCTTACAAACAAATAACACACTGGAAAAACCAAACAATAACATTTTTAAGTTATCTAAGTGACTTATATATCATGTTTAACCTGAGTAGCGAAAGACCGCGGGAGTTTTGAAAATGATGTGATCTCACCGGCTCTTGTGAGCCTTGAACCCTGGCTAGCTATCGAGCTGTTGGGTAACAGACAGCTCCGAAAACGTTGGAGCACTTTTGCAAATATGTGATATCTTGATAAACCCGAGCAGATATTTGAAGTTTACACAGCTACATTCTCGCCTGAAAATATGTTAAGTTTATTTTGTGACCCAGAAAGATTAATAAGAGTAATATTAAAACTAAGTAGCTGCCGCCATTGTTAGAAACTGGAATTGGCTGGGCCGCGCTATGAATTCTGGGATATGGTGGGCCACGAAGGATACACCCGACCCATCCTTTAAATCTGGGGTAAAGGAGGAAGCATTTGTCAGCCGCGTTTGGAGGATTCTTCGAATTTGGACAGCCTTCGTTGCGTCGCTGTGACGTAATCGGCCTACAAACGGGCCTCCGAAGGATGCAGCCTTTGAATTTGGACACAGCTTTAGGCTTCAAAAGGTGACCTCTCTTTGAGCCTACATAATTCAAAACAAGTAGACTTGAAGTCAAGTCTACTTGAATATTATATTATATTGAATATTATATTGAAAAAATATTGAAAAAATTATATTTTCTTACCAGAGTTGAAGGCTGCCCTGGAAATTGCTACGATCTTGAATTTTTAATTGAGATTTTTTAAAAGGGTACTCAAAAAAGAGCATTTGTGCCAATTGTGGTATTTGTATCAGGTTGTAAAAGATTTCCCTGTAATGTTAACCTAATTGCTGCCCTGCAGGGTCTTCACTGCGCTTTGCTCTTATATAAAAGTGTGCTAGTATTTGCATCCTCACACACACGGAGCGGAGCATACAAAAGACATGAGATGATATTAATCAAGTTGACAGCAACTTGTTACAGTAATTACAAAAAGAAATTCCTGCCAGGTGTTAACCCTGATGAAATATAATGAAAGACAGAGAGCAGCCAATTGGCAAAGCCAAGTGCCTTTCAATATTTGCCTACTCACTGACCACTGTTTGCAGTCAGACTACTGCAAATGATTTGCTACCTCTCCTTGTGCTGCTAACTGTTCACACAATACAACATAGAATTGAAAAAGTATAGATCCATCTACTTATTTTCTCTGGTGATACTGGGGTGACCGTGGTTCAGGTGGTTGAGAAGCTCATCTGAAACCAGAAGGTTACCGGTTTGATCCCCAGCTCTCTCTGTCTTGGTCGTTGTGTCCTTGGGCAAGACACTTTACCCTACCGCCTACTGGTGTTGGCCAGAGGGGCCGATGGTGCGATATGGCTTCTGTCATTCTGTCCCAGGGCAGCTGTGGCTACAACTGTGGTTTGCCTGCACCAGTGTGTGAATGTGAGAGTGAACGAGTAGCGGAATTGTAAAGCGCTTTGGGTGCCTAGAAAAGTGCTATATAAATGCAATCCATTATTATAAATACTGGATTATTGCGGTGTTTTATGCTGTAAGTATCTTCAAAACCTGCACAACAAAGGTGCTGCTTTCACTGTCCAGCCTGTTCAGACACTGCGTTAGTGATCACAGCATAACTGCTGTTTGACAAATGTGAGGATTCAGAAGGAAAATGAAGGAGAAACAATATCTGCCTGGCTGGCGTTTCAAAGAGTCTGTGCCAGACAAAATCAGCCAGACTCAACGGCTTCAGCCAGACGAGTTGTTTGTTTCCAAACTTTGCTTCATATTTACCATACAACAACATGAACGTGGTATTGGTCTTCTCATCTTGCTCTGGCAAGGACGCAGCAACATGTTAAACCACTCCTTTACATGTAAAACACACTAAATGATCCCTTGTTTCCATCTCTTATAAAATCTACACCAAACACAAAGGAATCGATGCAGATGATTCTTTTAAAGGATTTAGAGGAATGCTGAACGGCACCTTTGTTTACTTGTGAACAAATATTTGTGTGCACAGGAATCTAATTGTTTCTCTAGTATAACAAAATTTCCTACCGGGCCTAAAGCTCACAGCTCATGGCGTCATATCTCAGCTCTCAAATACAGCAGGAAGGTTAAGTGGACTCTATGATGATGGATTGTCCATAGAGATATGAGAAAGGTGAGAAAATAGGCGCCGCTTTTGTATTGATTGTTTTTGGTGGGTGATTCCTTAAAAAAAGACATAGCTCCTGTTAAGATGTCAAAAGTGGGATTGAGCTCTGAAAACCTAATTTAACCAGGCTAGTAAGCAAAGAAAAGGTTCTCTTTTATGGACAATGTGATGAAAGAATACACAGGGACCAGTGCTTCCACTAAATCTGATGATATGTGTGACAGAGGTGTTCGCTTTATGGTCGATCTCACGATGCGACCAGAGCTTTTAAGGCAGGTGCATTTCTCATTAAAGAACATCACCGTTTCCAGAGTCCAGTCCACACATAAGAGCCCTTAAATCATAAAAGGTTCACGTATGAATGGATGGATTGTACATTCAGATATAAATGAGATGTCATCAAAATACAAAGAGTCACGAAGCAGTATGAAGCTCAAAAACTATGTTTAATTTATGCTACGCCCCTTAAGGTCTAACAAATGACTCAAAAAAAAACTACATGAGAATCCCACCAGGGGTGCTCCAACATCTCATCATTTTTCATCATTTGTAGAGCATCCTAAATCAACGTGACATTGCACATTAAGGGTCGGGATGAACTTGTCTTTCACACTTTCCGCCTGCAGGAAACCAATGTTCACTAATCCCCCTGAAATTATCCAATGAAGGAGGCATAACACTCCAAAACAGCAAATCAGCTGTGGTGGGTTTTAAACGACGTTAAGATCATTGGTATAAGGTATAAATCACATGCATTATATGTGCTTGTGGAAGCCCTCAAGGACACGCGGTGCAAACGAAGTAACCTTGTGGACTTCTTGAACTAATGTACTCTCCCAGTGTAGCGTGGGGAAGATGAGATGACAAATAATTGAAGAGGGTCATCTAGACATTACTGGGACAGGGGACCATCTGTCTCTGACGTTGAGATATTGAAATAATAATTCAAGGATTACCAATATGTCAGAGTAGAGTTTCTTCATCTCCTCGCATGTCTTCGTCAGAGCTGAAAGATCTGCGTTGTATTTCTCAATCACCATCTAGGATATATGGAAAAACACAAGAACCTCGTGGTAAGTTTGTCAGTCTTCACGTTAACCATTTAATTAGAAATATTCTGCTTATAAAAGGAGGAAACTAAAGATCTGCTACCTGAATTTTTTTTAAGGATAATTGTACTGTTAATCAATGGCATATACGTACATAATATATAAAAATAGATGAGTTGATTCATTAAAGGTGGATTTCCTTGTCTTTATTCATGGACCTCACTACAGTCGGAGTTAAAAAATTAATCTTTATGTCATGATAATCCTCAGTGTAGCCCCTTAATTTGAAGAGCAGACGAGTAAGACTTCTGCAGAAAAACAGAAAAACTGGCTCTACCATTGTAACAGCGCGTATATATGTGCATGAATGACAGAGCATTAGGAAAAGCATAAGAGGCTGGCTTTAAAGAGACATATTTAGGGTGTCCAGGTGTCCCACTTTATGTGCGACTGCACACCAGCACATGGCAGGATACAAAAGTCTGTTTTCTATTCACTGGCTGTGAAGAAAGTGTGCTGTCATTATGGGTCAAGTGCAGCTTAACCTGCCACATCCTTTCGCTGTCAACATTAAGTCTCAATAAGGTAACATGTTATGCAGATTTCAGTGGAATGTGATGGAAACTACCGCAAATAAGGAATGCAGCAAAATAAAATCTGGGAAAATACTTTGGTAAGTGCAGGAGGCAATTTACAGAGATATTTTTTCCTTTTTTTGCCAGAGTTGTTTATAACTTTTGCATGGCAGAAGAATGTGACTTACAGGTCAAAATGAGATGTGCACGTATAAGGATCCATCCCCTCTTAAACTCAAAGATTAGATTGAGTTTGAACCGGAGCTGAAATAGCTCCGGTTCTGTCTAGTAACTGTCAACAGTTTTGACAGTTAGTGGAACAGAAAAAGAATGAAACAGACGAATGTAAGAGGACTATCCAGGTTTGCTGAGAAAGTGACGTTCAAATAAAAACATGTTCTTCAAGTCCTAAAGGCCAAAATTGTAAACTGCATAATGCTCTTTATTTTACTGCATCTCAGCATTAGTGATGTGTCCTGTATTGTCCCACACAAACATATTTAAGCCATTTCCACAAATGCACTACAGCCCTGAACCTTTAGACACTGGCCAAATGTGGTGCACGTGTCAGTGCAAATATCCCACATGGACAGATGGGGCTTTAAGCTGCCAGTTCTCCGGTTCAAAGCCTGTGTGATTTCTGCATGTGCTGATGTGAGAACAGCACAGATATTAGTTAAGTGGATTCAGAGCTGGTGAATGAGTGTCTCGTGTACTGCCTCTTGTGCGCTTTACTCAGGCAGCACCCTCTTCTAAACAAACAGAGTATTTCCAGCAGGGAGCACATGGCTGGTGCAAACTGTCTCCTGCTGTGGTCTACATGTGAGAAAGGGCTGGTTTCATTTGTTCATGTGAAAAACAGCTTTCCTTTGTGAGGATCTAGTCACTCCATGCACGTGCAACCAGTGTTGCCAACTCCTCAGTAAGGAAAATCGCTATTGGTTGTCCTAAAAGTCGCTAGAAGTCGCTAGATGACGTCATCGCCTAATTTGCATAATTGGTCATGCTAATGTAATTGTAACCTACGCTGTTGGAGAGAGAAATAACATCATGGACGAGACATAAAGTGAGTAAAAAACATCCTAAATGCATTTAGAGTTTATTTAGAACTACAAATTAAATTTATTTTAGCAATTATTGTTTTTTTAATGTCACAATTCCAACCCTGCTCCTTTACCCGGGCTTGGACCGGCAAAAGTGACCCGAAATAGGCGCTCTGGTGGAGTTACTTTGTGTGTGTGTGTTTATAAGTAGTTTTAAACCTGATCCACAAAACAGCATAAGAGTAAAAGAAGAACTGACTGCGTTACAGCACCCGCTGCTTGTTGAGAGTAAAAGCGATATGCGCTTTCACGTCTTTTTTTAGCGGGGTCTGAAAACTCGCTAAATATAGCGACAAAGTCGCTAAGTTGGCAACACTGCGTGCAACCTGGAGTTGGAACTACTGTCTTCGTAGTCTTTATAACTTAGATTGCAATAATTATATTGATTTTAAAAATGCTTTTTAAATATGGTCAATATTTTAATGTTGTTTATTTTCTGAAGAACCACATTTGTAAGGAAACGGTGGAGTTAAAATGTATATAAGATGTTACTACCTGATTTAATTTAATGATAAATTTAACCTGAGGAAAAAAAACAGTAATTTTTACCAGAAACATTGACTGAGGGAGAAAATTGAAATGAAAAGATAACAACATTTCTTTAGCAGAGCAGTGAACAGAAATTTAACAACATGTTATTGTTTGCAAAAGTTTACAACTCGGTTTTCCTCAGGGTCTTGCTGTGTATTTTTCTAACTTATAATGTTTGACAGAAGGTCAAGTCCACTGCGACACGATTGAAGCACCCAGCAATACTTAGATTTTTTTTTTTGACTGAAATGATTCAGTCAGAACTCTTGAAAAGTTTTCCTAAACATCTCCCACACTTTTCTCAACCCATTCTGATGACATTATGCAAATGAATTATTTTCTCACATAAAGCCTTCTTCTTGTAGGATGAACACACACATTTGTGCAGGCGTCTTCTCTTCCATCACTGCTCCAACCTCAGCAGCAAAGCCAAATAAGTTAAAAGACTTTCTTTTGAGCTGCATTGTTTGCCTGATATGAAAAATCCTCATTGGGTGGTTTTAGTTACGTCCTTAGCCTTTGTAAATACCCCGGTAAGCTGAATAATTATGATGTTGCCAAAGTTTGTGTTACTGCAAACAGTTTGCAGTCGGCGTACTAAATATTTTCTAAATGTTTACTACATTTTGAAAGACAAGAACAATTTATGTCTGAAATTTCACGTATAAGCAGTTTGCCATGATAATGCGACATACGAGGCATTTACACACATGACCTGTAGGCTGGAACCAGCCCGTGAAAGGATCTGAGCTGGGCCACAGGATGGCTTTGCAAGATTAAGAAACAAAACTGACAGGAGGCGCATAATCATTTTTACTTTTGACTATATTGTGCAGCAGATAGCCTTGGATTGGAAGTCAACAATAGATCATGTCGTCCAAACTGATCAATTTCACCCGAGCCTTACACCTGATTCACAGATTTCTTACTGCTAAAAGCAATATCCATGCCCTGCAAAACCACAAAAAGTAAGATAATAAGCCAGCAAACATGAGTAGAGTCGAGCTAAACTTTGTTTTCTTTGCAGAATTGAACTCTGCTTCTTTACAATAACAGAAAGTTGATTTTTTTTAGTTTTGTTTGGACGATATGTGGCCTAAAATTTTAAATGACTGACAGCCGTATTTTAAATGATTATTTAATCTTTATGTATGCAAAATGTTTTCTACTTTACCTTCAGGTCTTTGGAGAAGTTTGGATTCTGAGCTGCAATATTTTTCTTCTTGGACATTTTTCTATACTGAGTGATTTTCTTTAGTTCATTCTTCAGGACTGAAGAAAAGAAACACACACACACACACACACACACACACACACACATCTTGGTTACCATCCATGATATTTGAGCACCGAAGTAAATAGCTGCTTTAAATCAGATGCTGTCTCCTGTGTGATCTCGTGGAGTGCAGTATTTGTGGCTTGTGGCAAGTTTTCGTAAGTCATCATATAGACAATATATTGGATTGAGACCTTACACTCCCTAGACAATGAGATCATGGCGTTTCAACGAAGTATACTGAAGCTACAATCACAGAAGATGGAGTAAATGTTACGATCACGCTTCCTCACAAATAACTTTGTTGGCACAAAAAAGGAGGGTCAGTATTACAGCAATCTCAGCAAATTTAACAGTCTTTGGACACAGTAGTAAAATGTGACACAGTAGTAAAATGTGATCTACTCACCATCTACTTCTGCGGTCAAGCCTTTGATGGAAGCTATCCAAGAAAGGGGGCAGTGAAACACAGAGAAAATACACGTTTCATTTAACAGACCTCAACTAAAAAAGTGCCACGCAGATTTCTTTCAGGTTTGATCAAATCTTGTCTAGCAAATACCTCCAGGGACAGTTTCAAATTCTGCCAACTCCTGGGGAAAAGTGGCCAAGCACGGTTCATGCAACATAATCTGCTCCACAAGGGCATGAAGCAAGGTGAACTTCTTGTCTGTCCCACGGAGCTGGGCGAGCTAGGGAAGGAGAAAACACAAATTGAGAAAGGGAAGGTGGCCTGAACATGCCATGCAACACACTGATTCCAACATAAAGGACAACATGTACGTATGTTCTTTATATCCATGCCTGTGTGTGCTGATGCAAACACGCAGCTTTGCTACTCTAGGTCAAATGAAGAATTGGAGGATAATGCATAAAGTGTGTTTACACCCATGGGAGGTTTGTGTGTGTGTGAATTTACAGTCATTTCCCAAGGACACTTCTGGCTGTTTTAACATGTCTCTATACATACATTTCATCCACTTTTATCTGAAACTGTTTCAAGGTTATAATAATACACGACTGCAAGTAACAAAAATAAATAAATAAAAAGCTTTTTCAGTCATTTCTTCAACAAAAATGTCAATACATGTAATATTCTTCTGTGGAAAGGTAGGTGCCCTTTGGTCTCAGAAGGAGAGCATTAACAGAAATAACTTCTTGTGAGCAATTTGCAGGCTTGTTCACCAGCCTTTGTTATCTAATTCTGAAATGTCTGACGACTCCTCCATGCTGACTTTATTCTGTTGCATGATGTTTGAGAGGTTTTATCTTGCATCTACTGGGTGTTTCAAATTCCCCCACAACTCTTCAGTGGATTTCAGATCTGGGCTTTTTTTTCTAAGCAATTACACAGCCCTCAGTTTCTTCTTTTTGAACCATTCCTAGGTGGATTTATTAGTGTGTTTTTGATCTCTTAAATTCTTGTTAAAAGCTCCACTTTGACTCTTGGTCAGATGGCCTCAGATTATCCTTGGGTACCCTTTGATATGATGCAGAGTTGTATCGATAACTGCAAGCTGCCCAGTCATGGACACAGTGAAATAACCCCAGTACGTAGTGTTTCCACCACCATCACTCACACTTGGCGTGATATTTCTGTGAAAACCTGTTTATTCTGCCCAAAGCATGTCTGCAATCCTATCTTTTATTTGTCTGTCCAGATCACATTATTCCAAAAGGCCCGGGGCCAGATGCATAAAACACTGTGTTGATTCAGGGTTAAAACGTAGCACAAAGGCAGACACATGTATATTACAATATTTCTGTCTGATTTATAAAGCCGTGCAAATTCAATAATAGCGAGCATGCAGACAAGCCTATTTTACACTTTAACCATGGATATATGTAGACACTACGTCATCCATTGGATATAAAAACACCCATTTTTAGAATGTTGTAAAGTAAACAAAGGATTTGCAGCAAATGTGAAAATGAAGGAAGGAAATATGTAAGTCAAAGTTGTGCATTCTCTAGGATATAGGGATTTTTAACCTCCTAGGACCTGGCATCCACATATGTGGACATCACATTTTGGGTTATTTAGATCAAAATACTCAATTTTGCTCTACAAGGGCCTGATATCCACTTACGAGGACATTATACTGCTACTGTTCTATCAAAATTTTAAACAAATATCCTCATATGTGGCTCTTATTTTTCTTAAAAACAAAAATAGGGCAAAAAAAATCTGGTAATTGTTTGTTTTTACATTCATTGGGCCCCAATATGCCCAAATATCAAAGAGAAATTAAAAATGCATGCCGTGGAAGAGTTTGGGTCTTAAGAGGTTAATATCGAACATATGTACTCAGACGCCTGAATTAATTATATAAAATCTTTTACCTTGGTGTAACTTTGCTCTTATGATGCCATTTCAAACTCTGTTATGAAATACCTGTTTTAACAGGTTGTCACTTCTGTTTATGGGAATTATTTTGAATGGAGTTTAATAGTAGAAGTATGAATGAGGCTTACTCTGTGACTACTTTGAAATTGTGCTGTTGGTATGAAATGGTAATGATGACTCTCGGATTTAAGCTACGCTACATTTGATGGTGCCGCATAATTGAAATTCAAGATCGACCTCTCTTATCCTGTGAAAGCAGCTCCCAGTGATTTTTTTTTTTATTTAGGTTATGTTGTTTACCAATTTAAGGCCAAGACCAGCCTCTGAGGACTGCGTATACAAGACATGCACAAAGTATTGATGCTCACAAGTAAAAGAAAAAAGAACCAAAAAAAGATCTGAGATAACCTCGATGCATTTTTCTTGGAGGCAGTCAGCCATTAATTTGAAGAGAGTCTGTCTGAAACAGCAACAGTTTACTTTTCTCAATTAGACCTGGAAACACCTCTGAGGCAACACAAGGCCTCGGCTTCATTAAATGGAGCAGAGGACGTTTTACTTCTGTGCCAAGAGCATTGCCCCTTAAACATTCCCAGCAGAGAGACATAAACACAAAAGAGTGATTCAAACTAAATTTTAAAAAAACCCACAAAGACAGTGTCGCAAACCCTAGACAAAAGCTGTGCATTCATCAGTTTAATAGAGGAATCCTTTTGGAAAACAAACTTATTTGCTGTCTTTCCCGTGTTAGATGAAAAGATTGATGCCTTTCGCTAATCCGTCTGTTTATAGTTTAAAGCAGTGCATATAGGATACAGGAACTAACATGGCACATGCTGGCTTGGAAAGTACTGCTTTAAAGCCTTGAGTGCTGCATTTTGGTTGTTGTCACTTTAGTTTTTATGAACCAAATGTAACTCTTTTTGAAGATGGTGTCAGGTGATTAGCCTATGCTAGTGCTCAAAAGCATGGTTCGCAAATGTATTCACTGTGATCCCGTTGAAGTGGGATGCTAAAAATGAAAAGTGATAAACAGGCTTAAAACAGAACATACTTACCATTTGCCTTTTATATACTGTCCGCTAGCAGCCGACAGCTGGTACACTAGTCTGACATGATGAATCCTATTTCTAACCATAAAGTAAATAATTAAGTTTTGGAGGCAGGTTTGGGCAAAGCTAGTAAGGCTGTTTCTACCATTTGATAAGGCCTCGGTCACGCAGGTCTAGACACTAGTCAGCAACCCCCCTGACAATCTTTAGTTGCTAGGGAAAAGTATTCCCCAGCTGGTTGGCAAGTAGTTGGATAGTGTTTGCATACATGCCATCATCTTCAGTGCCAACTGCTGGGGTCCACAGCAATCTCCTAGTGACTAAACTGTTCATTAGGATATTTTTGATATATTTTTCATGTGTTAATAGACCTCTCTGCTGAATCACACTTGATATTAATCTCTGGCTCTCTTCTACAGCATGTCCTTCATCCTGTCTTCTTTCTCTCACGCTCACTGGTCGCAGCAGATGGCCGCCCCTCCCTGAGCCTGGTTCTGCCTGTTAAAAGGAAGTTTTTCCTTCCCACTGTCACCAAAGTGCTTGTTGGGTTTTTTTTTCCTCTGTATGCATTATTGTAGGGTCACTACCTCTATACTGAGTGCTTTCTAACTACACTCACACACATTCATACTCCGATGGATGCATCGGAGAGCAACTTGGGGTTAGTATCTTGCCCAAGGCATGCAGACTGGAGGAGTCTGGGATCGAACCTCCAACCTTCCAATCAGTAGGTGACCTGCTCTACCTCCTGAGCTACAGCCACCCCATATAAAGCGCCTTGTTGTCGTTGTGACTGTTGTTGTGATTTGGCGCTATATAAATAAAATTGAAGTGAATTGAATTGAATTTTGATGCAGTACCATAGACTTCTTTGCAATCAATTTCACACTAGGAACTCCCAACAATCAGCAACCACCTACCAAATAGTCAAGGAATACTGTACACAGTTTCCCCTAATGATCAGCGGTTACCTGATTGTCACCGGCCAGTGACAGTTTAGGCCTGTGTGACTGAGGCCTGAGCTAACCAGCTCCTGCCATCTATTTACCAGATACATGTGATATCCAGTAAATTGTAGTTTTGATATTCTCATTTGAGTCTCTACATTTTTTTCGAGCCTTTTCATCCTGCTCCACTTCTTTTCATTTCTAAGACACGGAGCCACTAAAGGCGATATTTTGTGCAAAGTTTCATTCCTCCTGCGAAGCCATTCATCGACACAGTCGCACAACTGTTAGAGTGAATATGTTCAAAGACCGGAGTAATCCAGAGCGACTGAGAGAAAAACTGAAAGATGCACAGAAGCCCTGCTGTGTATGTCAATGAGTAGTCTTATTAGCTCTGTGCTGCAACTCAATCAAAGGTCAGGCAGCAGTGGTGGACTCGTACTTTAGTTAAGGAGGAGAGGCGGAATCCCTTGGCCTTTTCCTTCCCGGCATTCTCATTGAGGTAATTGCCAATGGCGAGGAGGTACTCCAGCACGGAAACAAATGACCTGCAGTTGTACAGCTGCGTGCACATTCTGATCTTCTGGTTAATCAGCTGGAAGACAAACACAAGGGCACAGAGCAAAGTCATTTGTTCTGAAATCCACCCATATACAGGCTCTCACATTCATTTTGCCACACAATAATAATGCAAAGTGGAATAAGGCCGAAGCTTGTTTAGAGGCTCTCTGTACTGACAAAGAGTCGAAAAAAACAACTCCAGGCTTTACAATTTTATATTCTAAACATAAACAGCCATCTCGCTACACCTCATTTGACCTCATAAAATGAATAATCAGGACCTGGTTGTTTGGCAAGATTATTATTTGGTATGCAATTGTGTCAAGTACAAATATCCCCCTAGAATATCACACAATTTCTGTGTCTAACTATCTCTAAACAGATCCCGTTGAATATGCATATGCATTCATATTGAGAAAAAATTAAAGTGGGATTTTTGGTTTTGCCAGTGATGTATTGGAGGGAAAAAAGGAGCTGATGCTTTGGGAATCATAGTCCTTGACAAAGAGTTAGCTTCTCTAAATAAGCCCATGCCAGCCAACAACACCCCCCACCATATGCTCCTGTTTTAAGAATAACTTTCCAAAATCTACCAGTGGGACAACCTCAGTTACAAGAGAAAAGAACGCAGAAAGCAGATATCCAGATACAGAACATATTATTTAAACCTTCTTTGCACAGGACCATCTGTAACATGGAAAACTATTAGCTCCATGGCATAAAGACCAACTCATAGTGCACTGTAACCTGTTTTAAGAAGATCCTCTGATTTGATATACACTATTTATATTTACTATATTATTAACATCAGTTAAAGATCTGAGATATTGATCTGGTTGGTTACGTAGCAGAGGGTACATCAATCCCTTCAAATGGGACAAGCTTTGCTGTATCTCCTAGCACAGTGTCAAGAACATTAAGAAGCTGGAAAAAGGTTGTAGAAGGCCCTTAACTCATCAGAAGGACCTGTATATGCCCCGTTGTGCAAGGAGGAACAGGTTGAGCACTGCCAGAGCCTTACAAAATGACCTCCAGAAGGCCGCTGTTGTCTCTGACCAAACAATCAGAAACAGGCTTCATGGGGGTGGCCTGAGAGCCCAGCGTCTTCTTGTGAGCCCTGTGCTCAATGCCCGGATCTGTAGAGGTCAGATGCCTTTTGCCATAGAATTTCAGAATTGTAGAATTGACAGGTCCACATCTGGCACAATGTGGCAGACATGAAAGGGTGCGGAGAAGCTGTGGAGAATGCTATGCTGCTTGTAATATCATTCAGCAAGTCTGGTTTGGTGGTGGGTTGGTGATGGTCAGGGAAGGCATATCCACAGAGGGACACACGGACCTCTACAGGCGAAGTAACCCAGAGTCCTGGGTTTCTCTTGGTGCACAATAATAGTTGGCAATAATAGTTGGTGGAAATATGCAGGCAGTTTCTGGAGGATGAAGGAAGTGACACCACTGGCTGTCCCCAATGCTCACTTGAATAATAATAATAATAATAAATCCAACAGAACACCTCTGGTTCAACTTGAGCCGCCAGGTTTCTCATCAGAGTGATGCCCCGGTCAAGGTTTAAGAGGAGATGCCCCAGGACATCATCCATCGTCTCATTAGAAGTATGTCTTAATGTTGTCAGACAAGCGTGAGGGCCGTAGAAAATACTGAATATTATTGTGAGCTACTGCAAAGAAATTTCAGCAAAACGGACAAGTCTGCCCATCCTTTTCTAACACATTACCCAGTTCATACCAGTATAGATATCCAGTATGGTATTTTTTCCATTGAGATTTGATGTGTTCAATGTGTTACTTAAATTTTTTTGAGCAGTTTGATGTTCTAATCACTTTAAAGCCAGAAAAATATAATTTTTTAAAAAACATAGCCATGATATCACTGACAGAAGTGTTCATGAAAGTTGACATAAGAGTTGTTTACTTTTTAAAAGGAAAAAAAATATTGTTTTCTCGTGTGTTGTTTTCTTCTTTCTCTACAATTTGTGATCAAATAATGTAGCAAACAGCAGCGAGTGGAGGCTAGCCCCGCTGCATACTGTCTTGTTCATTGTGTGGGAGGTGGATGCTTCCCATTGAAAAGCTAAGGGAAGCAGCTGTGTGCTGTTATCTATTGGAGGTGGGGAAGTTAACTTCAAGTGCATTTTTCAAATCAACAACTTCTCATCCTTGAAAAGTAATGTAAAACCAGAAAATACAGTTTGAAAATTAAATTACTACAGCATATATCTCACATTTACAGTATCCTCATAAGTTGCTAGACATTTACACTTTTTTAACTCTGTACATCACCACAAGGGATTTTAAATCAAGCAATCGAGATGTGATGTGCAAAGTGCAGACTTTAATTCGAGAAGTTTAACAAAAACATTGCTTCACTTCACATTGAATCACAACCCTTTTTATTCATAGTCTCCTATTTTCAGTGGCTCAAAGATAATTTGACAAATGAAAGTAATTTTAAATATATATATACATTTTAAATAAATTGATTAAAATCCTTTGCAGTTAATCACTGCCTGAAGTGACATTACCAAAAGCAGCGTCTCTTGAGATACTCACTTCAGCTACCTTAAGTTGCTGCTTGCTTGTGGGTCTCTCTACCTTCAGTTTTGTATTTAATAGTGTAGTCATCCAAGAATATTCCCTTTCCTTTCCTTGAGAAACTGAGTTGCTTTTGTAGCACGGTTTGGGTCATTATCCATTTGCATTGTGAAGTGCTATCCACTCTTACTATAGCCCAGTACATCCTGTTACTTTTAGCAGCAGTCTCACCATCATTAAACACTAGTAGCCTGGTTTCCCTCACAGTTTTACATACCCATGCTGTTAACATTGCCTCTTCCATGTTTGACAGATAATGTGATATATTTCATATCATCATCTGTTTCTTTCTTCTTATCATTCTGATACAATTTATTCATCTTGTTTCACTTTTCCAAAGACTTTTTTTTTTCCAACCAAGCAGGCTCTTTAACATGTTTTCTGGCAAAGTCTAATCTGGCCTTTCTGTTCTCGAGTAGGGATGGAAACTGATAAGAATTTAGCCATTCTGATTCCATTATCGATATCACTTATCGATTCAATTACCAATTTAAAATCTCTTATCGATTGTCATTGGGTTCTCATTGAGAGTCACCACCATCGCTAAGCAGCAATAAAGAAATGACACTCATGCAGATTAATTGCATGCTGTGGGTCAAATGTTTGTGCGTGTTTGTTCAGGTTTTTCCCCTTTTTGCTGTTATCACTGTTGGAGTTGCTACTCAAAAAAGTCATTATTACACATATTACCTGAAGACTTCCCTTAAAAGTAAAGCAGTACATAACTTAATTACTCCGGCAAAAAGTAATTTGTTATATTTCTTGTTACATTGCTTTCATGTTACTCTGTAATATCTGAAACACACTGCTTCATAATCACCATTTAACAATATAAACCTGAGGTTCTGAAAATGTTAGACTTTGTATAAAAATGGCTTTAATTCCTAAACAGTTAATGCAGTGCTTTTGTTAAACCCCTTAAATTAAAGCTGCAAGCCTGCACTTCAGTCACATCTTGATTGTTTGATTTAAAATCCACTGTAGTGGTGCACAGAAGAAAAACTACAGAAACTATGTAAATGTCCAAAACTTTATAGACCTAACTGTGTGCGGCTTGTCCAGATACGTTTTCTAATATATGTTCTTTATTTCATTTGGATGCTGCAAGCTATAATAGGCTCACTGCTGGCTCCAAAAGCAAGGAGACCAAGAACACCCACTGGTAATTGAAAACCGCAGTTACAAAGAGGAGACAATTAGCCCAACCTGAACTCAAAGAAAAAAAACAGAGCCGAGCCTCCCAGATTGTCTCTGTTTTTCCCCTGCATTTTCTGAGGAGAAAAGATGACTTATTATACTTTTCTGTGCTTTTTTATTTACCATTGTTACAATGGTGAACGTCCACGTTAAACCTGGCACGTTAAACCAAGGCCCAAAGTTTCATATAATTGGATCAATGTATTTACAACTAATCCCTTTGAACCAATGCTCCAGGAGATGTATGTTGTTATAAAAGGGGTATGCCAAATATGGCTATGGCAGGCACAGAACCCCCGCCCACCTACTGAAGAAACCTGGCTTAAAGGGCAGTTAAAGGACAGTAGCCTTAAAGGGGGAAGAACTAGAGTGGTCTGAAGAGCTTTAGTATAAGGTGATAAGGATTATTTTTAGTTGTCAATCATTTAAAGTCTAGTAGAATCCAACAATAAAAACATGGAGTTAAAATTAGAATAATAAGATTCCTTTAACGGATAAAGTCAATCCGGTATACATTTGCACATTTCTTTAATGCTAAAGTTGCTAAAGTTTCATATTCATATTTGATGTTTTGTGCATTCAGATGAAGTCTGCAAGACTTTCTTTATATTTGTGTTTTTTTACTACAGCAAGGCTTTCTGTCAAATTACACAAGATTTTATTGTGTCTTGTTTTAGAATAGTTCACCATTTATATATCTACTGAAACTACTACATTTGGTTTTATCATTCTGTACATCACAGCTTCAGGTGATGCCTCCCTGTCTACTGCATCAATGGCTCTGGCTCTGTGACTTTGCATTTCTTATATGTATATTTGAAATAGCTGCACACAGAGCACAGCAAATGTTTAAAGAAAAAGCTAGGTCCACAATGCAGAGTAAAAGCTGTCATCCTTGCAGTGAAACACCAACAAGCACATCACAGGTGAGAAGCATTCCCACAGTGGTGACTTTGCCATTTTCCCTCCTCAAGTCCTGTCTATCAGGTGGCAGGTAAATCCTTCTTAATGTTAGTGCCTTAAGAAGCCTGTCGTGTTGGAGAATCCAAGGATGTGCAACTATGTTGCGAGTACGAGGACCCTAATGTTTGAACACACTGTACTAGGAAAGACCTAAATCTGAAGTGCACCTTACCTTTTTGTCACAGTGTACCTGTACGCAAATACCAAAGCTTTTGATTGAATGACCTTTTTAATAACTCTAACACAATAGAAAGTAAACAATATCAGAAGCAAAAAGCCAAGAGTAAATTGAAACTTAATGAAATTGCTAATCTTTCTTGTCGAGTCATCTTGCCGGCACACAATATGTTTGTCTCTGTGTGTTAGACAAAGAAAAATTACTGTCACAGTCAATGGATTACAGTGCCATCATTCTTATCCATTGTTTCTCTTCATTCTCAGACAGTCAGCAGACAAGAGATTAGGGTTGAAGCACTGATGCTGAAAGAAACAGAAGCTTGAGAGAATCACATAAGAAAAATGGCTGAGGTGCTGGGGGGCATCCTTGTCTGCCTGCAATATCTTTACACCCTGCAGTCCCCAGTGCCAATAAACAACACTGCGCGATAAGAGTGTTAACGATCAGTCTGACTAATGATGAACAGGAATCTCTGGATACTCGAACTACACAAACCAAAAGCATTTCAGGTGCTCGTGCAAGGGTAAAGATGATACTAAAATTAATATAGATATAGATATTTGAGTTGGAACTTTGTGTGCGTGTGTTTTTTTCATTTGATTTTACCTGTATTAAGTGTCTGTCTTTGAAGTAGGTCTAGAAGTTTGCAGAAAGAAGAAAAAGTCATAAATCTTTCCACATCTCTTCCTTTGAGATAACTCCAAAGTGAGTTTTCATTGGGTTTTTTGTTAAGGATTTTTTTTTTTAACTTTGGTGGTTTTACACCACCTGCAGAAAAATTAAACTTGATTTGATTAAGAGCCATCTTTTCTTCTCCGTCGAATAAAGAAAAGTGTCTTAAAGTGCTTCTCGTGCTTTTGTGTTTTCGAGACTCTTAACATTCCAGCAAATAGAATAGAAACTACTTCACCCGCCACATAAAACCTAAAAGTCAAACTGAAGAGGGGGGAAAAGCTTTCATGTATTAATAGTATTTTGTGCACAGATGTTCTTTTCATTTATGTCTAAAGCTACGATGTATCTGGGCATTAGCATTTGCATTAGAGAATAAATTTGCATGGAGGTGTTTGATTATGTGCTGTGCAGTCTTGTGGTTTTTAGCCTTTTTCAGCCTGTAGAAATGGGGCAGACTTTAAAAACAGCTCATAATCTAATTCGACCTTTGATTTGACTCTGCTGGTGATCAAGTGAACTCACGGGCTGCAGGTCGTTCATGCTGATCGGAAGCTCTCTCAGAGTCAACAACAGGTCGAGTTGTGTGCTCAGGTAGGCGATGTTGCACATCTGTAGCAGAGAAAAGATGTAAGGGTAATGAGCTGTGGATATACAGAAGAGAGCGCAATTATCACATCATCACACAGCCTATTTCCATGTGATTATTCAGAATTATCTAAAAAGCAGAGCTGCTGGGAGATGCTGCAGGGAGATACAGTCATCGGATGGCTGAGGCTTGTTCTCAGATTCAAGATTACCGCAGGCAAAAGCAGAGAGCTGCAGGCCTGTCGACAGGTTGATTTAACTGAGAACCTGAAGGCTTGACACTTTGAAACGATTGGCTGAGCTGCCTAGTCGACCTTTGTGTCTGTGCTAACCTCTAATAAATCATTCTTCATTGTCAGACTGGCTCGCTGATGCTCAGGTACCATCTCCCAAAAGGCAAAGGGCACCCGGTCTGACGGACAGTTACGGATAGGTATCAGGATTAGTGTTAGAAATCTATACCATGTAATAATTTCCCCTGTTGTGGAGGATGACACAAGCGTTGGGCTCGTTATTTTTTCACACTTTCTGTCACGTTTTATATTTCAAATGCGAGGTTAACTGTTAGAGGGGTTCTGTGTCAATCTAATACCGCTTAAAAGGACATCACCCTGGGCTAAAAACAAAAAGTGTTTGCTTATTTGTCACTGTCAGATTTTCAGGTATTTTGACAACATTTTCTATAACGCACAAGATGAAATTTTCATCTTCGCCAAATCTGATTAAAAAAACAAAAACATTGCAACGTTTCTACTGTGAGACAGCACACTTTAGCTTCGTGAAAAATAGCCAGCTTTCATACATACACCGGATAAAACCTCCTATATAATGTAGCGCGAGACAGACTGCTATATATAAGAGTATGACAACACAGGCAGCATGAGTAGGATTTGATTTATTTTAAGAAAAATACCTACGCTTCATCCCTAATATGTTTTACCTCAATGGAAAATATGCTTCGAGGATGCCACTCTTATGTCCACAAGCATCCTGAGAGGGAAGTGATTACTCAGAGCTGTAAGGCAGATAACCAGACCATTTCCAACTGTCAACAGCAAAGACAAGACTCTGCTGCTTTGCAAGCTGCTCTGTAAAGCTGTATTTACAGCACGGAAATGTTTGCTGGGCACTTAACTATATACTGTAAACAGACTTTTAATTCACTTTATTATACAGTGCACGTACTCTATATTTACAATAAAAAGAGAGTGGACAAGGCACTGTTTTCCATCTAACTACAGTATATATAGGGACTAAAAGAAGACTGATTGTACAACTTTATTAATTCATTTGATGTTCTAGAACAGCGTTCCCCAACCCCAACCGACCGGTACCGGTCCGTGAATCGTTTGGTACCGGGCCGCGAGAGTTGAGGCTCGGGTGTGAAATGTATGGTTTTCAGGGTTTTTAGCATTATTTTGTTATCGTTTTTATCATTAACTCGGTTTTCCTTGGTCTTTTCATGTGTGTTATGAATAAATCTTCTTTTTTTCGGTACTGGTACTAGTTTTATTTTGTTGTATTTATCCGCGACACTTTAAAGGCCGGTCCGTGAAAATATTGTCGGGCATAAACCGGTCTGTGGCGCAAAAAAGGTTGGGGACCGCTGTTCTAGAAGAAGCCATTGGGAGCCATCTCGACACATCTATACAATTATTTGAAGATATATTTAAATGACCTTTAATTTAAATGGTCAATTAAATATAAAAATGTCACAAAATCCAAATCTGATATAAAAAGACTTCAAAGCTTTGATGTCTTTGCCCCAAAATAAGATTTTAAAAGGCATTTTTTTCCCATTAATGTTTTTCTACCTCCATCTTTGCTGTTTCCAAATTCTCCATAGATTTTAGGTTTCTCGTCTCTCTCTGATGTTGTTTCTGGCTTCATTTTACTTAGTAGGATGACAATTGAGACGTTCATAATGTTTGCTTAAAACTTTGCAGCTGTGGGTACATCTAAACAGTGGATAGAAGGTCTAAACTAACTGAATCCTAGAAAAGGTGTAAGGATTGTAAAAGATGTTGTGCTTCTTAGCTCTGTTGTTCTACCAGATGTTGGGTGTGGCAAAAAAGCAGTTTTGTTAAATGAAACTGAAACTGAAGTTTCTAGGCACGTTTGTCATCATATCCAACGCAGAAGATTAACCGTCTAATGCCCTTTGTATCATATTTGATACATGAGTTTCTGAGACCTCTGTCTCATCAACATGATCAATGCTTGCCATAATTTCAAAATGCTACGGACAAAAATATATGATACAGAACATGATATAGCAAAAAAAAAGGATTTTGTTGTAAGGGTTAATAAACATGTCAGTTCCAAAAAATCTGAATTTTCTGGCTATTTTTTGATGGGTTACCAAGTTAAGAGATGCTGAAGTCATGTGACCACAGTGTAGTTTGTTTATATCCTGTCACGGGCTGGATCTGTGACCCAGCATTTTATCTTCATTTTGGTATTTGTTGAGTTATATTGTTATTATTAAACAGTATTTAGTTCTTGTTGTTGCTGTTTGGATTTTAGTCTTCTTGTATTTTGATATTACTTTATGTTTAGTTCATCTAGTTATTCCTAAAGCTCATAGTTGCTCAGTGTTTGTTTTGTTTACCTAGATCCTTTCGCGTCGTCACCCTTTATGTTCCAGTCCCCCTTGTTGGTTCATGTTGTCAAGTTAGTATTATGTCTCCGTCCTTCATGTTTCCTGTTTTATTTTGAAAGAGCCTGGTAATCTTTGTGTATTGTATTTAGATTCACTTCCCGTCCCCTCATTAGGTTCATGTGTGTCAGCTGTTTCCCCTCATGTGTTTCCACTTCCCTAATCATCCATGTGGGTCTTTAGTCTTTCTGTTTCATTCAGTCTGTGATGAATTGTCTGTTTCCTCCCACCATGTTAACTCAAGTTCCATGTATGTCATGGTTCTGCTCGGGTCGTGTTCATGGTTCATGTACTTGTTGTTCATAGTTTTTGGGTTGAATCATGTTCATGTCTGTCACCATAGTTATCACAGTTCAGTCACGGTTATCATAGTTTAATTTTCCCAGGATAGTTTTTAGGTTTGTTTATGCTCTGTTGCCTTTGCTCGCTCCCTTTGAGTTTGAGATCTGTGGACTCAGTCATGTCTTTTAAAAAGCAGTTAAAAACGTATCTGTTCAAACTTGCTTTTGGTTGATTTTGTTTTGTTTTAGATTTTGTCTGTTTTCTGCCTTTGTAAAGCACTTTGTGATTTTATCTTGAAAGGTGCTATATAAATAAAATTTTACTTTACTTTACTTTTGTATTCATGTTTTATCAGCCAAAATAAACGGCTCGCCTTTTGTTTAAGTTTATTTTGTCTTCTCGTCTGTGTCCGCACCTGGGTCCTCCACACACACCCCACACGGTCTGCCCCACAAACTGTGACATACCCCTAATATTAATGTTTTAATGGTGTAGTGGTTAACGCATCAAGGGTTTGAGATTGGAAAGAGAAACAAGCTCAGCTTCATAAGCTGGCTTACTTCTTGTGCCAGTCCCAAAGCGGAATAAATGTGAAGATGGTATCAAGAAGGGTATAAAATCAAACTGCAGATCCATCCACTGTGGCAACAACTTAATAAATAAGGAAGCAGCCAAAAGTACCTTATTTACATTTGATAAAGTTTCATCAAAAACATTTTTTCTCCCACAGAACTTTTTATTTTGCTGTTAATACAAGAGCTCATTTGTTATTTATTTTAAAAGAAAATCTAATTTATCATTTTATCAAAGTGATTCCAACTTCCAGGTTACTGTACAAAAACACGTCATCTCTGCGGCAGTCTGTTTCTGCTGTTTAAAGTGCCATTAGGAAATGTCAGTTAAGGAAAACGACAGAGGTCAATACATGATTGGGAACAATGACTGTGGAAGAGTCATGCTGGCACAATAGCGCTAATGCCCTCTTTTCACAGCGCAGCACTGATGAACAAACCGCTTGTGTATGAAAGAGTTTTCAGTGGGAAATCTTACTCACACACTAATCACAAAAGTCAATGCCTGAAGAAAAAGTGATGTTAGAATTGAGTTAGTTACTGGGGGGGTTGTATTGGGTTGCTTTTTTGTTTTTTGCGGGGGTTGGCCACAATCGCCAATGTTATGTTTGTAGAAAAATGAAACTAAACAGTTTCTGATGGGGAGAAATGTCAACTGTTAAACACTCGGTAGAAAATTCTGCTTCAAGCAGCCTGTAGCACAAGAAGTAATGCAGGGATAAAGAAAAGAATGGATTTCACTAAATACCAGTGCCTTCTGAATGCAGATGTCCTGCAGTCACTCAAGACACTGCATACTTCAAAATCCAACATACTGTTAATCCATCATGAGCTATTCAAGAAAGGTAAGAGGAATTCCTAATTCAGTACAGAAGGACTGGCTTCAAAAGGTGCCTGTTTAATGCACCAAAATTACTGATCTGAAGTTTCACAGATAAAATAACAGCAGTGCAAAGAGTATTCCATTTTAATGTCTGCTTGCTGCAGGGCTTGAATTTTCTTTTCGCTTCAGAAATCAACAAATTGAGCAAATTAGCTCAGGGGTTCCCAAACTGTTGCTTCCAGCTGTATCCAATAAGTAGTTTTATTGATACTCCGTAAACAGAGAATAATTAAACAGTTGCTTGAAGGTTCCAACGTAATGTTCAGTTTCGAAATACAATAAAGCACCAGAAGACCACACATGTTGTAAAGTGTGTACAAGGTGTGGTGCAAAAGCATAAATACTGACTATCCCACGTCTTGCATAGAACACATGTTCAAATTGTGTTAGGATGGCACGGTAGTTTAGATTGGTTTGGCTCACAGAAAGAAGCTGCTGGGGCCTTTCTGTGTGGAGTTTGCATGTTCTCCCTGTGTCTGGGTGGGTTCCCTATGGGTACTCTGGCCTTAGGTTAGGTTCACCTGTGATTCTGAATTGGCTAAAGGTGTGAATGCGAGAGCGAATGGTAGCTTTTCTCTCTGTGTGAACCCTGCCACAGTCTTTTGGCCTATCCGGAGTGTACCCTGTGCCCCTGTGGGATAGGCTCCACCTTCCCCATGACTCTGTATTGGATAAGCGTAAGAGATTGGATGGATGGATGGATGGATTTATGGGGTGGATGTCTGGAATGAATAAACCCTGCAGAACATTAGTTAGTGGTATTTTAGTTTGAATACCTGTTAGTTGACAATAATAAATAGAACTGATTTTGTTGTTTATTTAGTAGAATCCAGCCTGTCTGCATGGAGGTTTGAGCCTTCAGAGCCTTCAGAAGTACATGAGGCTTACGAAGGTGTTGCCACTCAACCCAGGCTTGCATACGAAATCCCATTTAAAAAAACACACTGTCAAATATTCCTGTGTTGCAGTGTGGGCTGCTCTGGCTGTTCATCTGCTAACCCTGCTGCAACTCGAGCCACCATATCACTGCCAACCTTGCTGGAAAGTGATAACCAGATGATGCCTGCCATGACAGCCGTGGTGTGTGACTGAGAAGGCAGGTGACTCAACAAGTTCTCGTGAGCGAAGTGCTAAATGAGCATGCACTGGATGCTGCTTTAATCATGAGATCTGAAATTTGCTATTTAAATTCTTGTAATTGTAATTCTGGTAGGGTAGAATTAGTGCAGTTAGTTAACTGTTATGTTTTGCAGGAATGTTCTGGTTTTCATCCTGCTGCCTTTTTTTGTTTACAGTTTGCACGTTCTTCCGCCCGCGTGGGCGCAGTATAAAGACATTCACTGGTTTTGCGGTGATTTTAAAATCGCTGTAGGTGTAAATCTGAGTGTGAATGGTTTTCTTTCTGTCTGATTTGGTCTGTGATGAACTGGTTACCCAGTAACCAGCTGGGATAGCCAACAGCCTGCTGTATCACTCTCTAAATCAGTGCTTTAGACTATCCCAGTTCAAACCGGGTTAAATAAAAGTCATGTTTTTCTTTGCATAACCAATCCTTCTTTTTGTAACTGTAGTATGGCTGCTATTCCAACACAGAATATAAAGGACAGAGTCATCAGGTGCTGCCCGTCACGGTTGACAAGAGCACTGCTAAGGTACAGGGTACCAAGAACATGTCTCCCAGCACGGGGGGGTCACATTAAGGTAAAGTTCACAGGAAAGGGGAGAAGGCTTAGTGAAAAATGACACTCCCACCATCAACTTTAATGCTCAATTTCAGTGTGCTCCACAGCATGTTTCTGTGTGTGCAATAGCATTCCCTACTTGGAGGGATTGCATGCACAGAAAAACACTACAGTTTTTTCAGTGATATTTCTGAAAGTTGGTACTATTTTCCAACCTTGTACTACTTGAGAAGTGGACAGGATGGTAACAAAAAGTGGAGCTGGTACATCTAGCGAGTAAAGCATAAGGTATTGGTTAATTAGCATATCGGCTATTTGGTGATCTATTAGTATTAGCAACAAGGACTAATACATTTTTAAAAGTAAAGTAAAGATGAGAGAAACACCCTTCACATAACAAATGTGAGAAAAATCTTTTTATGTCTCATTTGTTAATATATTTGAATATCCATCCATCCTCTTCTCCTTGTCAGGGTTGTAAGTAGGCTGGAGCCTATTCCAGCTATCTTAGGGCGAGAGGCAGGGTACGCCCTGGACAGGTTGCCAGTCTTAGCAGGGCTAACAGACATAGACAGAAAACCATTCTGGTAACCAGAGTTACCAGTTAACCTAACCCCACTAACTACATGTCTTTGGATTGTTAGAGGAAGCCAGAGTACCTGGAGAGAACCCACACAAACACGAGCAGACCTGAACTCAGGACCTTCTTGCTGTGAGGCAATAGTGCTAACCATCATGCCACTATATTATGGCATGATGGTACTAATATCATGTTTCTAAATGACTAATTATTGGTTCCCAATTCCTAAAGTAATAAATTATAATTAGTTCAATGAAGTGCAAACTCGAAAACATAAACTGTTATAAACTATATTCTATTTTCAACTGTATTCCTGTTTTTGATGCAGTTGTTTGTTATCCATTTCCATTCCCTGTGAGTGGAAATTCAGTTTTAGCCATTAAACCAAAGGCAAAAAAAAAATCAAGAAATCCAAAATGTGTGGTTGAAACGTTGCAGCATTAGAGCAGAAAACAGAAAAAGAAATGATCCACATGTGCGAGTGTGTGTGTGAGGATTTCTACAAAGCAATGAAACAGGCTGCGCCTCAAAAGCAGTTTGATGACTGCAGTCTCCCCTGCCACCGAGAACGAAGAAGGCCGTCAATGAAGCACAAACCCATGTTTCTCATTAAATTTTAAGTGCAACTTATAAAATAAGACTGCATTTGGTGCAGCTCCAATGTCACGCTTAGTGTCAGTGCAGGATGTCAAAAAACTGGTTTGTAATGAATTTAGTGGTAACATTTGTACAATTTAAAATGCAGTGTGTGTATTGATCAGCTACAAGTTAGAAGTTTATTTTATTGAACACTGATGTTTTAGGCCTGCACCTTATTGTAACCATTTCTATTGTTTTATGCTAGCGAGCTTGTATGTTATGAGCTTGTATATCTAATTTTTAATTGTATATGAAGATGATACATGTAACTAAAAATTGTACCTCCATCATGTACTGGTCCACAATATGCAGTTCAGCTACAGGTCCTTTGTAGGATTTGTAACTTTCCACATCTTCCATGGTGGGGACATACCTTAAACATAAAACAATAAATAAATAAGAAGAAAATGTTTGCTGTCCTTTAACATACAGATGCTATTTACCTGTTAAAATAACCAATCATATGGTTTCACAATGAACATTTCTTGCCAAAAACAGTTTTAAACATTTTTTGAGTATATCATTGTCCTGCTATTCCCCCCCCACCCCCCCCCCCCCCCCCCCCTTTGTCCTCTGAGGCTTAGTTCTGAAAAGGTGATTTCATACTCTTTTGAGCTTTAATCAATCACTTGTCTGCTCTCTGTCTGTCCGGTCTAATCAAGCCACACTCACATAGTCCTGATACTTCAGATTAGCCGAGTCTGTTGAGTTTAATTTGTAATCAGTAATACCTAAATATATTCGTAAAACTCGATGCTTATTTAGTCATTAATATTCATCTGGTGGATAAATACGGAGCCCGTTTAGAGGGCTGCAATAGTCTGGGTCCTTCAATTTTATGTGAATTTGCCAATCAGTCTTTTCTTTCCTACGTGGTTGGAAATAAGTTCCAGCTGATTTGGGAGACTTGCTGCAACATCCTGTAGAAATCTGCTGCTGCTGGAAAAACAACAGTGCCAATGTGATGTCTGATTTCTTTTTTATTTATTTATTTTTTGCCTCGGGGCTTATATGCCATATGTCATATGAGATGTCTATGTTCATTCCCCTTTTTTTCATATTTGCCTGTATGTGTCATCCTCTGGGACAGTTAGTCTTGTTAGGCTTTTATGCCTCTCGGTTTTAATCAATTTTACACATTTTTCTCACCTACATTCATATCACGTACATTCCTTTACAAAATTTGATGTTTGATTTGTTTTTATGTGCCTTTTGTCTTTTAGTCATAATGTGTTCAGGGGCTGAAGATAAAAGATAAGCTATGTGGTTAAATCTGACAGGCAAGTGTAATTAATGAAGATTAAGTCAATTTATTTAGTAATTTGTCATTGTCCAAGGTCAATGAATGTTCAGAAATTGACTTTTCTGGCCACTGACAGCAATCAGCAATTATATATAAACTGAACAAAGGCAGATTTTTTTTTCTGAGTTGATATGGTGCTGTCACCAAATACACCCTAATGTCTTCCACACGTGGAGCTACAATATGTCCACCTAATGCATATATAGTTCCCAGTGCAAGCATTAGGTAAGAGTGGAGACAGTTCATCACACAAATAACAGAGTTTATAATTTTCTTATTAAAAATGAACAAAAAAAAATCATAGAACATAGAAAAATAAAAAAAATAAAAACTTAAAATCAAGAATGAAGAAAACCTTGGCAACAATCAGAAGCAGAAATTTTCATCCCAGAACTGATATCTTTTTCTGTGCCACGGTGAATATTTTATTGCTAAGGGGGAAAAGCGCCCATCCTCAAACAGTATGCTGTATGTGGAGCTATGAATTTATTTTCTACTGGTTAACAACACTGTGTCAGCTGTACATATTTACAGTCTTTTGTTTTTATTTTGATAGAGATATTTGTTAGTATGGCCCGTGTGTGAAATTTAGAGTGACATTTGACTAAGAATAGTAGTACTGTATGAACCTGAGAATTATTTCAACTTATTAATCTTTAAAAAAGAGTAAAGAGTTGAATATGACGTGTCGCCATGTCTAAAAGGTAAAAACACATCAAGTGCAGCTATCTCTAATATCAGTCCTTGTTTAAGCATCAGAAAAAGATATGTGCATTTAGACCTTTAGACTGACTTTCAAATTTTATGTTCCATTTCCTTTTTTTGTCATATGTACTTCTCCCTTTTGATCTTTGTTCAGGTATGTCATCACATGTTTTCTTGCTTGGCCCCATGGAGCGATGCCATTAGACTGATTTCTAGTAGCCAAGGGAAAGGCGAGTGATTAAAAGCCAAGTAACGCTGATGGTCCTCGTGAGCTTCTATAAAGCAGCGAGACGTTGATGGGAAGAGCCATTTATTCGCTTGCACTGAATTTGAACCTCTCTCTCGTCTTAAACTGGGCTTCCTACTTCTGTCATTCGTGTGAGTTCTGACCTCAAACCATAGACATTCGCCTTCTCACGAGTCAGCCTATGTGCCACCAGAGTAGCACCGGTCATCAATATTGCAGCACCTGTTGGGAGTGGTTCTTTCAAGATTGTATTCCTCAGGACGACGCCACCACGCATTAAAATATATATTATGTTTTCACAGAATATATAAAACAGTCCCCACAGTACATTAGATCAGTTTTGCCTTCCAGGAGGTCAGCACACAGAGTCACTAAGTAAACTGCAGGTAAGAATCAGGAAGCATTTTACCCACTTGCTGTGTTTTATTCCTGAGGGCATGTCAATAGTTTCCATCTCTGCAAATAACCCGAGATAAAACTTTTATCAGTGAGCTGCTCTAGTAAAAGGTTCTGGCATCTGCTCTTTAGCATTAAAACACAGTGAATTCTGCTGTGTTTCTTCCTCACATGAATTGGCAGCGGTTTCCCCTGTTTCACATTGTCCTGGCAGTAACATGGACCCACATCCCCGTTGATGATTTGTTTAGCATCTAGTTTCCAAAGGCTTTACCTCTGCCAATGAAAACACACATCAACCGCCCACGGACTTGGGCACAAAAAGATGTTCACCTCTCAGCTTCAGTTGTGACACTATAAGGAGTGAATACAAATCAGTGTTTTTTTGGCACCAAGTCATACCTCCTCAGAGAGGTGATGTGCTCATCAGACAGGCCTCCATCTTTCTCATTAATGATGAACAGTTTGTCCTTCAGCTCTCCCGGTTGCACCGGAAAACTTTTGAGAAAAATGTCTAGGAGAACAATAGATTAGAGAAAGTCAACACACTCAATGGTACATGAAAGCTTTTCTCTTGACAGATAGTCCTCTTATCCTGCGATGAAATGACTCAAAAAGCATTCTGAAGACAAAGGGTCCTTTGCTTAATTACTTTCTTCTAAATGCCTAAGGGAAATGAACAAATTTGCATTCTATCAAGTCAAAGCTGATGTGATTTTTTTTTTTATAGGAAATGCCTCTGCATAATTCAGTAGCTGTGAGAAGACTTCATTATGAGCATCAGCGTTCAGACATGTATGTAATATGAACAGTGAATTCTATAAAATACACTCACTTAAGCCAGTCTGACGCACGGGCTCTGATTTAGCAATTTTAATTTAATATTTTATGAGGCTAAGTAACAGAAAGCCTCGACTCTGAATGCTGATCATGTTGTTTAAGACATGTTGACCGAATAGTTTGATCGTCTGTTCACACATTTGCTCTCAACGGTAGAAAAGATCGATACCACTCTCATGTTTGGCTGCTGGTATATGAAACTGCAACAGCGGTTTATCTTTAGTATAATGACTTGTTCTAGAATGTGCACACACGTCTACCTCTAACATTCACTTAATAGTGGATTGTATTTTGTTCTTTTAACATGTCTATCCATCTATCTTTTTCTGCTTATCTGGGGCCGGTTCGCGGGGGCAGCAGCCGAAACAGAGAAGCCCAGACCTTCCTCTCCCCAGCCACCTCATCCAGCTTGTCCAGGGGAACACCGAGGCGTTCCCAGGCCAGCCGAGAGATATAATCTCTCCAGTGTGTCCTGGGTCTACCCCAGGGCCTCCTTCTGATGAGACATGCCCGGAACACCTCATCCAGGAGGCACCCAAGAGGCATCCTTGTCAGATGCCCGAACCCCCTCAACTGGCTCCTTTTGATGAGAAGGAGCAGCATATCTCTAAGGGAGACGCCAACCACCCTTTGGAGGAAGCTCATTTCCGCCACTTGTATCTGCGATCTTGTTCTTTCGGTCACTACCCACAGCTCGTGGCCATAGGTCCCTCACCTAGGGACGTAGATCGACCAGTAAATTGAGAGCTTCGCTTTTACACTCAGCTCTCTCTTCACCACAACAGACCGGTACAGCGTCTGCATCACTGCAGCCCATGCACCAATCCGTCTGTCGATCTCCCGCTCCCTTCTCCTGTCACTCATGAACAGGGCCCCAAGATACTTAAACTCTTCCAATTAGGGAAGAACTCGTCCCTGACCCGGAGTGGGCACTCCACCCTTTTCTGGCTGAGGACCATTGCCTCAGATTTGGAGGTGCTGATTCTCATTCCTACAGCTTCACTCAGCTGTGAACCGTTTCAAGGCGAGCTGGAGGCCATCAGCCAATGAAGCTAACAAAACCACATCATCCGTGAAAAGCAGAAATGAGATTCTGAGACCATCCAAGTGAAAGTCTTCTGCCACTTGGCTATGCCTAGAAATTCTGTCCATAAAATTAGGAACAGAATCGGTGACATAGGGCAGCCCTGGCGGAGCCCATGACCCACCAGGAACGAGTCCGACTTATTGCCGGCTATGCGGAGCAAGCTCTTGCAGCGGTTGTATAAGGATTTAATGGCCCGTAGCAATGGGCCAGACACCCCATACTCCCGGAGCACCCCCCACAGGACCCCCTCGAGGGACATGGTCGAATGCCCTATCCAAGTCAACAAAACAATATTTAAAAAATAACAAATTAAAGCAATAATTGAAAAGTTGAAAAGCCCCCCTTGTTATGCTTGTAGAGAGCTAGGCTAGCTATTCAACTGCCTCCAGCATGTAGCCAGTCCTAGGATAAGCTAGGCCGCTGCTTGCAGGCATACGATGCAACTAGTGTCAATCTTATGTAACTCTAAACAACTGTCCATAAAAAGGGTGACTTTCAACATTTGCAGTCCGAAGTAGTAGTTGAACTGCTGAATCCAAACCATCAAACTGATTAAAAATGGGCTCATCATGTTAAATGAGGAGCACTGAGGTACAAAGCTGTAATCATCACGTCTCTAAATACTTGACATTAAAGACTTGAGACAGTAATTCCCTTACCAGGACCAACAGAGGACAAATCATAACATCAAACATCCAAAACTATTTTGAAGAACTACTAGTCTCCTCGTGAGTAAGGGTTAGGCTGTCTCATCTAGCCTGAAACACACACACACACACACACAAGTGCAAATTAAGCCCTTTGTTGGCTGGCACTCAGACAAACTGGGCAATGCCCTGGCAAATTAGAGTATGGAGATGGAGAGTGTTTCCCATCGGGTGCATGAAGCCACAGGTGTACTTTTAATTAGGAGTGCGACATTTTCAGTCATTAAATAGGCAGCATGCAGTGGGGCTCTCAAGGTAAATAACCATATGAGTCGGACACACAATCTAAACAGAACTGCACTTTGATCATACAAATCCGCAATGGATCTCATCTAATTATGGAACTGTATAGCTCTATCACATTAATTCAGTACAATTTTGAGGTACTTTGAGTATCTCCATTTAATGCTACTTTCTGCTAGTACGCCATTTCATATGGCACTTTTTACTCCTCTTCTGTTATCTGACCAGGTATCTGGTAGCTTTATTGTTTATAGTTAATATTATTTTTTAACAAATATTCACTTGAAGCAAAATTTGCGCATAACAAAGCAGTTTCACATTATTTTTACCATTCAGCCAACAATCCCCCAAGCCAATGGATTCAGTTCAGCTTTATTTATATAGTGCCAAATCACAACAATAGTCACCTCAAGTGGGTTTATAGTGTAAGGAAAATAACCTGTTATAATACAGTGGCAACTCGTTGTGAGCAAGAGATAGTGGGAAGGAAGAACTCCTTCTTAACAGGAAGAAGGAGGTCACTTAAGGCTGTTCGATATAACGATATATATCGGATGACGATATAAAACCGTTTCATTTTACGCTATCGTTTGTTTCGTAGTGTCGCAAAATAAACTGTTTACTGCAATATTTTTTCATCGTTTTGGTGGTCACTGTAGTGGTTATATTAATTTCTTAAAGTTCTCTCTTTCTCTTATATTTAATATAACCACACTACAGACGGACAAGCGCCTTTTTTTATGCTTTGTCGTTAGCAACAACACGGTAAAACAATCACGTGTCCGCTTGTTTATGTTCCACATAAACCTTTCACAATAAAGCTCAAGATCCTGTTGAGACTTTTCAAAATAAACTGAATCACGTGAAAGAGCAGATTATTTACAGATGAGAAGTAAAAAAAGAGCCGCCAGGTGCTAAAAAATAAACCTTAGACTCAAACGTTAGAACAGGCTTTCCCAGCAGCACGCCGTGTATTAAATACTCACAAAGGAAAGGCTGTTACAACTTATGTCTAAAAATGTATGGTTTCATACATCGGTTAAAACACTGGACTCCAGCTACATGACGCACAGCTGGAAACACTTCCAGCTTTACAGAATTTACAAAAATGTTGCATTTTTGTGATTTATATCGTTATCAGGACGATAGAATTCTTATATCGGGATATGAGATTTTGGTCATATCGCACAGCCCTAATGTCACTTGCCGCAAGACACACTGTGGAAGAGAGCCATTTACTAACAACTAACAATTAAATGCAGAGTGGTACACAAACCCATTGCAGCATAAATAAGGGAGGATTCTGAGTCACCTGATCTAGACCTGAAAGCTTTAAGGCTAGAGAGGGTGTCTGTCTCCCAAAACCAAACTGGGAGCTGGTTCCATAGGAGAGGCCTGAAAGATGAAGGCTCCTGATTCAGCCCAAATCAGTGCTTAGACTAGGAGCAACTGGGCAACACACTACAAAGAGTACTGATACATTTACCTAAGGAAAGCTGTGGCTCCATCTTTCACATCAAAAACAACACTTGACCTGGGAATAAACCATTCTGTATGATAACATTCAGAATCTTTTATAATTTATTTAAACATTGTGGTGGCATCGAGAGAGGAGTCACGGCTATTAGCGTTCAGAAATTCCTAACACACATTCACAGACAAACCTTGTATCGGCGTCCTTCATCTGCTCTAAAGATAGTTTTCAAAAGAATGCAAAAAAAATCAATATGAGCTGCAATCTTGCTGTGAAGGGTCTACTGAATTTCTGTAGAGTACTTAAATGCAGTGCACAAGTACACAGATCAATGCGGCATTGTTCTATGCACGCTTGATGCAGCTGATGTACCGGCTTGCCCATAAGGATCATGCTGATTACCATATTAAACCCCTCAAAAACACAAAACAATAGTAACACAACCGCCTGCTCAAGCTGTCTAGTTCCATCTGCCTCAGTGCGTAACTGCACTGTTTTTAAAGGCACTGTGGATACAGTAAGGGAGCCAATGTATGTCTGATGCTAATTATCACTTCTGGGTTTGTTAATTAATTATTGATCACATATCTGTGATGTTATTATATTAAGGTGGAGTCTCACTGTCTACTGAGGTGAGGTGTTCCTGGCTTTGTAAAAAAGAAAGTGAGACTTTGCATGCACACTGGCTCCCAGTTTAATGGGATCAGATGAATAAATAGTGTGGCGAAGAATGAGATATGAGACGAATAAACAGCAGGAATTTAGGCAGGTGATAAGCATGCAAACAAGAGCGGGAGGGGCATGTCGCTTATGTGTGCATGTGTGTCGGGGGTGGCAGGAACGGGTGCTATGGGATAGAGAGGGACAGAAGGAAAGTGAAGTCTGATTCCCAAATTATTCCGTTTTATGTATCTGGGTGGAGATCATGTGTTTTTAAACAGGCAGAAATCACCTCTGGACTAAGTCTGTTCTAAATTACAAAAACAAAACTCAGTGTTTAAAATTTGCCTCAAAGTCAGATACAAAACGCAGCAGTGCAGCAAAGGTAATTAACCATTACTTCTCAAGATGCTCTTTCTTCGGTATTAGCATTTTATGTTACTCATATATCACTGCAGTTCAGATGTTAGGCTTACACAATACAATAATTTAAATGCATTGATATAGATCCAAAGTGTCAAATTTGGCTCCACCGTGGCCCGCTGCGACCATAAAATACTATTTACAGATGAGCCACAACATCCAGTGTTGTGAGATGAAGCCAAAGCAAAGTCATAAAACTGAAACCAAAGTTACAGCACAAAAAATAATGTTTTGCAGTTACATAAACACATTTCTTCTTACATTTCATTTACCAAATAAAAAATGGTGATTTTTTTTTTTAAGTCACCTTTTAGAATTTTTATAAAGGTTACAATTTTGCACAATCAGCAACTAAATGCATTTAGCCCAGACGACCTGCTGAAGTTCAAACTGAGCTTCAGAGTGGGGATAAAAGGTGATTTAAGTGACTTTAAATATGGCATAGCTGTTGGTATTTCAAAAAAGGTTTACAGCACCATCTCAATCTTTACAGAGAATAGTCTGAAAAGGAGAAAATATCCAGTGAGCAGCAGTTATCAAGGAGAAAATACCTCGTTCCTGCTAGAGGTAAGAGGAAAATGGCCAGAGTGCTTTGAGCTGATAAAAAGGCAACAGTAACTAAAATAACCACTCGGTGCAACATAAATATGCAGAAGAGCATCCTTTAGTACCAACCGAGAAATGTTTAACCCCCACACTAGGAATGTTGCTGATCATGCCCATTCCTTGGGAAGATAGGTGCATGTTACCATGCACCTATCTTCCAATGTCTGCTTCCAGCAAGATGATACACGTTACCAAGCTTAGATAACATCAAACTGGTTTCTTGAGCATGGCAGTGAGTTCACTGCATTCAAATGCTCTCTACAGTCGCCAGATCTCAGTCTGATAGAGCACTTCATGATGTGATGGATCTCATTATCGATGTGCAGCTGACAAACCTGCAGCCACTATGTGATGCTGTCATGTACATATGGGACAAAATGTCTGAGGAATGTTTCCAGCAACCTTGTCGAATCTATGCAGATCTTCAGGTAACGGGAAGTCCAACCCAGGACTAATAATGTGCATCTAATAAAGTTTCATAGTGTATTTACTGAACTGTACCTCTCAACTGTTTTTCAGGTAATTATGTGGGGCATCTCTGCTTAAACTGCACAGAAAATGGAGGGATTGATAGATCAGTGGTTACCATACTGGCTACCAGTGATGGGAATAATTTCATTAAAATAAACGACATTACTTTTTTCAGTAATGGGCAATCTAACTAATTACTTTTTCTATTATTACAATGCCGTTATCTTTACACATGACTATTTTTTAGCACACAATGGGTTGAAGCTGTCTTCCTCTTACTGGGAGCTGGGGGGAGGGGGCTAACAATTGCATGAGTGCTGCTGATGAAGAGTGAAGTAGTCATGGTAAACCAACCAGAGGTAGACTTGGGCGAGCGTTCACATACAAACATATACAGACAGAGGCACAGTCATGGAGATCCCAGATAATTCAAATTTAGCATTTTTTTAAGTGGAAGTCCAGACATAATTTTTCTCTCAAAGAGAAAAACGTCAAGAATCTCTATGTGAAATAGGATTTATGTCCTGGAACAAAGTGCTTTTCCACATCAGCTGTAAGCAATTCGACTACTTTTGTTGCACCTCTCAATGTCAAAGCCGCAACAAAGCTAGTCACCCATAACGACGGTGTTGATGCTAGCAGGCGCAGACCAAACCCAGGTGAGGCTATCGTGAGCTCAGCAAATAACAGAGATGGAGCGACGCCATCTAACAGTCTAAGCTTGATTTCTCTTCTCCGCAAACATCTGTAGCACAGACTGAGTTAAAAAAACTGATAGCCAAGTATGTTGTTGAGAACATGCTGCCTTTATCAACAGTCTAGTCAGATTTCTTTAAGTCTCTTATTGCCAAGATACCGCCCAAGGAGAGGTAAGCTCACCAAGCAGACTTTTTCCAAATACGTAGATACCCAGTACTTTAGTGTTTACTGTTTGCTATTAGTTCCTTCGACTAAGGGCTCATTTATTTCAATTATATATTCAGTTTGAATATGCACTTTAGTATGTTCAAGTATATTTACTAATTTATATTTTAGCATTTTACTTAAGATGGGATCAAAATTATTTTGCATATTTAAACTTTTTTTAAAGTTACTTTTCCTGGTAATTAGTTACTTTTATAATAATGTAACTCATTTGTAACAAGTTACTTTTTGGAAGAAGTAACTGGCAACTATAACTAATTACTTTTTCAAAGTAGCTTGACCAAAACTGATTAGCACTAATTAGCAGGTATTTGTGTCTATCTTACAGACAAGCTAGCTATAGTTAGCATTTCACTCAACTCTCCGTACGTGCTCACTTCTGGTGACAGTTTCAAATCAAGGCTTCAAGACAAACCAATATGCAACATCATGAAGGCTACAGCAGTCTTTCATATATATTCTACACTTATGCATAGTTGTATTAATAAGTATAATCCAGTAACAGAAAACTAAAACACACATGCACAACAACTTTTCTTTCCTGAGAATATACTTATCGCCTTTCACATAAGTGACATTTTGAACTTTTTAATGTTTTGTAGCAAAAATTCCACTTTCATTGGTGGTATTAATAGGACCAAATAAATAGGAACTGAAAGGAAGATGCTTTTCCTTGTTCTTCAAATGTTTTTAAAGCTGGCAGCAAAAAGACGCATGGCCTTGAGTTGCCTTCGGGCTCTCATCTCTCAGCTCCTGCGCCTGACAGAATCAAAGTTTCCAGGTCAGGGAGGAGCCCTTGATACAGTATTCTGTATCAAGGCAGGAAATCACTGCCGTTGTCGCTCAGATCCCCTATCCATATTTTATGAATATGTGAACTCTAATTATGTTGCCAGTCTGCACATTCATGCTGATTCCATTTAGCAGCCCACCACCACATTTGTATCGGTTCGCGGTAACTGTGCTACTTGGAGGACCTGTGAGAGGAAGCTTCTGAAATGTTCTCCCCTGGCATGGCTCTTGAAATATACAAGCCACATACACTCAGTTAATCAAAAGTGAAAGGCCATTAGATGAGAAATAGAATATGTTCCAGTCCACAATCACTCTGCAGAGTCCATGGGCAGTCATGTCACCGCTGGATTGGTGACATACTGCCCCCTGCAGACACAAATACAAATCATATATGTGCTTTGCACAAAATGTGTCTCAACTATTGTTTGAAGAGAGAATACTCGCAGCATTTTTAACCCTGAAAGAAAGTTGTCAGGTCAGCTTTCTCTTAATAAAAATCGAATTTATAAAAAATTCAAAGGACTTCCTGACAATAATGCCGTTTCTGCAGAGAAGCTGCTCTTTCTGTGTAGTGCTTCCCTCTGGTGGTTGTGTAAACACATGTTCTAATTTCTAATTCACTGGAGAAATAAGCTCCTTTATTTGACTTAATCCGGAAGAATGGCTTTTCATTACAGCTTGGAAATTATACTTATTATTTCGCAGAGGAAATCTAATCTTCTTCTTAAAATGCTGAAAATTATACGTTTCCGTTGGCAATATTTATGAGCAGCTTCACGTCAAAAGTCATAGACATATTTATTGTACTCACTGAAGTTGTGTGCAATCTTCTGGTTCAGCATAATATGCTGGGTATTATTTGGCTCAACGACACCAAATGTCCCAAGATCTTTAACGGCAAATTGCTTGTGTAAGAGTGATGTGTCGATTTCAATCCTCCCCATGCGTTCCTGTATCCAGAACGATTTTGCAATCTGCCAACAAACAAATGAATTCAGTACTACAACAATTTAATTTTATGAGGAAATCAATGTTAATATTACAAAAGAACAGCACTTGAAAAGAAATAACTGACAGACAAAACAAAGAACAATTCGCAGCAATAATGAAGAAAAAACAAGCTGAAACTGACCTTTCTGTTTTTGCCGAAACAATAAAACATGTCATTTAAATATGAAAGACTCATACTAATGGGAGCCTTTGTAAATGCTATACTTGGCTCTGAAAATATGATAATTCAATGACTTGTAATGAATGGATACAGTTTTACCTTGTCTGGGCCAATAAGATCCCAGTGGAAAGCCTTGGTGCATGCTTTTTTTGAATTTAGGTTGAAGGGTAAAGGTGGAGGAGCTGGGATGTTTCGGGGGGGAGGCCCTGCTTCTTGGGCAGGAGACTCTGGGACTGCGGCAGGGGGTTGAAGGATAGCACGGAGACTGGGTGGAGGGGAGGTGGGAGATGTCGGACTGGGAGAGGGCGGTGATGAGACCTGAGGTCGAATTATTTGGGGAGAATTCCTCCTGCGAGGTTTAGGAATAGGCTTTGTGTGATCAGCTGATAAATTATCTCCATCACTCAGGGAGGGATCTGCATTTTTATTATCAGCTGGAGGATAAGTGATGCTGCCAGCACCGAATTCACCACTGGACTCGAGATCTGTATCGTTGTCATCTGTGTCTTCGGGTATGCTCACGCGTCTAAAGGACTTTTGTTCCATGAACATCTTGGACTTCCTTTTCCACTCTGAACACAGTTTGTCGATAGCTTTGACCCATGCGTCCCGTTCCTGTTGCACAGTACCCGGGGCAACTGTTTCATCTGGCACCTTGAATCTGCAATAAATAAGCAAAACCTAACTAGCATTTCTTATTTAGATGACAAAAGTGTGGTAATTAACAGTCCCAGACTCCTTTTATGATATTATCACTCAAACTGTTACAGTAAAAATGAACACATTACACAAATAGACTTTTGATCGAGGATACCCACTTGTGCAAAGCAGATAATTAATTAACAAAGCGCTTTACAATTCCATTATTCATTCACTCTCACATTCACACACTGGTGGAGGCAGCTACAGTTGTAGCCACAGCTGTCCTGGGGCAGACTGACAGAAGCGAGGCTGCCATATCACGCCATCGGGATCGAACCGGCAACCTTCCGGTTACAGATGCGCTTCCCAACCCCCAGCGCCACGGTCGCCCCACAAACAAATACAACTGGTGTGACAGAGTTCATTAGCTGCTTGCTTTTGTTATATTTCCACATCTTAATAAAACTCACTCACTGGTACTCATTTTTGTGGGTGATTAGACTGAAAATGTCAGAGTCGTTACATTTCTGCACTCTGGTGTCACCGTCTGACAGGTGAATCACAGTGGAAACAGGCACCAAGAGCGTCAACTCGCCATCTATGGTGCCCCGGCACCTCAACGGGACCAGCGTTAGTTGTCCTGGATGGAGCCGGGCCTCATATCTGGAATAAAATGGAGAAGGAGTCATGTTTAGTGTAAGCTTTAGATATATGATAATGTATGCAATTTACCGGTGTCTACTGTTTTTGAAGAAATAGAAATATAAAAAATATAAAACAGCAGCTAGAAATATAAAATACCCAGCCTGGATGTATTCTAAGATAAGCTCATCTGCTCACTGCTAATACCTTCTAGTAATGGGTCATGTATGAAGAAACATAGAGGAGGAGCCAGTTGTAGGCTCAAATCCAGGAAAGGTTCAGTTAGAGGAACTTTTCTAACTGAAGATAACAGATAAGAGGCTTTCGAGAAAAGAAGCGAGTTAATGTAACACCTGGCTCAAAGATTGTATCAATTTTCCATCAGCAATCAAAATGAAAGCATTTTTCAGGAATGCACTTAAAACTGCTCTCTGGTAATGAATATGTTCTCCTTATTCCTAGATTAATTGAATGCGCTGACTTTATTTTGCAGCATACATATGTCTGGATTCTGGCACAAAAGGATTCGTTTTTCATTCCTCTGCTGTAGGGCAGAGGAAGGCAATTGCAAATATGATTTTGATTAAACTTTATTTGCATATGCAGCGATCCAACGTTCTTGGGCAATGGGGGAACGGAGGATTGTGGACTAGAATTGGTTGGATAAACATTTCAGAAATACTGAAATCATTTTGTATGACTGTAAAACTGAAATAAAACTCAAGTAAACTTAAGAAACTCAAAACTATCGTAGAATTAGCTTGTAGCATGAGCTACAAGGATTCAAAGTCTATTAAAAGGGATCAATTATGCAGTACATTAATTTTATTCCATAAAATAAAGTGGTGGGGCGTGGTCTGTGGTGCCGCTGTAGGGGAGGCGGACGCACCTGAGCGGCATCATGCAATCATGTCCATAACTTTATTGACAATGACACATAGTGTGCTTATACAAAGCCCCCCTCTTTTGAAGGCTCAAAGGTACTTGTCCAAACTCACATTATTATTATTATGAGGATTTTTTAAATACTTGAATGAAAATTCTTTGGAGTCAGTGTAGAGCCCATGAACATCGTTGAATGCTGGGTTTCCACCTGAGATGCTTCAAGCACCATCAACTGAGGCTTTTTGCTTTTCTGTCTCTGTGTTTAAAGTGAAAATCGTGCTCTGCTGGGTTGAGATCACTCAGGGTTTATGTCAAGGCCCAGTATAAGACCAAATTAATGTTTTAAGCTGTTGACTTCTACACTAGTAGCCGACAAATATTACTGACAAATAACTTCTCACGACTAACAAAACTGTCATTTTGTCCTGTGGCTGTTTTGTGAGAGCGATGCTTCAATAATAAGCGGACATACATACTTCATCCATTTAAATGATGCCAAGCCTCCTCTGTGCAGCAACAACATCCCTTCTCGAATGCTCTGTGGTGCCTGAGATTGCTCTTGGGATTCTGCATTTTCTTCTCCATCATCATTGTATATGTTATTATAAATGATCTTATTGACAAGCTCCATCATCTGCTCGAATGAAAAGAGTCACTGTGAAACCATCAATGAATGATATGAAATGGTATAAAAGTAAAAGCAAGGCTGCTTTGCATTTATTTTTATAGCTTAAGTGTTTGCAATCAAGAGTCTAAATTCAAAGAGCAATAATCACATCTCAGTAAATCTCTGCAGAAATTGCCTCGGTGAAACAATCTTATCGTCACCTTATGTTTATCCTCCAGCGACGTGGCCTCCAATTCATAATCATGATGTCCTTTAAAGGAAATAGAGTACCTGGAACCCTCTCCATCATCACAACTCTTGACAATAGAGAAGGGAAGTTGCTGCTTGACGATTCCTTTCTCTATGCTGCACAACATTTTGGTCCTGAAATCAATCTGGATGTTCACAATGTGAGGGATTAAATGAGCATGTCTGAAGTGTGTACCGTGTGGCATTAAAACATTTATTACTGCCACGCTTTAGTGATTAATCTGCTTTCAGTAATGTACCATCGTGATGTAAAAAATCTAATTTGGTAATTACATTAGATTACACAAATCGACAAGTACAATTCCCATCAGCCCAGCCTGACTTTATCTTTAGTGCTAGTTAGCAATGCTAACATTTTTGTGTGTGAAAGAGAGAATCTGGAACTTGCAGAATCCTCGGCCTCTACATTTATATGGATTGCCTGTTAAATTTTTTACTACTGCACTCTGCCAGAGGAGCTTTGCATGTTTCAAAGTGCAAAATAATCCTTCTTTATCTTGTACCTGTACCTTCTTCAGCCCCTGTTCTCTTTAAGGCCCCCCTCCCTTAAAGATTCCTCCTCTGGTGCCTCTCAACAACAGGTGGGTGGAGTACAGCCAGAGCATGCAGCTGACCATGTTAAGTGTTGCTCTGTCACCTCAGAGAGCTAAGAGCAGCCTGAAGCCTGAGGTCACGGTCTACATTCCTGTTTCATTTGTTATACAATTGGATGCCTACAGCAAGTTTTTTGCTTTTGTTTTGAACTCACCTGTAAAACCCGTTTCTGCCACCTGTAGCGGCCATGCTTGTGAACGCTAAAGTTGTACTGAGATTCTAGTTCCTGCAAAAACAACCAATAAACAACATTTCATATATGAATACTTAGAAGGAAATCACCACTTAAGGACAATGTATAATCACTAGATTACACTATACTGGATTACACAAGGACACTGCATCATTGTTTCTTCCTGAGCCCTTGGACTACCTTCTACAAAATTGTGTTTGAACTGATCCAGCAGGCTTTGCAGCTTATTAGCAAAACAATGTTTATAAATAGCAGAAGAAGATGCAGTACTATAGATAGTCAGGTTAACTCCAGCATCAGACTTTTAAAGCCATCTGCAAAGTTTCTGGTGGTGCATTTAGGATATCTACATGTAAATGACATTCCTTTACCTGTGTCTGTCGCATGTCGGTTATTTGCAGGGACATGTCGACTATAACAGTTTAGTTAGTTAGTTAGATCAGTAGGTTAAGGGCTGGTGTTTATAATTTGATTCTTACATGGAATATTGTTTGTTCTGTTGTCCACTCATACGGTATTATCCAGGAAGAAGAGACATTAGAGGGTGAATTAGACATTAGACAGTTCATTTTGGGTTTGCTTTTAAACCATATCTGGTTGTCTTGAATGGATCGTTTACTTCTTGTAATATTTGTGAGAATTTAAGCTTTATCTGTGCTATTAAAAAAATTCCACCTATGAAATTATACACTTAACATAAACGGAGCAACAACCTGGAAAGTTTACTTTAAATTCCCAACTGACTGTTATTTTTCTTTAGCTTTAACTACGACACACTCCACTAAATCCCCCACTCATCTGGAACTGTTTAGTGTTGAGCGCATGAAATAAAACTACACATATCTACATATAGTGAATATTTAAACACTTTCAGGGAAAACTGAAAACCTGCAGGTTTCACTCTCCATCTCGTCACATACTGGTGGTCTGGACACATGGGGAACCCCAGATCCTGTTTACGGTATCTTGTGTTGTGTTATGTTACTGCATTATGGTCAAAGCTTGTTTCACATGACTCATAATACAAAACAATGCAAATTCTATCAACAAGATCCCTTTTTTTTCTTCTTTTTTTTTTCCATTTTTTGAGTTTTCAACATTGAAACAACACCTATGTCATACTCAAACTGAAGTCACCATGAAAATCGTGTACCTGCTTAGTAAAAATGAGGGTTACCTTGTCATCTGTCACCTTCTGTTCTCTGTCCATCCTTGCCTGCTGCAGAGCGTCGTCGATTGATAACTGTCCACTCTTCACCTTGTTCAGGATGTCTAGTTGCATCTCATTGCTCAACTGAAAACATAAAAATGTAAAAAGATGAAGACTTTATCTTTGTCTGGTTGATTTTCTTTCCTTTTTCACCCACATTTCAAAGGTCATCCCGATCTCAAAACAAGCATTCTGTGTGTGATTTATTTCTTCATATTTTAAAACAGTGACAATATTGAAAAAGCACAGAAAAATAAATTATTTAAAATCACTGCAAAGAGCTGTCACGTTCTCACTATAAGCACTATCCACAGGTGCACTGCTTAAGTTTTCCTTTAGATTTGCATAAAGATGGCACTGATTTCTCAGCATCGCAGTATGAGCAATGCCAACATCTGTCTGTCTAACCACACTGATAAGCCATTGTGTTGTAACATTATCAGAAACCGTTTAAAAGGTATATTCCAGGAACATACTGTCACACTTCTGAGTAATGTCTGCTCCTATCTTTGGGAAATTTCTATCAAGAAGGAAGTCAAGTAAAATTGAGGAAGTAAAATGCTAAAGAGACACTGGTGTGCTAAAACAGAGCATTGTCTGCACATGTGACGTTAGTGAAAGCAAGGCAGCTATTCTGTAGAATCATATTACAGTAAAGCTGTTGTTATTTAATGACTCATCTGCAGAAAGAGCTTGGCACTTCCTTAATTCATAAGTTGATTCTTACCTGTGGCATGTCCCCAGTGTACTTCTCCATCCTGGGTGGGTTGTCTTTTCTCTTTGATCCTAAAGTTGGCATCCTAGCTGGTTTAGATTATCTACGAAATGCTACAGTTTCTCACTTCAGTAAGACGTTTCTCCTTTACTGCAAATATAGATTCACAGTATTGTGTCTTGTTTTGTTTGTCATGCAGCCTAAACAGAGATCTACTTGACGACTGAGGAAAAAAAAGAAATGTGCTATGATTAGTAGGATTCCTTCTACCGCCGCCCATTTTCAACGCGGGTTAAATTTGTTCCTGCTTAGGTTGTTTAGCCACACCTACAGCAGCCAGCACAAAGACTTTATCTCCAAACAGCGTACATTTCAGGGCAGGTTACATGTCTTAACTGGCAGGACATGGTTTTACCTCTTCTGTTGTTTTTTTCTATCCATTGGAGAGTGCTAGGGAACCCATAATTTTGAGTGTTCATATGAAATGCAATAAAAGTACTAAAAATGTATCTCCTTTTTTCAAAAAAAGAATTACTTTCTTTAAATTATTATAGCATAGGTTTTAGATATACAGGATTTAAAACTTTACAGTTCCAAATCACACAGTGCAAAGACTGTAAACATCTGGTTGGGATTCATAGTGTGAGGTGTTCTTCCTGCATAGGTTTGTACACATGTCTTTATGTTGAGTATGTGGCAGTTTATGTGACAAACGCTCAATAACTGCATCCCTAAGTGCAGGGATGTGCACTAGGACAGACATTTCGGTTAGTTCTCTGCTGATTATTGTGTTTTTTGCACTGCGTACATTATACTGTGGTTTTAAAAGCTAACTTTGAGGACTGTTTATTTGCTGTGTACATCAATTTTATGTCATTTTGTTCCATTTTTTTTTCTTTGTAGTTCCTTTTCATAGAGATTGCATCTGAGAAGTTCCTTTTTTTATTATTTTAATCTTCATAAATCTTTATTGCTTTTTTGGTGTTGTTTTTTTCATCCATTGTTCATCCAGTTTCCTCTTTTCATCCAGTTCAGGGTCACAGGGAGGGGACTAGAGTCAGTCTCAGCTGTCACAGGGTGAAAGGCAGGGTGCACTTGTTATGGCCCTGGCCATAATGTGTCTTGGTGGCTGTTTCTTGTTCTGTCTTTAAGTCTCTGCAGGTCCCTGATTGGATTAGCTGACGGCTGCTAATTGGTCCCCTATTCATGCGGTTGCTTTCAAAATCCCTCAACAGCAGTTGTCCCGGGCCAGCAACTGACAGCAGCAGCAGACCTGACCCTGGCCTCCAAACTCTGTGATATTTGTGATTCTCGTGACCTATCGGGCTTCTATATAGTGTGTAAATCAGCCTTCTCTTGTAAATAGCATCTTGTAAATAGTCACTGAAGCCAAAAGGGTGACCTGCCTTGTTCAATTTCAATTCAATTCAATCCAATTTTATTTATATAGCGCCAAATCACAACAAATGTCGCCTCAAGGCGCTTCATAGATACAGAGAAAAGCCCAACAATCATATGACCCCCTATGAGCAAGCACTTTGGCGACAGTGGGAAGGAAAAACTCCCTTTTAACAGGAAGAAACCTCCGGCAGAACCAGGCTCAGGGAGGGGCGGCCATCTGCTGCGACCGGTTGGGGTGAGAGAAGGAAGACAGGATAAAAGACATGCTGTGGAAGAGAGACAGAGATTAATAAAAGATACGATTCAATACAGAGAGGTCTGTTAACACATAGTGAGTGAGAAAGGTGACTGGAAAGGAAAAACTCAATGCATCATGGGAATCCCCCGGCAGCCTACATCTATTGCAGCATAACTAAGGGAGGATTCAGGGTCACCTGGTCCAGCCCTAACTATATGCTTTAGCAAAAAGGAAAGTTTTAAGCCTAATCTTAAAAGTAGAGATAGTGTCTGTCTCCCGAATCCAAACTGGAAGCTGGTTCCACAGAAGAGGGGCCTGAAAACTGAAGGCTCTCCCTCCCATTCTACTTTTAAATACTCTAGGAACAACAAGTAGGCCTGCAGAGCGAGAGCGAAGTGCTCTAATAGGGTGATATGGTACTACAAGGTCATTAAGATAAGATGGGGCCTGATTATTTAAGACCTTGTATGTGAGGAGCAGGATTTTGAATTCAATTCTGGATTTAACAGGAAGCCAATGAAGGGAAGCCAAAACAGGAGAAATATGCTCTCTCTTTCTAGTCCCTGTCAGTACTCTTGCTGCAGCATTTTGGATTAACTGAAGGCTTTTCAGTGAGTTTTTTGGACATCCTGATAATAATGAATTGCAGTAGTCCAGCCTGGAAGTAATAAATGCATGAACTAGTTTTTCAGCGTCACTCTGAGACAGGATATTTCTAATTTTAGAGATGTTGCGCATTGTTGTTTTCTGTTTATTCGGTTAGGGAGTTAGGTGTGGCATTTGTCTTTTGTTTGTTCTTTTCATCGCGTAGGGTTTAGGTAGCACCTCCTGGACTGATTAAGCTGGTTTTGTTTGTTATGTTGGCCTTTGTTCAACCCGGAGTCACGCTACAGTTTAAACAATTAACCACTGTTCACTAAGAAATCGTTTCTCCCCTGTGTATGGTTTTGGGGACCAGGGCGGGGTCAATCTTTTCAACTATTATGTTACGTTCCTGTACCCCTAGACTGGGGCGTAACAGCACCCTGGAGAGGTCAGAGGTCATCTGTCACAGGATAAACATACAGAGGTAGACAGCTATCTCACATTCATACCCAGAGACCATAAGCCTAACTTCGTGCATGGAAGTGATCACCGTCACAATTTCTTTTTTTTCTGACCATGAAATGATCAGAAATAATGTAATAAAGTTATTGTATTGTATGTATTGTGTACAAATTACTTATCTGAGAGCTAGTGTACAATAGAGTTATTTTACTGCATATTTACTTTTTTAATTGATAGCTGAAAGTATACTCACACTAAAAAAAACTTCATCTCATCGACTTTATCTACAACAAAGTTTTATGAAGAAAATCCATTATAGTCAGTTTAGGAGAGGAAAAAAAGCTTCAAAACAGATAAATGGATAAATGGCAAAATAGATAAGACAGTATCTAGACCTTCATCACTTCACCAGTGAAATAGGCTATTTGGAATACAGAACATGATTAGGTTGCGCAAGTACGGGGATTTTTTCTGGGCACACAAATCCCCGTGCATTTAAATAGGAAAAAAGGGGGCAAAGCCTTCATGTTATAGTATCTTAAAGTATAATTCATGAGAAGTACTTTTTTGCTATGGATAGATATTCTGTGATTAGTAAATCTGAAATCTGTAAAACGAGTTAGCTAAATGGGGTAAAAAAAAAGAAAAAAAAAAGAAAAAAAGAAAGAAAGAAAAGAAAAGAAGAAGAAGAAGAAGAAGAAGAAAAAAAAGTACCTTTCAAAAAATTCCAGATTTAGTTTTGTTAATGTTAATTTGTTCATATTCCTCAGAAATTTACAGGACAGTGATGACATTTTTAAAATGGGAACAAAGCAGGACACTGAAAAGGAATCTGTACTGGAATTTCCAAAAACCGCAGTGCCGTGAGACGTGGTGACGTCGCAATGATTTTTGGCTGCTTACAGTACCTGTACCGTAATTGCAAGAGTATAGCGCAACAGAATGTGACGCCTGCTGCTGTTTCATTCGATTTGGCGAAGAAGCAGCTCGCGTTGGTCATAGATATTTTAAAAACGTTACATATAAATATTTTACATCTATATATAACAGAAAAGCAGCCTTTTAAGACAAACAATGTTCAACAGCAGCTGCATTGGGGAAAGCCCGCTCACGAAACTCTTACAGGGAAATCCCTGGTAGTGGTGTGGTGGGTTTAAGAAACTATCACAGAGTAGGTGTGGTCAAAAACGAACAAAACAACAAAAGTCATTGTACTTTCCACTTTTGTTAGATACATATAAAGTCCATTAATAATCATTGTTATTTCCTTACAATAATAATCTCATCATTTCAAAATACTGCATGACTACTATGAGTAAAACAGTACCATACATGTGGCTTATATGTATATATAACATAACACATGCATCATATGTATAACATATAAAGAGTGTTTGAGCTTCAACGTGCCGATTATTAATATTCAGAATGTGATAGAAGTCTGTTTTTGTATTCACCTGCTAAGGAGTGGAAAGTGTCCTGGAAGTCACGGAAAATCTGAGGTGCTCATCTGAAAGTACTGTTATTACGTTGTGTGAAGCAGTTGTAAGGACATTGCACATGCCAACATCAGGACAGGAAGTCATATATGAGACATCAATACTTTCTTTTTAAAATTATTGCATTTTTGAAAGATTTCTAGGATACAGATCTTTCAATAAAAATGTACATGTTTCTTTTTCCACTTTGTGCTACCTAAAATAAAGCTTTAATAAAGACTGGTGGAGTGGTGTTCCTATAACAACCTGGACCTTAACATCTCAAAAACAAAAAAAAGATGGTAATTCACTTCAAAATATCAAGGTGTGTCTGCTATCTGTAAACATGGTGGGCAAATTGAGAGATTTAAGTGCAACATGTTCCTCGCATCACACCTCTGATTTCACCTCATCAAAAAAACATCTCCCATTAGGTAAAAAAAATTCCCTTCCTGGGAATTCTCAAACAGGACCACCTCCCTGCAACAACTGATAATTAGTAGCCACCATCACAGTAGTTGTACAGCAGAAACCTGGAATGATCTGCAGAGGGTAGTAAAAGCAGATAAGTGTGTCATCTACCACTTCTGATCGACCAAACCTTGGCACCGCACCAAGAGCAGGGCAGGAATGCAACCCACCCTAAATGCTGGAAGATTCAAAGCTATAAAATGCAGACCAAAACAAACTAAAAGCAGCTGCTTTAACCCAAAATGTATCACCCCCTGCAAATGACTGAGCTTGACTGGTGCATTATTTGTCTATTAGCACTAATTTTAAGGAGAGTTATACACAGGTAATACACAAATGAAAAGGTAATGGTAACACCGGTACGTCTGTGAATAGATCCCAGCCACATGAATCCTAGACAGGAGTTCTTGGGGATTGTACAGATCCTGTTACAAATGGCTGTACATACACAGAAAAGTTTTGTTTTTCTGAATTGAGTCGAATTGCTGATGCCTTTGGGGGGGGGGGGGGGGGGGGGGGGCAGCCAGCTGCTGCATAATAGAACAGTACTTTCTGCTTCATCAGCCTCAAGAATAAGAAACAGTTCTTCTAACAGTTAGGCTGTAAAAAAGAAATCAAAAACTGGAAATAAAGTTGCAGCCACTTTGTTGTAATTTAAAAGGGAAATTTGTTACAGTCTATATATGATATATAGACAGGCAAAGGTAAAGACCCTACAGAGAAACCCCCAACAATTAGATGATCCCTTTTAACAGGAAAAACATCATTTTAACAGGGAAAAAAATCCCCCCAAAACAAAACTAAAGGGACTGCCATGTGCTGCAACGGGTGAAGGGAAAGACAGAGAGAACAAATGCAACGTGTGGGAGAGAGAAAACAAACTTCAAAGCAGTACTGGTATATAAATACATAACTGGAGAAGAAATGCTCACAAGAAGTCACATGGCAATCTGAGTCTAAAGCAAAAATCCAAATATCATAAAATGCACTGTTCTCCAGCTGTGAACAATTTTTAAATGCCAGACGTAGCAAGCTTTTAAAATAATAAAGATTGCTACAAACCTCTACATGCAAAGATGGGTGACTTTCCAATAAACTGTGCTTTCTAATTTCTTTCTGTTATTTCTAAGGGGTGAGGCGTGATCTTCAAATGGTTGCGATGATTTCACCGGGTCGGACCTACTTTTACTTTCAGAACTGCCTTAGTTCGTCCTCAGACATACTTAATACTCAGACATACTTAATACTCCAGTTATACTTAATATAACTGGAGTAAAGCAGCAGAGTAGCTCTTCTTACTCCATCAGAAAAAGACCCACTCTTTATTTGTGCAAACAATGTGCCAGTCAAGCGTGCTTCCTGTTGTGTGAAACAACGCGTTGTCACAGAGGAATTCTATTTAAAGAGGATTTAGTACAACTTCTGGGTATTTTAGAAAATAGCTGAAGAGGAGTGCAAGCTTCACGTGCTTTTACAGGAAACGGTCAAGGAAAAGCACCGCGCGTAGCCCCTCCCACACCGTATAAACACAACACGTCGCCTAAGTTCGCAGTCTGCGTATGTGTGCACTTACAGAGGTGTTTGCTGTTGTACTCGACGCTATTCAAAATGGATTTTAAGTTTATAGCGCTGCTTATACTGATCGGGTCTTTCATGGTGAGTAAACCGATTAATGCTATGTTTTTATTTTTACAGGGATCGCTTTTGACCTGCGACAACTTAAAGTAGCACGATTTCAGATTATTTCTTCTTAACGTGTTATTATACGCTATAATGTGTGCTAATTATCGTATCCATATGTTACTTTACTGTGTTATATTATTGTCAAAATCCTGCTTTTTCCCTGTAAAGTCAAAACCTAATGCTACAGTTACGTTTCATGAGGTGCTTTCACTTTCGATTTCCCGGCAGTGGAGGGTTTGGACAAAGACGTGACCTTATGTGTATCCTGATTTGCAAATATTTGTTAGTAACGTTACGAACAGCGGTACACCTGACTGCGTGCATTCACGGTTAGTTTAGCAGTTAACATTTGGCTGAATCTTTGGGACTTTCCACCACGCCCCTCGCAGTCTACCCTGAGGAAGTGAATCTAACATTATAAACATAGAGAAACTCAACCGATACTCGAGATCACACAAGGGCTAACTACCTCTTATTTAAATGTAATGCTTTTATTTTGCAGGGAATGACTGTTGCTCAGGCCAGCTGTGACCCAGAAACACAGTATGAAAAGGGGGGTCAGTGCTGTCTCATGTGTAAGCCAGGTACGAAAACACAAAATTAAAATAAAACATCTGCTTTCTTGTTATTTATAATATATTGTCACCAAATTGAACTTGACAGATACATAAACAACAAATACAAGATTAAGAGCCATATTGAAGGCATAACTGTACTAATAGCATCCAATCTTTCTTTTTTCAAGTAATAAACATTTAAAGTAGGATGTATAAGAAGAAACCTAGCAGCAGGAAGCATGTGGTAGATAACTGTCTTTTTCAGATAGCATGATCATTGTTACTAAAGCTTTGCTTTTGCTTTCATTTTGGCTGCTTTTACACAAGCATTTCAGCTCTGAAAATGTTCCTCAGGACAAAAGGCTAACATGCACATCAAACATTTCAAAAGATATACATATTATAGCCAAATGTGCATTTCCAACAAGCTAGTTGTTGCCTTTAGTCATGCCTCACTCATGGTCTGTACTAGCAGCACCCTCAACTAAAACAAACTGAATATTTGCACCAAGTGAGAATTCATCTTTCCTGTCTTGTGTCTGTATAAAAAGAAGGCGAAACTGAAACTGTTGATTTCTTACACTGGAGGCAGACATTTTGACAAAAGACCCTTTCATTCATTTTTTGAGGAGAATTACTTTAGGTTGAGATTTCCAAACGACTGTAATTACTCTTCTTTAATTTATTATCAGCGTGAGTGGAATGTCTTCCAGCTTTATGGACTTTTGGTGGAACACAAAAGACATTTTAAGATGACAGCAGAAACACTGAGAAGTTGCGATCCTGGTATTTTAACATCTCAGAATAGAGTAGCTTATAGAAAAAACAACTTAGTAATTGCTACTGGGAAAAGGGGCCCTCGTAATCCCACAGACAATGTGAAGCATGTAAACAAACCAAATATGACGTATTGATTAAAAGCTGTTGGGGTTTGTTAGAACCAGATAAGCCAACCATCACCTAGTTGACTTGACTTTGTCATATTTCCCTAAAAGGTCCATTGATTACCTAGACTCAGAAATCCCAATTTACTAATTACTCAGGATAAATAAAGTACTTGCAAATAATATACTTGATTCTAACTATGCATATCTTGTTTTGCAGGGACTAGCATGTCTACAGAAGATTGTAAGAATCCTCAATGTCAACCTTGTCTGGATAATCACTACCAGGATAAATACACAACGAACGACAAGTGTCTGAAGCAGCCTTACTGTGATAGAAGTAAGAAATTGTGACAAATTACCTCAAACTGTTCCGATATAGTGAGTCTGTGTATACTGGGACAGAGAGAGACTTCTCTTTAATGTTGCTCACCTTACAGCGTAAACCTTTTTTGTCATTTAGATAAAAACTTTGAGGCTCAAGTCGCAAAAAGCAAGACAGAGCGATCCATCTGCAAGTGTAAAGTGGGATTCCACTGCTCCAGTGAAGAATGTATTACCTGTGTGGAACACACAGTCTGTCAACCAGGATATAGAGCTAAAGTCATAGGTACCAACATCCTTGTGACTGAACATTTGTTTAATTCGTTTTAAGTTTATTATTATGCGATTGAGTCTCATTTTTTGAAAATGATTTTTGATATTCAGGCAACAACTCACACGACACAGAGTGTGAAAAATGTCCAGACGGGACATTTAACAATAATACGTCGTGGTATGCTCAGTGCCACAAATGGACAGAGTAAGTACACATTTACATTAACATGTGAACTTAGAGATGATCTTTAGAAAAAAAAACTTGAAAAAGGGCCTTTGTTCACCTTTTGAATTTAGTTGTGTGTTTCAAGAATATTTTTCCTTCTTCCTGTGAATATGCCAACAAATAGTCCCGCAGAATATCCACCATAGGTCAAGGTCAACTTTATTTATATAGCACATTTCCAAACAGTCAATGCTGCACAAAGTGCTTAACAATGTAGAATACCACTAAAACAAATAAAATGCAATAACGATGCAGTAAAATATAGAAAAACATGTAAGTAGATGAGATAAGTCAATAAAAACAACTAAGGCTGTTAAAACCAAAATGTTTAGGTCAAAGTGTGTTAAAAGCCAGACCATGAAAAATGTGTCTTTAGACTGAGTTTAGTCCGTGGAATAGTTCCGGTTAGTTTCGACCTGGACCTCACGGTTCTTTCTGGAGCATAAATAGGAGCTCAGACAGAAAAGAAGGGGCTCGGCCGTTAAGTGACTTAAAAAAAAAGAGTAAGAGTTTAAATTGGATCCTGTATGGAACAGGGAACCAGGTTAAAACTGGGGTTATATGCTCCTTCCGCAAAGTTACTGCACTAACATACAATTTAAACACCTTCATTTTTTATCATGAATTTAAAAAGCTGATGTGAGCTGTTTGACCACAAAATCTGGAATTTTGTACAGGAATTTCTTCTCAAAAACAGGGATCAGGTGGTTGTTTCAGGTCTTCTGAAGAGCCGTGCCATAGATTATATTTTTCCTGACAATGATAGAAAATGCTGCTTGTAATTGACACCCGGAGACCATTGTTTATTCACTATTGATGTAGGAAGACCTTGTAGAGCTGTGTTTGTCTAAATCTGTCAACATGAAAAAATAAAGCGAATCTGAGGCATTGTATTGACTTGCTTCTTAAGTTTGTGTAACTTTAGCAGTGATTTATTAAAGGTGTGAGTCTGATTGAAAAGGAGATTCTGTAAATGAAGAAAACTGTTTCATGACGCAACCGGTTGGTTAAACCAAAACTTACCTTTCATTAGGCCCAAATATAGTAACTTACATAAGCTTTAATCTTTGTGTAGGGGCAACAAATCAAATGTAAATAGTGGTATTCAAAGAGGAAATACAAACCAATAACGAATTATTGAAGAACAAATGCAACACTGAGGCAGGAATTCTGCTCTAATACTGTGAAATTCATTGCAGATGTGAAAAGGGATATCAAGTTGAAGAAAAGGGAACGCACACCACCGACAACACATGTGGTAAGTTGTATGTAGGAAGATGAATTGCAAAGTTTTCTCACCTTTCTCGCTGCTGCCGTGTGCAGCTGTGTGGTTGGATGCGGTGCATTGTTCAAAACGAAACTATGTCAACTGTGAGAAGGTTTGTCTCATAAATCTTAGTTGGTCTGTGGTTTTCAGTGTGGCTTTGACAGCTTTCACTTACTATGTATCGATGTGTAGACTCCACAGTCTCCTAATTTACTGCTAATTTTAGAATTACAACTGAATTAAGGATTTATTTTCAGTTTTCCACAACGCTTCTGAATTTATGCTTCCTCTGTTTAATGTGACTACGTATTTGACATGAAAGTCTCTTTTGTTTTACATTTTGTCTGCACAAATACCCATGTTCTAGACAATATCAGAGAACTTGTTGTATGTTAACTGTGTTTTTATTTCTTTTTCTCTACCAGCAGGGACACAACGGGGTCGCATAATCGTCTTCTCTATTTTATCTGCAGTTTTTGTGGTTATTGTTGGAATCCTGGTTTTAGTATATCGAGGTAAGCTGTGCTCTAAAGCTCTAAACAAACAAATAATAATAATCTTCCTATGTACTTATAGTCTGTGTTTCTTCTTTTTTATGAATCGGCAAAGCAGAATGCATAAAACAAAGGACAAAGGTAAATATGACTTTTTAAAATGTATTTATTTGTTGTTACGTAGATGCTTTTTAATGACAGTAAAAAGATACCCATTGATTGAGATATATATATATATATATATATATATATATATCTATCTACACACACACACATATATTAGGGGTGCAACGATACATCAAATTCAGTTCGATACTTTGGTGTCACGGTTCGATATTTTTTCGATACAAAAAAATGTTCATGCCTTTTTAATTTGTCATTTATTAAAATTATAAATATATATTTTAACTCAAAAGTACAGTTTTTAAATTTAATGTTGCTGAAACAACAACAAAAAAAATCTATCTGATCGAGAAATCACTCATCTTTGGAAAAGAGAGTTTATTACAGAGAAATGGCTCTTTCCAAAATAAAAGCTATACTATACGCTTCTTCTGGGGTATACTCTCAGCAGCATATTAAACATATCAGGTCCCCATAAGGAGAATCATGTGCTAACGGCTGTCTAAATGACTCGGGTAAAGCTTGTAGCATGCGTGCTTGTTGTTTTTGTCTGCTTCCACTTGTCTTTGCACTAGGATGCTGTCGGCCTAAATGCGCAGTCATATTCGTTGTGTTCCCACTAGTGCTGTCAGCGTTAATCTCGATAAAATGACATTAACGCCATAACGCGGCAAATCTCCGTTAACAAGTTACCGCGGATCGCCCCGTGCGTGGGGCTGGACGACATCAACACGTTAACAAGCTAACGCACTAGTTCCCACCAATTGAGCATTGCGTGGCACATCCGACATACTGTTTTACTTTTGTCCATGACACGCTTACCATCAGGGTCATGCTTCACATGAAAACCAAGATAGTTCCAAACGCCAGATCTGAATGAGAGTGGGGGAGGTTCAATTTCGGGTAGCGTTGAGACAGTTGCCATGTTGCAACGAGCTTAGCTTCTGTCTTGCTAGCTTGCGCTCAGTGGATCTGCACTCGACAGTGCAGCCTAGGCGGAGTAGTCGAACGCAGATCCACTGAGCGCTCAACACAGGCAGCATCGTCAGAAGAAAAGTTGATAAAATAAATTACAAATTTTGTATTGTTTGATACATATGCGTACTGAACTGAAAGCACGGTTCAATATCAATACGAGTATTGTTGCACCCCTATTATGTGTGTGTGTGTGTGTGTGTGTGTGTGTGTGTGTGTGTGTGTGTGTGTGTGTGTGTGTAATTGAAATTATGGATTTTAGAATCAATTAGTGTCTTTTGACCAGGTAATCAATTTCTAAAACTCTTTCAGATATGTTACTTTAGCACTCCAGTGTACATCTGTAAACTAAAGATGATATCTTAGATTCTGAAAGATTAGCTTAGTTTAGCATAAAGCCTAGAAACAGCTAGGCTTTATGCTAAGCTAAGCAACAGCTGATGAATCCAGTCATAAGAGGTGCACCTACAAGGATCTGTTAAAAATATAATAATTTCATACATTAAAAAATTAAACTGTAAATATTTGTTTGTTTTTTTAGTCTTTTCACAATGTAAGACTGCTTGTTGCTAATCTTTAATGCTGACCAGGAAAATATAACAGCAATCAACACATTTTTTTTTTTTATGTACGCACGTGAAAGCAATATGTGGATTTTAACTTTGAGCAAGAAAGAAATGAAACAGTTGCACAAAATGAAAGCCTGTTCTTTTAAATCAGTGCTGAGGTTTGTCCTCAAGTTTAATCAGCTTGGGTCATTTTGTGCGGTCCCTTTTAATAGGTTTGCAGTGGATTTATATACACATCCTGCTGATTGTGTGACATGTCTGTATTTCTGATGTACCTTAAATCCAGTTTCACACCTTTAGACACTGTTTCAGAGAAATGCACTGCATAATTCAACACAGGAACTATAGCATAAAGTTGTACATGCTTTGCTGTGAGAGGAAAAATGTGTAAAGCACCAAAACTGTTGACTTGATCAAAATGATTTTATCGTTATTATAATGTATGTTATTTCTTTAACTCTGACAGGGCTATTTTGAACCACAGATGTGTGAAGAAGACATAACAAGCCCTAAAGAAACAACGTATAATAATCAAATGACACCAGAGGAAAATGAGGATGAACTAAGCCATGAGCTCTCCTCAGAAGGATTCACAGAGAAAGGGAACCAGGTGATGCAGGAGAGAGGCAAAGAAGAAATCGTGTCTCGTCAGGAGTCTCAGCTGGAGTCTCAGTTTGAGTCTCAAGAAGATAGTCAGTCAATGGATCAATTTTACAAACAAGTTTAAAAAACGACACAGATTGTCCAAAGTGCTGCGCAAAGTTAAAAAATAATTACCTGATCTGAATAAGAATCAATGAATTAGTCTCCTTACTAATTCATTTTGAATGTTTACATGAAGTTAAAATCATTTCATTTGCACTAAATTGTAAAAACCTAAACACACACACACACTATATATACGTGGTGTAGACGTTATCATCCGGCAAACAAAACGTCCCTGGTTTGTTTCCAGCTAGGAAGGACATGCGATTTAAATCTCCACCAAATGAAGCGCCCAGTGCGCCCCCTAGTGGCAAGTGAACAGCCGAAAGTAGCTAGCTATAAGTCTAACTGTTAACAATAAAATGTAAAGTATGATGTATTATAAAGTGTAAAGAGAGTGTGGTAGTGTGTGATTTACCTGCATTAGTTTTGAGGTTGGTTGCAATTTTTAAGTTATGCATTGTTTATTTTTTGTTTGCTTGTGTGTGCGAGTGTGTGTGAGTGTGTGTGTGTGGGGGGGGGGGGTTTCAAGACAGTATTGACAGGTGTCCTGCTCCTAAGGACATGTCACATGGACCACTAGCTACTGTTACCGTGTACATGATTAGCACTGTTTTGTTTGTTTGTTTGTTTGTTTGTTTGTTTAATTTGAAAACACATGCAACATGTGGAAATAACAATCCGTGGGGTTGTTCATGTACGCACAATCCCACTCCCATCAAGATCAAAACAACAGCGAAGACCACCCCACAGTGGACACCACCATGCTGAGCATGCTTACATCCTACAGTTAGCTTGTATTTGATGCTGTGATCTCATTTGTTCTGTGCAGATGCTTTGTTAGTATTTGCATGTACTCAAATTGTGCCGTTTAGCATGAAAATGGCATAGTGTTCACCGTTTCTGCATTAAAATTTGTGACATTTAATAAGATGAGTTTGTTCATTGTTTCCTGCTCTTGGTTACCATAGCCTGCCACAATTCCCATAATGCTTTTGTGGGATCAGGAAGTATAATGTTCAGCGGGCTATACCATGCCATTTTGACAACGGGGGTAATTTTAAGCGTATCCAAATTAGTTGTTACTGTTTGTTGCTGAACCGTGGGCTTGCATGGTCTATGTACTCATGGTGACGATGCTGATAAAAATATTAAAACGTGATATCTTCAACCGAGTTCCGGAGATGAAAGGAGCGTCTTGTTTCCGTTTCCTGCATTGGTTTATGGACGTGGTAACCTACGTTCTCCTTTGAAAGTGTAAGTCACAATTAATTTAAACATGTTTGTGCTGTGCCTGTATATTTGCACTTAGTCCTAACATGAATTGCGTTTTATCGCTGACAGTTTAAAGAGCCTTAATTGCCTCTTACCTGTGTCTGAGTACATTTGTCCTTTTCACCTCTGCTCTCTTCTCAGTGATGACTTTATGTTAAAACCCTGCAGGTTAGTAGACTAAACTGTGCTGTAATTGCTCTTGATTTCCACAGAGAGGCGCCAGATGATTACTCTACTTTGAAAATTCAGTTTTTAAGTTCAAATGGTAACTTTTTAGTGCGACACTAGAAATATGAGGCAAAAAACGTTTGTAAATATCCAAAGCAGAATTACATTTATCGGTATCAAATATTAAGGTTCATAAGGTTCATGACATGATATCAATTTTATTTCGTGTCGCTTGTGTGAGAAATCTGGGAGTCAGGTTGGAGCTAATCTGGCCTCTGTGCGTTACTGTTTGTAGGGATTTGCATAGAGAGTTGAGGCCAGAAGACAAGGCATTTCGGACCAGTTCCTCCCAGGAGCTTTTTTCATTATGTGTGGATTAATGGAGGTAGGTCCCTTTGAATGTACATGGAAACTGGTGTGATTGATACTAAGAACCTCTAGAAGACCCTAAGCCCCGCTGCTGTTAAGTTTTAGGAAATGGAAGTGCCATATTTAGGAAGGAGATAGTTTGTTTGTTTAAATAAAGTTTAATTGAATTTACTTGCAATATTCTATCAAAAAACCTATAGAGAAAAACACAATAGACGTGTTTTTGATGTGTAAATTTTCCCTGAATCTCTTTGAATTCTTAATCTAATGTCATAGTCTCTAAGTGATAGATTAATGTGGTCCTGTTATCAGACTGTTAATGTGGGCTGTCATCAGTGTGATCGGAAAAGGTCAAAGCTGTATGCAAAGTATATCAAGAAGTAGGGATACAGACCAGTAAAACTGCAGAATTTCGCCATAAGTCGAAGTTTATTTAAGCAAAAAAATATTTCTTCATGATTAGACAAAGGAAACATAATTTACAGTTTGTTGGTGGAAAAATACATCTACATTATTTACAGTAACACAAACATGTTCATTCTTTGGTTTCACGACACATTTTCGTTTCAATGCAAACTTCAGGAAATCCCTGAGGTCTGAAAGTTTAAAGTGCAAAAGCTGTGGGAAAGTGTCCTTTTTATTTGTGCACAAGCACCGGCTTAGACGAGTTCGCGAGTCGTATAGCACGAGGGAACGAGCAGTCCGTTTCTTGAAGCCCAGTCTTCCCACAGTTTTCCGGCAGGGTGGTAAAAACTGTCGACAGGTTTCTTCGCAGTCTCTGAGGTGGCGGTCTCTGCCAAAGACCAGATTTTGGGTTTTGGACTGGCGATGTTTTCTTTACTTTCCAAAACTGATGGCGTGCGGTCAGAGTCACGCTTTTCTGTCTTCTTGACAAGTCCGAGCTCTTTGTCTTCCTGACGCGGTATCTCCAAACGCGCATCCAAAGGTCCCGCGCTATCCAACGCGCTCTCGACCTGCTCGTCTGCATCTGTGCGCTCTGCTTGAGGCTCTGCCTCGTCATGCTCATCCAAATGACACTTCTGCTCGTCTTCATCGCTCTCCCCTTCTTGCTCCTCATCCTCCTCATCAGATTTCCCCTTTGACGCCCAGCTGACCCTGTTTTCCTTCTTGAGGCGCCTCCTTGCGTTGGCGAACCAGGTGGAGACCTGCGTGAGGCTCATTTTGGTGATGATGGCGAGCATGATTTTTTCCCCCTTTGTGGGATACGGATTCTTCAGGTGTTCGTTCAGCCAGGCCTTGAGCGCACCGGTACTCTCTCGGGTGGCCACCTTGGCCACCCTACTGGGATCATCGGCTGCTCCCGGACGGTATGGAGGGTAGAAAGCCCCGCTGCGAGCCAAGAGAGCGTGATGGTAGGGAGAGGCGGCTTTCAAGTCAAACCCGCTGCTCTGAAAAGTAGAATAAAAGAAAGCTAAGAACTAAAGAAGAGATTCGACACTTTTGACTCAGTGTCACAAGCATCACACCCAGAATTTGTTTGACTTTACGCATCACAAAGATGCAATTCAAAACAAATCCGTTTTACTTACTCGAGATCAGAGTGAGAGTGTTAATCTCTAAATTATCAACTCACCATGTGTGCAATGTGCCTGTGGTGTGGATAGGGTATAAAGTTATATCCCTGTAGTCCTGAGTATGGTATGGGAATCCCAGCTGCCATCGCAGCCAGATGCTGAGCCTGCTGCTGCTGTACACCCGGTGGACAGCCCAGCACCGGGATCTGATATCCAGTCGGCATAGTGATGTTCCTCTCCAAGAAGAAGTTGCCAAATCCAGTTTGCGATGCGGGCATCTTTTCTGCGTCCAAGCGGTTGAGGTCTGAGTTTGATGCAACCTCCCGGGTCTGTTTATATAGGCTACACCCAGCTGCCAGCGGAGGAGGGCGAGAGGGGAGGGGGAGACGGGGGGTATCCCACTGACAGCCCATTGACTGACAGCTACGTTCAAAAGACCTACAGCTTTCACTGGCAACAAATCCCATCAAAGAAGCCCTCCGCTGTTCCTTTTAGCGTTTTCGAGGAGAGGCTAAATATGTGCTGCTTATCGCAACGCTGTGATTTCTGGAGAGAACCTACGTTTCAATTCAAATGCGACCCTTTGGAGAGGTGACTAAAGACGCTCGTCTCTACATGACAAGCAAAGATCTGTTATTTATACTTTATTTTACATCAAAGAGTCCAGCAAAGTTTGTTTTTGTTCATTCGTCGATGTGACTCGTCATTTTTATTTATATTTTACAGCCTCCAAAAAGGCAAAACTAAAAATAATAATAAAACTAAAAAATAAATAAAATAAAAATATTGTCTGTTTAAGTTGTAATGCTTAATCCGTAGTTTGCATTATTTTAGTTTTTCTTCCATGTGATATATTTTATGACAAGTTTAACACTTATCATGTCTGGCACTAATCAACGGAGAGGGGTTTTTTGTTTTGTTTTTACCTGAATTCAGTTAACAGTTAACAGCATCCTGCCAGTCTCTTAATGCCGCTTCTGACACGTCACCGCCTTCGGATCTGTCGTTTTGTGAATTTAATTAACCATCTCACCAGCAATAAATTACGCTAATAAGCCAAAAGGAGACGTTTACGCACGAGTAAAAGTGTCACTGCGAGAGATTTCTTGAAGGTCTTTCACAAAATAATTAAAAATGAATGAAGAAAATGAACATAAAATATAGTTGTCCGTTAACCTCTCAAGCCCCGGAGCAACGTCTTTTTATTTGTTAATTTACTGACTGAACCATAAGACACTGCCCTTCATGTCGGATGGCATTGTTTTGAGCGCAGAGCGACGTTTCGATGGCTCTAATTAAACGAGGCTAAGTGAAACAGGTGTTGACTAATGTATATGATAATTATAAGATAACAGATGCTTGTGTGTGTGTATGTGTGTGTGTAAGGGGGTTGTTAGAGATAAGAGGTGAAGATTACACCTCTTATTCTGCTGTCCTTCTTCATGCCCTTCAAAAGAGTCGAAGTAAAGCTGAGTGTTTGTGTTCAAAGGAGCGCAGCTCTGTTATCTCGCATAAATTTGACTATCTTATTAACAGCATTAGAGGTGTAGTGTTGGTTGTGATAGCAGGAGTGCTTGTATTAAGTGGTAAAAGAAGTGTTGAAACAAGCAGAGCTGACACTTTAGAAAAGATTAAATTCACAGTCTTCTCATTTTAAATGGACAACCTTTAATTTTCACCTGCAAGTTGTTATTTTTGTTGTTGTTGTTCTTTGGTTTGCGTTTGGCTTCTTGGGTTGTTTTTTGTTTGTTTGTTAGGTTTTCTTAGGTGTTCTTCTAAATCTGAATAACCTCTAGCAATTATCTCACTTTTTGCACTGTCTACGTATTTATTTCCTTTATCTTTCACATTAATCTAGGCTGCATATGCAAACATGCTGCATATTTTTTACAGATTAAAGAGAAATTTTAAACTTTTTACTCCACTGTACTTATTTGAAAGCTTCCTGTATTTATTCTTGCAGCGTAAAAGACCTACTTGTTTCATCACAGGTGGAAGTTTACACTAAAAACAGAAGATGGACAAAAGCGAATAGCAATGGCATTTCTCTGAGTGTAAATACTATTGTGTATGCTAAATACAGTGTAAGAGATGTTATGAGGGGTTCTGCTGCTGAGTATGTTGATACTAGGAGCCAGAAAAAAAAAAAGTGCATTGCAACTTTTGGTTATTCTCAAGCAATAAGTAAGAGAAAAGTGATGCAGGAAAGAACTTAGTTATTATTAATTTAAAAAAACAAAACCTTAATTTAAATGTTTCTGTTCTTTCTCTCTTACTTTTATTATTTTTGGTAAACTCTGTATTATCTTAGAGGTATTTGTAAGATTTTTCTAAACAGGGTAAGTATGTAAACAGAGGTCCAGATGTAACGAGAGTGGGAACTCTTGGGGGTAGCATTAGAGGAAAAAAAACATAGGAAAGGTGGGGGAGGGAGGGGAATTTATTTGGGTGCGGTCCACATAGCCTAAAGCAAATTTGTACAAGAGTAACAATGGGTTGACTAGGGAGCAAGGAGAAAAAGGCTTATGTCTTCAGTAGTCTACATCTCACAACACAAACAGCTCAGGGCAGCAGCCTTTGTCCCTCCTGAAGAACGTCTTTTCATTCTCTTCCTCTTTTGGCAAGTCTGCCACAATACAGGTGTTGGTCCTGCTCTGACAGGTTTGGCTTGCACTGTTTGCTGTTAGGATGTCAGTGATTTACAGGAGAGAAAAGAGACCAAATGGAAGACGATTGTCCTCAGTACCCTGAGAGATAATGCAAGATAGCAGAGAGGATGAACCCATCTTCATCTGTGATAACATCTGAGCCCGTGCTCTGTGCTGAAACAATGCTCTATATCCTCCTGCTATTAACAAATCCTCTGCATATTTCATATTATAGCTCACTAAACATGATGTGAAGTTTAATAAGACCCCTTTATTTTCTTATTTTGGGAGCATAAAATGCTGAATGACAGTGCAAGTGGTCTAATGATCAGGTCAAGACAATAGATGTAGGTGTGACCTCAATTACAGGCCATCCCATACCCTCAAGCTGACAAAGGGACTAAACATGCAATTAGAATAGCTCATATGTAGGTGTGAAGAAGACAACAAAAGCCTAAATAAAAGCCTTAGTAGCTTTAACACCTTTTGCTTGTTAGTTTATTTTTGCTGCACTGGATATGGAAAAAGGAGAAAGTTTACAGAGATTTGTAGAACCAGAAGATGGCAGTTTTGTAAGATATTGAAAGGTATTTGTATAAAAGAGGCAAAATGAAACGACAAAGTTTGCGATTTCTTTTGTATCATTTCACACACAAAAAAAATCCCAGCAAATCCAAGCGTGGAATAAAAAAAAAAAATCTCAGACGGTCAATTGGCAACAATTATTTAATGCTTTCCAGGCAGAACTCCTTAATGGGATTTTCCTGGGGCACCAACACAAATGGAGAGATGTAAGTAAAATGTGAATGTTATCAAGCTCTCCCACCTCTTTGCTATCTGACCCCCTTCTTCCCAGACCCCCTTCCATTCTTTGTCCTTTGTCATTGCTCTTATCAGGACCACTCTATCATTCTTTCAAAATAGTAGTGGCGCTGAAACCGCTTGCAAATGTAAGTATGTCTTTGTTTAGGGCCGGGCAGTGGCCCGCCTCCCAGCTCCCTCCTGGGTGTTGTCTGATTGACGGCTCTCCACTGGGTGAGTGACAGGCGGCGTTGGTTAGACAGTGACGGCCAGTGTGACAGCTGGCGCTGCTGCTGGTATCTCCATGCATCGGGCCCCGGTAGGTGGGTGCTGGACCCCCAGGATCCCTCAGCTAGAGGCCTGGCCCAGTTTGCCGTGAGCTCAGTCAGATCAGTTCCCCGGTGTGCTTGTTGTTGCAGATCAGCTTGTTAGCTGGCTGCAGACTTTTTCTTCACCAAAGCTGAAAATTTCTTCCACACATGTGCAACAGAAAGAAAACAGGACGGTGACATCAAAGTTAGATGAAGGGTGAGAGGATGAGAAATTTACAAGCATGTATATTGTTAAAAACAGCCCCTATTTTGCATTTTTATAAGCAGAATAAACAACTGATGAATGGATTCTGACACAATGTAACGGTTAACAAAAGGAGCATTTATTAGCTGCTTTACTGTATTATGTTAAAATACTTGAGTAAGCACTTTTCTCTGGGTGTGTATCTTAAAGTAGCTTATATACTGATTATGAATGCTAAATACTGGGATTTAATTATGTCTAATTACTAATATTTGTTATCTCACATCATCCTCCAGTTTCCCTGTAGATATGTAGAGTTAAACAATAAGGATGACATCTCAAAGTTATGTTATAGGCAGCATCAGTGCACCAGTGGCCAAGGTGGACTGCATGCACACAATGTGTTCTCCTTTATTTACTGCGTAACAAAAGTTTCAACAGCATTGTTACCTCAGAGCTATGCAGAAATTCTCTCCAGTTGAGCAAACTGAAGTTCACACATCTATTATTTTCTTTCTATGGTCAAACAGAGAGCAGCTAATGAGGTTATTGGGCATCTGTGACGTGACATCTACATTTTGGCCTATTTGTGAAACAATGGTAACAAGGAAGCCAAAGACATTGGGCTCTGTGTTTTTCAACTCAAAATAACAAAGCCAAGCAGCCGCTGGTGGGAGGCTGCGCTCTCATGGAAATGAGCAACCGAACCAACAATGTAGCGCCTAATCTCTTCAGAGAGAGGAATCAGTTACACAGCAGTATGCACCCCTCAATGCTTTTCATTAGAGTCAGCGTGCTATTGAAACAGTCGCTCCACCCCCTGACTCACACACATACATGCGCACAAACACAACCCTCGTGTGTAGCCACAGGCCTTACTCATACATGCACCAGATACAAGGTAGCCCCCCGACAACAGGAGGGTTGAAATAAGTGGGGCAGAGGGAGGTATGGGGGTGCGAGGCCTCAAAGCATCGGATTAAAGTTAATGTGCCCTCCCTGGGTTATAATCTCTTCAGAGGGGGACTTTGTTTGAGGGGCTTGAGGGCAGTAAGATAAGTATCTATTACAGAAACTCCCTCTTATCCCCCCCGCAACATCCCCGCTTCAAAAATGAAGCACAAAAACACTTGCCTCTGTTCCCCTCTGTGTTGTCTGATATCCAAGAACCAAAAGCAAGTGCTGCCCTTTTCAGCTAATCAGGTATTAAGGTCTAAAGCCGTATGGCGAGTTGGCAGGGCCCATATTTACTCCATCTGTAGCCCACCAAGTCATGTAGTCGAAGTAAGATCAAAGGCAGCTTAAAGAAAAACCGGGGTTATTGTATAGAAAGAGAAAACAAAGCAATATTACAAGCCAGGGAAGGCACGGCGTGAACGGCCAAGTCGATTTCAATGTCGCAAATAAGTAGACGCTGAACAATGTTGATGGAAGAAAATTCAAAGACACGCACCTTCATATAAAAGGCAGTTTAATTACAAAATATCTTCATTATATAAATAATGTGCAAAAGTGTAACTGAGGCTAGAATTAGATTAAAAATAACTGTAACAAATGACACAAAATGAGAATCTTTGCCAACAACATAAAAGTAATGAATATGTCACTTTTAAAGCATTAAAAGCAGCTGGCAACATCTTTAGAACACAATGTAACAACGCATTTTTTTAAAAAAAAAGTTACCAGGCATTTTGATAAACAGCTGGTGAGCAAATCAAGTACAATCAGCAAAGGCCACTTTTTGTTTCCCTAACAATCCTTCATCGAGTAACAGAGTGACCTCATCTGTGCTCAGAGTTATTTTACCACCAAACTAAGAAAAAGTTAAGTTATTCTAACCTGAGAGTAACCAGCAGGGGCACAGCAGAGATATAGGTTTGCAAAATGCTAATACTGCTTTGCATTAAATCTCAAGATCTAAAAAGAAAAAAATAATAGTTTTGTATGTTTAGCCCAGTTACTACAAATTAGAAGCACAGCTGCCAAATATTATGCAAACAGGCAAATGCTTATTCATTTACTCAAGAAACTAATCTTCAGTACTGTCTGAAAAGTCATTTGTAAGAAACCTGCTTTAGACAGCTTGGACACAACAAATATTTATCCTTGTTTTGATTGGATTATCTCATTACTGGGTGAATTTTCCAGCTGCTCATTTATAAAGTCGTGTTATAGACTCTGTATTTGAGTGTGAGCTGGTGGAGGAGCGCGAGAAAAAGAGGGAAGGTTTAGTATTTTATTTTTGTTGAAAGGAGGGAGTGAGCAAAGTTTTTTTTTAAAGAAGCAGAGTGAAATGAAATGGTTAAATGCTAAATTTTGTGTTTTTGTGAATTGTTTTTGCAGTGAGGCACTGTTCTGTACATTCCCTTAAGAGTGTTAAGTTTTAAATAATACTTTTACCACATAATTAATGTTAGCTGCTGTCAAGGACTGAAGGAAATCAGTTTAACTGCAATGTTCAGCTTGAGTTATGGTGCATTTAAAGGACCGAAACATACAAAAGCCATTAAATGATCCTTTTAAGGGGCGAGTCTGGTAACTTTTATTTGTATATATGGAAATGAGAAGTATTATCTCTTAACTTAAAGTCAGACTTTTTTTTTCTGTGCCAGAATGCTCAGCCGTTGCTTAAAAACCTACCAACTACAGATCAGTGTGAAGTGTATTATTTATCGTTAAAACTGTAGTTTATTTTAATCCCTAAATTCTTACTAAGCCAGCCGATGTACAAATAAAAATACTCTCTAATAATACAAAAGTCTTGATTCGGTGGTCACTCTTAAAAATGTGCATTCTTGAGCAATTTTTTAAAAGTTAGAGATCTGAAAGCCACTGAAAGGCTGAACAAGTATAGAGAGGGAGACTAAGACGTCATCATTTTTGGTCTTTTCATTGAATTTGTAAACAATAAAACAAGAAAAATAGAGAAAATCACTAGCTTGACCATCATGGCCTCAGCTTAAGGAAAACTTGTAAGGCGTGTGCCACTTTAAGTAACACTGAAGAACATTGATCAACAAAATTAAAAATTCAAAAAAACATTTAAACAAGCTGTGAGGAAAAATATGGATTATATGCACGAACAAGTATATCTGGTTTCTCTAATTTTGTTTAGGTGGCAAACATTGGATTGGATCTGTAAGCACAGGTGTGAATCCTATGTGTGTGTGTGTGTCTGTGTACATATAATAAATATACACATTAATACTTGGTACATGTGTGTAAATATGAATGCCTGAAAGGGCAAAGTGAGTGACAGAGTGAGTGTGGGAACATCGTCAGAACAGGGTTGACCCTGGAGTTTGTTTTCCCTCAGCGGGAGAATTTTCTGGGTCTAAAAGCAGGAAGTGCGAGCTGATGTGACGCTGTCCTCTCCTCCTCTATCGGAGCCAGCTCCTCTGCTGACCCCCACTTCTTCTTGGAGTGAAACAACGATGCCAACTTCCTGTTCTTGTTCCGCTCCCTGGCCTGAGTTACTTGAAACTCTGAAAGCATAAGAAACAAAATTCATTAATGAGTGAAAGAACCACAGTGTTCTATACAGTGTCCGATGTTACACTAATAGTAGCTGATACATAGTAACAATGCAGGTGAAACTTTGTAGTGAAACCAAGGTTAAATGATTTCTGACTCAATCAAATCCTTTTTTTATTTCCATTAATGGGCACAAACTGTAGAGAGGTGTTTCAGGAGGGGACCTGGCATAAAAAAAACTTCAACATTTGGGAAAACAGTCCTCTCCTCTGTCTTGTGGAGTTTAGATAAGGAAATAAACACCAATGTGGTGTAGCTTAGCTTATCATAAAGACCGAACACTGCTGTTCCCTCCTACACCAGATAGTTATGCAAAACTACAGTAACTGTCCACTTCACAGTTGGTGTGCAGACAGAGTGACATTCCTCTGTTCAAACACAGAAGCGGATAAAATAAATCTGCATATTTCTATGGATGTCTTCCAACAGCCTTTTCAAATTTGGATTTGGGTCCAAGTTTAAGTTCCGCTGTCCAGAAATTCCTTATTTAATCCTTCATCCTTCAGTGCACAGTGCTTGCAGGGGGTTAGACGGTTAGGTACGTTTTTGAGTCCAAAACATCACAGATTTACTAACCAGTAAAACCTGATCACTTCCTCTGCATTGAATACTGTCTTCAGTGTAGCTGCACTACAAGCCTGGATGAGGAGCAAGTGTTGTTTTTCCTTTTGGCAAAAGGAAAATGACTCAGGATGGGGTTACTGAATGTCACAGAGGAGTGACAGGGGATTCATAGTTTCTATTAGTGTCAGTGTCCATAAATATGCAGTTACATCAATTGTTATTTAAAAGAAATGAAACCTGTTGTGTTACTACAGTAAGTAGAATAAATTCGAATATAGTAGAATATATAAATGTTATTAAAGAAAAGTGATATGCAAGTATTTAGATAGGCAGGCTTAAATAATTTCTACATGTTTTCCAAAATGTTGAGCTATTCCTAAAAAATAATTTTTACTTATTTATTATTTATTTATTTATTTCAACTTAAATTGTGAGAGCTGCTTAAATCAAACACACTGTCCCAGTGACTTGTGATAAACCAAGGATTCCTTTTCAAAACCAAATGTTGTCCTAGTAATAGTTTCTTATTCATTTTGGGCCTGTCCATACACACATGTGTATTTTGGACATCATTTTCTTTTTGTCTTGTTGTCGACTTATAACCGTGTTTTAATGTCACTGAAAACTTTTAAAAAACTGCTTATGTGTGGACGAGGAGTTAAGTGTCAAATGTGTGAACTAATTTGTTTTACTTCATGCGCTCAGTGTGTATTGCTGTAAGAAAAGAACATGGACGTCAGCATATACGGCTGTATTTTCAGATTTTCTTTTGTTCTTCTATGTGCTATGTTTGTTTGTCTAATAACTATCCATTCTAGGCTGCTGATTGGCTGACACTTCTATACTTCTCTATATTGCCACCTGTTGCTTTTTGTGTTTTCTTCTGGATGCAGACATTTTTTGAAACACTCCTATTGTGAACAGGAAAGTTTCTTTAAAAGGATATTTTAAAGAATTCATCCCACACCTTGATTTTTAACATGCACCCTGCAGCATCCTGCAGCGGCAAACTCTTGCTATGCAGGGTGTCTCTGAAGAAATTATGATCACTGTTTGTAATGGTAAAGCTGCTGTGATGGGCTGATACAGACACACACTGCTGTGTGAAACGATCAACCTCAACCTGACTGGCATTCCCTGTTTGCAGATGTGGGTATTAGAGGGCCGACGCACTGCAGTTGTTGCTCTGCACAAAGCAGAAAACATCTGTCATCTAAGCAGACTACATATCTCAGGCAAGTCTGATATGTAGGATTGTAATGCAGCTGAATATCTATTTATTATTATTGATTCTATTTTGTGCAGCTGATGTTGTTGATTTCATATTAAAATGTTGAAGTTAGATGACACAGTTGGCAAAATAGCACCGAGTGGATTTAATTCTCATGCGTTACACTGTTTGTATTGTTCCATTTTACTTGATCACCAGTGTCTGAAAAGAAAAACATAAGACTGAGAATAACGCACATATTCCCCTATATTTCTTTTCACACCGTGCACATTTGTGTGGATGAGCCTGAAGTGTATTAATCCTATTTTCAAAGGAGCTAATTCCAAATAAAGAATGTAAACAAAATACAAAACCACAGCAGGGAAGGTCATCAAATAGTTTTAGCAGCAAAACTAGAAGAATCATTCACTCACGTAGCTCACAGTCTTCATCTGGACCTTCTGCTTCTTTGATGTTAAGATAATGGCAGGCAAGGTGACCACTGTAGTCCCGCAAGTTTTCTTTAGCCCCTGGTAAGACAAAAAATAAATGACTGAAAGCAGAGACTAAGCAGCAGATAAGCCTGAGCAGATACTTCACTGACATCTTACACCAAAAGCTTTAAGGAATGACACATAATCTAAAGGTAAACAAATCTACCTACATGAGGTAACCAGCTGTTACTCTTTAAATTACTTGCAAGATTCTTTTTCAGTGGCGAAAATTTGCAAACCATTTTTTGTGGTTAAACAAAACCACTTTTTACCATATGTCCCTACGAGCAGGTCAAGAATGTGCCGATGTCCATGTAACGCTGCGATGTGTAAAGGTGTGTATCCCTGCAGAGCAAAAATAAGTGTAAAACAAAATGAAAACATGCACGTACATGTGTATTTTGAAGGTAATTTCTTGGTGAGGCCGCTTGGTATGCAAACACGCCAAAAACAGTCACTCAACCGACACATAAAAAGAGTTTCGAATTTACATTTTGACTTTGTGTGGAGTTGAGGGGAATAACTTTGGCAAAGTGCTGGAAGGTTTAAGTACCTACCCCCTAGAGTTTCCCAGGCCCAAGGACAGCCAATGAAAACAGCATGGAAAAGAATATACAAATTAGCAAAGGTTATGGAAACACCAGATAATGATAAAAACATAATTGCATGTAATTCTCTGAAAATTGCGTCGTTGTAGAGTTGTGCATGCTGGCACATTGACGCACTGTTTTGGGAAACAATTAAAATGACATGACGTGATTTATTAGCGGAGTAGACCCGCGGCAGCCCCGCAACACGTGCTCCTGTAATACATTTGTACAGCTGGATCTTCACGGAGATCTTTTAGGAGCATTACATCACAGCAGAAGAGGCCAGCAGCGAGGCGGTTGTTCTTTCAAGACAAATAATTTACTGTACATTACCCATCCGTGCCCGGGAAAAGCCTGGTTACTCACGTGCTGCAAGAATGAAGAAAACAATGACTGTGATTTTACACTAAAGCATAACTGAAATGAAATTTACAAGGGCACTGCTGTGGTTTCAGGTCACCCACGATGGAGACACTGCTTATAAAAACAGCTGTAATTTATTCTTTGTCTCTGGTGGTAAGCCTAGAGCCTGAACTATGAAGCATTCAGGCTAAACTAGCCAAACAGCCATTCATTAAAGTGCAATTTATAGTTCTCTGGGCAATATTGTTGCTTGCATTTATACTTGTTTGCTAAGGATCTGCATTAATCTGTCATAATACGTCTTCTACCTTTTACATTATCATCAAAGAAGTATGTATATACTAATATAGTACTTAAATGTTTTGGATCGATGAATCAAATAACAGGGTTTCATGCTTTTCTATGCATACGAGTGTGACTTGGATAATGTTAAATATAAATAGGACTTCTACATTAGTGGATGTCCAGTATAAGACATGGATACTGGGAAGTGAATGTTAGAATATGTAGGGAGTCTTTTTATCTGGATACATTTTTTAGAACTTAAATACATAATGTGAAGCATGAAATCGTTAACAGTGCCCTTTTAAAGTTATTGTCTAAAGTTAAGGGGAAAAAACTGCACTCACTGATTTAATGTTGACATCGCCACCGGCATTAACCACGAGTGTGGCCATTTCCTCATTGCCATGTTTGGCAGCCCAGTGCAGAGCTGTCTGTTTGGAATAGGGAAACATTTGTTAGTCCTAAAAATATGATCAGATAATATTCGGCATTATTACAAGTGGTCCACAGTGAGCCGGGCTTCTTATTGGCTATCTGAGTTCAGAGGGCCAGCTGTGCACGGGGGAGGGCTGTGGAGAGATGGTAAGATGGAGGGATGGTTTCCTGCCATCTAACGAAGCCTAATTACAAAACAACACAGCCCTGTGCCCACAGTTGGGGGGCCCAGCCGCCTGTCACCAGGGGGAAGATTGATGATGTTAGTGTGACCCGCAGAGGGGAGACCCACCCAGACATCACCGCACTACTGTCAGCACACGTCAAGGAGGGAAACAAGAGCTCCCATGATAGAAGTCTGAGAGATACACGGAGAGGTCCTCGTGCAAAAATATGTTCATAGGTGTGAAAATAATCTGCATGTGTACACGCAGCACATGCAAACCATATCCACCTGTCTGACTGGAACTGTGATCTCCTCTGTTTTTCCTACACTTTAAGCTGCATAATTATGGGCCATCAACAGGTGAAAGCAGCGTAGGTGCAGATGTCAGCTAAGTAACCACATCCATCCCTTCAGCAGTTTGACCCTTAACAGAGCAAATCAAACAGTAACCATTTCAGAATTACATGTTAACTGTGGACAGATGAAAACCCTGCAACCTCTTTACTTCGGTTAACTGAACAGCTTCACAGGGGATCAAATAAAATGAAAAAAACTCTTTTATCGTAATGATTTTATGAGTTTAACTGGTCGAACGATCTCACTACTACTATTCACTGCTACAACATAACATAAAAAATGCTGACGTTATTTGATAAAAACACGTGGCTGCGAAAAATCAGATGATTTTTTAAAAGTTTTTCTTCTCTTTCTCTCAAATTAGAAGCACACTGCATTATATAAATTACCATTACAACTACCAGTACACTTCTGTTACAAAGCTAAATATCTGTTTTCTTTAAAATAAATACTTGACAGTCTTTGAATGCCTCAGATCTTTAAAAAAAACTTGCAGCTGTTTAAAAATGTGTATAATATATATACATATGTGTGTAATATGTATAAAAATTCAATCTTTTGGACAAATTAAGTGGATATATTAGCATTTTGTCCTTTTTTCTCTCATACACCATTAGTAATAAATCCTCATATTATGTTAATTTTCACAGTGAATATTTAAAAAATTATGTCAGTCAAATTTGTCAGCATTAATATATGCGTATTGTGTAACTTGTGTAATTTCCACCAATCTGTATGGGAAACAGAATCTTCTGTACCCATGAGACTAGTAAAAACGGTCTTATTAATGCTGTCAACACCTTTTTTTTAATGTAGTAGATGTTTAGAAATGTTGGGACCAGATAAAGTTTCTCAGAGGATTTGATGGTCAACCTGTGACTTAAATATCAAGAGAAACTGACACTACCAGTGCTTAAAATTTTGTCCAGAACTCCTAATGCTCATAGCAAAACAAGTTGGTTCAACAGCTGGACACAGAAAAATCTATCTTATCCACTGAAGGCAGAGAGGAAGCCATATGTAGCTGTGTCGCTCGTCTGCGAGACAGATTGTGATAGATGCTGTCTGGCTGGAGTATCTCCATCTCTTTTGTCTGTCCCCTGTCACAGCTTAAGACAGATTGGCCGAGGGGCTCTTTGACAGGCGGCTCAGCGGGTTCCTCAGTGGGCAGGAGTGATGGACGAGGCTGAACAGGATGCTGCGTCTTTCCCTCCTGCACCTCTCGTTTCTGTTCCTGCACACTGAGGTAACCCCCCACCTGTCTGCTCACTCGGGGACGGCTCTGTCCCCACCACGTGCTCTCCGGTGAGGGAAGTGGTGGCTAAAGAGGACATCGACGGGGGACACAAAGGCCTTGTGTGCCTGACACTTCCCTGGATGTGCAGGAAGATAGAGAGGAGTGATGGGCTAATGATGTACTTACAAACTGTGTGGCAGGGGAAGTCCATCACGGCAGGAACGGAGGCCCACGTAATGAGGAGAACAGGAAGAGAGAAAGGCCATTAGACTCTGGAGTGAGAAGTGCTGCATTCAGGTGAGATGACCTGTGTTAAGCCTTCACTTTTAGGTCACTGTTTGAAGAGCATATCTATAAATCCACCTTATCCTCACAAACATTTTGTCAGAACAGGAAACACTTAAGTCCTCCCGACACTGAAGGGTAATCCCTTCAGTGCTGCTCAAACGTGTGATTTGCAGCTTGCCATGTGCTACGCTTGGCTAAACTTCTGTTAAGCAAAATCAAGCCAGCAAAAGATCAAATATAATAATTCCCAGTGTTAAAGACGCCAGCAGTCGTGTGACTTTTTGATTGTCGGTATCACTGTGCATTATCTCTGGAAATGCTTCTACCTCTGCAGAGCAGGGAAAGGCTGAAGGCTAAAGAGGAACATCAAAGAGGCCTGAGGGGGAATTAGCACCTTCCCAGGGACACAACCAGCATTGTTCTACAATTAATCCCAGCCTCCTCTATTACTTTCAGATTATCTTTAAGTGGGTGAACTCTTTGTGGGGCATTAAGACTCTCCTTAATCCCCCCCTCCCTCCCCATCTCCCTAAACTTCAATGGTGACCGTGCTATCTTGTCCGGGTAGAGATGGCAAAGGCTTAAGGCTACTCTTAGAAGGTGGTCTGCCATGGCCACAGGACGGTGTGAGAACTGTGACACAGGGGAGGGACAACAAACAGGAGCTCAAAATCTCTTAAGCGCACAGGGAGACAAATAAAAGGATTTGGGTTGTCAGGGGGGCACAGGAGCTAAAAAGCTATCTTTCATAATCCTTTTGATAGTGGACCTTTGAAATGCGTGATCTGGATGTTTTAACACAGAGTTCTCAGAATACTATTAAGGGGAAAAAAATTGCAGCAGGATGAGCTTGTAAACGTTACAAAAGCGAAAGACAAATCTGAGTACAAGTCATTGCAGACGCATTGAGAATTTTCCCAAAGGGCATTGGAAATGAACTTCGAATTTCTACAGGATGCAGATGGAAGTATGATGTGTGAAACTTACACCCTGGAAAAGGTGGGCACGGTCACAGCCAGGGGCCATCGTGTGTCAAAAAGAGAACGTGAGAAGCAACAGGTCAGAAATAGTCGTGGAACGATAAACAACGACGAACACAAAGTAGATATAATACTGCAACATGCTACGTATAGGGTATCAAATACTCACTGAAGTGAAATCCTGGTTTCACCACCCCACCAAAAACAAAAAAAGAAAAGAACAAGAACACAAGTATTAGTGAAAACAAATATTAATTATTATTCCAGCCATTTGAAACGGTTAGATATGTTTTCTTTTTGTTTACTCATCTTTTTTTCAGTCATCATTTATTTACGTCTTTAATACTAGAATAACCATTGAATTCTGACAGGGACAGAAACACAAGCAAGGAAGCAATCAGATTTTATCCTTACTCAAGTACTTCCTGGAACTACAGAACCAGCAGAGTTTTAAAGCCCCTCTTGCTCACTGCTGTAATTTTCCAGCAGGTGTGGACTGTGAGGATTAAAAAGACGAGACCAAGAGTAGTTTTTTAAAAAACCCTGATGCTGTTGTCTGTATTAATGCTGTGTGACTAATTGTTACAGTAAACATAATAAATAAATAGATAAATAAATAGACTGTGTAAAGAAGGCATTCTAATGTTTGAAGGTTATGTATTTATTCTCTAAGTACCAAAGGGGAGACAAATTTCCTCTAAAGCTCTTGCACTGTGATGACCAACCGTTAGTTGGAACATGAATCAGGAGGTCAGGGTGTGGATTGTGATGCTATGTCAGGAGACTCTTTAAGTACCGCTAAAGTCTGTCAGGTGATGCTGCTATAAAGTAATACCTGCAAGGTGAAAACTCCTGAAAACTACAATTTTAATGTAACACTTCAGTCGCACAGGGCTAGAGATCATTTGGTAAACCCCTGGCAATGTCCGATCACGAGGGAAAAATGTGTATTCCACCCGACTGGTTGGTGAGTAGTTGCTGGCTGAGCATATCACCAAAAACCTTCTTGTGTTTGCTTTGGTCACTATCAGACTGCTTCTTTGCATAAGCCCAACAACTACCAACTGAATTGTCCCTTCAGAGTATAAATTCTGCCCTGCTGCACTTTTTCAAAAGCACAACTTTGCAGCACCGTATACCTCTTTGCAACTGATTTTACGTAGCAACAGCCAGCAACCTCAGCAAAGATCAACAGGTGTTCACTGACCCACCGCTAAGCCTAATATTTATTTTAATTATAGTTTAATAATGAGTAATCAGTGTTATCTGCTTCAGTAAGAACAAATCATTTAAGTTTATTACATCTCTTGTACCCTTTTTGACAAATGTCGACACTAAATATAGATGTAAAAGATTACATAATACAGAAGTTCTAGCATAATCTGTCACGTTTTTAGGGTGTGATGGGATGCATCATACCTTCGTGGCGCACTTGGTTTGTATCGATAGTTAGTTGTGTGGCATGTGGCTTAGGTAACATCTACAATTACCACCATATTCCAAGATTTCCATGTGAAACGGATCTTCTTTCCATGTTGCATTGTGAGAAGATACATTTTATTACTTCACCTGTCGTAATTTAGCAGGTTAATTAACATTCGTATCTTTGTTTATACTTTTGATTGTGAGAAGTATTATTAATTTATCAGAGACCTTTTTTTCATGGGTTTCTTCATGGAATACCTTCTTAACAAGTTGACAGTCTAGCGAGGCCTCATTAAAATTGACCTTGTGCCCACTTTGTTATATTATATCTGTCCTTCACCAGCGTTACCCAATTCCAAAACAGTTTTCAATAATAGTTTTACCATTTTTCCCCTTTTCTAAATAAGTCTGGAAAATGAGTTATGTGTTAAAGTGAAACTTTCTGATTGTTTGGTTACTTGTGTTTTTTGCCCCATCAAATCCAGTGATAATAGTAAACTGGATTTATCCTTTAAGCACTGAGGCAGAGGGCAGCACTACCTTCTTGTTTGCCAGTGCGCGGTCCTGTCTGAGCAGCTGAGAGAGGTCAGGGACTCGAGCACCGGCAGCAGAATAGATCCACTCCTTCTCTAAAGGATCCAGCTAGGACACACACACACAAACACACACATCCTGTTATGGGCTCTTTTGATAGTGCTGAGGTCACAAACCTCTAATCCATTTCCTACATGCTACTGAGTCACAGCCAGCTGACGCATTGTGGGAGACGCCCATGATGACGCTGGTTTCAACAGTTTGGATTTTAACGTCTGCTGTTGGTTTAGTGAAACCACAGGGAGAGTGAATGTGTATTTACAAGACCAAATCCATGATTGACACATGTTAATGAGACAAAAAGGAAACTTCAGCGGCTCTACTCCTGAAATGCTTCACTTATATTTCTTCATTAATAATAAAGCAATAGAAAAAAGAGCTAGAAGCACTTACAGCGACAGAAGCAGAGCCCATACTGCCTGTACCCTCCTCGTCTTGCTCCGACTCAGACTGAAACACAAAGTCAGAAGAGTGTTACTCAGAGGTGACAAAAAGCTGAGCTCTGATAAAAGTTAACTACTGTTTCAGTCATAACACTCCCACAACATGATCTGAGATCACAGGACACACACTTTTTCACACACTGGTCACACTGCTGTGATGTTTTCCAGCCGGCGAGATGTGACCAAAGGGTGTGAGACAGATAGATAGGTAATGAGACAGCGAGACAGAGGTGACGCATTCACACATAAGGGGTAATGAATAACAATCCAATTAACAATTAACCCAAAAAACAACTCGCCTGCAGTCAGGCCATATGTTTTTGTCACCATTTTAGTGTAAAGAGGTCAAGAAGAAAACTTCTTAAATAATGAAAGCGGTGTATAAAAGTGTCATAGTGGTTGATTTATGTGTGAGAGAATTGCAAATTGTTCTCAGCTCACACAGAGACATCATGTTAGAACACTCGGCCCTTTCATGTCTGTGGCACAAACTGCACATGTCACTCTGCCGAACACGAAAAGTGGATGATATTTATCCAGCCTACTCCACTCTGGCACACATGCGTTTTTACCTATTTTTGCTGGCGACCAGTAATAACAGGCAGAGAAAACAAAATACCATTGTTGGGTGTGTATTCAAGGGAAAGACAGAAGAGGATGAAAGAATCTCAGTTTCAGCAAAGACCATTTCAGCACTGTTTTAAGGTGTTAACGCATTATTTTCACTGTCAAAATGATGGTTTCTGTTTGAATTTTCATCTCGCCTTTAAAATTATTCTCAAGCGGTCCAGGTAGCATCTCTAAAAGTGACCATTTGTCCAAAATCTAAATATTTATTGAAGTGCCACAGTTAAACAGGCCACTGAGTCAACAGACACTGAGGATGTACTTAAAGACAGAAATGCTTTGAGCTAAAACTTCCCATTATTACATGGTTACAGTGGTATGTTTAGCAGGTAATTGTTAGTTCTTCATCTTAGCATATCAGTATTCTTCAAAGAATTCCTGAAGTTATTGTTACATAAATATCTTCACATAGTTGAGTAAAGATATTTCACTTAAAACAAATGTGCCTCCACAAATGTTAACCTCATCATGGGAGTAAGAGGAAAAAGCCAACTGATTACCAAAATTAGCTGGAGTGTGAAAGCAAAGCTGCTAATTTACCAGCCGGTCTACATTCTTACCCTCACCTATTGCCACAAGCTGAGGGTAGTGACCCAAATAATATGCAAGCAGAAAAAATGAGCTTCCTTCGAAGAGTGTCCGGGCTTTCGCTTAAAAACAGGGTGAGGAACCAATCATGGCAAAGCCACTACACCAGCCAGATGACTAGTGTAGTGGATGGATGGATGAACGGGCTTGCAAGGCTTTTAAAGCTCATCAACTTTTATAATCTCACTGTAAACCCAAATGCTGAAAGTACTTAAATAAATTAAGTAATGTAAATGCATTTTTTAGAAACAGTTCAAGTACCTCAAAAAGCTTAATTCATCTAACTTTCTTTCATTTGAGTTAATTCAACTTATTATTTTGAATTAACTTCAACTATTTTGGATATTAGATACCTGCTACTTAAAAAAATATAATTTAGTTTGACTAATTTATTTAAATTATATGGCAGACATCTGACTCCTGGGGTTAATTTGATCCCAAACATACATGTTTAGTCGGTATATCAGCTGGGTTGATTTAGATTGATTTAGAATGTCCTTGTGTTTTGTGCTCACAGGTTGTTGCACTAACATTATACACAAAGTTTAACAATTTTTATATTTTTTTGCTTTTATTTCTTTTTTTTTAAATATTATTTCATAGACATTTTCATCAAAAAACAATTTGACTTAAAAATAATAAATTTACTACAATGAATTTATTGAGACATTTATCTGCAAGCTTTAAAAACAGTCAACAGACCTTTTTATTTAGATTTTTCATTTCTAAAATAGACTTGGGGTCATTTCCTGTCAAATATAGGGGTCTATCCACTTGTCTGCAGTTGTTTGATTGAAAGACTCATTGAAAATCATGAAACACTGGCTGTAAGTGGCTCTGTATTAGTCATTGTTCACCTTTAACAGCATTGTTTGTATCACAGTAAGTACTTGAATTTTCTTTAGATTTCTCTCTTTTCTAAAGCATTTTAGTGAAATGCCACAAATCTATTCTTTGCCGTGGCAGCTAGCTAACAGCTAATAAGCTAACCTAGCCACTTCACTAAGTTAGCTGACTGAGTTTGCTGCGGCAGCTGAGACAAACTGCTGAAACATTATGACAAAGTTTAAAATTTAAGGGGATGAATTCATAAAGATTTCAGAATTGATAAAAAAGGGCAGGAGTATTTGTTAGGTAAGTGACATGAGCTGTTTAAAAAAAAAAAAAAAAAAAAAAAGACAAATTAACCTTTAGCGATATGACCATGTGGAAATGGCTGAGCTTTTTGGGAGGAAGATGTTGCTGCACCTCAACCTTTTGAAAGTGAGAGTTCTTGTTTTTTTCTTTTTCAACAATGTCTAATATTTCTACAAACCAAATATGCTAGCCACGCCACTAAATGTGTTCTCACTGTAGCAAACATGCTGGCAGGTAAAATTTGGGGTATCTCTTGGATACCCCAAGATACCTCCATACAGGTATCTCTTACACTAGTATGGAGGAACTTGAACAAATAGCACTGTATGGAGAAGAGCCACAATTATCACTTCTTCATAGTTCAATTAATTTTAAACTGACTAAGTAGTTCTGCTGTATTGCACTTTTTTTCCCCCAATGCATGTGTACTCAGAGGTCCAACCTTCAAAGGAGTTCAAACAGAGTTTTGGTAAACCTAAAAAGTGACTCTGTTTTACTTCCTTTTAAGTTTTGTCAACTTATTCACATGGGAGACATAAATGAAAGTTCTAGTTCCCAAAAGGTTGATTCTGTTTATCTGGACATAGCGTTTTCGGTGTGAGAAACATTTCGTCACTCATCAAAATGACTTCTTTAGTCTCAGCTGACTGCAGGTTTCCCCAATCTTATAAACAGCACATTGCACAAAAACTAAAACTTGACTGAAACTAGCACCTAGCACCACTGAATGAACAATGGCTTGTGAGTCAGTTCCTTCATCATTAATATGCAAATTCTCATGACCATTGATCAACAACTACTGATCAAGGCCCATTGATCAAGGCCCATTGATCACTGATTAAGTTCTACTTACTAAATATTTCTAAATTTAATTATTATAAATTTTTTTAAAACTTTTGTCAGAATATGCATGTCAAATGTAGTCAAAATATTGTTGTTCTGATAATGTTCTGATAAGCTTCAACTTTTAAGTTCATAAACTTAAAAGACTTACAATTATTATTTTTAAAGTTCTAACGTTAGGTTTACAGTGCTGAACATACGCATCAGGAATGGTTTCAAGACTACATTCATGTCTAAATCTAAAAATATATTTCTTTTTAGAAATTATATTTTATTAATTTCAATCCAAACGTTTGTGCCAATTGTTCTGATAGATGTAAGCTGCTTCACATTCAATTTTGACTATTTCTGGAGAATCAACATTTTCCACAACTGTTCTTTCTCACATGAACCACACAGCAGGGAATGTCTTCACACACATTTGCACTACTAGAAAATAATCCTTTAAGTTTAGATGAGGGAGGTGCATTGACACATTATTACCAGCAACTTGGCATCTCACAGATTTTGTACCAGAGAACTGATGGGTTAAAGAGAAGCTAATATCAAATGTGACTGCTTCAACATTTGCATACCTCAGTCAGGTGGCATCTAGAAAAGCTCAGGGCTGCAGTGCAATTTATGAATATGGGTTTACAGGTATGTCAGTCTGGATCATTGTCGTACAATGACCATACCATTCATAGTGTGACTAACAGTTTCGGTACTCTCTGAAGAATGAACTAATGGAAAGAACCATTTCTAAATAACTTTATCAATTTATTTTTATTTAACTCTCCAACGCACATGCCAACACTGATAAATCAGCTTTTTCAGTTCAGCTCTAATTGTAATCCGTTGTGACCAACATGAGTTTAGCAGATCTGCCCTATGGAGAACCACATGACACACTAAAACCTCTTGATGTGGAGCCACTCCTGCCTTAGCGCTTCTCGAGTAGCGGGCCAAATTTCGACAGGTCTGAGAAGATTATAAGGTAGCACAGACATTTGGGTAATGTCTGTGGGAAGAAAATCAGATTGGACATCAGTGGGTTCAACTTTACACCCAGCAACTTTGTGGTGCAACACCATGTTGTTAATTCTTTTAGTGGATAAGACAACAAAGCGATGATGGTTTCCTCCCAAATACTTCTGGGAACTGTGATAATCGAAATATCTTTTTCTTTTCTAATCCAAGAACCAAATATCACAGTTGGCAGATGGTCTCTGTAACATGAAACAACTGTCAACACTTTAATAGGTGTACTTATATCAAAGGTTGTAGTGGCTACCACCATAAATAAACTCCATAAGGCTCATTCTATTTGTCTAGACGGAGCGTCCAGCATCAACTTTCTAGGATTTCCTTACCTGGATTACCTGGATGAGTGAGCATGCATCAAGACACCTTAAATAAACACACCTAATCTGCTTCAAATCCTACATTAACACACTCGCACATCAACACATTTCATCTACGTGTCGTGCAGGTCATCGAGGAAAGTCCCTGGGATGAATCCCCATGTCTTTAATGGACACATGAATATTATCTTTCTAATGAGCTTCGACATGTTGCTGCTTACCATGATAAGAGGGCTTAGTTTAAATGCAGATTCTCCCCCGACTGGTTCTCCTCCCTCTCACATTTAACATGTGGTTACAAATCTAGTTAATTTACTTGGCACCACCTGGTGGGTGAAAGGAGTCAGTGTTCCCCATTTCCCCTGTAGTCTTTCCCTTCCTCTGACAAAGTACAGTGAAAGAAGCTAAATGTTGAGAATGAACCTGCAGTGAATGTCCTTCTGAAACGCCTGCAGCTTTTATCAAAAGGACGTTACATTTATTTTAAGATCTTCAGATACAAAGGGTTTACAATTAACCAGATACCTAAAACTGTTGATAACAACTAATGCACAGACATAAGCCTCTCCAGCAGTATTAGTGCCAGTCTAAACTCTTTTTCACAGAATTAAAGACTCTGGTTTCTACCTGGATTAAAATTCTTGTTATAAAATTCAAATGATCACAAAATAACCTTTTCATTTTCTAGTTTAAATTCTTCACTGCCAGCAATTCTCTTACAGTCTGGATTCCTGCATGTGTTGTTTACATAGCACAGGTTCAATATTAACCATAAACTGGCAACTTTTGATATTACAACTGAAGCGATCTTACAAGGTGTTTTTTTAAAAGAAATGCAGACTTGTAAACATGCCCGGCTTTTTAAAATGAGTTTCTGGCATTTTTTAAAATTTTCTTTTTACACTGCATCTCAGTTTTCCTGGAAACGTGATCGTCCAGCACACACGTCTCTGCTAGTGAGTGGGTGTGCATTTTGCAGGTGTGTGAAAGGCACCGATGGTACTATTCTGTGCCAGGAAATACCAGAACAAACAGTGCCTCTAAGTTAAACAAACTGTCACCTTTGACCCAGAATCTCTGTCCAGCTCATCCTCTGCTTTGCTTTGCTCTGGGGCTTCATGGATCTGGATGGCAGGAGGTGGCCGTGGAAAGTGGTGCACAGGATCTGCACCTTTTCGCTGGTCCTACAGGAGCACAGATATAGTGTCTGATAAACGTTGAGTGATCCTAATTTGTGAGCTGAGTGTTTACAGGCCAAACATTCAGCCGTGTCGAGTGTTGGTTAACAGCCAGAATTAGCATTTTGCTTGCATTTTAGCGTCCTTCACCATCTGGTGTGGGCAGATAATGTTTACTTCAGTCATGTGTGCAAATACTAAAAGCAGCATAGCATAAATGTAATTTTACTGCATGAACAATATGGTTGGATGATGACTATGAGGTTATGGAGTATAATGTTTGTTGACAGTTGCTTGTATGTATTAAACAACGATGCCCTTTATGCAAAGACAGAAGGCCTTGGACATTGTTTATTCTTAGATTTGCCAAAACAAAACAGCTTTTTATTCTCTCACACAGCGGCTCTGTCAGTGAATGCTGACACTTGCTAAGATTAGAGGGGGGAAAAAACCCGAAGCACTCGAACAGCAACGCCCTTGTTTAGAAATAAGTGTGTCACTAACATAAAGAGTAGCCACAGAGTACTGAGGCGAGAAATACATTTGGCGATTTACACTTTAGCACCCAGTGTTGTAGCTTAACCACGCCCTGTCTGTCCCACAGTTTTTCTGGCTTTCACAATGAGTAAAGAATAGTGAGCTGATTTCAAATTCACCTCCGCTGTGGCGTCAGACTCTCCACATGACATTGGCACATCTTGTTCCTCCTTCTTATGATGAGTAGATGTCGGGGCGTCTGTCACTTCCCACTGCACTGAGGCTGTCGTTCTCGCCGGACTCAGATGTCTCTGTCGGTCTCCATCTGGCCTAAGATGCTTGGCCTCTCGCTCTTGCACCAAGTTCCTGTATTTCTTCTTGAGGATAAGATATTTCTCACCCTGTAAAAGACAGTGAAACAGTACAACATCCATGTTAAATAAAGCAGGAAACAGTAATACCACACAGTCAGGTGAATTTTAGAAGCACTTGCTGTAGCTTCTAACTAAGAACCATTAGATACATTAAAGTAATTTGTGTGTTAATCACACTCATCAGTACGTCTTTAATCATTTTGCTGGACCTCACATCTTTAATGCCCTTTGAACCCAATTATTAAACCTCAAAAGCTGAGTTAGCTTCTTTGAATTACAGCTGAGGTGATCATTCAGCTGCTTGATTAACTGATCTAATCTAATTCCTCAGTGTGAGGATTTGCTGCTGTTCTCTGTCAGTATTGAAAATCGTTGGATTTTGGACTGTTGGGCAGCTAGAAGATAAACACTTAAAGATACTAACCCCAGACACTGTTTACTGCTGAAGCAGATTGATTTACAACAATCCTTAGCTACAGCCTTACTATTTAAATAAATCCTGTTGGAATATTAAAGAATTTTTTGTAGCATCAACTAAAAAAACTTTGTCCAGGTTACATGAATCTAAGCACTGTAAAGTCTGCAGATTGGATCATATATTATGTAGGTTAGTAAAGAATATGATGCCAAGATTCTGATGGGAAAATCAATAGTAATCTCACATCTATCTACAGCTGGCATCATTAGACGAAAAGTCCATAATAATCTCTTAGCAGGCCGTTGTAGTGGGGGTAAAATCACCAGCACAAATTACCATCATGAAATGCATGGCACTTAATTTCAGAAAGCCACTGAGAGCAACAAGTCCATCAACAAATGATGTTGACACAAAATATGCTTGTTCAGTGGCAACTAAAAGTTACTCATATATCAATAGCAATTAGCAATAGCACCAGAAAGCTTAGCAGTGCTAACATAAGGCAGCATTAGCCTTTATCGTGTGTTGGACCCATTGTTTTTAGGATGATCTGATATCCTCGTGTTGGTGTTGTTCCCAGATCATCATGAAAATGTTGTTCCAGGTTCAACATTGCAAGTGACCAATCACATTTTTGTGACGTTATTCTTTTGCGCACCAACCCATTCGTGCATTTATGAAATTCCAGTGTTGCACGGACAATATCAATTCTGCTTAGTGTTTATTAAAGGGTTAGGGTTAGGAGTTAGGGTCAGGGTTAGGGTCCGTTGATCGGCGGACAAAGGCGGTTTCTCGTAGCTTAAGTACAGTTTTTTATTTTACGCCGGTTTTTCCCGAAGTCGCAAAAGTATGACATCACAACATTCTGATTGGTCACTTGCAATGTTGATCCTGGAACAACATTTAGTATGATGATCTGGGAACAACACCAACACAAGGATATCAGATCGTGCTTGTTTTTAACAGCTGTGCTGTGAGGTAAAGAAGGCCTTCTGAGGAAACCAGCCAGGCTGATGAAACAGGATTTTAAAATGCCACGATGACAATGCTTCTGAATTAATTAAAAAATGTTTGCTGGGTACTTAATTAACATAAAAGGAGCACAAACAGGAAATCATAAACCTAACTTTGCATTTCAACCTACTATTATTATTAATACTTTATCAAGGTACTGCAATTTTAGCTTTACAGTTTCATTCATTACTTTAAATTCTAAAGATATTATCAAGATATGCACATTTTCTACAATCACGGTGGCCTAGGTGGTCACTTTTTGACCTCTCAAAGCAAAATTCATTTAACAATTAGTGATTCTATACTACAGTGAGAAATGAGGACTGAATGATATAGATTTATAGACTTATTATAAATTTTATTAAAATAAATATACAAACATTTGATTACTGGCTATCTTTAGGACCACTACACATTGTTGTGCACAGTTGTTGGCTTATTCTTTGTTTAAAATTTTTTTATCAGAAGATGTGTGAGAAATATGGATCAAGAAAAGAAGGGGGCCCACAGAGGCTGTTATGTATAGGACCAGGAGTTATGAGACACATCCCTGTCTCTTAGCATGCTGTGATTCAAGGGATCTGAGAGGATGCAACACGCCAGCACTTCACAGGATTTATAAAGTTTAACTGTTGTGAAGATTTTGGTCAAACCGTTTTTTGGATTGTTGTTTTTTGTTTTGTTTTGTTTTTTCAGAACAGATCCGGTCAGTACTGTACTATAAATATCTGTGTAGTTTAGAACAGACTGGGGGAGCTGCAGGAGGAGGGCTCATCTAGATTAGACCTAGTGCCGTTTTAAGTACAAAGTTAAACCCAGGACTAAATTAGTTTCTTTACAAAAAATTACAACCGTGCTCCATCAAAAGGCATGAAACTCCACAGTAAGCCATTTAATAACCTTTTACATCTAGTCTGTTTAAATCTGATAAACATAAATGTAATTGCTGTTTTACAGGGATTTGCATTTTGCAACTGCCTTTGCCAAAAGAAACTGTTAGAGCACCAAAATTTGTTTTTAAACGTCTTCTTTTGCGCATTTACACAGGTTTGATATTTTGTCATTTACTGAACTTTAAAGCTGCTGATAGGTGCGTCTTTTTAAAGAGTGATCAGCGAGCTAAGATAAGTGTCCAGACCTCCCTCTGTATCTTCACATTTGTCACACAGATAAGCGTGCTATTCATTTCAAACTGTTTCTTCAAGAAAGAAACATCAAATCTATAACTCAGATAAGTTTACTCTGTTTATTCTTGTAGGAATTTTTAGTCTACATATGAGAACACTTCATGGAAATAGTGTCTAGAAACACAAACTGCAGCTGTGTCCCCTGGGGGAAACCAGTTTCTACAAAACACAAAGATTGAACAGATTGGACAACTCCTTGTTCAGTCACGATGGTTCCGCTGAGCCTTTCACAGCATGGCCTCTGTGTAAGACGTACGACTGGAAAATCAATGAGAGCATAACTTTTCCCAGAAAAGGTAAAAATATTTGGGTAGTTTACTTACATTCTCAGACTTCACCACAGCGATTCGGTCAATGATTAGCTTGAATTCCTCTCGGTATTTGGCTGCAAAAGAAGAAATAAGTTCAAAAACAGGAAACTAAATATAGTTCCTAATGTTTTTTTAAAACATTAAGTGGTACATGAGTGCTTCCGATACTCAAAAAGTCAAATAAGGATGAAAAAAAGGACACAAAACACAGCTGTAGTGATGTGGATGCTGGACGTAAGACAATGAGAAGAATGTGTTTTGCGTACATAGACCTTAAGATACCCAAAGATGCACAATAGATAATATTTATTAAACAGCACAATAACGGAGCTGAATATATTTCTAGTGTTTATATTAGATGTGTTGTTTGTAAGTCTGCCAGTAAAGCTTTTGGGTTCTGTTACTTTATCTGAAGTAAGAAGACAAATGAGGTTTGGATGAGAACACTACTGGCAGAGCAGATGTTCACAATCTTCAGTTTAAAGAAAGAGAAAATACGTTCCCCTCCAGCCAAATATGTAAACAGAATTTAACTTATCCCTTAGGCCAAAAACTCGAGTCACTTGAAAACCTACAGTGAATCTTTCCTGCGAGAACCAAACAAAGTGACGAGCTGATCAGATAAAGCTTCCTGCCCTTTGTTTACACCAGTGAGCAGATATCAGGCTTGTGCAGAAAGTGTGATTAAAAGCTGACACTAATCATCAGGCAGCCAGGACGGCTTCGCCGACGTAGGTATTCCATTCACGCCAAGGTGTTTATATGAGTATGCGGCTCGGGACAATTGGAGCGTTTCCTTTTCCTCGTGTGGACGGAAAGAACATTTGTAGGGAGACAGTTCGCAAAGTTCGCATTCGCAACAACAGGAAATCCAAAGGAAGCGGCCACTTACATCTGCCTAAACAAAAGAATTCCTTGCATGGCACAGTGGGTAACATCGTGTATGTGCTAGTTACTCGTTAGCCAGAGGTCTGCAAAAAACAAGCAACCCACGCACAAACTCACTTTCATGTACCCCCCTCCCCTCAAACACTGCTACACTTTTACCAGATGCCCCAGATTTGTTGTCTGATTAAAAAAAACACACAAAAACGCCCCCATTAGAGGTCTACATCCAGTCATGCATGTGGACTTAATTATGATTAAAACACTATCGCCACAATTACACAAGGAAAAGCTGCAACCGCATGCCGCGACAGACTCTAAATGTGTGGGAAGCACTTTTCTAATTGGACAGCGATGTCAGATGGTAGAGCATCAAAGCAGCTCTCTAAACCTCTGTCAACAACTGCAGTGCTGATGCAGCATCTGGACAGTGCATGCTGGCAACTGCAATACAAGGTCACTCTGGATAATCATTTGAGAAGGTTAAAATATGTTTGCATTTCCAGGCAGTCACAAAAGTAAAATCACTGCTGAACAGGGACTAGATACAGCATTACAAGCTCATTGTTTGCCTTCGTGAGACGTGCTCTTACTCTCAGCTGTTAGTTTAGCAGGCACACCTACATAAAAGAGATGTGCTGCACAGCTTTTGAAAAGATAAAATAAAAACAATCTTCCTGTTAGAGAAAAGAGAAAATATATTCATAAACCTTAATGTGCTGCAGCTTCATGTGGTCTGATATAACCACTAACTTCAAGTGGTTTCAAGTGACACCTTTAACTGTGTTTATGTCACCAAACCAGTTTGATGTGCACGTTTAGTTCGGGTGCTGCCACTCTATGACACAGACGCCTGTTATTGTTTAGGTCATAATTCCCTGAGCTGTTAAATCTTTGCTTTATCTGTTTGCACAACACACAAAACCAGTATGAGATGTTGCTTTATATACCTGCTGGTATGTATGTCAGTTAGTCACACCTACATAGAGTTCTGTTTCTTTTGTCTGTGACTTTTGTGTGTAGTCTAAAAATAATTAAGCCAATCATATTTGCCAAGAGATCTTCCAGAGGCCGCTTTAGCAAGCCATTCTCCAGAGACCCATATGTTAAAATGCCACAATTTACTGCTGAAATAAACATGTTTACAGTCTTGAACAAAAGTGGTATTGTTATTTATACCTAATTTTCCTCTTCATGACCACTGTACAGGGAGTGAAATCTTCTATAACGCAGCCATATGAATCTAACAAATAAGAAATCTGAAAAAAAGATGGAAAGATGGAAAATCCATCTTTCCATTTTCTTTTCCTTCTGCTAGAGTTGACTGACAATCATCTGTCTCTGCCCAGTGCTACCACACAGTCTATGGCATGTTAATCAAGCCATTGTGAGGAACTGCTGGCCAAAAAGTTCAAAGCTATGGGTATTTTGGGCGTGTCAACGAACACGAAGCTTAAAACCTGTAAGGTTTTGAAAGTGACTGCTTATGAATGTGCTTCTATGTAAAATAGTTTTTACATAGGTAATTATCTATTGATTTTTCACTACGTAGCTATGCTGAGTGTAGTCAACCCTTTCAAAACTGCTCCAACTACATCTTCATTCTCTCTATGGGTCATTGATGTCATTGGTTGAAGGTAACCCATGGCTGATAAAAATAGTTATACCAATATACCAATTAAATTATGGACCGATTATAGTCATAACCCACAGTCTACAAAACATGGATATGGATACAGGGTCTACAAAGGGAAGCTAATGCAGAAGCATATTTTTAATGGCCACTTAAGGACATGGAAAAAATAAGTATAATAAAGGGTTTGAGGCTTCATAACACGATTGCACTACACAGTGGATGACTTCATGCTGGTTATGTCCATCTTTATATATAGGCTATCACCATACTAGACCAAATAAGGTAGTTAAAGCAAACCTTCTGTCTGCCAAAGGCATAGGTATATTTTAATGCTTAAAGGTGTAACTTTTTCAAATAATTTGTAGCTAAAATGTTACTCTTTCTCTCTATAGTTCTGATATCTTCTATGAAAGTAAGGTTCTTTGTCAGAACGTTAGAATGTTGTTTTAGCTAAGCATATCTATGAGTACATAGAGTTACACAACTTTACTCCCAAACACTTTTTTTCTGCAGAAACCCAATAACAGAAGAATTGTGGTGTCAGCAGTGACTCAGGACATGATTGCATAAGCATCTGTAGAGTAGGTGGGTGGAGAAGAACAGGAGAAAAAGTCCATCTCTATGGCAAATACACTGATCCTGGGCTCAAATGGTGCCTAAAAGCCAAGTAATAACTAGTTATAACCACTGGTCGTTTTCATTTCTCAGGAGGAGCCACGGGGCCTTCTTGTGACACTGCATAGTGACATGTTTTGTTGATGGGGTGGCTCGGGTCCTCTGTTTGAGTTAGAAACGTGCGCGAGGGAGGAAATGACACAATTCCTGCTGAAATTCATTGGAGGGGCTTTTTAATGTAAACCAGATGTCTCCTTTCCAACTGAAAACAATGAAAACGACCCCAAAGCCGTTTGTTAAAGCAGACAAAGGGGATGTTGCGTGTTTAAAACACAAACCAAAAGATAAATGTTAGTCTTACTATGAGGACTGTCATACTAACACGAGGTCAGTTGGTATTTTGCCATCCCGCTCTAATGATGCAGCACGACCTCATCTCCTTTCATCTGCCCGGTTTTTTTTCCGCCTAATATTTCCACGGAGTTAAATCCACGATACAACCTCTGGTTACTTACCACGTAACTGCAAGTCACTGTGCCCAATAAAAGGCTTAAATGTCTTCAGTATATCTGCATTTTTGACTCTGCCTGAGTCGCCCCCGGCCGAGCAGAAATAATCCAGCAGCGACTCTTCGCTCACATCACTCATCTCAGCTCAGTGTTTGGAGCGTCTCTTACCGGCCAGGATGGGTTTTTTCTTAAGCGAGTAATCTAGTCTTTTAGGGGTTTTTCACTCTGCCACACCGCTCTCCTCCTGGCTAATTTGTTGTACTACATATCTAAAGTTCACTCCACCCAGGCGAGCTGACCGCTGCTGCGCCTCCTCCCCCCGTTAACCCTTTAAAGACACACGTCTTCATTTTCGTCCTCCGCGTTTTCTGTGCCAGCGGTGAAAAGGAAACATTCAGCTCCCTTTGTTGGAGTGAAATAACTAATACTGGGCTCTAAGATACTTCATGACAAGTCCAAAAGTCTGTGCTGAAAAGCCAGTGTATGGGACTGTAATTAGGCGGATAGACGTTTTAAAAGTTAAAGTATTTAATGCAAAAATAGTCCCTTTCCACTGTTAACTTTTGAGTGCCGCGTTACTGCTGCAGATATGTTTAAGCAGTAACTCCCTGCTGCATCTGCACGACATGCAGGACTGCAACGATTATTTCCATGACGTGCTGATTTTGAGAGAAAGAAAGAATTATCGCGATGCTTTACAAAACAGTCAAATCTGTACACTGAATCAACAATATGTTGATTTAAAGTCTCATATGTGTAGTGTAATAGTTTGTTGACTTAAACTTTCAACACGTGTATTTTCATTAGAGAAAAATCTTATAACACATCCTCAAAAATAGATTGTGACCTTTCACAATAAGACTTGTGTCTGCTTCAGGACCCTTAATGCTTTTCAGTTGTCTGTGACTGTTTAGTAGTAGAAACTATCCGGGATGTTTCATTAACTAGCTCACAAGGTCCAAAAAGTTGGAAATCCATGATATGTTCAAGAACGCTGGGATAAGAGACGTTTTAAAGAGATGGTTTGTGCTGCAGAATTTAGTTTTTTCTTTGTTTCTTCATTAATAATCTCACAATAAAAGAAGTAATATACTTCATTTGCTATCTAATAATGAAAAGCATGAAGATATAAGTCAAAAGGGCCATACTCATACTATCTTCAGTGCAGGACTTTTACTTGAAACTGAGCATTTTGCATTTGTAGTACTTTACGTAGGTGAAGGATTTGTGTACTTCTTACACTACTGCTATGTTGACCACATAATCCCAGACAGTAGCAAGGTGATAAATGAATCGCCAGCTGTTCTCCGTTGGCATAAAATAATTCCCCAAAGACGTGGCATATGCTCTGGGATCAAATTTCTTTATCCTCATCAAACTTGTGTTGTTCTCTAAATTGAAAGAGCATAAGGTCCCACTTTCACGCAACAGAATAAACTCCTCACCTCAATAATTGTATCAGCATATAAGAAGCTTATTGTAATTACAATATTGTCTTCTTAGGGCAGCAGCCTAGAACATGAAATACAAATCACTCATTTCTAAATTGAATGGAAACCCGTTCAAAGCAAAGCAATACTAGAGGACAGAGGGATTAAAATGTAAGTCCGGTACATTTAATATTTACAGCACAATCACACAATTAATCTGACAATGTGTTCTGTGTTTAATACCTGAACCGACTGGTGTCCCATCTTTATCAGTGGTGTGAGGGGGGTAGGATGGGAGTCGCTATTGGGTCACTTGTGACCCAAATGCAACCCATCATGCAGATTTGGTACTTTAACCAATGACAACTGTTAGTTTTTAAAAGCGGATTGGTTTTTATTTAGCTCCTCTGTGGTAAATGTGGTGTTGACACCTGAATATAAGTTAGGGCTTCTGGCATATAAAAGCTCATAAAAAAAAAAAAGGTTAAGCCCTAGATGTTGGCAATTTATTTACCCACCTGCAAATGTTTTCAACCTGCACTCTTTTACTGAACAGTGGGGTGAATCAAACATTGGAGTAAAAGTGCTGAAGTTTATCATATTCCTTAGATTTTAAAGCAAAAATGAGAGATTAAATACTTGCAATATGCAAATATACTCAAGTAAAATGAAACTACCTTGTAGTTGTTCTGAAGTACTTCAGTAGAATATTCATGGACTGAGTTCTCTTGACTGTGGAGTCTTTTTAAGCTACAGTCAAGTTCAAGAAACCAGTGTGAGATGATCTGAGGTTTATGACATGATGCTTCATCCTACTGGAAGCAGACAGCGGAAGATGGGTGCGGTTTGGTCATGAAGGGATGGACACGGTTAGCGACAAAACTCAGGTAGGCTGTAGCAATAACCAATAACTAGTTTATAGAAAAGAGCCCGAAGTGCAAGGAAAATATCCTCCACATCATCACACCACCAGCACCAGTCTGAACCACTTCTGATCATTTCTAAATGTGAAATCATCACATAAGGCAACATTTTCCTATGTTTTTTTCCCAAACGTACATTTTGGTGAGCTTGTGTGAAATGTAGCCTCAGTTTTCATTCTTAGCTGACTGCAGTGGCTCGTATGGTCTGCTGAGTGTCCTCTGCATACCTTTGTTGTAACAAGCAGTTACAACAAAACTTACTATATTGCTTTTTTTTTTATTGTGCTTGTCTTTCAAATAAACTCATGTGTTCTCCTGTAATCTAACACTGAACATTTATAGTGGCAGAAAATTATTAACTGACTCATTCCTCATAGATCATTTATTATTTAACCTCCTGCAACATTTCCAGGAAGTCCAGAGTCAGGCGGGTTTTTATAAAGAAGTTCATGGTGACATTAGTATAAAAAGATTACCTCCAGGCATTGAAAAAAAGGAACGAGACTGTTTGTTTTTTTTAATTATGAGAACAGTAGAATATGATTTTAAAAAGGTAATGTTTTTAATAATGCTCTCCCAAGTTCTTCAAACAATTTTTCACAAAAAGGCTGCCATCAGCCCTTTTTTTTCTGCACCTTTTCCTATCAGATTTTTCCTTTCTATTGAAATGCTTTGATTCAGCATTCTGCCAACAGCCAGCCTTTTTATCAGTGACCTTGTGTGGGTTACAGGCCTTGTGGAGGATGATGATCATGATCATCGCCCGAATAACTGTCACCCTTCCCTTTGTGGTTGCATGTACTGAACTGGTCTGAATTAAACAGTGTATTTATAATGTCTGAATCATAATGTATACAAACATGCAACTTTTATCCAGCGCTGGATAAAGACCAGTATTCATAAATATTATAGTAACATTGTCTCCTTCTCTCTGGCTTTTACACAGCTGTGACTGTTAGCTAGCTAATGAGCTAAAGTCAGCGATATAGATAACTGGGAAAAGTGAAAACTTCAGGTATAGACAGGAAGAAATCATTCTGGGACTCTAATAAGTTCTTTACAAAACAGCAACACGTTAACCCCTACTGTTGAAGTTCCTGTAGGAACTGAACAACTCTAAATTCAAGGAAAAGCTGAATTTGTTTTCTTTAAAGCTCAGATGGAAGTTGATGGCCTGAACATTCAGACAGCATTGTGGACTTTGTCATGCTGGCACATGGAGAGAGGTACTGAGAACACGTGTGTGCACAGCATGTCTCTTCATGCTTGCTCTTCCCCTAGCCCAGTGGTTCCCAAACTTTTTTTGCTAGGCCCCCCTTTGTTTTACAAGATAAAATGTTCACGCCCCCTCCCGCGCACACGCACGCACACATCCTCCAACCACACACACCCATATTTTGCTCCATTGCGCTTTATTTCACACCTCAAACATTTAGAAAACAATTAAGCAAATACAAGTTATCTGCAATAAATTACAGATAGTAAGAAAGTAAACTACTAACTCTTTTAAGCTACGTCCGCACCTACACGGGTATTTTTGAAAACGCAGCTGTTTCGTCCACACGTAAACGGAGTTTCGAATCACCGAAAACGGAGATTATTTAAAAACTCCTTTTTTGCGTTTACGTGTGGACGAGGAATACAGAGTTCGTCAGGCAACGTCAAAAGTATGTGCCTCTTTTCACGTCACGCTGTGCGCACGTTATTGTTTACATGAGATGAATTGCAGAATGGCAGATAGAGACAAAATATTGTTACTGTTAATCTGACTATCTTCAGATTTTAAACGCTTAAATATACACATGTAGTTACTGTCCCTCCATTTAGAAAGGCAGAGGCGTCACGGTGTAATTATTTTATGTGTAGTTGTTTTTCCCTGTGTAATAATATTCAACATTGCTATCAATACAGTTTTCCAAAAATGCCTCTCTGTGCAAAATGGGTTAAAAACATAAACAACTGTGGGATCCTGTTTGTCCCTGATTTGAACCGGGGGAACAAATCGTGGCAGAATCAGCCTGATGTTATTTGTGTCCCGCTGTAACTTTACTGTATAAAGAGTTAACATCTCCAAAATGTCAGGAGTAGTTAGTGATTATAAGAAGTGTTTGTGAACTAAAAATCAAGACTGTGGAATACTGTTTGTCCGTGATTTGAAGAGCCCAGTGCGTGTTCCCAAAGAAGGGAAAACCAATTCTGCAGGGGAGACCTAAGGACAGATATGCTTCACCATATCTTCTAGTCTTCGGCTTAGAATGAAGTTGGTTTGGAAACATATTCAGCGATGCTTCATCTCCTGCTTTGCATTTGTGTGGGCGCCTGTGCTAGCAGTGTCCAAGCGTTTTGGGTTTTTTTTTTCCCCTTTTCATACCCCCCCACCCCCCACCCCCTGCAATGGCTCTGCACCCCCCCCTAGGGGGCGGGCCCCACACTTTGGGAAGCTCTGCCCTAGCCTCTTGTGTCACTTAGTTTTGCCTTATTATCGTCTTATTTGTTGAAATTTTTGAAATGTAGAGTCTGTGAGCACAAGCAGAGATTTTTGCTTGAAAAGTAACTGTGGTCTCTTTTTCAAAGGCTTCTCTAATATTTAACGGTCGTGAAATATGTCAAACTTTTCTTCTCCTCTTCACTTAGCTGCTGTTTACAGTTTAAAGTTGTCATCAGGACAAACACTTCTAATTATACTTTGCTCCTCATTTTCTTTAAAAGCAAGAGAAGACAGAACAGATCCGGTAAATCTTTAAGTTTGGTATAGTAATCTGTCTTGATCTATTTTTATTTCAATGTTTTATTCTGTGTTTTATTTATTTATTATATGGGAGAAAGTCTTGCCAGCCTTGTGCTGAGGGCTGTGGTCATCCATCTGTTTTGCTCCAATAAACCCAAATTTCAGGGATACCTTCTTTAGATCTGTTCAGTTTTATTCATATAACATCACTTAACAGTAAATAAATCTTGTTCAAGTCACTTTATATGGAAGGATAAAGACCCTACAGTGTTAATGTAGGTCAAATGTTCACTTGGATTCACTGATGAAGTAAATGCAATTTGGTAATCAAAGGTGAGTTGACTATACAGTGGGGCAAAAAAGTATTTAGTCAGCCACCGATTGTGCAAGTTCCCCCACTTAAAATGATGACAGAGGTCAACAATTTGCACCAGAGGTACACTTCAACTGTGAGAGACAGAATGTGAAAAAAAAATCCATGAATTCACATGGTAGGATTTGTAAAGAATTTATTCGTAAATCAGGGTGGAAAATAAGTATTTGGTCAATAGCAAAAATACAACTCAATACTTTGTAACATAACCTTTGTTGGCAATAACAGAGGTCAAACGTTTACTATAGGTCTTTACCAGGTTTGCACACACAGTAGCTGGTATTTTGGCCCATTCCTCCATGCAGATCTTCTCAAGAGCAGTGATGTTTTGGGGCTGTCGCCGAGCAACACGGACTTTCAACTCCCGCCACAGATTTTCTATGGGGTTGAGGTCTGGAGACTGGCTAGGCCACTCCAGGACTTTCAAATGCTTCTTACGGAGCCACTCCTTTGTTGCCCGGGCGGTGTGTTTTGGATCATTGTCATGTTGGAAGACCCAGCCTCGTTTCATCTTCAAAGTTCTCACTGATGGAAGGAGGTTTTGGCTCAAAATCTCACGATACTTGGCCCCATTCATTCTGTCCTTAACACGGATCAGTCGTTCTGTCCCCTTGGCAGAAAAACAGCCCCATAGCATGATGTTTCCACCCCCATGCTTCACAGTAGGTATGGTGTTCTTGGGATGCAACTCAGTATTCTTCTTCCTCCAAACACGACGAGTTGAGTTTATACCAAAAAGTTCTACTTTGGTTTCATCTGACCACATGACATTCTCCCAATCCTCTGCTGTATCATCCATGTGCTCTCTGGCAAACTTCAGACGGGCCTGGACATGCACTGGCTTCAGCAGCGGAACACGTCTGGCACTGCGGGATTTGATTCCCTGCCGTTGTAGTGTGTTACTGATGGTGACCTTTGTTACTTTGGTCCCAGCTCTCTGCAGGTCATTCACCAGGTCCCCCCGTGTGGTTCTGGGATCTTTGCTCACCGTTCTCATGATCATTTTGACCCCACGGGATGAGATCTTGCGTGGAGCCCCAGATCGAGGGAGATTATCAGTGGTCTTGTATGTCTTCCATTTTCTGATGATTGCTCCCACAGTTGATTTTTTCACACCAAGCTGCTTGCCTATTGTAGATTCACTCTTCCCAGTCTGGTGCAGGTCTACAATTCTTTTCCTGGTGTCCTTCGAAAGCTCTTTGGTCTTGGCCATGGCGGAGTTTGGAGTCTGACTGGTTGAGGCTGTGGACAGGTGTCTTTTATACAGATGATGAGGTCAAACAGGTGCCATTCATACAGGTAACGAGTGGGGGACAGAAAAGCTTCTTACAGAAGACATTACAGGTCTGTGAGAGCCAGGGATTTTCCTTGTTTGAGGTGACCAAATACTTATTTTCCACCCTGATTTACGAATAAATTCTTTACAAATCCTACCATGTGAATTCATGGATTTTTTTTTTCACATTCTGTCTCTCACAGTTGAAGTGTACCTCTGGTGCAAATTACTGACCTCTGTCATCATTTTAAGTGGGGGAACTTGCACAATCGGTGGCTGACTAAATACTTTTTTGCCCCACTGTATATGTATACTCTGTCATGGTTGGACAAACAAGGATGCAAACCACAACTTGACTGTTTGGCTGAGACAAAATGACAACAAGGCAGTGATCATAGCTTAAATGTACTCAGGATATTGTTAAATATGCAAATATTGTTAATTATTGTTACATTTTCTGTCAGTCTTTGCCAGGTATCCTGTTTGAAGAAAACACTTTGGAGCCACTTGAATGCATGTTTATGAACATATTTGAATGTGGAGAAACTGATTTCAAGGAAGATAAAAATGCTAAAATTTTAAAGATTGCAAGTTACTTTGTTCATATATTGGCTGTTTGGTCATTTTATGATGAGATGGATTGTGTCATTATATTTAAGTATAGTTTTTGAGGTGATGAGAGTAAAAGGATATTTAAACTGTAATGTAGCAGCACTGTTATATCAGATTAATTTAATTTTAAATTCAAGAATTTTCAAGTAAATTATGTTTTAATGATATAGAAATGTGTGGTTAAGGATATAAAGAAGTATTTTAAATGAGTTACAGTGAAAAGAAGTGTCTGTAAATGGTAATATAAATAGAATTTTCCATTTTTCTATTAACAGACATTTGTTATTAAATAGAAAAATGGAGAATTCTACGGTGCACGGTGGCACGGTGGTTAGCACTGTTGCCGCACAGCAAGAAGGTCCTGAGTTCAATTCCAACATCAGGCCGGGGTCTTTCTGTGTGGAGTTTGCATGTTCTCCCCGTGTTTGCGTGGGTTCCCTCCGGGTACTCCGGCTTCCTCTCACCGTCCAAAGACATGCAGCTTGTGGGGATAGGTTAATTGGATAATCCAAATTGTCACTAGGTGTGAATGTGCGAGTGAATGTGAGTGTGAATGGTTGTCTGTCCCTGTGTGTTGGCCCTGCGACAGACTGGCGACCTGTCCAGGGTGTACCCTGCCTCTCGCTCTATGACTGCTGGGATAGGCTCCAGCGCCCCCCGCGACCCTGAAAAGGATAAGCGGAAGCGAATGGATGGATGGATGTTATTAAAGGTAGTGAAAATATACTGTAAAATCTACAGAATTTTCCATTTTACCATTTACAGAATAGTCGTGAAGTTTTTCTACAGATTTTTTTTACAGTGTAATATGATGTGCCACATGGACACATAGTAAGGGGAGTAAGCCAGAGCACTGTCAGGAGAAACCTGACATAAAAAAGAGAAACCATATTTTTTCGATATTGGCCTCTCTTCAATGACTCCCTGTTAAATCCAGAATGAATCCAATTTAAAATCCTTCTCACATACAGGATCTTGAATAATCATGCTAAAATTTCAGGTACTATAAGGTCCTCAAGATCTCACGAGAGCACTTTGCGCTGAGACTGCTGGTTCACTTGTGGCTCTTTGGATATTTGAAAGTACAATAGCAGGTCAGCTTTCAGCTTTCAGGCCTCTCTTCTGTGGAACCAGATTGGAGAGTCGCCTTTTCTCTTTTATTTTTTTTTTTAAGTTTAAAACTTTCCTTTTAAATAAAACTTATAATTGGGGCCGGATCAGGTGACCCTGAACCCTCTTGTAGTTACACCGCAATACCTAGGCTGTTGTGGTCTTCCCATGATGCACTGTTTCTTCCTCACTAACCTCTTTTCTGTTTTTGTGCGTTTATATAGCATCTTGTTATTATTAATCTCTGGCTGTCTTCCACAGTGCAGCTTTTGTCCTGTCTTCCTCACCCCCAACCGATTGTTTCCCCTTCATGAGCTTGGTTGTGCTCGCACTGTTGACAAACTAGTGGAGGAAAGTATTTTATGGTGAAAAATTCTATTAAACAATAGTTGAATTGTTTAATTATTTGTATTTGTAAGCATTTATAAAGTTAGTTTGTTAGATCATTGTTCCACAGAGTGGACCTCATGCAGCCCCTGTTTTATAGCAAGGAGTTTTACAAATAACATATGGACGTGCTTGTTGCTATTTGTCTACTTAATGCGGTTTCCAGGGCTCCGTGAGAGCAGAAAAGGACCAGATGTTCCTTTGCACCATCTGAAGGTCACCGGCATCAGTCTAGTGGCGTTGGTTGTGATCGAGGGCAGATGTTCCCAGGGTTATCCATTCCATATGGCTGCCACTCGTCCACTGGCCTTTTCACAGCACAGCGCTTGTAAACACGCTTCAGTTTGCTGTTCTCTTTTTTTCTGACCCTGTAAAACATGTCCTAAATCCAATCACCTAGTCCCTTTAGAGGGGATGATGTTGATGAATGGAAATGTGTAGTGGTAGTAGTGACCTATAAGCCCCTATTGAGATTACAGGCAGGCAAGCAGCCAGCCAGCCAGGCCTGGTCAGGCCACTGGGAAACGGCTAGAGCTTAAAGAGGGATTGTTTGGATAGACAATAGTGTCTACCTGGTTTTAATCCCCGCTCAGAAAGAGTACAGAGGATTGGCAGAGTTTAATAAATGAAAGTGCTCCTATAATCAGGATTTGCCAAAGTGCCCCTTTGTGTTAATCGGACATTTTTTACAGCATGGTTTTTGACATCTGCCACAGCAAGTGGTGTTAACCCTCTGCTGGCCCAGCTGTATGCAGCACATTTGCACCAGACTTCATGCAGAGAAAAGCAAAAAGGGAGAAGTAAGTAAAGTTACACCGTTTAGTGTTTATGCACATTTCTGTTCTGTTCTGTACTTTAAGAGATGGTACAGAAATGTTTCTTCATAGCATCTTTATTCAGCGATTGTTGTTAAAAAAGCCTTATGCAGGTGTGTTGCAACATCCCTTTTTTTTAACCTCATAACGTATTCATATTTTATAGTGTGTCATAATGTACTTTGCATATACTCTATAGGTTTTAGCCAGATTGCAGCCATCATGGCACAACCTCATTACTTACTTAGCAGAGGCTAATCGAACGGGGATGTGTAATTACTTCAGAGCTAAAATAGAAAGCTGCATTTTATTTAATTAAAGTTCAGCGCATCAGCAGTAAAGCATAATAAAATTGTTTTAAAATCAAGGATTACAACAGTAAATCCCAAAGGGCCAGATGTGAGAATGGGAGGGGCCGCTGCATTCTGGGACCAGATTAAACAGAAAATCCCACAGGGCCGCACTGTCTTTTTCCTGCAGCTTAGGGGCTTGTGTGGATTCAACATGCTGTAATCCACCGATTAGCTGATATAATCACCTGTAAATACACCTTGGCCGGGACGTTACTCTCGGCCATTAGGCTCTGGTCTAATGCTCCACATGTTCGTCGGACCGTTTGCTGTTGAGACGGGTCGGATTTCACCTCGTCTGAACTTTCTGGGAATTTGAAGCAGACGGTCGGCCCAGACAGACAGCTGTACTCACTGTGTGATCCAAATGAGTTCCCAGAAACTTAACTGGAAAATATAAATGCTCTTTGACTCCAAATTAAACCCAAACTAAGTAGAATATAAGTGGTTTGAAGCAGCATTGTAATTCTACTTTGTTTATTTGTCTATAAATTTTAAACTTTTTTACTCTTTACTCAAAGCACATTTCAACACTGCATGCTAATACTTGTAATTACAATAAATGTTAACATTTTACATTCAAAACTAGTTCAATATTTGTGCTTCGCCATTATATTTATGGGACTAAACCAAAGCTGAAGTTACAGGTGAAAAGGTAACGCTTACACAAACTTCAGAAAAAAGTAAATCACGCAGTAAATTTTGGCCTTGTGCTCTAATGGAGGTCGCTGGGCAGAAATGTCAGCACATGTTGGCAAGGCCAGAATAAGTCAAATAAACTTATTCTGGTTATGCAGCTGTCATAAAGATGTGTTTTTGTCACTATATGATTTTATGTAAAATACACATTTATGAAATATTTAAAACATGAACAAAATTGATGTAATCAACTCTAAAGCAACTACAGCTTTGGGATAAATGTATAAGAGTCCTTTCTTAAATGCATTACTGTAGAACAGGGGTAGGCAACTCCAGGCCTCAAGTGCTGGTGTCCTGCAGGTTTTAGACATCACCCTGTGTCAACACACCATGAATCAAATCATTAGTTCATTCCCAGGCCTCTGGAGAACTTCGGCTGTATCCCAATTAGGGTCTGCAGCCTTAAAGTACGCAGCCTTAACGGTCCTCAAGGGCCGCGTACTCAAAGACCGCTGAGGCCGGAAGTGCGAGGCTTGTGAAATGGGACGGTCTAGCCTCCGTCGCGCTGCCCAGGTTGCCTAGCAACCATGATACTAACAGCTGGAAACGTTTCATACAGCTTTGTTTGACAGAAATGAAGGAGAAAATCTTTTGTTCATTTGTTTCTACATGAGCTTTGATCATTCTCTGTAAGATTAAGGTCAGCTATTGAACGGCGTATATTTTAAAGTAAAGGCTTTAAAACCAAGTTAGTACAAACGTCACTAATGTCACATAACTTTGTCGACATGTGGCCAACAGTAATGTTTTAATGTTCTTCATTATTAAACATTTGCACATAAATAAGTGACATAATATTCAGTACTTACTTAAAGTTTACTCTTCGGCCTCCCCTCATCCACCGTTTTTTTTCGGCAAAATTATCCACACCCACCGCTGCGCTATGCATTCTGGGATATGTTGGGCCACGAAGTCTACACCGCCACGTCCTTAAAATTCAGGGAAATGAAGGACGCATTTGAGGGCCGCATTTCGAGCAGCCTTTGAATTGGGACAGCCTTCGTGGCATCACTGTGACGTAATCGGCCTTAAAATGCGGCCTTTAAGGCTGCAGACCCTGAATTGGGATACAGCCAATTTGAATCAGCTGTGTTGGATCAAGGACACATCTAAAACCTGCAGGACACCGGCACTCGAGGCCTGGAGTTGCCTACCCCTGCTGTAGAAGTACAAAATAGCGTGGCTGAATTTAACAGTGTGTTAAAAATAACTTGTCTCCAGAGATAATTTTACTCAGGTATTATAATTAATTAGCACTTCTATTTTTAAAAGTACTATCGTTTAAAAACATTTCAGAGTCAGATAACCTCTTAGTAAAGTACTTTTATATTTCTGTTATTTGCTTTGAACAGTATTATTGCAGTGTGCCTGCAGTGCAGTATTTTTTTGTAGTGTGTCGTTCCACTGTATATATTTAAGTTCTTACTTAATCTAAATACATCGTCTGCCACTGCTCTGCTGATCTTATATCAAATAAGTGAATTTGAAAAGTGAATCTAATGAATTGCCGCCACACATGGTCATGTCAGTCTGGTGTAATTTGCCCCTCAATGTTCTTTTGCCACCTGCTGTCTGTGCGCGGTTAAGAACACAAGAGACGGGAACAGTCTGACCAGTTCATGTTGTTTTAATGCCATGCCGTTCAGATTCAGCCTCTCTCCTCAAATCACTCCATTACATTGGATTAAACCATTAAAAAGAGGGATTGTATCTGTATTTGAGCCTCTGTTGAATTATTATTTTGTAAGACACTTTATAGTCATTACTGAAAAAGGAAACACATTATTTTGGTTCATAGCACATTAATGCCTGGCAAGGAAAAAAAAAAAAATTAAGACTAAATTGACCCAAAAAAGAAAAAGAAAGAAAGAAATCACAAAACACAGAAGCAAACAATATAAACAATATCTTATATATAAAACAAATGAGTCATAATAAATATTACATAAACACACAAAAAACTAAACACTTAACTTATTTGGTTTGGGCAACATTTTGAGTAAAGTCCGTAATTACTGATCTGAAAAGCCAAACATCAGTGTGAATGTTACGTTTGCTGTTTTTTTTTTTTCTTCCCCTTAAATCTCCCAGAGAACACCATTCATCTAAAATGAGAGTCACCACCCCAAACTTTTTATTTAGCCTCCTCTTTCTAGCAAGAAACACAATCACGTGTGCACTCCTTTTGTTTTTCCTATAAATCAGTTCCTGTGTGTGCTTGTAAGCCATCCAAGTCTTTATATAGTGCAGAAAATTCCACAAAACAGCTTTAGTCACCCATGTTCTGTCTATTTTTTTTTTAGGAAAATCTTCTCACTAGTTCAACCTATAATCAAATAAAGAAGAATCAAGTCTTTATGAGCTGATATGCGATTGGCTGCTTTGGACTTGCTTTGCCTTTTTGCCTTTTTATTTATTTAATTTTTTTTTTGCTGGGAATCTACCAGCTCTACAAGTCTTTGTGTTTGTAATAGAACGGGAGCAATTTTGGTTCAGTCAGGATTGGACTCATAAGTCAAATGCAGACATTCATTCACAGTCACACACAGATGTCTTTACAGCAAACACATACAAATAAAAACTCATTGTGACTGTAAATGTAAATTCACTCATTAGTGATTCTTCTACTTAACAAAGATAACTGTGCAATTTTTTTTTTACTTTTCTGAAGCAAACCAGGACTAGTACAAGTATCAGGAGCTCGTCTTAGGCGCCGTTTTCTTATTCAGCCACGTGTAGAGAAGATTTTCAAGATTTAGTGTTCCCTCTTTTCACCTCAGGAGAAGGGAGATGTGCAGGACTCAGCTCCGCCTTTTCTCCGGTGTGGAGTGCAGTAATGAGGTCTTAAGGCCTCCGCCGGGATGCCTCCTGTCTGTAGGGGCTCCTTACGTACTCCGCCCAAAGTCCAACTTAAGGTTCCAGCCCCCATTAATGCTACTTCCATTGCAAAGTGCAAGCAGTTAATATCTCTCTGCCCCTCCCTCCCATTTGAGTAATTTGGAAACCAACGCAACAGCAAAATCAAAAACACAAATGGATTGCTATTGTTGTGATGTTAAAAAAACGGGATAGTCATTGTCCAAAAAGCAACAGGAAGGGAGAGGGCAGGAAGAGAGCGAGTGCATTTGTGTGTTCAGTTCATCCTCATAAAATAGGGATTCTTCCTTGTAATGTCCATATGCCACCAGTCAGCATTTGGAAGAGCTGTTATACCTCCCTGGGGGGGAGAAAGGATAACATTAGTACACACATACCTTTCAGGAAAAGTGCCTAAAACAAAATTTAGGAGCATTTCCTTCTTTGAGATCAAAAACACTCCTGTATGTATAATAAATATGCAGCTGAAAATAGAAGGGCACAAGGAGCCTGGCTCTGTGAGACTATCAGTATCCACCCGCAATACATGTGTAACATTAAGTTTGTTCTCTAACTATCAGATTATTTCTTATATAATAGAAGTAACGACTTACGATGCTGTCAGTGTGGAGTTCAGGACAAGAGTGGTGCGTATCCTGTACAGCTGAGCCAGCGTCAGCTTCTTGTGTTGGCCTGGAGATTTTCTCTTTTTGGGCGATGCCTCCCCTGAGTCGCCGGCCGCTGCTGACTTGGCTTTCTTATCTAAGCAGGCAGAAGGAGTCACTTCCCCATCTGAGCTGTTGCTCTGAGAATCGTTATCCTCGCATTGTCCATCGGGCGCCCCGTGGCCGTGCCCGGCTTCCGCCCTCCTCAGGGTGGCGCTGAGTTTGTCAGAGGGCAAGCTAATGCTCAAGCGATCGTCAGACTGGTCGAGGTCAGTGGAAAATAACTCCTTGTTTTCCACTGACGAGTTGTGGTCCAGCTCGGACATGCTCTTACTGTGCGACAGCTTTGACGTGTCCGTGTCTCCGCACAGCGATTGGTCCTGCGTCTCAGAGCTGAGGGAGTGTGTGTGGGAGATGGGGTGGTTACCGTGAAAGTGTTGCAGGAGGTTGTCTTCGGAGCGGGATAGAGCCAGAGTGGACAACCCCAGAAGGCAATGGAGTCGGGGGTGTACATGAGGCCGCCGACGAGGTTTAGAGGACTGGACAACTGACACCTGAGACCCTAATGAAGCATCCTCCTCTTCTTCTTCTTCCTCTTCTTCATCCACTTCTTCTAATTCTGTCTCTTCGTGCTCTGGCTCCTGACTCTCCCTGTCTCCCTCTTCCTCCTCAGTCTCCTCGCCTTCACTTTGGCCAGGCTGTGGCTGCAGTTCTCTTAGGAGGGATTCAGGGGAGAGGGTACCGTAGGCGCTATCCATGGAAAGAGAGCGGCACTGGGGGTCCAGGTCCTCACTGTCTGGTCCTGTGCCCTGATTGTGCTCAGTGTAGATGGCGGGGTGGACTCTGAGTGGACTTGTCGACTTCTGACCCACAGACCTGTCAGAAAGGGAACCCACAGCGCTATCCAAGTCTTTTTTAGCGCTGTCCTGGAGGTTCATGTTGGAAGCAGGAATTTCTGAGTGCTCGCCGGGCTCATCGACATCCATCACTGATAGGGTCTCAGTGGAACCGTCTGATTGACTGAAAGGAGAGTTTTGGTTGAACGTTAGACTTAAAAAGCTCACCAGAAAGCGTGTAAGGAAAACATCAGAGACAATAATGGATCGCTTTAAGGAACAGTTTGAGATTTGTGTAGAGTTCTATTCGTCTTACAAAAGTGCAACAGATTTTATTCTTTACACTTCAGTACCTTGAGTTTTGCTGATCCTTGTGACTCAGCAAAGGGGAACTTGTAGTGGAGTTGCTGCTCTCATCTTCCTCCTCCTCCTCTTCTCCATCCCCCATACATCTCTTCTGACTGTCCTGCTGGCGGAGGAACTCCTCAGTGCGAAGCCTTTGGAGCTGGTTCTAAATTGAAAAGCACCATTTACATTAAATGTGTAAATGACTGTAAAAATTTGTACTTCTAAAGTAAAAATTAAAAAATCAAAACACATAAAAATCTCATATCTGGATGCTGTCCGATATTTTTTCTATAATAAAACATTGCTATCCTACCTGGACATTGCAGATTGCATCGATCCAACTTCGCCCCTGGGTGGCGCTGTTGGCTTGGAAAGTGTACGCTGCCACTGCACTCTTGAATTCATTGAGGTAGATGAGGATGAAAGAGCCTGTAGGAGACATAAAACGGGAAAAATTTAGTACTCTGTGGATTGAAAAGTCACCTATATAATTAAATAGTTAAATAGCTTCTCAAAAGGTGAGAATTTCCTGGATTTTCTGCTTTATTAAAACAAAAAATATATATATTATTCAGGAGTTAAAGTCAGTATTTGAGCACTCACCTGGGTCTTTGAGTTCCTTACAGATGACGTTGTGAATAAGGAGAGGCTGACGGATGATTTTGACTTTCTCCACTCTTTTCACCGGCTTAGTAATTAGCAGCAGGTCGGTGAACAGGAAACAATAGACCTCCATCTGTGGGGACAGTAAACTCATTTGAGTTCTGGTAACTCTTGTGATGTTTTACAGATCTGCAGTTCTTGTGAGATTTTACGTAACCGCAAAGGAAACATGAGAATCCACGTGTAATCTGAATATAAAGATAAGAGCTCATCGTGTGTTTCCGAGCAGTCGTGCGAGTCAGTCTTACCCTACTGTCTTTGCCCTCCTTCATCCTCAGCGCGCCCTCGAGATGCAGCTGTCGAGTCTCTTCCGGAGATACATCTCTCATGGGAGCCATGAGGTCAAAGTGGTTGTACTCCTTGAGGATCTGAGGGGGAAAAGATAAAGGCATGAAGCAGAGTTTGACATGAAGTCTAATTTTAGGGCACTGGGGTATTGTAAAGTGTTTCTTACCTTCTCCACTTCTTCGCTGCTCCCCTCTACAGCCTCATAGCAGTCTATACGGGCAGAGATGGTGGCGAGCTTCTGTTGTTCTTGACGCTGTCGCATCTGGGAGTCTACGCTGTTGATAAAGCCCTCTACTGTGGCAACCTTTAAGGATAAAACAATGACAAACGTACATTTGCATTCAGATCTCAGGCAGGGTGACAAGCAGTCAAAGCATATACTTTAGTGTAAAGGAGAAAAACAGCACTTTCTAAATGTTTTCCACGTTCTTACCATGCTGCTGACAATGTCACGGGTCGCTGGTTCATCTGTCTTCTTGAGAAGAATCTTCAGTAGGAGCGGGTATTTGGTCAGTCTCTGGTGAGGCTTTGCCAACATGTCGGCCAGCTTCAGACGGTTACACTGCTTTTTGGTCTCTGCCCACTGAATTGAGTCAGACAAAAGCAGGAAGTCAGGCATCAGGAATGAGGAGAATCTGCAGGAGTGCAACTGGGATTATCGTAATGGTAAGAGAAACCTTACCGTGACGTAGGTCCTGAAGAGCTCATTGTCCCTGAGAAGCGTGCGCATGTACTCCATGCAACCCTCCTCCTCCATGCAATAACGGATGTAGGGCTTGAACATGGTGCCAAACTGAACCCACACACAGAAACAAAGACATGCGTCATATTTACTTCTGTCATCGGGAAAACAAAGACGTACTAGCTGCTAATTCACGTTTCTTATCCTATTTATGCTTAAAAATTGGGAAACAGCAAAGTTTTATGTTTACTGGCATTAAAGAAAGTACCTTTAACCCAACTAATCAGGTGAATTGATAAAACACCTAAACCTTTATATGAGTCATAGTTACATAATCAGTCACACTTAAATATTGAACATGTAGTTACATGGTAATTACATTATTATTTAAATATAAAACCCTGGATTTTTTGACTTTGGAAAGATGCACTCAATGCTTTAAACTAAGATAAAGTTTCTATACTATTTAAATTAACTAGATGTCTTTCTTTTTTGTTGTCTGGGGGTGCATGCAGGGTTTGGATTCTCTTTTGTTGCATCTGTGGAGTCTGAAACTAACCGTTCTGAAACCATGGTGAAGGTCAGTGGGGTCGAGCAGAGCCCGGGCTTGCCTAGCCTTCTTCAGGGCAGGCAGCATGACCTGGGTCCAAAGGGAGGTGTGGAGGCGGACGATCTCCTGAATATTGCTGAACAACTTGGCGGGCTCCACCTCCGTCAGCAGGCCGCTCTCCTGCAGGTTCAGCAGCCCACACAGGAACAACTGCAAGAAGGGAGACATAAAAAGAGCGTAAGCCCTGAATATTACGACAGTGAACTGATGTAAGGCACTGCAGTTACATCTAAACTCCTTGTTTATCAGACAGCGATAAAGGCCCCGCACTTTGTCAATGTCTAATGAAAAAGAGCTTCATTGTACGTCTTATCTTTTACACTACATAACCCTCTTCATCTTACACAGTAGGCAATTTAGATATGCGTGAACAGACAACAAAAGCATTCTTTGCACTTACATCAGTGATGACTCTGAGTTTCTTTATGTAGGTAGCCTCTGTGTGCAGCAGCTCCCATATTGCTTCCTGCTGGTGGAACTGGCGTCTTGTCAGCGTCTGCGCACACACAAATTTTATTCATAAACATACACAATATTTATACGTTCCTCTCAACTGTTACGATATTAGCGTAAACTTCCTTTAGATTAGAGATTTTAATCGCAGCTCATTCCCATGTCAGAGTTTGGAGTACAACGATTATATCAGACATTTAACATAAATACTAAAACTCCCCAACAATATTTCCTCAGAAATTTTTTACATATACAAACAAGTAAGAAATGAAATGACTTAAAGGACAATTCCAAGAACTTTTAGTTATTAAACGAACAATTAACTAAATGTTGACTTTCAAAACAAATCAAGTTACTGATCGCTTAGAATAAGGATAAGTGGTACAACATGGTGTGAGCCTAACAAACCATTTCTTCGCTTTACTCTTTAATTAAACACATCTTTATTATTTCTGCATACTTCCTTATGATTTCATGCTATAATGTAAATTGTATCCATACGTCAGTCGCAACGGCAGTTGTGACGGTTGCTTATTGTCTTAAAAATTCCACAGGAAATCTGTCACGCAACGCGACAAAAACAACAGTTGTTTCCTTGTGATGTTCTCATATTTTTTCACCGTAACTCACATCACCAACAGTGTTGTGCTTCAGCAATGAAGACAGTAATGTGTTCGGTGTAACTAACCATCAGAGGTACATTTACAGTATGAAAGACAGTGTATGTGTTGAGCAATAACCGCTAGCCCTGCTGATTGATCGTGGACTCGTTAACTCGTTACCATGTGCAACGACTCTGTGACGGCATGAGATGTGCGGCACAGAAATTCAGTTCCTTGTGGTAACATAACAGCGAAGTGCATTATAACCAGTATTTCAGGAAAGGAAGCATCAGGTGTGTAAGAATGAGAACAATAGATATAAGGAAGTAGGAATTGTGCACACACCAGAAACCAGCATGCATGCAAGTAATGTCATGAATGAGAAAATTGTAATGCCAAACCATTCGTGGTTCAGCATCATACCACTGAAAGTTACAAATATCTGCATTGATTCTAGTAGAAAACTGATTTTTTTCCAGTATGTCTGCGTAAAAAACGAGAAGACAAAAGTGGGTGTGTTTGTGTGGTTTGCTTATCTGCACTGTACCTCTGAGTTGTCCAGTAGCGTTTGCCAGCTGTCCTCTAGGGATAGGTCGATCTCCTCCTCCCCCTCCCCCTCCCAGGAGTCCTGGTGGAAGGAGAGCTGCCGTGGCACCTTTGGCAATCCAAACATTGAGTAGGTCTGGAGTTTGCTCTGGAGCTGCTCCAGTCGATCCACCTCCTGCGATCAGATAAAAAACAATTTCAAAAACAGATGTGATTATTTTGAACAGAAACACGAAGAGACGCAAAAGTAACTGTCCATTTGTGCGACTGTTTATTGTTACATTCAAACTGTAAGTAGAGAGGGGTCTGTGTATTATAAGCATACACAATCCCGTCCTTGCTGGCGCCTAGGCCGCTATTCAGGTCTTTGTTCAAGCTGGCAGGCCTTATGTAGTTATGAAAATGAGCTCCGTGCATTGAGACCATCTTAACAATAGGAGACGGGGAGTGGGGTGAGTGCTACAAAACAGTGGAAAGAAACTGAGCGGGAGGATTGTGCTTCTTGAAAACAGTCAACAAAAAGTCAGAAATGTATGGGGGGAAAAAAAGATCCAAAGTTAGGACTTCTCTCAATGCAGCTCAATGTTGTTTAACCCTACAATATGGAGGATGCCAAAGGTCCAGACCCAGGTGCAGGATCTCTGGCCCTGAGGGGATTTAGGGGGAACAAATAAATTGAAAAGGGATGGGCCCAGCAATGACAGGTGACTGACAGAAACTGTCTCCATTTGACATCTGCCACTGTTAAGGATGTGACCACAGGGGATGAGATACAATGGAAGGCATGTTTGTGTGTGGGCGCGTGCCTGTCCTTCATTAGAATCAAAGTTGATTATCATTTTCAAAAACCTCTGATCCAGAAAGAGAACCTAAGCCTTTGCTTAGGTTAACCTTGCGATCTTCAACGAGAGCTGAAAGGCAGACGGCGTTCCTTTTAAACAGAGCCAGGTTTACGCCTTCCCTATTTCCCATTCCTTATGATAAACTTGTTTATCAGCCATGTGATAAAAAGTTAAAAGTAGCAAATTTCCAGAAAGGATGGTGTTTTAAAAATCAAGATAAGAGTGGATAAAACGGAGTGCTAACAGAAGGCTTTTCCTCTACCTACTCATTTCCAGAGCTGCTGGGTGGAAACAAGTGAGCCAACAAGTCAGGAGAACTTTGAAAGGAAATGACTTCACCAGGGCTCAAGGGGGATATGGCCTTCTGACCCCCTCCCATCGCTACTTGCTACCATTCTGTTTGTTTTTTTAATGTTTTCTTAATCTCAGACATCGTCTGGGCAACAAGCCTGCCTCCTACAGCCCTTTATAGCCAAAAGAAAGTGCAGCACTTTCACTCGGAACAGCAATTGCACTCGCTTCTGTGATCATGTGATCACAACCCCGTCGGCATTACCTTGCCAAAAGACCCCGCTCCAGCGTTGGAACTGAAGAAGCCACTGAAGCGGCTGGCAGCACGGTTCTTCCAGTTGTCGGGCCCAGCCCCTACAGCAGGTAGAGAGCCACCGATCTGTCCCAGAGCATCTGGGTTTGGGATATTCGCCTCACCCAGAAACTCTGTTATGTTCTTCCTCCGTCGGGCCTGACCCTGCGAGACAGAGAGAACAGACAAAAATCAGTTACATGATAGACCGTAATAGGAGGGAAAACAGAAAATGAAAGGGAAAAAAAAGATCCAATGAGTGAATGAGGGGAATTATAACTGTTTCCAGCCAGACGCATCGAAAGAGACAATGACGAAATGATAGGACAAACAGGAAATCTGAAAGGGGAATTCTGAGCCAGGGATGACATCAACAGGACCGTTAAAACTATCCAAATGCCTGGACACAAACAGGAGAGGGAAGGACTGCCACTTCCTCGCTGTGTATGTTCACGGCATCACAAGGAGCAGGCGGGAGGTTGTTCCAAAAGAACAGACGGCCGAGTCTGGCCATTGTTCCCTGTCCATTGTTTCCCTGTCAGCAGGCCCTGGCGTGCGCCCTCGCTCATGCAATCTCTGTACACTTTACGAGCAGCAGCAAAGCAAACAAACAGGGGCCACCTCAGTATCTGAGGAAGCAGTTGTTTTTGTCGTCGGAGTGTCAATGCTGAAGAATCTGCTGGTCAGGAGTCAGCAAGAGGCAGGACATCGACACCCCCCCACACACTTCAAACACAGCAAAAGGAACTCACATTCCTGGACACTGACACCATTTCTGAAACTCGCCGTCCATTCCAGTGAAATTCTTTTACTCATCACCCCCCCCAGAAACACAAACAAGCCTACACAAACACAATGTGTTAAAAACACCAAGCGGCTGCACTGATGGATATCACAGATGCACTTTCCAATTCTTCTGGTCCAAAACTGTCAAGACTCGTGAAATTTCACAAAATAGTAAACAGCCAGTTTTAATTCATCACAGCTTAAAGTTTACTATGACAAATAACTGACATATAATTTGAGGACTATCAAATTTTAAAATGTACCACAGATTAAAGCAAACTAAGACTTCACTTGACTTTTACTTTAGGGGAAACTGCAGGAACAAGAAGACTAGATAAAAAGCCTGGATTACTTGTAAAATGTAAACGGTTTTCAAGATAAAGTAATGATAATTTGCCTGTCACCATAAAACGTTTCTAGCATGTATATGTTACACAATGGAATGTAAACTGAAGCTAAAAAATGAAAATCTCTGGCTGAAATGTTACATTGTAAAGACTCATTTCAGGAGGGCCTTAATGGTACCACTTAACTACAATGAAGGTGCATAAGTGTCCTATACAGGGTTGCATAATAAGTAAGTAAATCTAAATTTTCAAGGGGCTTTTAGTCCTTTCATCGTTCAGGAGTTATTACCAAAGAGAGCAGTGACCTAACTGCAGAGTGACATCTTGGCTTTAAAACAAAAACTAAAGTGAAAGAGGGGAAAGGGACAAATTTGGAGGCGCTTTAGTTGAAAGGGAAACGAGCATGGAGCCATTTAGGGACTTTTTGTTGGTCCGACTGGTCAAGGACACAGGTGGTAGGAAGTGCCGAGTCCCCATGGTCAAACAGGGAAAATCTGAACCCTGTGCTCCTGAGAGCGCACGACTGGTCAAACTGAAACCTGATTCATTTGTCTGACTTTGCTGTACGAGGCAATCAAAGAAGAGGGTTTTATACATTTAAAGGAGGCTGTAGTAATGGCAAAGAAAAGCAGCTGAAGTATTTCTACATATCAGATGGCATACATGAAGGAAACTTTGGATCAGAAATGAACACCGTGAACAGTTTAAAAACCTGTTTTTGAGGAAACCACTTTCATAAAGCCTCAAGGCCAGGAAGTTGTAATTATAACCACCAAGGGATAAATGCCATCAGCAGTTTCCCACCATATTAACAGTGCTCACCATTGAAGCCAGCGGCATGTCAAAAGTAACAAAAACCATCCTAATCCTTCAATTGGATTCATGGATCGCAGCCCATTCTGGAGCCAGCTGCTGCTCTCTGTCAACCTCTCGCCTCCTCTCTTTCCACTTCCACTGTGACACACACATCCACGTCGTCCTCGCTGTTCAGTTCAGCCGATGCAAAGTCAGTCAAAGGAGTCGAGTGACGGCTACAACACTGCCGCGTTATTTCACCATCAGAACTTGAACTTCAATAAGTCTGCGAACGCCTATTCCGGCTGACAGGATCCGGGTTACCCGCCGCGTCCTGCAGAGTCCGATCGCAGCTTCTCTTTGAGCCGGGACGTATCTGTGTCCTGTCCTGCTGTTCCGACAGTCAGCGGTGAACCTACTCACTGAGGCGCTCAGCCTGTTTGCATTTCACACATGCACTGGCCAGAAGTCATAGCAACCAGGAGGATCCTGCCTCATTGTGTTGGGCAGGAAAGAGGAGGCACCAGAGGAGGCTGATCTGAATATTAGGAGGTGGAGCTTTTGCGGCAGCTTTCAGGGAGCTCCCTGGTTTGAACAAGCATCCTGGTACTTGTAGTGATGCCAAATGATCTTTAGTGTCAACAGGCTGCTCTGAAGTACAAATAAACTATCAACTCCCTGCTTGTGAATCAGGCACACTTTGGTTTTCTTCCCTCCCCCAAAGGATCCCCCCCCCCCCCAAAGGATCCCCCCCCCCCCCCGATTAGCCCTGCTTGTAGTGCAAGCAAATTGCAGTTTGGATACTTTGTTTTTTACTCTTATTTGGACGCAAAGCCATTATTCTTTGCCATGTTTAATTGCTGTTTTGCTTTAGAGATCCTTAAACAATGCCAGGCAACGGAGTCAAAACAAGGAAAGAAATTCCCCAATAATGACCAAAAGGGAAATCCCCTTTGTTTACTTGCTTGTTACAGCACATTCAAAATGCTGCGTATGCCAAGCAGATAAGCTCGAGCGGGCGCACAGCTTCTCAAGAAGAAAAGGCTCAAAACTTTCTAGATAAAGTAGATTAAAGAGAGAATTAAGTCCAGAGATTGTTGGGGTTGTGTGAGTTTACATTAGCTATTTTCTTGTCAGTATCTCAGGATATTTGGGCTCAAGATCAAACAAAAGTTGTAATTGGCACTTTGGCATACTGAATAAATCTAATCAGATTATTATAATATGCATAACAATAGATCTTGACTACAAGAACTATACAACAGTTGGTAACAACTCTAAACATTACAGTCAAAGAAATGCTTTCATTATATTTATCTTAGTAATTACACTGCCCATTAGTCCTTCTGTCAGACCAAATATTGATGAGTCACAATAATAAAACCAACTAACATAGGTCTTCTTGTTACAACGCCTGCAACACAATGTTTTTTCTGGATTACTTTAAATCCCGGTACACACAATGGTTTGATGACACTCCCCAACAAGCACAGCTACACACCCTACCATACTGCAAAACCTGGTGCTGGTTTGGTTCCCAAACTCTACAGACCCCAATCTGATCAGTCATCTGAGGAATTAACCTAAACAGGTCCTGTCAATGGAAGCCATAACCTGCTACCAATAGGACTCAAAGGATCCAATAGCACCATCCTGGTACCAGACAACACAGACATATTCTGTGATCCTATGTTTTGGTGGCATAATGAGGACCTGGTGGCAAACATTAAGCCGCCCAACTAATTATGTTTCCAAGCTTTACCTCGGGCCTACTGTGTAAACCTGACCTGAGCGGTCTCTGTTATAAAGCAACTCAATCTGGGAACAGACTTGTGCAGCAGGTCTAGTGGGGGCCAGTCAGGTTAATGATATCAAGCACCGAGCTTGCCCACACAGCCTTATCTTATCACTGTAGTTTGTTGCATCAACCTTGGCCTGTAAAGAAGAACAATCGTTAAATGGGAAGGGATTGTATTGAAGTAAGTGGTGACAAAGAGAAAAGTAGTGCCCCCCCCCCCCCCCCCCCCCCCATTACTCACTGTGCCCCTGCAACTACCTTTATGCAACTGATAACGACTTCCCTTGATCAGGAAAGTTGATTAACGATGGGAAAAAGCGTGCACACTGACCTTCCTCAAAGCTTGAATACACACCAGCTTAAGCAGTAAAACACACATAACGTGTGCTTAACCAGGAAATTAAAGCTGAGAGAAACTCCACGTTAGTCAACACACGCCACAGGTTAACCCAAAGCCCTTGAATTTGTTATGATCAAGGCCCGATGACAACCCCAAACGGCGGCACAAAAAGAAACCGAGGCTTAGAGCTTAAGGTGAGAGAAGGGAGTTAAAACCAAGTGAAAACAAGACTCCTGATACTTTACCCCAACCCAGCAATCCTCACAGCAAGTGCACTAAATTATTTTCTCAGTCGTGTTTCCAGAAGATCAAAGTATATGATTGCATTGGATAAATAAACTAACCATAACCATTTATGGTTGGTTTACTGTGACTAGAGATTGACAGTATTTGATTTACTTTATTATTTCATCTCTAAACAGAAAATATAAAATAGGATTTACTACTGAGAAATGTAAAGTCTTAACAACAGTTCAAAAACTAAACAGATTGAAAAAACACTTCAACTCAGTAGATTTAATGTACATGTGCCAAATATTTGCCATTTTTAAAAAGCAATCATTTGATTAAAAAAAATGACTCAATTATTTGTTCACTGCAGCTAAAAAACAAAAACATAATTTTTTAGACAAAGAAAAGCAGTAAAAAATACTCATATCTTCCGCTGCACTTTGACCAATCAACAGGCCTCTCACCTGACTCTCAGTTAATGTTGGTGTTGGTGGTTCAGGAATCTCCGTGTCCACATTCAGTAGGTCCCAGCTGCGCCAGGATGTAAGACGGACAAAACGAACCATTTTCCACAGGAAAAAAAAATAAAATAAAATAAATAAGACCCCCAATTTGGGGGGAAAAAAAAGGTCCCGAGTAATCAGAAAAGCAGAGGCACTTCCAGTAAATTTAGGAATTCATTTCCAGGAAAGCACAGTCCTGACAACAGTGCAAGCAGAGTGAAGCATCACACTTTCTTCTCTTGCATAAGTCTCACTCTGTCTGCCTAAGCCTTCAGGTACTGTGTACGGAAGACCAAAGGTCACACAATCACAATCACAAAGGTGTGTGTGTCTGCCCTGCAGAAATCTCCTCCTCCGAGCATTAGGGGAAGTCCTTTGTCTTTCCAGCACACGAACACGCCTCCTCACCCTTCTCAGGTTTTGGCACCTCCCACACTATATGGGGAATTCATAATGGACTCTTAACAGCTAACATAATTACTGCAATTCTACAAAAGACGTGACTCATTAAATGTATTCACACAGAAAAATGAGCTAGTGTCAGCAGCTAATAGATCTAATAGGTCCAGATACACCATTACTGGGACTTTTTACAAATAATCTTAAGAAGCCACAAATGCTAACGATTCGTCTGAAACGTATTGATAGCTAAAATAGCCAATTTCCACTGGAGAATGATTAAAGATTATTTTATTATCAGTAAATCTATCAATCGCTTCCTTGATTATTCACTTAACCAAATATCAGCTTCCTTATTGCGCACTAATAGGTCAAAAGGCAAAGCCATTGAAAAATCCTCAGATTAAAGGAACTTAAATTTTAATATATTTGGCTATCAAATAATTCATTATCCAGAGAGAAATTACAACTCAAATCTACAGTAAGATGTCTGTTTTTTAATAAGATATAAAGATATATAGTGATTAGTGATCTATTAGCTAGACCTGATGTCACGAATGAAATGGCACCGTGTGCACACAAGAGATCAAAGTCTGACATTCATACTTATCAGGTCAATCAGAGGCACTTCTCACCCTATTTTTTTTTTTCAAACAAAGGCCTTATGTTTCTGTTCAGTTCTTAAGATCAATCCAGCAGTAATGACCCTGTGTGACCGCTGCTGATTGAACCATTGTCATTCAGACTGATTTCTTTGTTAGATCAAAGCTGCCTAGTTTGCAAACTATCATACAGGTCAGACAGTGAGAGACGAGCCCTTGATGTGATAGTCTGAAACAAACAAAACACAAGAGCACCGCATTAACATCCACAGCCGTGTAACACGGGGACTGAAACACACTGTGTGACCTGATTTAAAAGGAAATAAATAAAGACAATTGCTCCTGTCAGTTTCTCTTGCATTTCAAAACAAACAAAAGCACACTGAGGGCACTGTATGAGTCGATTCCTGCAACACGAATACAGTAACAAAAAAAACACTCTAAAGGTGACTAAAATGTGTAAAAATAAAAGGAGACATTACTCCCAACTCTGTGTCATCAGCTGACAATTAGTCTGTGTACATTATCAAGTTTCTCAAGTCCTGAAGGCTTTTTTTGGCCTTTTCTTAGCTACAGCAATTCCAGAGTATTTTCCCAGCAACCCGTCTGTTATGAAACAACATTATCAACCGCGGCGGCATGGTGAATACCAGACTGTTACTCTTACAACCTTAAGACAAAGCTGGGAGTTTCTGTTCCTTTTAGAATTACTGTAACTACTAACTGTAAGTGAGCCAAACCTACGGCACAAGATTTCCTTTCTTTTTTTCCTTCTATCAGATAATAAAGCAACAAATCGTTACACTCGAGAGGCTACAAGCAATCTTCAAGAGTGGATATGAAACGTGAGGGTCGCCAGCACTATTATAATAAAAAATATCCTGTTTGAAATACACACTTAACAGATCAGATCGAGGTAATACTCTCCACACACTCGATATAAAACTGTCACAATATCTAAAGTCAGCAAACGCAACATGAGGCAGTGTAGTGGTTTACACGTTCGCCTAACAAGCCCTGGTTTGATCCCAGGAGGAGACGCAAATCCCTACAAACCAAAAATCTGACAAGTTAAACTACTCTCTGGGGCGAGCCCTTGTGAATAAGAGAGCTGCTTTTTCTTTAAACGTAAGATGAAGAAACTCGAAGCCTCTGATGATTAAAAACTGAGAACAGAAATGTAGTATGAGACAACGTGTGTCCAGCACATATAAGTATTAGTATTAATATTAATAAAATGAAGTATTTCAATGTGTTAATTACATTTCTTTCTGCAAATCTATGGTAGACATGCAATTTTTGTATGCCATGCACCATGCACAAAGGTAATCTTTGAAATCCAAACTAGGATGCTGGTTTATATTTTGGATCGCTGCATCAATCATTTTCTTTTCTTATTAATTAGTCATCAGGCTGTTATATGTTAAAGAATTATACAAAGAATTATAAAGCTCTAAAAACGTTGCTTTACACAGTTTTTTTTCAATAGTGTCAGCCTTGCAGACTATGATAATTGCAGCTGTGGCTGCGAGCACAGAAGCCCGACACATCAGCTGTTCAAATATTATGTTTATGGAGCTCAGCCACTCAGGAGAGAGTTAAAGGACGCATTGCCTTAAAGGGAGAGGAGATAAATCGACTTAAGACTGTGAATAAACTGAGCTGCACCAAAGCGCACTACACAATAAATCAGGATTATTTTGATCTGTGAATCATGCAAAACTACTCTAATAGAAGCTGGTAACAAAAACACATAGCTGGTCATGAGCATAACAGGTTCATCAAACATCAAGTTTCACCAAAGATATTTACAAAGAGAAGCTAAACGTGTCAAATCTTAAATGAAAAGTGCTCGGATGTGCGACTGGTACATAAATTTCACCAGAAGCTCAGTGCCAGCTTTTTCTCCAGGTTTTTCTTCTGTGTCACAAAAGGATTACCAAATGTTTTTCCTAACATGAGGGCAGAGTGCATTATGGGAGGCCAGAGCCCTAAAACACATATGGAGGATCCATTACCCAACACCAGCTCCCTTTGAAAGCTAACACAATCCAACTGCAAACTGTAAACCGAACCCCGACACTGGATTTGCGACCTCTTGATAAAAGAATAGTGTTTAAAGTTGAAAGATTTGTGAATTCTTTTATTCAGCCTGAATCACACCCAGTCAGAGGAGCAAGGCAAACTACCAGGTCAGCCGCTTCTGTGTTGTATTTACAGTTCTATGGCAACAAATGGACTTTATATTACAACGATGAGAACACTAATCAGACTTATTATCATCAATCATGTTTTTCTGACAGTGACAAGGTCCTGGAACATGGCTGCCTTATCTTTATGACAGCTGTAAAAGTGAAAGATCTCAGGTTCTGTTGTAGGGAAAAGGGAAAACAAGCTTGTGACTCTGACTTTGCATCTCAAAGCTTCTGTTTAACAGTGAGAGAAACATTTAAACATTTTAAGTTTTCTTTTTGCTCAATTTTGATCTCAATCTGGGCACTAACCCTTGGGATTAATAAGGCCACCTTACCAAATAAATGGAGAAGGGTCTCCAGCTTCCAGAGATTTGAACTTAATAAAATTATGTAACTACAGTTTATCAAAAAAAAAAAAAAAAAACCTTATAAACACAAATGAATTAGCTGGACCTCAGGTCTTCTGCAGGTCAGAAGGCACCCTTAATCAAAGGGGATGTGGTGCAAAAGGTACAAAGGGAGAAATAACTGGCAAATGGTGCAATTAAGTGCATTGCAGAGGTTGGTGACAGGGCTATATGGAAACTATCAGCAGGGCTGGATTGCATCTTTCAGAATCAGCGTCATAAAACAATCATTCTCGATCACGAAAGCTATTTCTAGCCTATCACAAAAGTGCCAGGAACCATAATATAGGAACCATAAACTGCCGTTCCACACTCAGATACGCATGCGTTGAACAGTTAGCGCCAAAACTGCTGTCACAGAGACACAAGGAGGCTCCTCAGTGCTCAAACAAAGTTCCAAGCTACAGCTGACATAAAATACGAGCCACTAACCAAAGTGAATCACAGGGTTTCTTCCCTTTCTTCTAAATCATTAAACTGGCTTCCCATTTCCAGAAAATAGAACCCGTGATGCCGTGTCAGAACTGTTAGGAAAGATGAGGAAATGCTGACCACTCTGTTGCATCATTGTGTTTTAGCATTTGGGAAATAAGGAAACCAGTTCATGCAAATCTGAAACCGATTTCTCAGCATTCCTGCTAAATATAAGATTTCAGTTTCTCAGCAGGCTGGCGTCAGCTTCGCCATATTGTTCCTCGAATGGCATCATTGTGGTTTTGCCAGGTCTAAAAATGTCCGAACAACAGCAGGTAATACATTTTTCTCAGAACTGTATATATTACAATTTTCAGCATCAGTGTTACCGTTACACGTGTGCAGGTGATACAGTGATAAACCCCCATATCAACACAACTAGATGGCCATCCACCTTCACCACCTTTCCTCTTTAGCCCACAGGTGGTGGCGCCCGTGATTTCTAAAAACCTCGGTCTATTTGACACCAGCTTGGACCCAGATAAGATGATCTTGTTTATACACGTTTTTTTCTCCGCATAGTGAAGTCTGAACTGTGAACTCTAGGTACACCAAGAATTTGTGTTCACTGACAATGCTTTTCAGATGTGCCTCTGAGGCCATGCAGGGATTTCCATTACCGACTCAGGTCTGTTTTTAATTTTAAAGTTCTGCCCAAGGGGCTGAAGGTCAGAGTCATTCAGGGTCAGTTTTCATTTTTGTCCCTCATGTGAAAGGTTTTCCTTTTGGTACCTATTATAAAATATAAATAAAGAAATTCCCATATAGTCATGCCGATTAAAAAACAAACAAACTTCAGACTCTAAACACTTTTTCCACTACTCAAGAGGAGTGTCTTAGCATTTTGAGATAAACTACTGTCTTCTGGTAGAGCTATGCACTTTACTGCCACCCTGAGGACTGCACTGGGGTTGTCACTCTCATTACTCTTTCAAATTCAGCGTAAATAAGGCCGACGAGCATGAGCCAGCACTGTGGGTACTGAAGCTCAGTAGTAAGACTCCTGTAAAGAACGCAAAATATTCCACTGTGCAACAGGTCAGACTGTATGACTAAAACTGGGTTACTGAGCAACCTCCAGTGTTTATTTCACAGCTTGATGACTCGTCTTCATGAATTACCTTCACAGATTACCCATAAAACGCTTTAACCAAGCCTCTACCCGTTCTGCTGCCCAAGGCAACAATGACATCTGCTCACAGCGCGTATACAAACACACACAATCAAACTCGACTCGACGTGTCGACTTGCCTCAGGGATGATTAGCAACCAGTGTTTGACGCAACTTAAATGACATCTGACAAAGCAAAGCTGACTGAACTACAAATGTAAACTACAGTACAAGTAGTGTGACAAATCTTACTACACTGGTTCAGGATATGGGGTTACTCTCAACCAGTACACAAAGACATGCTACTAGACTGGAAAGTGATGACCACATTATGGGAAAACTTGAATATCTGCTTATAACAAACAAGCAAACACGACAATACAAGTCACCACTCATACTATGTTGTTCAGAACATCAGTCAAAGCAATGTTATGGAGAGACTGCTTATAATAAGTTTTTTTTTCTAAATAGCATCATCTAGAAAATCTTATTTATAAAATCTTTTGAATTGTGTTATTTTCACTTTTAAGAGCAAATCAAGGCAGCGCAACCAGATACTGCAGATTACAGTTTCAGTCATACAGACATATACAGAAATATCTGATCAGCCAATCACATGGCAGCAACTCAATGCACAAAAACAAGTGCAAGTTCTCTGAAAATTCCTTGTTGATGCCCGAGGCCAGCAGGATGACCAAACTGAGCTGATCAAGTATTGAGAGTAAATCAAATAACCGCTCGTTACAAGAAAGGTAAGTAAGTAAAATTTATTTATATAGAGCTTTTCACAGATTAAAAAAAAACAAAAAAAACTTTAGAACACAGGAAATGGAAATTTAAAACAATATAACAGTAAATAAAACAGCAAATAAAACAATATAAAACAATAAAACTATAAAAACAGCATAAGAGGAAATTAATCAAATGCTTTTCTAAATAAAAAAGTCTTCAGCTGTTTTTTAAAAGAATCAATGGAGTCCATGCAGCGAAGAGACAGTGGGAGAGAATTCCACAACCGCTGTGCCGCAGTCTGAAAGGCTCGATCACCACGAGTTTTAAAACGAGTGCGCGGTACCACCAGCAGTCTCTGATCTAATGACCTTAAAGCCCGAGAAGATGAATGTGGTTTCAGCAGTTCAGATAAATATTGAGGAGCTTGACCATGTAGGGCCCTAAAGGTTAGAACTAAAATTTTAAAATGAAACCTAAAATTTACAGGCAACCAGTGAAGGGAGGCCAAAACTGGAGTGATATGAGATCTTCTCGATATGTACGGTAACATGCACTCAGGTGAGGAACACACAAAGGGGTGGAGGGAAACATTTCCTGTAACTGTCCCAGCTGTCAAAGCAGCTCTCCATTGAATCTTTGATATACAACAGTGTGCCCCGATCATAAGTATTGGTGGCAGAGACTAAATCAAAACACAGGACGGTAAAAATAATATTGCAAGTGACAATAGCGGCCAGTACAAAACTATACCAGCGAGCTGTACTAGCGGCACAAGCGGCCGAACACAGGCGCCATCTTGCTTCAAACACTCCCCGAGGTGCGAGTGAAGCTGAATCAGCTTCAGTCCGCACCAGGTGCCACTCCCGTCAGCTAAGAACAGGATAGTGAGGCGAAAATTCACACAGGCTCACCAAAGTGGCACAGTTTGGTACCAAGTGGAATACTACCTGATCATTGTTGCTGATCATGTCCATCCCTCTATGACCACAGTGCATCCATTCTTCTGATGGCTGCTTCCAACATTGTAACACAACATGTCGCAAAACTCAAATCATCTCGAACTGGTTTCTTGAACATGACCATGAGTTTACTGTACTCAAATCACCAGATGTCAATCTGCTGGAGCACATTTGGGATGTGAAACTACTGCTACTACTAGCCAAGTGTACCTAATAAAGGAGCCAGTGTGTATATCTTAATATATTTATAATTTTCAGACAAAATAGGCCACTGACCTCTCACCCAAACAACATTTTTTCTTTTAAAAGTGTCATTCGTGACTGTCACATCCACTCAAGGCATTCCCACATTTTTAAGCAGCGTCTGCATGCAATCACAGTTTAACACAACTCAGCTCTTTATGGGATTTGGGGACCTTTACTCTTCTCTGCAGAAGCTCCAGACAGAAAGTGTTGGTACTTGTCTTTTAAGAACAAGACCCTTAATTGATGATCAGTCAGCTCTAAATTCAGAACAACACAAGCTTTCCAAACAGAGACATGGAGCTAAGCTAGTTTGCAACAGACAGTTGTTTCACGTGGCAAAAATCTGTGGTTGCAATTAGAAATAATAGCCTGACTTTGCCTGAAATGAAAAGCCCATTGTTTCAAAAAATCCAAAAGGTTCAGGGAGAAAAATCTGCTACTGTTATCGTGAAGTATATCGAAAGTTTGGGACATGTCCCAACATTGCACGGGTGGGTGTTTATTGAGCAGCGTCGCTATCTGATCACATTATATTGCGTTCTGGGAAGCTGTTAGGAACATTTTTCAGGATTTTTTGCAGACTAAACAGTGTTTCAAGCAATAATCAAAAACATTTCACAGATTAAGGGAGGATTAGATACAGTGCCAGTGCTAAAGCCTGACTAATGTCTATTTGTGCTAAAAATCAAAGTTTGCATGCTGAAAACCGTTTCGAGAGCTACAGCGAGCACATTATTTGCCACAACTTGAACCCGATGACCGTCTGCACCATTTCCAAGCTGCGTGTTTGGCAGCCAAGTGGATCGGGATCCTGCAAGCCTCTATTGGCCTTTTAGCATCACTCATCAGTAACAAAACAGGCGCTTCCTGGTGCTGCAGGAAGAGCTGAAGTATAGCAGAGAGAGTTCCTGAGTGACTCATCATCATGTGAGATTCAAAGGTTCAGTCTGCAGTACGATGCGGCATACACATACATGCACGTGTGCTCATAGATGCACAAAGAGCTGGCAGAAGATTTGAGTCTGGCAGAAGGCTCAAATAGATGCCCAAGATTCTGCAGTGCCGATAACGCTAATGGAAGACAATGAGGTCATAATGAGATCGTGATGAGATACTAGGAGGAGGAGGCCATGGACAACAGAAACAGGTGATATGGAAAATGATAAAGCTTGCGGCACAAAAACAAAACCAAAAAAGATGAAGGGCGTGTCGATGTGCAATGTGTTGTTCACAGAGGTGGTGTTCGAATCTAATCGTTTTCAAAAATTAACCCCTTTGTGCCAAACGTAACTCACCAACAGATCTATGCTTTCGCGGCGTCCGAGAGATCCATGCTCCACCTTCTCACTGCCTGGTGCGAGGATGTAGGGGCTCTGGACTCCAGGCGGCTTCATGTTGGGCAGGCTGAGAGACCGCAAGTCCTTCACGCCCTGCTCCACCTTCAGCTCATCGCCTGGCCGAGCTACACAGAAGAAAGAAAAAAAAGGTCAAGCTGTGTGGAAGAAATACTGGAAAAGTCTTAAGTCATTATTTATCTTTTATAGCAGAAAAAATGTCAAAGGGTTTTCTCTTCAAACTGACTTTTGTTCTGAGTTTGGACTTTTTTTGAACCCAACAGTATGGGGTGTGATGGTTTTTCTTACATTTTTACAGCCTCTTAAAAACACAGTAGACGGGTTAATACAAATCAAATGTTGGGCTTAAATTAAACCTGCAGTCAGGGGTAGGCAATTCCAGGCCTCGAGTGCCGGTGTCCTGGAGGTTTTAGATGTGTCCATGATCCATCGCAGCTGATTTAAAGGGCTAAATGACTCCTCAGCATTTCTTGAAGTTCTCCAGAGGCCTGGTAATGAACTAATCATTTGATTCAGGTGTGTTAACCCAGCGTGGAATCTAAAACCTGCAGGACACCGGCACTCGAGGTCTGGAGTTGCCTACCCCACAGTAGTGTGTTTTTGGGTCACTTTGGGGCAGTGGAAACTTCTCACCTTTCAGGTAAATATCTTAGAAATCATGCAACAAAAACAAATATCCCTGGTGAAAGTGCTCACTTAAAGAGAAAACCTAAATACTAGTTCTAACTAAATTCATGTTAAAGCTCAGGAGAGACCGTGATTCAGACTCGAGCAGAACAACATAGATTCTCAGACTTCATGCGACCGAACAGCTGTGAACTGTTTACCTTTGACCTCTGTATATTTTTGAGACTGTATGTAACTCCAGTCTGTGGTCAAGAGGTGAGAGAGTGGGAGGGGACAATTTCAAAGAAGAGCAATTACTCGTGGTACTGGATCTCATTATGAGCGGCTCTAATGGGCCTTTCATCTAAAAGCGAACCAGCGGAGAAGGAGCCATTTCACCCAGTTTCCACCCTGGAAAAAATTAGGGAAAGTCTAAAGACTCATATCGCTGTTTAGTCAGTGAAATTTGTGAGAATTGAACAGATCAGTGACACATTTTCCACGTGTAGTTTTAATCACTAGTATATTACAAAAGACGCAGTCCACTCCTTTTTCCTGCTTGTCAGAAACACGGGTGTGAGAGGAAACTGGCCAGCTTCATTCGTCTCGATTAACCATTGTTAAAAAGGTACAGAGGTAAGAACAGTGCAACATCTAAAATACAGCTGCCGAGGATGAGACTGCTCGGTTTCTAGGAAAAACAACAAAAGCTCCGCTTTTCCTGTGGGCCGTTTCATTGTGCTATTGAAATTGATTTAAAGAGGTTTCTTACAGTCTTTTTTTTTTGTCCAGCAACTGAATAACTGACCAAAAAAATATCCTAAACAAGCTGCGGACCTGCAGTTATGTTGGCTATTTTACAGAAAAGGGGAAATAATTTGATTTGTTGATGAGATTCGCATGATCTTTATTTGCTTTACCGAATCTCATGCGATCAGCTCAATAGTCATTTACAGGCGAAGGGCTGCAAAATGCATCAAAAGAATGCATTTTCTGCAATTAAAGGGGAGACATTTGGCAACATTTGACTTTGTTCTGCTTATTATTGGGTTATTACAAAAAAATAAATCAACCTGGGACAAAATTTTTACTGATTAGGATTTTTAAAGTATTGCACAAGATGGATTTTGGTTGCTTCAATCATATCACAGTGAAATAAAGCTTCTGCGTCTTTATGGGAAACATATACTCGGGATTCATGTGAGGGGTCACAGGAAATATGATGTGGAAAAAAAATCACAGTATTGCTCTTTTGGCCTCTGTCGTGCTGATGATTAGTGGGTTTTTGTAGAGGATTTTCAAAATGAATCTGATAATTTAATACCACATTCTTCACTGCTCTTCCTCAACCTTCATCTGCCCTTAAACTCGCTCTGTGTTCAGGCCAGTTTCTCTTTGTAATAAAACACAGCCATAAATTTTAGTCTTGCATATCTAAAAAAAACCTTTCATTGCTGAGAAGTTGTTTCATCTTCTGCAACAGTCGACAGCGATAAATCAGCCACAAGCGCTATTCGTACGAATCGTGACTCATAATTCGACATCACTTAAGTACTTGTTTGGTTTTACCTTTCACTTTGAGGTAGTGTCCTCCAAAACGGTAGGCCTCGAAGTTGAGGGACAGTGGCGTGTTAGACTGATCGAGGAACAAGTCCACCCGGGACAACTCGATGCCGTTCCTTTCAAACACAGGACCTAGAACCTCTCTGGTAAGACGTGACGAAGAGAAATAAAATGTAACTATGATATAAACTGTTTTGAAAAACTTTTTAATTCAGTTTTTAACACAATGCTCACCGCAGTGTCTTCTTTTTCATAGCAGGTACAATTTCTGTTTTTATGTCCACATTGAGGTCAAACTTGAGGCTGAAGCACTCCTTACTGGGGTCCTGCGGGAAGAACAGAGGGACTGTGAGTTTACACAGGTGGGGCGGGCTGTCCGGCTGTATGCAGGCTCTCAGCAGAGCCACAGGGGGGCTCCTTCATACTACACTGCCTGGCTCAGACAAAGAACAGCCTAGAAGGTGCTATCACGCCATGTCTTGGTACAGAGAAAAATGGCAGCTGCTGTATTTAACAACTCTTTGTCTCTATCATATAATCTTCCTGGACTCCTTCCAAGAACACAGCATGGGTTAAAGTGTTTGCATGACATCTTACATCAGTGTGTCGTCTCCGTGGTTTCTTTTTCACCAGCTTCATCCCCACCGTTTTACGCTCCCTACAAAACAGTCAAACACATCATCACCCCTAACATGAAGCAGCACTTCAAAAAAAAGCCCAACATATGAGAAAGTGCCGTCTTCATCTGTCTGCATCACAAATTTTAATGAGATCTGACAGGCGACATGCTTTATGGCTCCAATTTATCCTAGAGCATGCAGGGAATAAGAGAGGAAAAGAGGCAAGCAGGAGGAAAACTGGAACACTGGTATGACATAACAGAGGGTTACTGACCCACGGTCACTGCTCCCTTCATCCTCTTCCTCCAGGTCCGAGGGGGGGCTGGTCCGTGGGGGACAGGAGCGTGTGGATACGTTCCGAGCCAGGATGGAGGCTAAAGGTTAACAAATCACAGCAGTCATTCTCTGTGTTGTTTCACAACTAAGTTAACCTTTATTGTAACAAATGTTAATTTGCATTGTTAATAAACAGAAAAGTGGTAGTTAATTCAACTTTTCTTAAAAGTTATTTACTGCAAAAGAATGAAAAGATCATTTTTCTGGTTTGTACAGCTCTGTCTGGATGATTGTTGTAAAATTCTGCTCTCAGTCTATGTAAATGGTAACAGTTTTTACTTCAGATATAGAACAAAAACATAGCATCCTTCGACAAACAAGGAAGTTCGGTGACAGTTACCTGCAGTTCCTGCATTTCCACTACATCGTGGTTTCTTTTTGCAAAGACATATAAAACCAAACAAAACAAATCTCTACACTATAGATCACATCTGGCTTTGGCACATTTCACTACATACCACATATCACTTTAGGTCTGAGATAAGTTTAGCGAGCTATGCTGAGCATTGCTGTGTCATGAATATGACCCTTTATATCTGTTTAAATCACTGTTGTAACTTATTCATTCTTCCATTCACAGCATGTGTTAAAAACAATACAGATTCTCTTTTGTATGGGCACGTCGCTCGTCCGTACATTTAGGGATGCATCCCTACAAATGTCCATTCAATTCAATTTTATTTATATAGTGCCAAATCAGAACAACAGTTGCCTCAAGGTGCTTTGTACGGTAAAGTAAAGGGTTGGACAGTTTCTACAAAATAACTGACTGGAACTTTGCTGGCACGATTGAAGCCAAAACTGTCTGCATAGAGTGGAAGACAAATTTTTACTTCAACAAAAGTAACAACGCTCACTCAAATTACAAAATGTGGAATTTCGCGACAAACGCACGTTGAGCTGTGCAAGAGGGAAATGATTTACACGATCTGCCTTATTTAGACAATAACAACAACTCGAGTCCTTGACATTTACGCAGCGACATCCTGCTCAGGGAGGGATACCAAATAAAGAAATCATGCAAGTCTACCTTGAGGTTGCAAGTCAAATCGGGGGTGCCGGTCAAAGTGCATGTTGTCTGAATTCTCTGAATGGCAGCGTGAGTCACATGACTCACACAGGTGGAGGGGGCTTTTGCTATTCAGGTCTTGACAGTCTGGGTGGTGACAAACCTAAACACAGAGAGCAAAAGAGGGGGGGAAAAGAGAAAGTCAGAACAAAATAACTGCCAAGGACATAAAGTGTCGGCATTAAAATACAAAAACAATTTAAATGACTCGGTCAAAGTAAAAATGGCAAAACAGTCACACACACTTGGAATAAACAGCTCCCTGCCTGACTATTGTTTCAGTTACAATTAAAATGACCACAGAAGCTGTTGTGGGCATTCCTGCGGTTTGGCGACTCCCACCTTCCCGCCATCTGTCCCTCAGCGGCATGACAGCTAATTGAGTTAAAGTCAGTTTTACAGCGCGTGTGCTGACATAGGACCAGCTTGTCCTGACCTAATCCTTACTGGTATCCCCAGAGGTGAAGCAACAAAACTGACCGCAGGTCAGCAACCGCAACACTTCCAGGCCAGAGAGCTCAAGAAGCTCCATAGCTGATGCAACATGCAGCAGAAGGCTGCAGGATTAAAGGATCTCCTGGCCCAGACATATACACCCACCCCACGTCAACAATGGGCGGCGAAGCACTGGGGGAGCTCTCCGTGTACACCTCCTCACTCCACCCTGTGTCCCACTCACCATCACCCACGCCCGGCTCAGGAAGCGTGAATGTATGGGGAGATACAATGGAAGTCCCGCTAATGTACTTCCTGTCATTGTTTCCATGTACTCATGAGGAGCAGTGTGTCTGTGCAAGTGTGTAAATATGTGTGTATGTGCACAGCAGTGATTTGAGCACAAGCTAGACCGACTAGCTGATATGTAAACAACTATAGAAGGCAAGCGGTGGATGCCATACCCATTACATGAGCCTATTTTAGGCAATAATATGCACAAAGACAATACATCAATAAAGAAAGGAGTTTAAGAGGACAAAATAGACTCAGATTTAAGTACAATGTTCCCAGGCTTGGCACTGTAGCCTTACGTTGTGCACATGGGACCTGAACTCTTTGAAAGTTGGCTCCATATCCAGATCAGCGGACACCAGTAAACATTCAACGTGCCCCCTCTTTGGTCTGCTAATTCACAGTGCAGCCCTGTCAACCCACACTGACAAGCTGCCTTATTAATCCCCTCCTCTCAATGTCTAGCCAGATATAATCGCAGATTTTAAGGAGCAGATCGCAGAGCTGCAGGAGGACAAAAAGGGGGGAGGAAGGGAGTGAGCGGTAGGGTTAAGGAAGGGTGAGGAGTCCCGGTGAAGATATAAAGGCAAGGCAGGAAGGAAAAATAAAAAAGGTCCATCCAGAAGCTTTTCAGAAGTACAAAGCCCCCTAATCTTGCAGCCTAATTGGTGCCTGTGCTCTGTCAAAGCCATCTGACGGTCCTGCAGAGATTAAACAGCCCCATAAGCCGGGGTCTTCTTCTCATTTTCCTCTCCCCAGCTCTGTCGTTTCTGTCCTCTGCCACCACCAGCGTAGACTCTTCCCTTCCTCCGATGCACTCGTGGTCACTGTACCCAGACACAGCTTCAACCAGAGAAGCTTTAAATAGAGACTACAGCGAGAAAAAGAGCAGTGAAGTTAATGAGAGAATGGCCTTTTGTACTGTAGTGAACAGACATGAGATTAAACAGCAATTCCAGTTAATTAAAACTTGATTTTTAGAGTTTGGGTTGTCATACTGAAACAATTGCAGATAGTCAAGCAGGTGTGTTGCTAAAGTTGCAGACAGAAATGATGGTCATACTCATGAATAAAAGATTTCAGATGTAAAAACGCAGACATGGGTGCTGATATTCATATTAAAAGTCATCACATGAGCACTATTCAGTGATAAAGATTGAGTAAATGGACCGACCTAGTTAGCAAATAGCCGTATCCGCAAGCATTGCTCACTTTGTGGTGACTGCGGTGAAGGAGGACTAAAAGAACAGGCAGAACATTTCTCAATAGCCACAGTCGATGACGTTCTGTAACTTGCAGGTACAGATAACTGCTGCGTCTCACATCTGACTCACTGACCTCACCTCACCACTCACCAGCTAGAAATAAGTGATAGAAAGTTGTTAAAACATCGCATGCTTATGCTTCTCTGAAGTGAACGTCAGCGCACACACATTTTCGAACAGCAGCGTCAAATATCTCATCACACAGAGATGCTAAGTTCTCCATGAAGTGTGGAGACACAAAGAGAACCACACTAGAGAAATACAAGCAAATCAGAAGCCATATTTAGACAATAAGATAGGTAGGCCCTCCACGCTATCAAGTCAGGGCGTTCACATTCCTGCAGGAACTAAAGCAGCTGGGAAAAAAAATCGGATGCTTTAGCCAAGATAAATGGTCCATCATAGGATGAACTAATGCCTCTCCTGGTGAACCAAAAAGAACCAACTGTTTAACCCTTTAAGACCTACCATAGAACCAAGTCCGCCAGAGCTTATATTATATTTTTACATGCTGTGGAGCCATTTTTGGGAGCATTTCAAGTTGCTATACATCAATACAACCATTACAGCCTAAATTTTAATAATATGTCTGCATTAAGTGCATAGTAATTACATAAATTGCAAAAAAGTGCAATAAACTACAAAAAAATTGAAAATCGTTTTTGTTTTTTTAACATATATTTCTAGTTAGAGAAATTTAAGAGGCTTATCCCTCAAAACTGTAAATACAAAAAAGTTGCACAAAATAGTTTCCCACCACAGGAAATTTATTTTGAGTGTCTTCATAGTTTTATTTTTGAAATATACCAATTTTTATATACTGCAGGAAAAACAAAAATAAATATTATAATGCAAATTTGCAAAAAAAAAGCAGCATATGCATCAAAATAAACTATTTCCAGCAGTGCAATATGAGTCCTAAGCATCCCAGAAACGACACAGAAAGTCATAAAGTCAAACATAACTTTTAAAAACACCAGTATAGGCTCATGAGGCCCTGATAGTAAAAAACTACATTTCCGCAAAATGACATCACTTCCGGTTTCGGGCAGGACATGGCGGACATGCGATAGTTCGCGCTGATGTTTTTGTTGCTGCAAGTAGTTTTTATGCAGTTTTTGCAAAGCTATATGTGGAAGGAAACTGTGACCGAGGACAAGCTGATGGCATAAGATGTAAGTACGACTCCTCCGGTTTCATATGCAAAAAAAATTATTGCGCTAGCTTACGTGGTTGCAGAGCTACCGGGATTTAAAAATGGTTGCGCAAAACGGAGCGTGCCCGCTCTGACCGGCTTTAAAGGGTTAAAAAGTCAAATAAACCTAGAAAAGCCTGTAATCTCACAGTCATCACAAGATAGATTTAGCTATCAGAGATATGTAGCAGTTCAGGATATGTGCAGCTGAGATTTTTGCAATACTGAACATTCCTATCGGACAGTTATTCAGGTACAGCCTGACTTTTACGAAGCATTTCTGGATACGGATCAAAATGGAAAAAGGTGGAGGAGGGTACAAATGAAGTTGGAGGTGGCGGTGTGAGACAGCTGACAGGAAGCCGCGCGTGCCTCGGACGGTGAACGTACGAGTGCGTGCGAGACAACATGTGTCATGTGAGTGCGTCGCGTGAGTCCCCTGCGTGCCTGCTCTCAGATCTGCCCGGATTAGTGGGGTAGTTCGGGGCGGCATGACTGCAGATGAAAACGCTGAAAACACAAACACACACACACAGCCCCAGCTTCGCCCCCTTCCCCAACAGCTGAGAATACACACAGGCCCCAGCAGCGGCCCCTCGACTTGGCTTTCCAGATCCGATGCCGCG